>NC_091773.1:51777760-52396332 GCF_029378745.1 Bos indicus
TCTTTACCAATGGCACCACCAGAGAAGCCCTTGAAAAGTCAAGAGATACCTAGAATAATAGGCAGGTTTGGCCTTGGAGTACAAAGCAGGGCAGAGGCTAACAGAGTTTTGTCAAGAGGACATGCTTGTCATAGCAAATGAAATTTTCCAAGAACACAAGAGATGACTCTACACATGGACATCACCAGGTAGTAAATACTGAAATCATATGGCTTATGTTCTATGCAGCTGAAAATGGAGTTCTATAGAGTCAGCAAAAACAAGAGCTGAAGCTGACTGTGGCTCAGATTATGAGCTCCTTACTGTAAAATTCAGTCTTAAATTGAAGAAAGTAGGGCAAACCACTAGACCATTCAGGTATAACTTAAATCAATATCTTTATGATTATGCAGTGGAGGTGCTGAATAGATTCAAGGGATTAAATCTGGTGGAGAGAGGCCTGAAGAACTATGCACAGGTTTTTAACAATGTATAGGAGGCAGTGACCAAAACCATCCCAGAGGAAAAGAAAAACAAGAAGAAGAAGTGGTTTTCTTAGGAGGCTTTACAAACAGCTGGGGCAAGAAGACAAGCAAAAGGCAAAGGAGAAAAGAAAAGATACACGCAACTGAATGCAGAGTTCCAAAGAATAGCAAGAAGAAATGAGAAGGCCTTCTGAAATGAATAATACAAAGAAATAGAGGAAAGCAATAGAATGGGAAAGACTAGCGATCTTTTTAAGAAAACTGGAGATACCAAGGGAACATTTCATGCAAGTTTGGGTATGATAAAGGATGGGAACACTAATGACCAAACAGAAGTGGAAGAGATTAAGAAGAGGTGAAAAGAATACACAAGAGAATTATACAAAAAAGGTCTTAGTGACCTGGATAACCACAATGCTGTGGTCGCTTTCCTAGAGCCAGACATCCTGGAGTATGAAGGGAAGTAGGCCTTGGGAAACATTACTACCAACAAAGCTAGTGTAGGTGATGGAATTCCAGCTGAGTTATTTAAAATCCTAAAAAAATGATGCTAATAAAGAGCTGCAGTCAATATGTCAGCAAATTTGGGAAACTCAACAGTGGCCACAGGACTGGAAAAGGTCAATTTCCATTCCAGTCCCAGAAAGGACGATACCAAAGAATGTTCTAACTACCATACTGCTGCTAAGTCACTTCAGTCGTGTCTGACTCTGTGCAACCCCATAGACGGCAGCCCATCAGGCTCCCCTGTCCCTGGGATACTCCAGGCAAGAACACTGGAGTGAGTTGCCATTTCCTTCTCCAATGCATGAAAGTGAAAAGTGAAAGTGAAGTCGCTCAGTCGTGTCCGACTCTTTGCGACTCTATAGACTGTAGCCTACCAGGCTTCTCCATCCATGGGATTTTCCAGGCAAAAGTACTGGAGTGGGTTGCCATTTTCTTCTCCAACTACCATACAGTTATACTCATTTCATGTGCTAGGAAGATTATGCTTAAAATCCTTCAAGATAGGCTTTGGTAGTACATGAACTAAGAACATCCAGATGTACAAGCTGGTTTTCAATGAGGCAGAGGAACCAGCGATTAAACTGCCAACATTTGTTCTATAATAGAGATAGCAAGAAGATTCCAGAAAACAAGCATCTACTGTCTGCTTAATTGATTACCCTGAATCTTTTAACTGTGTGGATCACAACAAACTGAGGAATATTCTCAAAGCGATGGGAGTACCAGACACCTTACCTGCCTCATGAGAAATCTGTACAGGTTAAGAAGCAACAATTAGAACCATACATGAACAATGGACTGGTTCAAAATTAGGAAAGGAGCATGACAAGGCTGTTACACTTTTATTCTTTGTTAAGTTCTGTGCAGAGGACATCACCCAAGATGCCGGGCTGGAGGAATGACAATCTGAAATCAAGTTTGCCAAGAGAAATATCAGCAACCTCAAATATGCAGATGATACCACTGTAGTGGCAGCAAGTGAAGAGGGAACTGAAGAGCTGCTTGATGAGGGTGAAAGAGGAGAGTGAAAATCTGGCTTGAAACTCAACATTAAAAAAAAGAAGATTATGGCATCTGGTCCCATCACTTCATGGTAAGTAGATGGGGAAAAGTGGAAATGGTGACAAATTTTATTTTCTTGAGCTCCCAGATCACTGTGGATGGTGACTGTAGCCATTAAATTAAAAGACATTTGCTCCTTGGAAGAAAAGCTATGACAAACCTAGACAGTATATTAACAAGCAGAGACCTCACTTTGCCAATAAAGGTCCGTATAAGTCAAAGCTATGGTTTTTCCAGTAGTCATGTACGGATGTGAGTTTGGACCATAAAGATGGCTGAGTGCCAAAGAATTGATGCTTTTGAACTGTGGTATTGAAGACTATTTGAGAGTCCGTTGGACAGCAAGGAGATCAAGCCAGTTCATCCTAAAGGAAATCAACCATAAATATTTGTTGGAAGGTCTGATGCTGAAACTCTCATATTTTGGCTACCTGATAGGAAGAGCCAACTCATTGGAAAAGACCCTGATGCTGGGAAAGATTGAAGGCAAAAAGAGGAGGGGATGGTGCAGGATCAGATGATTAGATAGCATCACTGACTCAATGGACATTAATTTGAGCAGACTCTGAGAGATAGTGGAGGACAGAGAAGCCTGGCATGCTACAGTCCGAGGGGTTGCAGAGTTGGCTGTAAAGAATCTGCCTGCAATGCAGGAGACCCAGGTTTGATTCCTGGGTTGGGAAGATCCCATGGGAGTGGCAACCCACTCAAGTATTCTTGCCTGGGGAATCCCATGGGCAGAGGAGACTGGCAGGTTATATAGTCCATGGTGTTGCAAGACTTGGACATGACTTAGTAACTAAAACCACCAAACCAACTGTTTCTTTAATGCTTACCAAAGGTATATATCCGCCTCTCAATAGTGAACAGATTCACAGCTCTAATTTTTGTATATGTCTGACTTCCTGGATGAAAGTCTACCTATTAACTATATCTGCTCAGTTTTCAGTCTTATTCATCTTTCATCTCCTGAAAAAAATCTTTTCTATTTCATTTATCCATTATGCCCACCTCTTTAACAGTATTTCACATTTACTGTCTTTACCACACAACTTAACATTTAAAAATATTCTTTTTGGTAGTGGTTTCTGATAATTTCATTGACAGTAGACTTACCCCTTCAACCAAAAACCACTTCAGAAAGAACAAAATGATCAACACTTCTAAAGTGCTTGAATTTTCAATAGATCTATTTTGTCTGTTGTTGTGAAAAGTTTCTAATGTTGTCTATTTATATGCTGCCTTTATTAAATAGAAGAATCATAATGAAGAATCATAATAATTTCCTTCATACACAAAATAAAAATTATTATACAGTTTATTTATTTTTTTTTTTTTCCTCTAATTTTATTTTATTTTTAAACTTTACATAATTGTATTAGTTTTGCCAAATACAGTTTATATGATAGATAATTGCTGGCCAAACCTCGGAGCTATGACCCTCATTAATCAATATTTATTAAGGTGTGATTCTTATAGTTTTCAAAATTCTTTTACAGATATTACAAGTTCCTACTCATATATTATTTTTCTTCACAATGTTTAGCATGGTTACCATTATGCCCATATTTTGTACACGTGATAGTTGCTAAGTAAACATTTTGAATAAATATTGTGGGAAGATTTAATTACTTATAATAAACGATTTAAAAAGATAGTGGTGTGCTGATTGTAACAAGAGAAGTTTGCCCTGCTAGAAGACTTTGTGTTATGCAAAGGCAATTAGAAAGTTTTGCCCAAGAGCAAACCAGAAAGAGCCTGCTGAAATTTATCAACCAGAAACATATATAGCAGGTGTTTTTCTTTGGTTGTTTTTGATGCCTTCTTAGTTTCATGGAATGATGTTACAGATGAGATGATGCATAACGAGGATGATATTAGCAATTAATTGAGTGACATATGGTGAAGAAGATAGAAGGTCTAAATATGGATATTTATAATGCATTCATTTGTCTTGATGGCCATCATTTCTATAAACAGTACTTTGAAATTTATTATATAATTTTGATAAGCAAATAAATTTTACTGATCTCTAACAGTGAGCATATATGAATGATAAAATGATATTTCATGTTACTTGATGGAGATGGATAGTGAGGCATTTATGTGTTATCATTTAAAATTTAAAACTACTTAAACAAGTAGAAAGTTTGCATTTCTGTGGTGCCCTACTAACAATTGTCAGAAATTCATTTCGTATATCTTGCTTTTCTCAAACATTATTAGAAAAATAATTGCAAATACTTAGCAAATAAATGATTTCACTTAGGTGTAGGGGGCTTCCCTGGTAGCTTAGTGGGCAAAAAATCTACCTGCAAAGCAGGAGACTCAGGTTCGATCCCTGGGTCAAAAAGAATCCCTGGAGGAGGAAATGGCAACCTACTCCAGTATTCTTGCCGGGAAAATCCCATGGGCAGAGGAGCCTGGCAGGCTACAGTCCATGGGGTTGTAAAGAATCAGACACAGCTGAGCATGAGCACAGACAGGCATATAGGGGGAATATCTTCACAAATGTATGTGACAACGTTGTTTCCAACTCACCATTTCCTGGCAGTATGACCTTACTTATTCTGTTTAACCTTTCTTGAAATTACGTTTGCTGTCTTATGATGAAGGAGTATGTACAAGGTGATTACTATGCATTCTTTTCCAGTTGTAAATGCTAAATAATTTTAAGTATAATTACTGCTTTTCTAGAAGTTAGAGTGTGTTAAAGTTATTTTTCAACATTTTCCTTAGTCTACACTGATATCTATGAAAAATCTGTAAACTGACTAGCTTATTTAAAATAATTTTTATTTTTCACAAGTTCTGCAGGCAGAGAAGTCTAAAATCATATCTAGTCCGGGCCAGCTTCTTTACTGCAACCTTCAAAATATAGCCTCATGTAGTAGAAGGGGTGAGGGATTGCTTTGGGTCTCTTTTATAAGGGCACTAATCTCATTCATGAAGGTGTACCCCCATCACCTAATCAACCCCTCCATCAAAGATATTACCTCCTAATACCATCACATTAGGAGTTAAGATTCAACCATAAATTTTCATGGGAGTGGGGAAAAAATAATTCAGTGTTTATTTTTTTTGTTGTTCAGTTGTTAAGTCATGTCCAACTCTTTCTGACCCATAGACTGCAGCACACCAGATTTCCCTATGCTTCACTATCTCTCAGAGTTTGCTGAAACCCATGTCCATTGATACAGTTATGCCATCCAATCATCTCCTCCTCTGTTGCCCCCTTTCATTTCCAATATCAGAGTCTTTTCCAATGAGTGGACTCTTCTCATCAGGTAGACAAAGTATTGAAGCTTCTGCTTCAGCGTCAGTCCTTCCAATGTGTTTTCAGGGCTGATTTACTGTAGGATTGGCTGGTTTGGACTCTTTGCTCTCCAAAGGACTCTCAAGAGTTTTCTCTAGCACCACAATTCAGAAGCATCAATTTTTTGGTGCTCAGCTTTCTTTATGGTCCAACACTCACATTTATACATGACTACTGTAAAAACCATAACTTTGACTATACAGACATTTGTCAGCAAAGTGATGTCTCTGTTTTTTAATATGCTCTCTAGGTTTGTCACGGAGAAGGCAATGGCACCCCACTCTAGTACTCTTGCCTCGAAAAAATCCCATGGATAAAGGAGCCTGGTGGGCTGCTGTCCATGGAGTCACTAAGAGTCGGACATGACTGAACGACTTTACTTTCACTTTTCCCTTTCATGCATTGGAGGAGGAAATGGCAACCCACTCCAGTGTTCTTGCCTGGAGAATCCCAGGGACGGGGGAGCCTGGTGGGCTGCCTTCTATGGGGTCGCACAGAGTCGGACACGACTGAAGCGACTTAGCAGCAGCAGCAGGTTTATCATAGCTTCTTTCAAGGAGCAAGCGGCTTTTAATTTCATGGCTGCATAGTTACCCTCTGCAGTGATTTTGAAGCCCAAGAAAATAAAATTTGTCACTGTTTCTACTTTTTACCCATCTATTTGCCATAAAGTGATAAGACTGGATACCACGATCTTCGGGTTTTTTAATGTTGAGTTTTAAGCCAGCTATTTCACTTTCTTCTTTCACCTTTATCAAGAGACTCTTTAATTCATCTTCCCTTTCTACCATTAGAGTGGTATTATCTGCATATCTGAGGTTGTTTATATTTCTCATGGCACTCTTGATTCCAGGTTGTGATTCATCCATCCCAGCATTTTGCATGAAGTACTCTGCATGTAGTATTTCCCTGGTATCTCAGCTTGTAAAGAATCCCCTGCAATTCAGGAGACCCCGTTCAATTCCTGGGTCAGGAAGATCCCCTAGAGATGGGATAGACTTACCCACTCCACTATTCTTGGGATTTTCTGGTGGCTCAGATGGTAAAGAATTCGCCTGCAAACCTGGGTTTGATACCTGGGTTGGGAGGATTCCCTTGGGGGAGGGCATGGAAACCTACTCCAGTATTCTTGTCTGGAGAATCCCTGTGAATAGAGGAGCTTAGCGGGCTGCAGTCCATGTTGCTACAGAGTCAGACATGACTGAGCGACTAACCACAGCACAACAGCACTCTGCATATACGTTAAACAAGCAGTGACAATATACAGCCTTGTCATACTCCTTTCCCAATTTTAAACCAGTCCGTTTGTTACCTTTGGACACCCAGTGTTTGTCTCAGTTCCTGGCACACAGCAGGCAGTAAGGATGATGCTGAAGATATTGATAATAACAATTATCAATAATTATTAATTATTGGTAAGCTGTTGCTAACAAAATAGTACTGTCCTCAAATGAACTATATTTTGGATAACAGTTCAAAAATAGACAAATTCTGCTTTTATTATTTTTGGGGGCTCCAAAATCACTGCAGATGGTGACTGCAGCCATGAAATTAAAAGACGCTTACTCCTTGGAAGGAAAGTTATGACCAACTTAGATAGCATATTCAAAAGCAAACACATTACTTTGCCAATAAAGGTCCATCTAGTCAAGGCTATGGTTTTTCCAGTGGTCATGTATGGATGTGAGAGTTGGACTATGAAGAAAGCTGAGCACCGAAGAATTGATGCTTTTAAACTGTGGTGTTGGAGAAGACTTTTGAGAGTCCCTTGGACTGCAAGGAAATCCAACCAGTCCATTCTAAATGAGATCAGTCTTGGGTTTTCATTGGAAGGACTGATACTAAAGCTGAAACTCCAATACTTTGGCCACCTCATATGAAGAGTTAACTCATTGGAAAAGACTCTGATGCTGGGAGGGATTGGGGGCCGGAGGAGAAGGGATGACAGAGGATGAGATGGCTGGATGGTATCACTGACTCGATGCACATGAGTTTGGGTGAACTCTGGGAGTTGGTGATGGACAGGGAGGCCAGACGTGCTGCAGTTTATGGGGTCACAAAGAGTTGGACATGACTGAGTGACTGAACTGAACTGGAACTATGGTTATTAATCATCAAACTGTTTCAAAGTAATTTACATTCTATGGATATTTTATATCCCACTTACTATTAAAAATGTAATTTTGAAAAAAAATTGCATTAAGATTAGAGACTGTTTGTGTTCATTCTTACTGTTAAATAAATATACCCCAGTGATGGGCTTCTCTGGTAGCTTAGTGGTAAAGAATACACTTGCCTATTCAGGAGACACGAGTTCAGTCCCTGAGTCAGGAAGATACCCTGGAGTAGGACATGACAACCCACTCCAATATCCTTGCCTGGAAAATCTCATGGACAGAGGAGCCTGGCAGGCTACGTCTATGGAGTTGCAAAGAGTTGGAAAAGACTTAGAAACTAAACAACAACAATTCCCCAATGATACCTTGATTTTTAAAAATGTACCATTAGAAAATAAAGTTGAATAAATATGATTCTTGATTCTGCTATATGCTAGAAATTAAAATTTTGTGTTTTTAAATGGGAAATAAAAATTTAATCCTTAAAATTAACCAACTATTCTAGGAGTGAAAATAAATAGGGAACAACCCTCCAGGCTTCTCTGTCCATGGGTTCTTTACCATTAGCGCCACCTGGGAAGCTCCCCTAATTTTTAGGAGATGTAATATTAAAGACCTAGGAATTTGGTAAAGTAGAGTGTGTTGTGACTGAAGCACATGTAACTCAGGAAATAAAAATAATAACCAAATAAATACTGGATGTTTCAGCTGAAACAAACAACCAAGGAAAAAAACTTGAAATGTGTTAGCTTTATGCAATGATGAACAAATGGAAACTAAATCAGAATAAGGAATTCAAAATCTGCAGGAGAAACTATGCATTTGAAAGGCAATTTCAAAGAAATCCTAAATTGATGTGGCTTGTTTGTTTGTAGTAAATCTGTGAGATTCCTCAAAATTCCTGTATAATGTACAAGGCCTAATTTTCTGTGTTTGCTAAGAGGATGTGCTGTTAGCACAAAGCACTTGGAATATATGTGATGATTTAATAGTCTTCCCACTAATTCTGATCACATAAAAAGATGGGAAAAGTAAAGATAGTGGAGTGAGTGAGGACTCTCAACTTCTCCATAGTGTAAACTCACTTTTGTAAAACCTGTGGCGGATTCATTTTGATATTTGGCAAAACCAATACAATATTGTAAAGTTTAAAAATAAAATAAAATTTAAAAAATAAATAAAAATAGGAAGGTTGGCTTTAAAAAAAAAATAAAATAGTAATAGAGGAACTCCTAGGCAGAGGAGTTTATAGATAAATAATCACATGATCTTTAGAATGCCTGATACTTTGTATATGCACTCAAAATGAAGAATTTTACATGAAAAGTGAAGAATACAATGTAAACTGAAAAAAAAAAAATTGCAAACCTGGGAATTACGTATATACCATAAGAAATGAAAGGCATAGGCAAAATACACAAACATGATTAGTGAAAAAGGAAAAAAAATTTTTTTAATTTATTTAAAATTTTTAAAAATCATGTGTTTTACTCTAAGTATGAACATTCAGAATTTATCACATTGTGACAGACTTTTCCTTTTATTAAAGTATAAACTCTGTTCTGCTGCTTAACGGGGCTTATGATACTTTTTGTGGATGTAGGTGCATTAGCATCAGCATCTCCAACAACTAGCAATGCCTGGCACACAGCAGCTATGCTCACAAATACTTGAATGAATGAATGTTTTGTTTCCAGCTATGCTAGACAAAATGTAGGAAGCACAGAATAGATCTGAACAAATCATGCCCTTGAGGAATTTATAGTCTCACTGAAAATGCAGTACATTCAAAACAAAACAACCAGAGAACATCCCTAAAGCAACAGACAAGGATACTCAGACATATTTAACTCATAAAGAAAATTTAAAACAAAGAAAGGAAAGAAGATAGAAATGATAATATTAACTTCGGGGAAATAAATTCTATTGACCATGAAAATATCACTTTTCACTTTAAGTAGTACTAAATATTCCTTTATTTTGGAAATTATTCATTTATTTAACAGCACTGATATTTGAATGCTATTAGGTAAAGTGGGAGAAGGCAATGGCACCCCACTCCAGTACTCTTGCCTGGAAAATCCCATAGACGGAGGAGCCTGGTGGGCTGCAGTCCATGGGGTCGCTAAGAGTCGGACACAACTGAGTGACTTCACTTTCACTTTTCACTTTCATGCCTTGGAGAAGGAAATGGCAACCCACTCCAGTGTTCTTGCCTGGAGAATATCAGGGATGGGGGAGCCTGTTGGGCTGCCGTCTGTGGGGTCACACAGAGTCGGACACGACTGAAGCGACTTAGCAGCAGCAGCAGGTAAAGTGAAGAAGATGAAGTCATTTTCCCTCAAGAATAGCAATGGTCTACTTTAGTTGGAAAAACATAACAGAAATGTATGTATCACCGTACATCTCAGTAAGAGACACTGCAGTTAAATGAATACAGTGTTTTTCATTCAAGAAGATTGAGAAGATCCCCTGAAGGAGGAAATGACAACCCATTCCAGTATTCTTGCCTGAAAAATCCCATGGACAGAGGAGCCTGGCAGACTGCAGTCCATGGGGTTGCAAAAGAGTCAGACATGATTTAGTGACTAAAACAGCAACAAAGAAAACTGAAGAAAAGGCATCATGTTCAAATGGTTCACTTCTTCCTCCTCCCCTCATTTTTTTTCACCTGTGAAGTGAGGTTATCTGAGGAGAGCAAGAAATCTAGCAATTATTTGATGAACTAGGAGGGAACTAAAGGTGAAATTCGTAGGAATACAGGGTAAGAGAATTCACCAAGCAGTCCACTTCTGAGACACAGGATTATAACCTGAGGGTTTCATTTAGCCCAGTGGTCTTCATGAACCCCAGCAACACATTACAGTCACCTGGAGAGTTTTTAAAGTAAAAACACATGCCTGAGTCCATAACCACACCAATTAAATTGAAGTCTCTGAAGGATAATTCAGTTAATACATCCCCTCTGAGATAAATTGGTGAATTTAACTGTATTGAGAGTTCAAAAAAGAATTTGAAATTTTATTCTCTTTTCTTAAGAAGTCTCTCCCTCATTCCCAAGGAGGGAATGTACTCAGAATTGGCAGGCTGGTTGGAACATTTAGTTACACGTATCATATTCCTGTTCTACAGAACAACAAAGTAGAAATTTGTTGTATTCAGGTCACTGAGCTCAAACAGCAGCTCACCACTTCCTTTTCTTCCTGGACATAGCCAGATATGGAAAGCAACATACATTTACATACTAAGTGTCAAAGATGGACTCATTTTCATACTTACCATGTATTTCCAGCTGGAAATGGCACTGATTTACTTTTGAGATATGTGTTTCTTGGGAAGAAATGAAACGGGGTCACAAATGAATGAGGTATACTTCATTTGCACTCCCAGTCTCTCTTTCGGCTACCTTCAGTTTCTATATTTAAAGAAACAAGACAAGACAAATGTAGGTTTGCAGCATGGAAATAATTTTGAGAAGAAAATTAAATAACTAAATATAATTTTATGAAATGTTAATTCTGAAAGTCTGTCAAAAGTCACAACATTTCAACATATGCATTACTTTTGCATCTTCTTTCCTTGCTGTCTATTACAATCCAGTTTATGCACCATTTACTTTTCTGGCTTGTCATTTTAATTATTATATTTAAAAAACAAATATTTCAAATTTCACATTTATGTTAACACAACTAAGGTCAATATTTAAGACTAACTTTTTGCTGAGTGCAATTTCACTGGCAATGCTTTCTTAGTTCTGGGGTATAAAGGAGACATCTTAGATGAGTTCATATGTTCCTCATGTTTTAAAATGAGGTTCTGAACATATTTAATATTAATAATTAAATTCATGGTCATTTTCTTGAACCTGGTTAAATTTCTGTTTTAGTTTTTGAATAATAAATATTTATGCTTAGCAGGATCTACAGTTACATATTTATTCTAAAAAAATCTACTTTGGGTGTTATGACATGGCTACTTTTAATAAACATAAACACATCTCACATCTCCCTGGATATTTTCACCAAATTCTAAGGGGAAAACAGCCAAGAAAATCTTGAGGTGTAAGAAGCATAAACAAAGGAAATGAGGAATTGCTTTTCTAAATCTGTTTCACTAAGGATCAAATGTGGCTTTCTGTGAGACTGTAAGAATTCCTTCTGAAAAGCTTCTAATTTACCACTGTTTGCCTTTATTTTGTTCTTTTCTGCATAAAATTTCTTTCTAAATTATGTGAGAATGGCATATGGCATTTTTTCTTACCTACTTAGAGTAGTTTAAGAAGTAAATTGAAATATCATAAAGAACATGTTGTAGGAAAATGTTTTGTGAAATCTTCATAAAAGGACTCCAGTTTTATATATTTTCATAAACCATAAAATATTTATTAATTATACACAGCAGCATTTATTCTCAGCTATGAACAAAAAAGGCTACATTTGTTTTGTTACCTACCTTTTAAATTATTTAATCTCCCAGGAATTAATGACAGGACTGGCTAATGTGAACATATTTATTTTCCCTAGTAAACCTGATAAAGTTAAAAATTGGGAGGGATATGATTAGTTTATTTTGAGAATTATACTCACTAACAAAGAAAATACTGGGCACTGTCAGTATATTCAGAAAATCAAAACAGCAACTTCAACCAGATTGCAAGATATTGAAATGCACCTACAAACTTATAAATATATTATAGCTCAGTAATACTTTCAGGTGCTGAAGAGTAGAGTAAAACAAACGAACAAATTACACAGGGGAATACATCTATAGAAACTGGAGTGGTACTATAGAAGCTTGGCTAAGGAACTCTAAAAAGAAGTGCTGCTAGGTAAGAATAATTGTCTAAAGCTGCTGCTGCTGCTGCTGCTAAGTCTCTTCAGTCGTGTCTGACTCTGTGCGACCCCATAGACAGCAGCCCACCAGGCTCCCCGGTCCCTGGGATTCTCCAGGCAAGAACACTGGAGTGGGTTGCCATTTCCTTCTCCAATGCATGAAAGTGAAAAAATAAAGTTAAGTTGCTCAGTCATGTCCGACTCTTAGCGACCCCATGGACTGCAGCCCACCAGGCTCCTCCGTCCGTGGGATTTTCCAGGCCAGAGTACTGGAGTGGGTTGCCATTGCCTTCTCCGTGCCTAAAGCTAGGAAGGGTTAAAATGTTTAATATGCTAAAAATGGTAATTTAAAATACTTTATTTATATGAAGTAAGAAAATTATGTATATATGTATAAGAGCTTCCCAGGTGGTGTTAATGGTAAAGAACCCACCTGCCAATGCAGGAGACATAAGAGACACGGGTTCAATCCATGGTTTGGGAATTATCCCCTAGAGGAGGGCATGGAAACCCACTCCAGTATTCTTGCCTGGAGAATCCCATGGACAGATGAGTCTGGCGGGATACAGTCCATAGGGTCTCAAAGAGTCAGACATGACTGAAACAATTTAGCATGCACACATATATGTATAAAATGATATATAGGCTAGTATTTCTTAAAGTTATCTTTGAATGTTAGTAATTCATAAAGCATATAGAAAAAGTGTTCAATGGTATTTGGACAAGTAGGTTATTTGTTGTTACTTTAACTGCAGAACTGGTCAGAATTTCTAATATTCCCATCTTCGTTTATCATCAAATGTAGAAATATAGTATGTAACACAAGCTCACAAAAAATGCTGATCTGGGCTGAAAATTTTGGAAGATTCTTGTTTGTGCTGTGTTTTTACAATCATTTTCTAACCTCACTTCTAGTTTCTCTCATCTTATCTTTGCTTCACATATCACTAGTAGAGCACTCATGTTAAAAAACAAACATTATCCTCAATGGTGAAAAATTGAAAGCATTTCTCCTAAAGTCAGGAACAAGACAAGGGTGCCCACTTTCACCACTACTATTCAACATAGTTTTGGAAGTTTTAGCCATGGCAATAAGAGCAGAAAAAGAAATAAAAGGAATCCAAATTGAAAAAGAAGAAGTAAAACTCTCACTGTTTGCAGATGACATGATCCTCTATATAACAAACACATGAAAAGATGCTCAACATCACTCATTATCAGAGAAATGCAAATCAAAACCACCATCAGGTACCATTTCACGCCAGTCAGAATGGCTGCTATCCAAAAGTCTACAAGCAATAAATGCTGGAGAGGGTGTGGAGAAAAGGGAACCCTCTTACACTGTTGGTGGGAATGTAAACTAGTACAGCCACTATGGAGAACAGGGTGGAGATTCCTTAAAAAACTGGAAATAGAACTGCTTTATGACCCAGCAATCCCACTACTGGGCATACACACCGAGGAAACCAGAATTGAAAGAGACACATGTACCCCAATGTTCATCACAGCACTGTTTATAATAGCCAGGACATGGAAGCAACCTAGATGTCCATCAGCAGATGAATGGATAAGAAAGCTGTGGTACATATACACAATGGAGTATTACTCAGCCATTAAAAAAAAATACATTTGAATCAGTTCTAATGAGGTGGATGAAACTGGAGCCTATTATACAGAGTGAAGTAAGCCAGAAAGAAAAACACCAATACAGTATACTAATGCATATATATGGAATTTAGAAAGATGGTAATGATAACCCTGTATGCGAGACAGCAAAAGAGACACAGATGTATAGAACAGTCTTTTGGACTCTGTGGGAGAGTGCGAGCGTGGGATGATTTGGGAGAATGGCATTGAAACATGTATAATATCATATATGAAATGAATCGCCAGTCCAGGTTTGATGCATGATAAAGGATGCTTGGGGCTGGTGCATTGGGATGACCCAGAGGGATGGTACGAGGAGGGAGGTGGGAGGGAGGTTCAGGATGGGGAACACGTATACACCTGTGGCAGATTCATGTTGATGTATGGCAAAACCAATACAACATTGTAAAGTAATTAGCCTCCAATTAAATAAATTTATATTAAAAAATAAAAACATACAAACAAAAAGAACTTTCAACATGCCATTCCATCCTGCTGATAATTCACTGGTTTTTATTATTCAAGTCATAATTCCTTAGCCTCATATTTTGGTACCTCCAAAAACTGACCCTGAACTTCTTTTATTTCTTCTTAATCCCAAACATAAACACTGCTTCAGAAAGGTTAATATAACCATACCATATATTACCTTCCCAGTATGTCCCTTTAGTGAAAAGAAACCCATATTAGACTCAGAATAACTGGGCTCAAGAACTATCTTTTCTATTGTATTTTTTTTTTTTTTTTGGTTATTAGCTTATTTTATTTTTAAAATTAATTTTTATTGGTGTATAGTTGCTTTATAATGTTGTGACTATTGTATTTTTATGATGATAACATATATCGATATTTTACTTTAATTTTCCCTGTGTAACAGGAATTGTGCTCTTTTATACATATATATTATGTATATTGGGCTTCCCTCGTGGCTTAGATGGTAAAGAATCTGCCCACAATGCCAGAGACCCAGGTTCAATCCCTGGGTTAGGAAGATACCCTGGAGAAGGGAATGGCAACCCACTCCAGTACTCTTGCCTAGAGAATCCCATGGATAGAGGGGCTACAGTCCATGGGTTTGTAGAGTTGGACATGATTGAACCACTTAACACACACATCTATATTATGAAAAATGTAACCATTTATAGATGAGAAAATAAGTCAAAGAAATTGCTCAAGAAAATAGTTCTTATATTTTGGAACCAGTGTTCAGATTTGGAAGTCTGAGATTAAATTTCATACCATTTTCATTTTACCACACTGAAAGAACCCAAAACACTGCAAAGTGAAGAATATACAAACCATACACATAATGAATATTAGCCAAACTTTGCAAAGGTTTATATAAGTTTGGGCTCTTGTGACATTTTTACAAATTTAAAAGTAATCATCAGTACCAGACAGTCCTTATATATTGGCCTCCTTATATAGGAACTGCTTTACTGTGTGCTATCTAAATCCTGAATCAACAGTATTTATTGATTTTGTACAAATAATTTTATTAAATTACCTTCTCCCTTTTTTGATTCATTTCCCCTGAGTTGTCCTTTGGAAAATCCACGCCCTCCCCCCCCCCGGCATTTCTTTGTAAAACTAAGCTTCTCCCCAAATTCCAAAATATCATCAATCTAGTTGGCAGATAGATATTCATAGTTTCATCTTTTATTTTCTTCAAGGACAGGCATAATGATAAACACTGGCATACCCAATTATGCTTTACTAATGTACTCCATAATGGTTGAGGTTACAGTTAATTCATACGTTGGCTAGTTTGGAAAGAAACAGGCAGTTTAATGTGGGTATTCAGACCCTGTGGCCATGATTTGGAAGAGGAAAGTGAAAGTGAAGTAAAAGTGTGAAAGTGAAAGTCGCTCAATAGTGTCTGACTCTTTGCGACCCCATGGACTGTAGCCTGCCAGGTTTCTTTGTCCCTGGAATTCTCCAGGTCAGAATATTTAGAGAAGGTAGCCCTTCCCTTTCTAGGGGATCTTCCCAACGCACGGATCGAACCCAGGTCTCCCTCATTGCATTACCATCTGAGCCACCAGGGAAACACCTGGAAGAGTAAAGGGAAACAAAAATATTGCTCAGAAAGAATTTGAATGTCAAGATAAGTGGAGGAAAGATCTAAAGAGTCAGTGGAATATTGAACAATATGGAAAGAGGTTGAAATTTCAGGAAAAGATGACTGATGAAAAATCCTAGGGTCAGATGAAGAGAAGACTTATAAAAAATTGAAGAATCTAATATAGAATGTGAAATTATGTTGCCTCCAAGTAACTGTTGTCTCACTGCTCCAAGACTTAAGTAATAGTTGATCTTAGTAGTTCATAGTGGCTAGGGAAAACTAGAAAATAAGTACAAAGAATAGCTGTTTCCCTTTCCAATAAATAAAGCTTGGATTTTTTTGTTTGCTTGTTTGTTTTTAATGATGTTGAGAATTCTAAGCTGTTGTAGAGTCTTGATTTCTTTAAAGCATGAGAAGTTATATGGATAGTTCCTTTGGTAAAGCTTTTGATGCATGCAGCTCAGTTCAGTTCAGTTGCTCAGTCGTGTCCTACTCTTTGTGATCCCATGGACTGCAGCACACCAGGCCTCCCTGTCCATCACCAACTCCTGGAGCTAACTCAAATTCACGTCCATTGAGTTGGTGATGCCATCCAACCATCTCATCCTGTGTCATCCCTTTATCCTACGACCTTCAACCTTTCCCAGCATCAGTGTCTTTTCAAATGAGTCAGTTCTTTGTATCAGTTGGCAAAAGTATTGTAGTTTCAGCTTCAACATCAGTCCTTCCAATGAAAACCCAGGACTGATGTCCTTTAGAATGGACTGGTTGGATCTCCTTGCTGTCCAAGGGACTCAGGAGTCTTCTCCAACACCACAGTTCAAAAGCATCAATTCTTCGGTGCTCAGCTTTCTTTATAGTCCAACTCTCACATCCATACATGACTACAGGAAAAAACCATAGCTTTGAGTAGACGAACCTTTTTTGGCAAAGTAATGTCTCTGCTTTTTAGTGCTGTCTAGGTAACTCATAACTTATCTCCAAAGGAGCAAGTGTCTTTTAATATCATGACTGCAGTTGCCATCTGCTGTGATTTTGGAGCCCCCCAAAATAAAGTCTCTCACTGTTTTCACTGTTTGGCCATCTATTTGTCATGAAGAGATGGGACTAGATGCCATGATTTTAGTTTTCTGAATGTTGAGCTTTAAGCCAACTTTTTCACTCTCCTCTTTCACTTTCATCAAGAGGCTCTTTAGAACTTCTTCACTTTCTGCCATAAGGGTGGTGTCATCTGCATATCTGAGGTTATTGATATTTCTCCCTGCAATCTTGATTCCAGCTTGTGCTTCATTCAGTCCAGCATTTCTCATGATGTACTCTGCATATAAGTTAAATTAGCTGGGTAACAATATACAGCCTAGATGTACTCCTTTCCCAATTTGGAACCAGTCTGTTGTTCCATGTAGAGTTCTAACTGTAGCTTCTTGACCTACATACAGATTTCTCAGGAGACAGGTCAGGTGGTGTGATATTCACATATTTTTAAGAATTTTCTGCAGTTTGTGGTGATCCACACAGTCAAAGGCCTTAGTGTAGTCAATAAAGCAGAAGTAGATGTTTTTTTCTGCTACTCTCTTGCTTTTTAAATGATCCAAAAGATGTTGAAATTTGATCTCTGGTTCTTTGCCTTTTCTAAAACCAGCTTGACATCTGGAAGTTCATGCTTCCTGTAATGTTGAAGCCTCATTTCCAGAATTTTGAGCATTACTTTGCTAGCGTGTGAGATGAGTGCAATTGTGCAATAGTACTTAGCATTCTTTGGCATCACCTTTCTTTGGGATTGGAATGAAAACTGACCTTTTCCAGTTCTGTGGCCACTGCTGAGTTTTCCAAATTGGCTGGCCTGTTGAGTGCAGCACTTTCATAGCATCATCTTTCAGGATTTGAAATAGCTCAACTGGAATTTCATCACCTCCACTAGCTTTGTTCATAGTGATACTTCCTAAGGCCAACCTGACTTTGCATCACAGGATATCTGGCTCTAGGTGAGTGATCACACCATGGTGATTGTCTGGGTCATGAAGATCTTTTTTGTACAGTTCTTCTGTGTACTGTTGCCACCTCTTCGTAATATCTTCTGCTTCTGTTAGGTCCATACCATTTCTGTCCTTTATTGTGCACATCTTGGCATGAAATGTTCCCTTGGTATCTCTCATTTTCCTGAAGAGATCTCTAGTCTTTCCCATGCTTCCCTGGTGGCTCAGAGGGTAAAGCGTCTGCAATGCGGGAGACCTGGGTTTGATCCCTGGGTCAGGAAGATCCCCTGGAGACAGAAATGGCAACCCACTCCAGTATTCTTGCCTAGAGAATCCCATGGACGAAGGAACCTGGGAGGCTACAGTCCACTGGGTCACAAAGAGTCTGGGTCACAAATACATGACTGAATAACTTCACTCTTGTTAGATCCCTAGATCTAGAGATCTAGATCTAGATCTAGATCTCTAGAGAGAGATCTCTAGACTTTCCCATTCTATTGTTTTCCTTTATTTCTTTGCATTGATCACTGAGGAATGCTTTCTTATCTCTCCGTGCTGTTCTTTGAAACTCTGCATTCAAATGGGTGTATCTTTCCTTTTCTCCTTTGCCTTTTGTTTTTCTTCTTTTCACAGCTATTTGTAAAGCCTTCTTAAACAATCATTTTGCATTTTTTGCATTTCTTTTTCTTGGGAATGATCTTGTGTACAATGTCACAAATCTCCTTCCATAGTTGTTTAGGCACTCTATCAAATCTAATTCCTTGAATCTATTTCTCACTTCCACTGTATAATTATAGGGGATATGATTCCAGTCATACCTGAGTGGTCTAGTGGTTTTTCCTACTTTCTTCAATATTAGTCTGAATTTGGCAATAAGGAGTTCATGTTCCGAGCCACAGTCAGTTCCTGGTCTTGATTTTGCTGACTTTATAGAGGTTCTCCATCTTTGGCTGCAAAGAATATAATGAATCTGATTTCTGTATTGACCATCTGGTGATGTTCATACATAGAGTCTTCTGTTGTCTTGTTGGAAGAGGGTATTTGTTCTGACCTTTGTGTTCTCTTGGCAAAACTCTATTAGCCTTTGCCCTGCTTCATTCTGTACTCCAAGGCTAAATTTGCCTATTACTTGTTTCTTGACTTCCTACTTTTGCATTCCAGTCCCTTATAACAAAAAGGAGACCTTTTTGGGGTGTTAATTCTATAATGTCTTGTAGGTCTTCATAGAACTGTTCAACCTCAGCTTTTTCAGCATTACTGGTCAGGGCATAGACTTGGATTACTGTGATATTGAATGGTTTGCCTTGGAAACAAACAGGGATCATTCTGTCATTTTTGAGATTGCATCCAAGTACTGCAACACTTCATGGCAAATAGATGGGGAAACAGTGGCTGACTTTATTTTGGGGGGCTCCAAAATAACTGCAGATGGTGATTGCAGCCATGAAATTAAAAGACGCTTACTCCTTGGAAGGAAAGTTTTGACCAACGTAGACAGCATATTACAAAGCAGAGACATTACTTTGTCAACAAAGGTCCATCTAGTCAAGGCTATGGATTTTCTCGTAGTCATGTATGGATGTGAGAGTTGGACTATAAAGAAAGCTGAGTGCCAAAGAACAGATGCTTTTGAACTGTGGGGTTGGAGAAGACTCTTGAGAGTCCCTTGGACTGCAAGGAGATCCAACCAGTCCATTCTAAAGGACATTAGTCCTGGGATTTCATTGGAAGGACTGATGCTAAAGCTGAAACTCCAATACTTTGGCCACCTCATGAGAAGGGTTGACTCACTGGAAAAGACCCTGATGCTGGGAGGGATTGGGGGCAGGAGGAGAAGGGGATGACAGAGGGTGAGGTGGTTGGATGGCATCACTGACTCAATGGACATGAGTTTGAGTAGGCTCCTCGAGTTCATGATGGACAGAGCGGCCTGGCGAGATGTGGTTCATGGGATCCCAGAGTCGGACAGGACTGAACAACTGAACTGAACTAAACTGAACTGCATTTCCAACTCTTTTGTTGACTATGATGGCTATTCAATTTCTTCTAAGGGATTCCTTCCCACAGTAATAGATATAATGGTCATCTGAGTTAAATTCACTCATTCCAGTCCATTTTAGTTCACAGCTTCCTAAAATGTTGATGTTCACTCTTGCCATGTCCTGTTTGACCACTTCCAATTTTCCTTGATTCATGGATCTAACATTCCAGGTTTCTATGAAATATTTCCCTTTACAGCATCGAACTTTGCTTCCATCACTAGTCACATTCACAACTGGGTGTTGGCTCTGACTCTTCATTATTTTTGGAGTTATTTCTACTCTGATCTCCAGTAGCATATTGGGCACCACCGACCTGGGGAGTTCATTTTTCAGTGTCCTATCTTTTAGCCTTTTGATACTTTTCATGGGGTTCTCATGTCAAGAATACTGAAGTGGTTTGTCATTCCCTTCTCCAGTGGACCACATTTTGTCAGAACTGTCCACCATGACCTGTACATCTTGGGTGGCCCTACACGGCATGGCTCATAGTTTCATTGAGTTAGACAAGGCTGTGGTCTATGTCATCAGACTGGTTAGTTTTCTGTGATTGTGGTTTTCTGTTTGTCTGCCCTCTGATGGAGAAGAAAAAGAGGCTTATGGAAGCTTCCTGGTGGAAGAGACTGACTAAGGGTAAACTGGGTCTTGTTCTGAGAATGGCCGTGCTCGGTAAATCACATTTTCTATTGATGGGCAGGGCTGTGTTCCCTCCCTGTTACTTGACCTGAGGCCAAACCATGGTGGTTATAATGAAGATAATGAAATTACTTTATGCATTACTTATGATGTAGGCTGTTGTTATTCTTTTTAAGCCTGTGGACTCAGTGTATGCCATAAAAGGATTGCCAGACAAATGTGCAAAGAGCTAGGAAAGGTCTGATATTTTACCATACTTTCAAGTTAATAAGTTTGGTTGCCATATTTACCAGAAGTCAAAAGACCCCTAGGTCAGAGACAAAGGATACTTTACTACTCACAAGTATATTAGCCAGAGAATTGGCATTGCTGCCACTTCTCTGAGCCCTAGTCCCCACAGGAGCACATGAAGAGCATTAGATAACAGCTGCTCATGCAATGAGCTGCATTATAGGAAAGGCACCCTAAACATAGGGAATCCAAATACTTTATAATGGGCATGCCTAATCCTTTGTTCTAGAGAGAAACACTATTTCCCAGCTGAAAGTAAACTTAACTTCTGCTCTGCCCTTGACTTATCTTCTAGTGCTACTCAGTATACAAACTGCCTTAAAAAGATGTTTGAGAACAAAAGCAGTTAGTTCTTTGCTTGCAAGGACTATCATAGACCCATGGAGAATTGCCTCCTGACAGTATCTACCCCTTATTTCTATGTCTCGGCTCCTAGTATATTTCCCCATGAGAATTCCCGTTAGTCAGACACTCTGATTAATTTGAATGCCAGAGGCTGGAAACAAATCTTTTCATTTTTCATCATACAACATTTAATTAAGATTATTATCAACAGGACTCCAAACCATAAAATGAGGCCAGCCTCCAGAGACCCAGACTCAACTAACAGAACAAACTGTATCAACCATCAGTGTCTACTTTAGAAATCCAGGTGGATTTCTCCTTCCATTTCTTTATTGATCTTTGCGCTTATGTCAATGCATTAATCCAAATACTATGAAATGTGTTAACAATTGCCTCTGCCCATAAGGTAAATATATCGAGGAATTCTACCATCGCTCACAACCCTGGCCAGTAAGTTGAGGCTTACCTGAGTGCCTTCCAGAACATAGGTGATGTCACTGATCACTTCAGCTAGTATTAGTAGCTCCCCCAAGTAGGCGAGGTAACCCCAAATGGTGAGATCTCTATACTTATTTTATGGCTACATTCAGCCCAGTTCAGTTCAATTGCTTAGTTGTGTCCAACTCTTTGTGACCCCATGGACTGCAGCATGCCAGGCTTCCCTCCCATCACCAACTCCTGGAGCTTACTGAAACTCATTTCCATCAAGTCGATGATGCCATCCAACCATCTCATTGTTTGTCATCCCCTTCTCCTCCCACCTTCAATCTTGCCCAGCATCAGGGTCTTTTCAAATGAGTCAGCTCTTTGCATCAGATGGCCAAAGTTTTGGAGTTTCAGCTTCAACATCAGTCCTTCCAATGAATATTCAGGACTGATTTCCTTTAGGATTGACTGGTTGGATCTCCTTGCAGTCTAAGGGACTCTAAAGAGTCTTATCCAACACCACAGTTCAAAAGCATCCATTCTTTGGTGCTCAGCTTTCGTTATAGGCTAACTCTCACATCCATACATGACTACTGGAAAAACCGTAGATATGGTCAGGCGAGTGTATGCTCCTCGGTTCTGTCTCATCACAACAAAGATTTGGAGCAATAGACATTAAAATCCTCAGTGCATCACATTTCTCGGGTCTTGGACAAACCGTGTTATAGCTCTTAGACAAATTAGTGTTACAGCTCTATTTTATTTAGAAGATAGCAGGAGAATCCATCCTCAAAGCGTGAGGGCATGACAACCCAAAGATGTGAAGAGAGTGGAGAAGCATGCCAGTGCGTGGGAGAGAGAGAAAGAGAAAGCCTTTTAGCTCCTCTTTTTATATGGTTTCCCTCCCCCTGGGCCTGCCCTTTGCAAATTGGGCTAGCCAGGAGTGTTGTTTGTTCTACCTGAAGTCCTCACTCCAGTCCTCGGACCTTCTTTGACCTTACCTTGTTCTATTTTTGTGGGCTTTTCCCTTCCTTGTCTTTTAGCCACTGCCATTTTGGACTCCTGTTTCCTATTCTAACTACCTAACACAGACCTTTGTTGGTAAAGTAATATCTCTGCTTTTTTAATATGCTGTCTAATTTGGTCATAGGTTTTCTTCCAAGGAGCAAGTGTCTCTTAATTTAATGGCTGAAATCACAATCTGCAGTGATTTTAGAGCCCCCCAAAATAAAGACTCTCACTATTTCCATTGTTTCCCCATCTATTTGCCATGAAGTGAGGGGACTGAATGCCATGGTCTTTCATGTGGTTTGAATGTTGAATTTTAAGCCAACTTTTTCACTCTCCTCTTTCACTTTCATCAAGAAGCTTTTAAGTTGTTCTTCACTTTCTGCCATAAGGATGATGTCATCTGCATATCTGAGGTTATTGATATTTCTCCAGGCAATCTTGATTCCAGCTTGTGCTTCATCCAGCCTGGCATTTTGCATGATGTACTCTGTATATAAGTTAAATAAACAGGGTGATGATATACAGCCTTGACATACTCCTTTCCCAATTTGTTGTTGTTCCCATGTTGCTCCATGTCCAGTTCTAACTGTGGCTTCTTGACCTGCATAAAGATTTCTCTGGAAAATGGGTAAGATGGTCTGGTATTCCCATTTCTTTAAGAAACAGTTTGTCTTGATCCAAACAGTCAAAGAATTTGGTGTGGTCAATAAAGCAGAAGTAGATGTTTTCTATGGTGCAGTGGATATTGGCAACTTGATCTTTGGTTCCTCTGCCTTTTGTAAATCCAGCTTGAACATTTGGAGGTTCTCAGTTCACATACTGTTGAGGCTTAGCTTGGAGAATTTTGAGCATTACTTTGATGTCGTGTGAGATGAGTACAATTTCTGGTAATTTGAACATTCTTTGGCAGTGCCTTTCTTTACGAATGGCTACATTAAATTTCTCTTATTAATAGCCCTAAAGCAGCTGTCACCATATTTTGAGAAAAAAGACTTGGCAATACACATCTTCAACACAAGAACAGTCCCTAAGCATACATCTTCCCCCTGGAAAGAAAGTGCTGTTTGAAATTGTTGCCCACACCCTACAAGGAAGACATATATCACTCATGGGACACAGATTGAGTATATCTTCAAAGTGCCACCAGATGGTTGGTAAAATTTAGGTTTCTCAGTTAAGTTCAGATAATTGGGCTTACCCTTGTTTATAGAATGACACTCTCTCCTGTTTTTCTATGCTACCAGAAGTTTGGTATTTGTCTACCCCATGGAAAACTGTAAGAGTAGATGTGGAGTGAATATATGGAGGTATAAACAGATGTTTTATCTGGGAGGGTAGAAGGTAGGGTCATCTCCTATTGTTCCCATAGTCCTCTTAGTAAAGTTAACAACAACCACAATCAAACCATTGTCAAAGACACCTGGCAGGAGATGGCAGATCTATCGTAAGTGAAATTTATGGACTCAACCATTTACGAAGGCCACACCAAGATACTTCCCTTGAAAAGTCTCTGGGAGTGACTCTGGAAAGCAAAATCATTAATGTTCCTCCTTCCTTCATACCCCTATTTCACTATGCCAGAATCTTATTCCCTGTTCACTACCACAAAAACAGTGTGTCCTATTCCAGGAGTGATAACTCCACATTTTCTCCAGTTATCATGTATTCTTGTATAGATATTTAATTCAAATATGTCAGATAAAAGTATAACAAACATTTTTATACAACTTACAGGGACCTTATATGTCCCCACATTTGTCACTGTGGGCCTCTGTAGAGGGACTTGGTGATCATTTTGTACAGATTCAAATGACAGTTATCCTTAAGTCTAGGATTATGTCAATCCAAAAAAAGAATATAGGTCACTAAAGCAGAGACAAGTTGTCATCTCCTAAGCCATTTTTCACCCAAACTGCCAAAACTATATGGAGTATACAAAGCAAGCAGAGATGTATCTACTGTTAGGGAAATAAAGACAAAGTGTTCTGCACTTGGAATGGTCAAGGTAGAATCTCAGATTTGCAAAATAGATCTGTATGTGCCCCAGCTCTTTTACCACTACCCAGGAAGTAGCTTAGAAACAATGAGCCCTTTCTGAGATGGGTTCATTCAATGACCAAACTGTCTTTGAGATATTTGTAGACCAGAAAAAAGGGGGGAAGAATAAGTAGAGTTAGAATTTTTTTTTTTTTTTTTGCTTATTTCTGTAGAGTCTCTTTCAACACTCAATAATTCTAGATGCTTGTGGGTGGTAGAAAACATGAAAAGTCCATCAAATACTCTTTAAAAAAATTGTTTTATGGCTGTACTGGGTCTTATTTGTTGCACTCAAGCTTTCTTTAGTGTGGTGAGCAAGGAGTACTCTCTTGTTGCAGAGCATTTGCTCAGTAGTTGTGGTGCACTGACTTGGTTGCTCCATGGCATGTGGGACCTTCCTGGACCAGGGATTGAACCCATGTCCCCTTCATTGGCAGGGAGATTCTTAACCACTGGATGACCAGGGAAGTCCCCCACCAAACACTGTTGCCATCAGCCCATATTTGAGTGGCTTCTGTGATAATAATTTAAATACATTCAGACTGAAATGGTCCTGAAAGCCAAACACATGACAAGGTGTTGTTTTAAGAGCTCAAGAGTATGTCTGGATTTGTCTCATCACACTGGATCAGCAAGTGGAAAATTGCCAAACACTTATAAAGCACTAAACATTACTGATAACTCAGAGTTGAGGCTAAAGTTTCAATGGAGTCAATCTGCAAGGAGCAGGGAGGAATATGACTCATGCAAAGTGATTTCCCTTACCAAAAGACAAATGGGACATCTTCTGACAGGAATAACAAATGTGATATTTGGTAGTATTATCTGTACAAAATATACAGAATCATTTGCTTTGTGTCCAGTTTATAACAGTATGCATTGCCGTCTATTAGGAAGACAGACCTAGGCAGCAATGATGGCAGTTTGGATCAGATCAGATCAGATCAGATCAGTGGCTCAGTCGTGTCCGACTCTATGAGACCCCATGAATCGCAGCACACCAGGCCTCGCTGTCCATCACCAACTCCCAGAGTTCATCCAGACTCACGTCCATCGAGTCAGTGATGCCAACCAGCCATCTCATCCTCTGTCATCCCCTTCTCCTCTTGCCCCCAATCCCTCCCAGCATCAGAGTCTTTTCCAATGAGTCAAGTCTTTGCATGAGGTGGCTAAAGTACTGGAGTTTCAGCTTTAGCATCAGTCCTTCCAATGAAATCCCAGGGCTGATCTCCTTCAGAATGGACTGGTTGGATCTCCTTGCAGTCCAAGGGACTCTCAAGAGTCTTTTCCAACACCACAGTTCAAAAGCATCAATTCTTCAGCACTCAGCCTTCTTCACAGTCCAACTCTCACATCCATACATGACCACAGGAAAAACCATAGCCTTGACTAGACGGACCTTTGTTGGCAAAGTAATGTCTCTGCTTTTGAATATGCTATCTAGGTTGGTCATAACTTTCCTTCCAAGGAGTAAGCATCTTTTAATTTCATGACTGCAGTCACCATCTGCAGTGATTTTGGAGCCCAGAAAAATAAAGTCTGACACTGTTTCCACTGTTTCCCCATCTATTTCCCATGAAGTGATGGGACCAGATGCCATGATCTTCGTTTTCTGAATGTTGAGCTTTAAGCCAACTTTTTCACTCTCCTCTTTCATGTTCATCAAGAGGCTTTTGAGTTCCTCTTCACTTTCTGCTATAAGGGTGGTGTCATCTGCATATCTGAGGTTATTGATATTTCTTCCAGCAATCTTGATTCCAGCTTGTGTTTCTTCCAGTCCAGCGTTTCTCATGATGTACTCTGCATATAAGTTAAATAAACAGGGTGACAATATACAGCCTTGACAAACTCCTTTTCCTATTTGGAACCAGTCTGTTGTTCCATGTCCAGTTCTAACTATTGCTTCCTGACCTGCATACAAATTTCTCAAAAGGCAAATCAGGTGGTCTGGTATTCCCATCTCTTTCAGAATTTTCCACAGTTTATGTAAGACGGTAGGTGTTGCAAGAGGGCATCAGAGTGCAAACACACTGAAACCATACTCACAGAAAACTAGTCAATCTAATCACACTAGGACCACAGCCTTGTCTAACTCAATGAAACTAGGCAGTTTGGATAGTCCAGGCTTGATCAGCAATCTGGTTCCAGTATATCTCATTAGAAAATGGACCCTTGACATAGACATCTGCATTGACTCACATGGCTTATCTATCAGCTCCATTTTTTTTTCACATTTCATAGCTCCAAAGGGATTGTCTTTTATTGACTAATGTGTAGTTTTCCAAGTGGCAGATTACACAGTTAGGCTATTGACAACAATCCAAGTATCAGTAAATATATAAGGTTCATCAAGGACATCTTGATCTGAGATTTGTCAATGCCCTTGACTTCTGCTTATTGAGTACAGAGGCAATGTCTGTTTTAGATTTTACACAATGATTTGAGGACTTGCTCAGAAATAAACAATCCACCTGCCAATGCAGGAGACTCGGGTTCGATCCCTGAGTCAGGAAGATCCCCTGGAGAAGAAAATTGCAACCTATTCCAGTATCCTTGGGAAATCTAATGGACAGAGGAGCCTGGTGGGCTACAGTCCATGGGGTCACAGGGTCAGACACAGCTGAGCAACTAAAGGACAACAACAACAAACTGAGTTTGAACAGCCACAGCCCACTGGGAAGTACCGCAGTGGAATCAGGCCAATGTATTTAGAGCAAACTCTGAATTGATGGTACATGAAACAAGACGCATTGCTTGAAAGAGTGGAGTAAGAAATAAAGTTTCCACCAAAAGAACAAGCTGTCACTTTTACCTATAAAACACGTGTCTTTGAGGCCAGGCTGGATGCATTTTTTAAAATGCCATTTCCATTTGGCAAGTAAGGCTTATTACTTACCTTGTTAAAAAGTAAATCCAAGTTGACTCACCCAAAATGGAATAGCAAGTTGATGAGTCATAGTAATTTGATGGATCAGGCATTCATATTTTACAAGGACCGAATAAAAAAGTTAACAGCTGGTTTTCAAAAGTACTCTACCTGGTAGCCTTGCCTCTGACAGGGCCTTCCTTTGCCTGAGGCTATTAGTTACAGACATAGCTCAAACGAGTCGTTAATTTTGGTGTCTTTAAAATTTATTTATTTATTTTTAATTATGAAAGTATGAAAACACATTTACAGGAGACTTGGAAAATACAAAGTTATATATCAGTCAGTTCAGTTCAGTCACTCAGTCATGTCTGACTCTTTGCGCCCCATTGACTACAGCATGCCAGACCTTCCTGTCCATCACCAACTCCTGGAGTTCACTCAAACTTATGTCCATTGAGTCAACGATACCATCCAATAGTTAGACAAGGCTGTGGTCTGTGTGAGCAGATTGGCTCGTTTTCTGTGATTATGGTTTCAGTGTGTCTTAGAACTCCCCAGGTCGGTAGGTACCCAGTATGCTACTGGAGATCAGTGGAGAAATAACTCCAGAAAGAATGAAGGGATGGAGCCAAAACAAAAACAATACCCAGTTGTGGATGGAACTGGTGATAGAAGCAAGGTCCGATGCTGTAAAGAGCAATACTTCATAAGAACCTGGACTGTTAGGTCCATGAATCAAGGCAAACTGGAAGTGGTCAAACAGGAGATGGCAAGAGTGAACGTTGACATTCTAGGAATCAGCGACCTAAAATGGACTGGAATGGGTGAATTTAACTCAGATGACCATTATATCTACTACTGTGAGCAGGAATCCCTAAGAAGAAATGGAGAAGCCATCATGGTCAACAAGAGTCATGGTCATCCAAGAAGAAATGGAGAAACCATCATGGTCAACAAGAGTCATGGTCATCCAAGAAAATTAAGTACTTGGATGCCATCTAAAAAATGACAGAATGATCTCTGTTTGTTTCCAAGGCAAACGATTCAATATCACAGTAATCCAAGCCTATGTCCCAACCAGTAACACTGAAGAAGCTGAAGTTGAACGGTTCTGTGAAGACCTATAATACATTATAGAACAAACACCCCCAAAAATGTCATTTTTATTACTGGGGACTGGAATGCAAAAGTAGGAAGTCAAGAAACACCTGTAGCAACAGGCAAATTTGACCTTGGAGTATGGAATGAAACAGGACAAAAGCTAACAGAGTTTTGCCAAGAGAACACACTGGTCATAGCAAACACCCTCTTCCAACAACACAAGAGAAGACTCTACACATGGACGTCACCAGGTGGTCAACACCAAAATCAGATTGAGTATATTCTTTGCAGCCAAAGATGGAAAAGCTCTATACAGTCAACAAAAGCAAGACCAGGAGCTGACTGTGGCTCAGATCATGAACTCCTTATTGCCAAATTCAGACTTAGATTGAAGAAAGTAGGGAAAACCACTAGACCATTCAGGTATGACCTAAATCAAATCCCTTATGATTATACAGTGGAAGTGTGATATAGATTTAAGGGACTAGATCTGATAGATAGAGTGCCTGATGAACTATGGACGGAGGTTCATGACATTGTACAGGAGACAGGGGTCAAGACCATCCTCATGGAAAAGAAATGCAAAAAAGAAAATGCCTGTATGAGGAGGCCTTACAATTAGCTGTGAAAAGAATAGAATACAGAAGCAAAGGAGAAAAGAAAAGATATAAGCATCTGAATGCAGAGTTTCAAAGAATAGCAAGGAGAGATAAGAAAGGCTTCCTCACAAATCAGTGCAAAGAAATAGAGGAAAACAACAGAATGGGAAAGACTAGAGATCTCTTCAAGAAAATTAGAGATACCAAGGAAACATTTCATGCAAAGATGGGTTTGATAAAGGACAGATATGGTATGGACCTAACAGAAGCAGAAGATATTAAGAAGAGGTGCCAAGAATGCACAGAAGAAGTATACAAAAAAGATCTTCACGACCCAGATAATCATGATGGTGTATTTACTCACATAGAGCCAGACATCCTGGAATGTGAAGTCAAGTGGGCCTTAGCATCACTACGAACAAAGCTAGTGTAGGTGATGGAATTCCAGTTGAACTATTTCAAATCCTAAAAGATGATGCTGTGAAAGTGCTGCACTCAATACGCCAGCAAAGTTGGAAAACTCAGCAGTGGCCACAGGATGGGAAAAGGTCAGTTTTCATTCCAATCCCAAAGAAAGGCAATGCCAGAGAATCTCAAACTACCACACAATTGCACTCATCTTACATGCTAGTAAAGTAATGCACAAAATTCTGCAAGCCAGTCTTCAGCAATATGTGAACTGTGAACTTCCTGATGTTCAAGCTGGTTTTAGAAAAGGCAGAGGAACCAGAGATCAAATTGCCAACATCCATTGTGTCATCGAAAAAGCAAGAGAGTTCCAGAAAAACATCGATTTCTGCTTTATTGACTGTGCCAAAGCCTTTGACTGTGTGGATCACAATAAACTGTGGAAAATTCGGAAAGAGATGGGAATACCAGACCACCTGACCTGCCTCTTGAGAAACCTGTATGCAAGTCAGGAAGCAATAGTTAGAACTGGACATGGAACAACAGACTGGTTCCAAATAGGAAAAGGAGTTCGTCAAGGCTGTATATTGTCATCATGCTTATTTAACTTCTATGCAGAGTACATCATAAGAAACGCTGGGCTGGAAGAAGCACAAGCTGCAATCAAGATTGTCAGGAGGAATATCAATAACCTCAGATATGCAGCTGACACCACCCTTATGGCAGAAAGTGAAGAGGAACTAAAAAACCTCTTGATGAAAGTGAAAGAGGAGAGTGAAAAAGTTGGCTTAAAGCTCAATATTCAGAAAACTGAGATCATGGCATCTGGTCCCATCGCTTCATGGGAAATAGATGGGGAAACAGTGGAAACAGTGTCAGACTTTATTTTTCTGGGCTCCAAAATCACTGCAGATGGTGACTGCAGCCAAGAAATTAAAAGAGGCTCACTCCTTGGAAGGAAAGTTATGACCAACCTAGATAGCATATTCAAAAGTAGAGACATTACTTTGCCAACAAAGGTCCCTCTAGTCAAGGCTATGGTTTTCCCAGTGGTCGTGTATGGATGTCAGAGTTGGACTGTGAAGAAGGCTGAGTGCTGAAGAATTGATGCTTTTGAAGTGTGGTGTTGGAGAAGACTCTTGAGAGTCCCTTGGACTGCAAGGAGATCCAATCAGTCCATTCTGAAGGAGATCAGTCCCGGATGTTCTTTGGAAGGACTGATGCTAAAGCTGAAACTCCAGTACTTTGGCCAACTCATGTAAAGAGTTGACTCATTGGAAAAGACTCTGATGCTGGGAGGGATTGGGGGCAGGAGGAGAAGGGGATGGCAGAGAATGAAATGGCTGGATGGCATCACTGACTCGATGGACGTGAGTGTGAGTGAACCCGGGGAGCTGGTGATGGACAGGGAGGCCTGGCGTGCTGCAGTTCATAGGGTCGCAAAGAGTTGGACACGACTATGGACTAAACTGAACTGAAAACAGATAGAGAAAGCTTCTGACATAGACATCAGAAGAGGGCAGAAAGAATGCCACCTCACTAGTGTTAGCAAGGGAGGTATATACTTTTTAATTAGGTACTACAATGAATCAAAAGAATGTCTGGAGGTTGTAAAGATCTTACTAGACCCACTATTATAATTTACATCTCAAGATAATAGGATTAGCCAGAAGGTTTTCAGGAAGCAGAAACTGTCCTGACGCAGGATACATTGTTGTTATATCATCCTTAGCACAGAGTTTAAACTGAGTTGTTTGTTGTGTAATCATCAGTTGGAGGCTTAAAGATAAAAACGTTATGTGACTAAGACTAAGAAATGTAGAGGGAAAAAAAAAAGTGTTTGTCCTTTCCTCCCCTTGAGACTTCCAGACTCCTGTCTCCTCTTCTAGAACCCCAGTCTCCTCTCTCCTTGGGGAACTCCGGACTTCTTATCAACCTGCCTAGATATTCTTTCAAATCTTTGATATAGTTCAGTTTATTCTGGCTTCTAATATAAGAGTCTAGGAAGCTTATTACTTTAGTAATTTAAAACAATGAATGAAGCTGGAAACATCTAATTGTATGTTGATATAAAGAATTACTATGTTGTAAAAAAAAATAGGAAATTAACATGTGATATATTAATACTAACTAAAGTACAAATGTTGTTCAAATTGCATAAAATTTTATGTCCATTATTTGTTTTCATACTTTATTCAAGATTCCACATTGTATTTAGCTGCATTGAACAGCTTCAGATGCGTGCAACAAATTCTGATGAATTCTCTTCATTTTTATTGTTACAATTATTTCCTAATTTTCCTTGTTATGGCTTGTTAGATACATCCATCATTTAAAAGTGGACATTTAATTTACAAATACGTGGGTCACATTAGTTTCCATTGTCCATTGTGAACTCTACTCAGACTCAATTTGATTTGGGCATTTAATATTCCACAAGACTGACTAGAATGGTGACTTTGGTGCTTTGTCTGAGTCATAAAAGTTGAAATCTCTCCTGTCTCCTAAATTCTCCAACATATCTGGAGAGCTAAGTGTGGCTTTTGGTCCCACTGACGGCCAGGGATACATTAGTCCCACCCTTAATCTTTCTTCTCTTTAAAGTAGCTGAGATCAGGTTGTCAGAGGAAGGGAAGGAAACAGGGGAGAGTGACTTCATGCTGGCAAGCAAAGATGAATTTACCTTCAGTTTTGTGTAGTAGAGTAGCTGCCTTCAACATTTTTTTTTTTTTTTTTTTAAGATATCTTTGAGTTAGTTTCTCACCCTTCAATAGGTCAACTTTATCAGGAATCAATCTGGGATACTACAAGCCTGGGTGTTAGCCAGTGCTTATTTATATTTCCCCTGTGAATTTGTCTCAATAAAATGTCCTGAAGACAGCCAATATTCTGTTAGAGGAACTAGAATCCTTTGCCAAAATTTGCCAAAAATTAGACCTTTTAAGTTCAGTTCAATTCAGTTCAGTCGCTCAGTTGTGTCCGACTCTTTGCGACTCCATGAATTACATGTCCATCGAGTCGGTGATGCCATCCAGCCATCTCATCCTCTGTCGTCCCCTTCTCCTCCTGCCCCCAATCCCTCCCAGAATCAGAGTCTTTTCCAATGAGTCAACTGTTCGCATGAGGTGGCCAAAGTACTGGAGTTTCAGCTTTAGCATCAGTCCTTCCAGTGAACACCCAGGGCTGATCTCCTTTAGAATGGACTGGTTGGATCTCCTAGCAGTCCAAGGGACTCTCAAGAGTCTTCTCCAATACCACAGTTCAAAAGCATCAATTCTTTAGCGCTCAGCCTTCTTCACAGTCCAACTCTCACATCCATACACGACCACTGGAAAAACCATAGCCTTGACTAGACGGACCTTTGTTGTCAAAGTAATGTCTGTGCTTTTGAATATGCTGTCTAGGTTGGTCAAAACTTTCCTTCCAAGGAGTAAGTGTCTTTTAATTACATGACTGCAATCATCATCTGCAGTGATTTTGGAGCCCCCCAAAATGAAGTCTGACACTGTTTTTAAAGTTATCTCCAAATCTGTGGTTGGCATTATACATTGCATAAGGGTGTAAGTCATTAGATGGTCCTGCCGTTGTCATTCTTCCTTATCAAGCATTATTCCCCCTGCCCTCTCACCTCTGAGGTGAACCAAAGTTCTAACAATCAGTCTGATTTCTTTCTGTGTGTGTGTGTGCATGTGCTCAGTCACTGAATGGTGTCCAGCTCTTTGCAACCCTGTAGACTGTAGTCGCAAGGTTCATCTGTCCATGGGATTTCCCAGGCACGAATATGGAAATGGGCTGCCATTTCTTTCTCCAGTTTTCTTCCTTTAGTCATCATAAATACACCTATTTAACTCAGTGTAATCATCTCTAAAACTTCTCTGAAAATGGGTAGCAACTTCTGCCCCGTCCCCCGAATACAAATGTTAATAATAGTTGTTAGTATGATGTGCACCTGAGAATAACTGCCAGGCTGTTGAGAAATTTCCCTATGTAGAAGAGAGTTCACATACCAGCATTCTATTAGCACAGCTGTCTTTGATCTTATTTTAAAGTATGCAAACTGCAGACCCCCTCCCCAATGCCTCCTCATTGACAGATGACAAAATAGATGACAGTTTATTGCCCAGTAGACCATTCAGTTTGATCAATTTGTTTGCCATTGATTCCTAGAGACTTCTTTCCTGTCATGCTTCCTCTTCTAGAAATCCTTTTCTTTGTCAGCATCTCATCTTCATAGCCCAAACTATCAAAAACTATCAAAGAAATATGTGAGATTTTACCGTCCTTGCAAATTTAAAAAAGTTAGACTTCTACAGATTCATGGATGGTGGCAGAAGTCAAATGATGCCTGTGCAACAGTTTATTTCTCGTAACAATGAGGATACCTAAAATATCAGCTTTCATGCCACTTCCTTGAGCCTCAATTTCTATATGCCCCAATGAAGAGGACGAGACATCAGCTGCACATGGTGTGCATTACAAAGGAGGAACAATGAGTTTAGGGAATTCTAATCTTTTTAAAAAGGGCAATTGTTAAGCCCCATTGCCTTGGAGAGAGATATATACCTGTCTTCAAAAATTGTAAGGAACTCTTATAATTTGAGAGACATGGTCTCCCTCCTAAGACTGTCTTGCTATATAAGCATTCTAAAAAATAGTCCAGAACAAATGGTTCCACATGCAGGAAATGCAGATCCGTAAGAGACCCATGGAGAATTGTCTCTTAACAGTCGAGAAAAAAAAACTTCCTTGATCCTGAGGGCACTAAATTTTTCCTCAGCCACCTGCTGTGAGTCATGGACCATGACTACGTAATAGCTCTTAAGTAGATTAATCATTTTCTAATCCACAGACACAGAGAAAGTGTTACTAATGCAGTAATTTGAAAGCTGTAGCCACTGTTATCATTTGAGACAAAATAGAAAATAGCTACAAATATGGAGTTATTATAACTTATTTCAGTAAACATTACAACTTTCCATACCTAATGCAAGGTATGCTGATCAATGAAGTGAATATCAGCCAATAATTGTTTTAGATGCTGAAGTTGATCAGAATATCTATCCATAAATGTAAATATAGATATAGATCCAATAGACAGTTGAACAAAATTTTGGGTTAAGTGAGTATGGATAAAGAAAAATATATAGTAAGAGATCTTTAGTGATTTTTTAAAAGAATTTTAAAGACTAAAAGGCTTAGAAGAATCATTGCTTTAAATATCAATGTAAAATATAAATTTCTGTGTATATGCTTTTGATCAGTCAGATTCAGTATTTTCTCAAATGACATAGAACAATCTGATAAATTGAGTTTACTCAGGTATCTGAGAACAGGGCTAAGAACGGTATGTTTCTGTATCAGTGTTTAGTAAGTGAAGAGGCAAAATTCTTAGGTTCCTCATAGTCCAAAAGGATTTTAAGATTTGTATTCTGATTGTTATAAGGTAGATGAGAGTGCTGAAGTAGGAGTACACTTGGACCATATAATGCACTGGGACTAGGATTCAAAAGTTTTGCATTCTGATATTTTAAAGAATGTTACATGTTTATCTAAACTGTGAGCTCAGTGTATGTTAAATTGAAATTAAGTTCTTTTATCTTACTAATGTTGTTGCTCACTTTGAAGATTTATGTAGAGTTAGTAATTGAAACTTTGCATATTACACAATAATGATACAAAACATTAAAAACAATGTTTCAATTTTTGTCTTCTTGGATTTCCCATAATGTTGTCCAATAGCCAAGGATGTAATGTTTTATGAAAGAAAATATGATCTGTCTTCTTATAGTTATCATATTATCTCATGTGTGATGAAATAGTAGTAAGGCATAATATGATTTTACCAAAATGTTGCCTTTTTTTCTGTAATTTTGCATGCAGTTACCATTAATAATATTTGTATGTGTGTATGCATGAACATACACATGCATATGTTTATGTACATGTTTATACGTATATTATCTGTTTTATGTGTGTGTTTATATAAATGTTATAAATTTTACTCACTTTACTTTTATTTTATCTTAGTGTTGCACTAAATGTTGTGTGTATACTATGTTGCTTTATGACATTTAAGCACTATTAAAATTATGTAGAATAAGAAATAAAGTCTAAATGTAACATTTCCCTTTGTTAAAAAGCAAAATAATCACTAGAGCACTAATCTCTAACAAAAGACTTTTATTCGTAGGTAGCATAAATCTGGGTTTAAGAACCACAGTGACAAGTGAAAATAGTAATGCATACCATGTGCTAAATTTGATTAATGCAAAAGCAAGAGATATCCACTGCCATCAGCAACTAAGCATAATTATATTATTGGCAGGAAAATTGAATTCTTCAAGCATAAAAAGGACATTTTCTTTGAAATCATTTCTCCAATATCACCATCCTTAGGCACTAAGGAGGATGTGACTAGTGTTCTTGATAGCTTTTTCCTATTTGTGTGTGTGTGTGTGCTTTAGGAATGTACACTTATGAAGTTATTTAATATTGGAATATTGCTTAAAATTGTATTGCAATGTGATTTATGCACAAGAGTGAGGAAAATAATTCATATTTATTCATTTGTATTTGGATAGATTTGGTTGGGAAATATAAGGATAGGAGGCGATACCTATTTTTACTTGAGATCTTCCATTTTGTTATAAATAAATAAATCACTGAAAGTGGGGGCCACTCAATGTCCATCCTGTTAGCATTTTTGCTTTTTAGCCTGTAGATTCAATAATAATAGAAATAAAATTTCCTCTTGCATCTGCATATTATTCTTTTAATGTTTTAGTTAGAGTGTGTTTGTCTCTCTTACTCTCTACTATGCCTTTCTCATTCACTTTTCTATCTATTCTTATTTCCCCTTTCCCTATATACACACACAAAGGTATTGTATCTTCAGTAATTCTCTATCAAAATACCTCCTTTCCTAGAGAGTAACATATCAATCCTCTAATACCTATGTTCAGATCAATCTGGGAGATTATTTACCAAAATGACAGATTTTCTCAGTTCTTAATCAGATGAGACACAAGATGAATTAGTCAGATAATGTGATCAGTAGAGTCAAAACAGAGCCTGACAGATAAACATCTAGTCCACTTCTCTCCCCCTTTTACCTCCTTAAATCTTGGCATTGTGATTTCCTTCTATACTGCCAACTGAAATACATTGTATTCATCTTAATGTCTACAAATATTTATACATCATTGGTTGATTTAGTGTATCCTGTATGCCAGACATATCAGACTAGTTTCTGCAGATGATACATTGAGCAATAATGGATGTGATCTCTGCACTTATTTTTTTTTTTGACTTGTAATTGATGTTTAAGCATCTGTTTTGTATCCTCTGCTTTTTCAGGAATTTATTACCTGTAAGTTTTTTACTTCTAAAACCTATCTAACCTCTACTTTTCATCTAAGCACTGTATCTCCAGCTGATTCTTGCCCCTATGATGTCTCACCATCTTCAGTTTGAGTTGTTTGAAATCAAATACCTTGGTTTTCCACAGTCTCCTTTTCTCGAATGTTTTGGTGGCTCAGGCAGAGTCTGCCTGCAATGCAAGAGACCTGGGTTCCGTCCCTGGGTCAGGAAGATCCCCTGGCAATGCACTCCAGTATTATTGCCTGGAAAATCCCATGGACAGAGGAGCTTGGCAGGCCACAGTCCATGGTGTCCAAAGAGTCAGACATGACTGAGCAACTAAGACACACAACGGAGAAATAATTCTGGTTCAAACTCTTGGCATTTCTCCTTAACTCTTCTCCCTCAGCACCAGTCCCAGGCAATTGCCAGACATGGTCAGGTTCACCTTTGACCATTATCTTATGTCTGCCCATTCCTTACTTTCTTTCCTCTTTCTCTGCATTTCTTTTCTGCTTTATTCACAATATTCTGAAAAGTGATCTTTTTTGATTGTAGAATAAATCAACTAATTTTCTCCTCAGGATTATATTCTTGGAGTTTGCCCTTTCTAGGATAATTTTCCTGAAAGCACTTGTAATCTGGTTCATTTTATTCATTAATTTCTCTTTTTAGACTCCCCTTGCTGACGTTCCTACTTCATATTAATTATCCTCTTTCATCTTTAAAAACTTTTTTCAATAAGATAAGTTCTAATGTAAAGTATGGTGACTATAGTTAATAATTTAGTAGTTTAATACTTATTAGTCATATGTGATGTTATTAACTCTAGTTATATACTTATGTAACTTTTATATAATAGCTCTTTAATAACTATTTTTGCACTGTACAGTTGCTAAGAGAGTAGATCTTAAGTGTTCTCACCACACACATAAAACATATGGTAACTTTGTGAGATGATGAATGTGTTTATTAGCTTCATTGCAATATTATTTCAAAATATATATTAAATCATGTTTTACACCTTGAAAATCATGCTGTACAACCTAAATATATGCAATTTTTATTTGTCAATCATACCTCAGTAAAGCTGGGGAAATAAAATAATAATGAAAATTTAAAAGTATCTCGCTGCAATACGTCATTAACTAAAATGATCATGTATTTATAGTGTTACGTAAATAATAAACCATTTGTTTGGTGACATCTCTTATTAGAATGTAAACTCCATATGATCAGACTTTGCATGAGTCTTGTTTACCTTTATATCACCAGAGAACTTCAAAGACAGAATGGCAAGTAAGTAAGCACTAAATAAAAATATATTGAATAGGTGAAAATACAAATAAATGGAAAGTGTAGACTTTCTACACTTTATTTGTATCTAAGCGATTCCTTATCAAAGAAACTTTTATTTTTCATTCCAACCAAAATAATTATTTTTTCTTCCAAATGCTGCTAATATTTATTCCATTCCAGTGTTGATGAGTATTAGTTTATCATAAATACTTTTAATGTGCTAGTTGTACTGTGTTTCTCATTCATATCCTTTACTTTTCCAACTAAGTTATGCAGTACTTAATTTCCTGGATATCTCCCATAGCAATTAATACATTAGAAAACGCTACTAAGATGAACAGACTTTTACCTCTGTGGAATTATTCTACTTGAATTCATCCAATGCATCAAATCTTTTTTAATTCTAGAAAGCAGCACGTGATGACTCTAAAACAGCAATCAAAGTTGAATATTTAATATGAATCAGGTGCTATACTAATATTTCTCTCTACCTTATCTCCTTTATCTTCATACACTTCTTTGTGGTGGTGGTGGTGGTAAATGTACCTGTTTTCCTCACTTCAGAGCCTGTGTCATTTATCACTGTGTAATGCAGTGCTGTGGTGCTATCTTGATCTATATATCTGGCTGAAAGTCTTGCTCACACAAGCAAACCTCTCACTCTTGAGCCTATCATCTTTAAAAGCATTGTCACACTTGGAAATGTTATGATCTCTTAGAACTTAACAACGTAGGGGGAAAAAAAACACTTTTGGCATCATGTTTTAAAAAATAAAAACAAATTTTATATTCTGGAGACTTTTTCTTTTTTTTAAGTTTTCAGACTTGACTTGAAATGTAGTGTACCAGCACTGGAAGTCTCCCTTATTTGGTTTTATCAAGTTATAGCTCAGTGCTTTTGTAAGACATTTCTGCTTTTTTTAAACATTATTATAGTCTTTGAAGGAACAGTTTTAAGGGCCTGTTCTTTCACCTATATTGTCAGAACATAGAACATACAATTGTCTATATTGTACTCCATAAAGCCTCCTATACGCTGTACAGAGCAACAGGGGACAGTAAATGCTCTCTGTTTTTTGTTTGTTTGTTTTTTCACTTAAGACAACTAAACTGGTTGTAAGAACATCACAATCCTTAAAATTATGCAATTATAAATACGTGATATATATCTATATTGTCTCAAAGTCACAGCAATATTGTGGTGTGTGAGTGCATGCTCGTTCACTTAATCATGTCTGAGTCTTTGCAACTCTGTAGACTGTAGCCTACCAGGCTCCTCTGTCCATGGGATTCTCCAAGCAAGAATACTGTAGTGGGTTGCCATGCCCTCCTCCAGGGGATCATGCCGACCCAGGGATTAAGCCCACGTCTCTTCTGTCTTCTACATTTCCAGGCATACTCTTTACCACCAGCGCCACCTGGGAAGCCCCGTATTGCAGGTGACAAGGTGCTAAAATACATTCTACCTTGCATTCTTGCATGCATGATAAGTCAATTCAGTCATGTCCAACTCTTTGCGACCCTATGGACTGTAGCCTTCCAGGTCCTCTGTCCATAGGATTCTCCAGGCAAGACTAATGAAGTGGCTTGCCATGTCATTCTTCAGGGGATCTTCTCAATCTAGGAACTGAACCCATATCTCATATGCCCTGCATTGGCAGGTGAGTTCTTTACTACTAGCACTATCTGGGAAGCTTACATTCTACCTTAGTAGTTGTGTAAAATATAGAGGAAGCATTGGGTAGAAGTCAGAGAAACTGGGTTTGAATTTCCACTCCACCACTTCCTAACCATGTGACCATGGACAATTTAGTAAATTTGTTGAAGCCAGTGACAGATTCTCAATGATGACTATACTTTAGAGTCACATGGGAACTTTAAAACAAATGCTGATTTCCTGTCCCTAGTCCTAGAGATTTTAGTTTAGTTGCTTTTAGTGTAGAGATTTCTGTTTCTGAGAAAGATTGAGGGCAGGAGGCGAAGGGATGGTTGGATGGCATCATCGACTAAATGGACATGAGTTTGAGCAAACTCTGGAAGATAGTGAAGGACAGGGAAGCCTGGTGTGCCTTTGTGTCCATGGCGTCACAAAGAATTAGACATGACTGAGCAACTGAACAACAAGTGTAGAGATTGCATTTAAATCAGAACTCTGAAGCTGAAAGTCAAGTACCAATATTTAGTGTTACCCGATAATTCTAATTTGTAACCAAGGTTGAGAATCAATAACTTAATCTAAGCTGTAAGTTCAGTCGCTCAGTCGTGTCCAACTCTTTGCAACCTCATGGACTGCAGCACACCAGGTTTCCCTGTCCATCACCAACTCCTGGAGCTTACTTAAACTCAATAACTTAATCTAGTCTAGTCTAAACTTTAATTTCCTCATCTGGAAAACAGAGCTAATGATATTACTCCCACAGGTTGTTGTGAAAGTGTGCTAATATAAGCATGTAATTCTTGGCATATAATTAAGAACATTAGCTGATATAAGTAGTAGTAGTGCCATTTTTATTAATTCCTTGCCTATGGCTGTACGTGGACTTCCCTGGTAGCTCAGCTGGTAAAGAAGCTGCCTGCAATCCAGGAGACCCCGGTTTGATTCCTGGCTCAGTAAGATTCCCCTGGAGACAGGATAGGCTACCCATTCCAGTACTCTTGGACTTCTCTGGTAGCTCAGACAGTAAAAAATCTACCTGCAAAAAAAAAAAAAAAAAATACTGACTCCAGTATTCTAGCCTAGAGAATTTCATGGACAGAGGAGCCTGTCAGGCTACAGTCCAGGGGGTCACAAACAGGTGGACATGACTGAGTGACTTTCACTTTCCTATGTCTGTACATAAACTTAGTTCATTCATTCATTCTACAAACATTTGCTATGAATCTGCCATTTGAAAGCCACTGTTCTAGGGTCTGAAGATATTATGGAATGGTTAATAAAGTATCCACATTCCTATTCTTGTAGAACTTATGTTCTAGGGTAGGTGACTCATGATAATAAATCAGATACAGGAATAGAAAATAATTGCAGGACAAATACTTTGAAGAATAATCAAGAGTATTACAGCCTGCTGTTTTGCATGCAGTTGTCAAAGAAGTCCCTCTCTCAGTTGTCATTTAAGCAGTGTCCTGAAATGAAAGAGAAAAAAAAAATATATATGTAATTTGAGGAAATAGTCGCCCAAGCAGTGAAAAAAATAGTACAAAGGTGCGGACATTAGGTGATCGATGTTCCATAGTGCACTTTGTCATAAGACATAGGTAAAATTTTCAGTGTCTACATGGTAAAAAAAAAAAAAAATTCTATTGAATGATAGGAACATTTCATATATATTGCTTGTCTTGATATCTCAATAAAATCATTATCAGCAAGCCACAAATACCCCTATTTTATGGAATGAGTAAATGAAATTGACATTTATTGTCTTGGTAGGGTCTCACCATCTTCACTAGAGATATCAAAATATGTAGTATTGAAATAATGGAATAGCACTTTCTTTGATATGTCCATAGCAGTAATTATATTTTTACCTATCAGAAAATGTTTGAAAACATTCCTAGCCTATTGACTATGCTCACTCAACTCCACCAAGGTTAAATAATATATCCAGACAAATCATGTTAAGTCAGGGGGATACTTAATAATGTAAGTACTATAATATTAATGGGAAAAATACAGAGAAATGGATTTCAAATATTAGTAATTATAGAGAAAATAGACATTAATTCATATAATATCAGTTCATAGTTAATAAACATGTACAATACTAGATGAGTAAAGACCATAAGACTTTTGGAGTGTATATAATGTCTCCCCACATTCCCTGCTCCTGAAACAACACACACACACACACACACGCACACACACACACACACATCCCACACAGTGAACAATGTCTCACCTTAATTTAGGAAGTTGGGTAGCCTTTTGGTTAAGAGGACAGACTTTGGGATCAGATGCAAATACATTTGACTTCACATACCAGTTCAGTTCAATTCAGTCACTCAGTCATGTCCGACTCTGTGACCCCATGAACCGCAGGATGCCAGGCCTCCCTGTCCATCACCAACCTCCAGATTCTACCCAAACCCATGTCCATTGAGTCGGTGATGCCATCCAACCATCTCATCCTCTGTCATCCCCTCTTCTTCCGCCCTCAATCTTTCCCAGCATCAGGGTCTTTTTCAAATGAGGCAGCTCTTTGCATCAGGTGGCCAAAGTGTTGGAGTTTCAGCCTCAGCATCAGTCCTTCCAGTGAACATCCAGGACTGATCTCCTTTATAATGGACTGGTTGGATCTCCTTGCAGTCCAAGGAACTCTCAAGAGTCTTCTCCAACACCACAGTTCAAAAGCATCAATTCATCAGTGCTCAGCTTTCTTCATAGTCCAGCTGTCACATCCATACATAACTACTGGAAAAACCATAGCCTAGACTAGATAGACCTTTGTTGGCAAAGTAATGTCTCTGCTTTTCAATATGCTGTCTAGGTTGGTCATAACTTACCTTCCAAGGAATAAGTGTCTTTTAATTTCGTAGCTGCAATCACCATCTGCAGTGATTTTGGACCCCTATCTATGTGACCACAGACAAATTATAAGCCTCAGTTTCCTGATGTGTAAAACAGAAATAATTAAACCCACTTCGTATAGTTGTACATACAACAGTTTGGGTGCATGATATAATATATTAGTCTTGAAAAGTGAAAGTGAAGTCACTCAGTCATGCCCAACTCTTTGCAACCCCATGGTCAGTAACCTGCACCAAGCTCCTCTGTCCATAGGATTTTCCAGGCAAGAGTACTGGAGTGGGTTGCCATTGCCTTCTCCAGGGAATCTTCCCGACCCAGGGATCGAACCCAGGTCTCCTGCATTTTAGACAGACGCTTTACAGACTGAGCCACCAGGAAAGTCCAGTCTTAAAACCCTATATACTTTGTTTAATTGGATGCGCTTCATCCTTGTTAGTTTTAGCTTCAGTTGGAAAGAGAGCAGAACCGTGCTAAGCAGAGTTCACTTGGCCTAGATTGAAGCTGATACCTGAGAAAGCAGATCTTCTCTGTATAAGCTTCATGGCATTTGAATAATGGCCCACTGATAGAGATATCACCAAGAAACATCACCCTGTTAAAATATTCCTTTTCTCAGACAATAAAGCTAGAGATACTAGATATAAAATGTGAGTAAGGAATGTGTCCCATAAATAATCTTAATTATTTGATGGAAACTTCATGTGAAGGAGGCTCTGTGGCAGAAGAAAGTGCTTCTCAAGTTTGGATATTCAGAGTAATCATTTGAGGAACTTAATAAAGGCAGACTCTGACACAGTAGGTCTGGTTTAGAGCCTGCAATCTACATTCCAAACAGGCTTCCAGGTGATGTTGGTGCTACTGCCCTACAGATCACACTTTGAGTAGCAAGAGTAAAGGAAGCATTATTGGGTTAGAAGTTAGAAGTCTGAGAATGTTTGTTGTATGTCTTTGAAACCAAGTACCTTGCTGTAAAAATGGTAAAATTATACTTTTTCTACTCTTCTATCAGGAATATTGTGGATATTAAAGCAACTATATGTGTATGTGTAAATGCATACATACACACACACACACACATACACACATACATACATGTTCAGTTCAGATGCTCAGTCGTGTCCGACTCTTCTCGACCCTATGAATCATAGCACGCCAGGCCTCCCTGTCCATCACCAACTCCCGGAGTTCACTCAGACTCATGTCCATTGAGTCAGTGATGCCAACCAGCCATCTCATCCTCTGTCATCCCCTTCTCCTCCTGCCCCCAATCCCTCCCAGCATCAGAGTCTTTTCCAATGAGTCAACTCTTCTCATGAGGTGGCCAAAGTACTGGAGTTTCAGCTTTAGCATCATTCCTTCCAAAGAAATCCCAGGGCTGATCTCCTTTAGAATGGAATGGTTGGATCTCCTTGCAGTCCAAGGGACTCTCAAGAGTCTTCTCCAACACCACAGTTCAAAAGCATCAATTCTCAGTGCTCAGCTTTCTTCACAGTCCACCTCTCACATCCATACATGACCACTGCAAATACCATAGCCTTGACAAGACGGACACTTTGTTGGCAAAGTAATGTCTCTGCTTTTCAATATGCTATCTGCTGCTTCTGCTGCTGCTAAGTCGCTTCAGTCATGTCCGACTCTGTCCGACCCCATAGACGGCAGACCACCAGGCACCCCCATCCCTGGGATTCTCCAGGCCATTTCCTTCTCCAATGCATGAAAATGAAAAGTGAAAGTGAAGTCACTCAGTTGTTTCTGACTCTTAGCGACCCCATGGACTGCAGCCAACCAGACTCCTCCATCCATGGGATTTTCCAGGCAAGAGTACTGGAGTGGGGTGTTATTGCCTTCTCCGAATATGCTATCTAGGTTGGTCATAACTTTCCTTTCAAGGAGTGTCTTTTAATTTCATAGCTTCAGTCACCATCTGCAGTGACTTTGGAGCTCAAAAAAAAAAAAAAAAAATAAAGTCTGACACTGTTTCCACTGTTTCCCCATCTATTTCCCATAAAGTGATGGGACCAGATACCATGATCTTCATTTTCTGAATGTTGAGCTTTAAGCCAACCTTTTCACTCTCATCTTTCACCTTCATCAAGAGGCTTTTTAGTTCCTCTTCACTTTCTGCCATAAGGATGGTGTCATCTGCATATCTGAGGTTATTGATATTTCTCCCAGCAGTCTTGATTCCAGCTTGTGCTTCTTCCAGCCCAGCATTTCTCATGATGTAGTCTGTATATAAGTTAAATAAGCAGGGTGACAATATACAGCCTTGACATACTCCTTTTCCTATTTGGAACCAGTCTGTTGTTCCATGTTCAGTTCTAACTGTTGCTTCCTGACTTGCATACAGGTTTCTCAAAAGGCAGGTCAGGTGGTCTGGTATTCCCATCTCTTTCTGAATTTTCCACAGTTTATTGTGATCCACACAGTCAAAGGCTTTGGCATAGTCAATAAAGCAGAAATCGATGTTTTTCTGGAACTCTCTTGCTTTTTCGATAATCCAGTGGATGTTGGCAATTTGGTCTCTGGTTCCTCTGCCTTTTCTAAAACCAGCTTGAACAACTGGAAGTTCACGGTTCACATATTGCTGAAGCCTGGCTTGGAGAATTTTGAGCATTATTTTACTAGCGTGTGAGATGAGTGCAGTTGTGTGGTAGTTTGAGCATTCTTTGGCATTGCCTTTCTTTGGGATTGGAATAAAAACAGACCTTTTCCAGTCCTGTGGCCACTGCTAAGAGAAACCCAAGTAAGACGGTAGGTGTTGCAAGAGGGCATCAGAGGGCAAACACACTGAAACCATACTCACAGAAAACTAGTCAATCTAATCACACTAGGACCACAACCTTGTCTAACTCAATGAAACTAAGCCACGCCTGTGGGGCCACCCAAGACGGGTGGTCATGGTGGAGACGTCTGACAGAATGTGGTCCACTGCAGAAGGGAATGGCAAACCACTTCAGTATTCTTGCCTTGAGAATGCCATGAACAGTATGAAAAGGCAAAATGATAGGATACTGAAAGAAGAACTCTCCAGGTCGGTAGGTACCCAATATGCTACTGGAGATCAGTGGAGAAATAACTCCAGAAAGAATGAAGGGATGGAGCCAAAGCAAAAACAATACCCAGTTGTGGGTGTGACTGGTGATAGAAGCAAGGTCCAATGGTATAAAGAGCAATATTGCATAGGAACCTGGAATGTTAGGTCTATGAATCAAGGCAAATTGGAAGTGGTCAAACAAGAGATGGCAAGAGTGAATGTCGACATTCTAGGAATCAGTGAACTAAAATGGACTGAAATGGGTGAATTTAACTCAGATGACCATTATATCTACAACTGCGGGCAGGAATCCCTAAGAAGAAATGGAGTAGCCATCTTGGTCAACAAAAGAGTTCGAAATGCAGTACTTGGATGCAATCTCAAAAACGACAGAATGATCTCCGTTCATTTCCAAGGCAAACCATTCAATATCACAGTAATCCAAGTCTATGCCCCAACCAGTAACGCTGAAGAAGCTGAAGTTGAATGGTTCTATGAAGACCTACAAGACCTTTTAGAACTAACACCCCAAAAAGATGTCCTTTTCATTATAGGGGACTGGAATGCAAAAGTAGGAAGTCAAGGAACACCTGGGGTTCCAAGGAAAATTTGGCCTTGGAATATGGAATGAAGCAGGGCAAAGACTAATAGAGTTTTGCCAGGAAAACGCACTTGTCACAGCGAACACCCTCTTCCAACAACACAAGAGAAGACTCTACACATGGACATCACCAGGTGGTCAACACCAAAATCAGATTGATTATATTCTTTTCAGCCAAAGATGGAGAAGCTCTATACAGTCCACAAAAACAAGACTGGAAGCTGACTGTGGCTCAGACCATGAACTCCTTATTGCCAAATTCAGACTGAAATTGAAGAAAGTAGGGAAAACCACTAGACCATTCAGGTATGACCTAAATCAAATCCCTTATGATTATACAGTGGAAGTGAGAAATAGATTTAAGGGACTAGATCTGATAGATAGAGTGCCTGATGAACTATGGACTGAGGTTCATGACATACATACATGAGTGTGCCTTTAAACAACAATTTAACTGTAAATGAATCTTCCTATAAATGATATAAATAGTCTAAATACAATAATAATAAAAATAATGTAGCATCCTTAGTTTTTGGAAATCCTGAGGCGAAATGCAGTAACTGAGTCCTTCTTATATACTGTAACTTTTCTAACCTCCTTCTTTCCACAGCCTTCCTCCAAAAATTAACACATCTATTAACAGATGAGAAAATATGATACATAACTCAGACATTACTATTGAGCATCTATGCAGATCACATAAGCTGAATTTTTAATGTTTCAGTATATGCTTTTTTGAAAAGTGAAAAATGATGAAAGTTTAAAGAGGACATAGATCTCAAAAAGTTACCGTGTATAAATTTCAGGAAATTGAACACCATCTTGAATTCAGGAGCCTCCTGCAGTATTGTGTGTTTAATCCTGAGTATCCTTTTTTTTTTTTTTTTCCTCAACTCTGTGTGCCAGAGACTTATAATAAAAACATTATCATTGCCTCTAAAACCATTCAAAGAACTCTAGTCTTATCTTAGATAATAGCAATTTAAACAGATGGTAAAAATGCTGGTCAGTTAATGCATTTTGATGGGAAGAATGTCACTGATGTTTTATTTCTCTCATGAATTTTAATGGGAAATAAACTATTAGTGACAAAAGTGACTACAGTATACTACTATGACACTGTAAAAATTGTGCATTTAAAAATCGACAAGTACTTTTTTGTGTGTTTTTAAAAAGTGTGCTCATCTCACATGTATTACACACTTATAAATATATCCGGAAGGCAGCTCCATTTTCTCAGAAGTGATGATTTGGCGATGTATCACGGCATATCAGAAAATAGCAGTCTTACATGGGAAACACTTGAGGCTGATTATAAGGATTTCTGTTCTGAGGGCCTATCTTTAAATATATCCCATTACAGCACTGTCTAGAGAGAGAAAGTGGTGGTGGGGAATAGAGTCTGTAAGATCTCAGCTCATTTGGATATTCTACTATGAATTACTTTTTTAAAAGGATTTGATAGAGACTTTATAATTAATACTTTAGAAATACATTTTTTTTTTCTTTTGAGGAATTTTAATTTTTTTTTCCACCAGACCAACATAACCATGTTTGGTTCACCTGCTCATAAGTCTGTTTGAAGTTTTCTTGGGCAAACACTGAATCATTGAATGTTCAAGTTAAATGAGGGAAGACAACAGGCATTCACATTCATAGGTGCTGCCTGAAAATGCTTGGGCAAATTGAGATCTAGAAATAGACTGATACTAGGCAGGTCTATATGAGTCACCTCATTTGAGAAGGCCCAAACTTCCTCTTTTCAATTCCCTTGGTGTTTCTCATGCATACCGGCCAGAACTTTCTGTCTTTAATGATCTGGAAGTATGCCAGCTCATCTTTCCTCTGGACTTGGCTGCAAAGGCAGCAGAGGCTCAGTGCCATGTGAGTCCAGAGGAAATGAATGGTACAGCTGAAGATCATCAGGGTAATGATGGTATCTTGTTGCTTTCTAAATCTATTATTTGGGACAGAAATAGAGTGGGGGATTTTCCTAGAATTTCAATTATAAGAACTAGAAGGAAAATTTGAAAAATGTAGGGGCTCTTAGAGGACAGTTTTGGAGAAAAACCCAGAATACATTTAACCTTCCCTTTCCCATTAGATAATACAATAATGCAAACTAGAGATTTGCTTTCAGTTTCCTAAAAAATACCACTTCTTAAATGATTTAACTATTTAAAAATATTCAGTGGAATTAATTTTTGTTAATTGGTTGTCTTAATATTATGACCTTAATGAAGGAGGAAATGTGTCCAAAACCTCTGTCCACCATATAAATTCTCTTCATCTCTTATTCCAGTCACTTCTGTGGTGACCGTTTAAATTTTGTGCATGTGAACATGATCAGGCCTCTCTTCCTCACCTGTGGCCTCTCTGACATGGGGTCAGCAAGTCTGTGAACTACCTTGACCCTCACACAGGTGCTTCCAGAAATTGTAGAGAAGCTAATGCTTTATGAGTCAATTTTGACCTAGAAGGAAGGTGTAATGGTGTGTGCTCAGCCACTTCAGTTGTGTCTGACTCTTTGCGACGCTATGGACTGAAGCCTGCCAGGCTCCTCTGTCTATGGGATTCTTAAGGCAAGAATACTGGAGTGGGTTGCCATACCCTCTTCCAGGGGATCTTCCCAATCCAGGGATCAAACTGATACGTCCTGCATCGCAGGAGGATTCTTTACCACTGATCCATTGTGGAAGCCCAAAAGGAAGGTAGGAACAAACAAATAAATGCACCCCTTTCTTTTGAATTTGCCTCTGCTGTTCTAAGAAGCATTTTACAAGTTTTATCAGAAGTTTCTATAGGGTCAAATACAAGTTATTCATATTGGTAGCCCTATTGGCTAATTAATATGTCCTTGTCATGGCTTCTCATTTTTGTCCTGTTTCTCATTTCTGCTCCCTGGGACCATATGACCAATTAAACCTCTCACACATAAACCCTTATGTGAGAAATAGTCCTAATCAATCCCTGATTGAACTTTGTCTTGAAGTCATATAGTTAAATTATACTTGAGGAATATACTTGAGGAATATACTTGAGGAATATTCAGAAATTTGTGTCTCTAGGGAATGATCCCAACAGAAAACTCAAGGATAGCAAACCCCTCTCTTTCATTCCTACCTGGCTTTGTGTATAGCCCCAATCCCAAAGGGAATACAGATTATTTCCCTAACCTTTTGGGCATTGTTTGTGCTAATCTCTAGGGAGTGGTAAAATCACCGTGTTTCTAGTGAACAGACATTGAGGTCAATGTCTTCATACGATTCACTGTTGTGTTTTAATTTGGTTTGGCTGCCTTCAGTTTTATGTTCTTCTTGTTTGTTTTTTTTTATGTTCTGTGGTTATATATGCACAGAGAGATGAATAGTCAGTTCAGTCATGTCCGACTCTTCGCGACCCCATGGACTGCAGCAAGCCAGGCTTCCCTGTCCATTACCAACTCCCAGAGCTTGCGCAAACTCATGTCCATCGAGTCAGTGATGCCATCCAATCATCTCATCCTTTGTCATCCCCTTGTCCTCCTTCTTTCAATCTTTCCCTGCATTAGTGTCTTTTCTATGGAGTCAGTTGGGAGAAGGCAATGGCACCCCACTCTAGTCCTCTTGCCTGGAAAATCCCATGGACAGAGGAGCCTGGTAGGCTGCAGTCCATGGGGTTGCGAAGAGTCGGACAAAACTGAGCGACTTCACTTTCCCTTTTCACTTTCATACATTGGAGAAGGAAATGGCAACCCACTCCAGTGTTCTTGCCTGGAGAATCCCAGGGACAGCAGAGCCTGGTGGGCTGCCGTCTATGCGGTTGCACAGAATCGAATGTGACTGAAGCAACTTAGCAGCAGCAGCGACAGCAGCATGGAGTGATTTCTTCATGACTATATTTGCTGTGAATAGCAGTTGCTGAGATAACATTGTAACTTACAATAGGGGTAAAAATGTCACACAGCTTCCCACCCAGGAGTGTATTATAAACACATTTTTCACTGAATAACAGGATTGTACTACCAGGTTTATAACAGTAACAGTTTCAATTGATTTATGAAGTAAATAAATATGATTTTATTACTGTCTTCTTTTTGGTGACGGTCTACACACTGTGGGAAATTCATGACAATCCTGAGTTCTTGGATCATGCAGGCTATTTTTATACATAAAGAGTTTCATCAAAAAGTTTATTAGATAGTCAACTGTTCATACTTTGCAGGCCTCATGATCTTTAAAATTTTATTAAATGCACTATCCATGCCATAAAATATGCTGAAAATGTGAAAGAATTATGCATTATATACTTATAAGCTTTAGTATTCCAGGATCGAGCAATTAAAAGGTGTGTCTAAATATTGGTATGAGTGGCATATATATGCATAAGAAATATTTTCATATATTCAAAATGAAAAAATTTGGAAAAGACTCTGATGCTGGGAGGGATTCGGGGCAGGAGGAGAAGCGGATGACAGAGGATGAGATGGCTGGATGGGATCACTAACTCGATGGACCTGAGTCTGTGTGAACTCTGGGAGTTGGTGATGGACAGGGAGGCCTGGCGTGCTGCGATTCATGGGGTCGCAAAGAGTCGGACACGACTGAGCGACTGATCTGACCTGATCTGATCTGATAAATGTGTATAAATAATGGTATAATAGAGTTTATATTAAAATATATTCATGTATGCAAATAAAAAGAGCTACAGTGGCTGATCTGAATATTTTCTCAGTAATATTCTAATTTTACCTCAAAAATAAACAAAAATTGGCAAAAAGACAAATCATATTTATGGCATACTAGAAAAAATTTAGACATTGGTATCTAGTTTCTGTGATTCATATAAACTTGTGTAAGTAATTTAAATTCTCTTATCTCATCTACAATCTTTGTAAAATTAAAATAATTAATAGAGTGACACTTAAATAGAGCTTACTATGATGCTGTGAAAATGCTGCACTCAATATGCCAGCAAATTTGGAAAACTCAGCAGTGGCCACAGGACTGGAAAAGGTCAGCTTTCATTCCAATCCCAAAGAAAGGCAATGCCAAAGAATGCTCAAACTACTGCACAATTGCACTCATCTCACACGCTAGTAAAGTAATGCACAAAATTCTCCAAGCCAGGCTTCAGCAATATGAGAACCGTGAACTTCCTGATGTTCAAGCTCGTTTTAGAAAAGGCAGAAGAACCAGAGATCAAATTGCCAACATGCGCTGGATCATGGAAAGAGCAAGAGAGTTCCAGAAAAACATCTATTTCTGCTTTATTGACTATGCCAAAGCCTTTGACTGTGTGGATCACAATAAACTGTGGAAAATTCTGAAAGAGATGGGAATACCAGACCACCTGATCTGCCTCTTGAGAAATTTGTATGCAGGTCAGGAAGCAACAGTTAGAATTGGACATGGAACAACAGACTGGTTCCAAATAGGAAAAGGAGTTCATCAAGGCTGTATATTGTCACCCTGCTTATTTAACTTATATGCAGAGTACATCATGAGAAACACTGGACTGGAAGAAACACAAGCTGGAATCAAGACTGCCAGGAGAAATATCAATAACCTCAGATATGCAGATGACACCACCCTTATGGCAGAAAGTGAAGAGGAACTAAAGAGCCTCTTGATGAAGGTGAAAGTGGAGAGTGAAAAAGTTGCCTTAAAGCTCAACATTCAGAAAACGAAGATCATGGCATCCGGTCCCATCACTTCATGGGAAATAGATGGGGAACAGTGGAAACAGTGTCAGACTTTATTTTTCTGGGCTCCAAAATCACTACAGATGGTGACTGCAGCCAGGAAATTAAAAGACACTTACTCCTTGGAAGGAAAGTTATGACCAACCTAGATAGCATATTCAAAAGCAGAGACACTACTTTGCCAACAAAGGTCCATCTAGTCAAGACTATGGGTTTTCCAGTGGTCATGTATGGATGTGAGAGTTGGACTGTGAAGAAGGCTGAGTGCCGAAGAATTGATGCTTTTGAACTGTGGTGTTGGAGAAGACTCTTGAGAGTCCCTTGGACTGCAAGGAGATCCAACCAGTCCATTCTGAAGGAAATCAGTCCTGGGTGTTCTTTGGAAGGAATGATGCTAAAACTGAAACTCCAGTACTTTGGCCACCTCATGCGAAGAGTTGACTCATTGGAAAAGACTCTGATGCTGGGAGGGATTGGGGGTAAGAGGAGAAGGGGACGACAGAGGATGAGACAGCTGGATGGCATCACTGACTCGATAGAAGTGAGTCTGGGTGAACTCCGGGAGTTGGTGATGGACAGGGAGGCCTGGTGTGCTGCGTTTCATGGGGTCGCAAAGAGTCGGACACCACTGAGCGACTGGTCTGATCTGATATGTTAGACATGCTTTAAATAAATCAATTCCTTTGATCCTTTCAACAAACCTATGAGATACTGTATGATTGCTTCCTTCTTAAAAATGAGGAAACTGAGGCACAGAGAGATTCAATAAAGCAGTTACCATATGGCTAGTAAACAATAGAGTCAGAATGTGAACCCAGGGTAAAGGTGGCTCAGACGCTAAAGAATTTGTCTGAAGTGTAGGAGATCTGGTTTCAATCCTTGGGTCAGGAAGATCGCCTGGAGTAGAAATGGTTACCCACAGCAGTATTTTGCCTGGAGAATTCAATGGACCCAGAAGCCTGGTGGGCTATAGTCCATGGTGTCACAAAGAGTCAGACAAAACTGAGGAACTAATAAGCAGGCTCAGAGTCCACTGAGCTATAATTCTTAAAAGTAATTTTTATCTCATAATTAATGGGTTTATTGTTTTGTTCTAAATGATTAAATGGCATAAAAGAGATAAACTTCCTCATGTAGTATATGATATGTAAAAAATTCCCATGACATGTTATTTTTACTGATGTTTACCATCATCTGTGGGGATTCAGTTCAGTTCAGTTCAGTTGCTCAGTCATGTCTAACTCTTTTTTACCCCATGAATGGCAGCACACCAGGCCTCCCTGTCTATCACCAACTCCCAGAGTCCACCTAAACCCATGTCCATTGAGTCGGTGATGCCATCCCCCCATCTCATCCTCTGTCGTCCCCTTCTCCTCCTGCCCCCAAACCCTCCCAGCATCAGAGCCTTTTCCAATGAGTCAACTCTTCACATGAGGTGGCCAAAGTATTGGAGTTCCAACTTCAACATAAGTCCTTCCAATGAACAACCAGAAGTGGTCTCCTTGAGGATGGACTGTTTGGATCTCCCTGCAGTACAAAGGATGCTCAAGAGTCTTATCCAACACTAAAGTTCAAAAGCATCAATTCTTCAGCTCTCAGCTTTCTTTATAGTCTAATTCTCACATCCATACATGACCACAGGAAAAACCATAGCCTTGACTAGACAGACTTTTGTTGGCGAAGTAATGTCTCTGGTTTTAAATATGCTATCTAGGTTGGTCACAACTTTCCTTCCAAGGAGTAAGCGTCTTTTAATTTCATGGCTGCAATCACCATCTGCAGTGATTTTGGAGCCCAAAAAAATAAAGTCAGCTACTGTTTCCACTGTTTCCCCATCTATTTGCCATGAAGTGATGGGACCAGATACTATGATCTTCGTTTTCTGAATGTTGAGCTTTAAGCCAACTTTTTCACTCCCCTCTTTCACTTTCATCAAGAGGCTCTTTCATCAAGAGTTCTTCACTTTCTGCCATTATGATGGTGTCATCTGCATATCTGAGGTTATTGACATTTCTCCCAGAAATCTTGATTCCAGCTTGTGCTTCCTCCAGCCCAGCATTTATTATGATGTACTCTACATATAAGTTGAATAAGTAGGGTTACAATATACAGCCTTGATGTACTCCTTTTCGGATTTGGAAAGGAGTCTGTTGTTCAATGTCCAGTTCTAACTGTTGCTTCCTGAACTGCATACAGATTTTTCAAGAAGCAGGTCAGGTGGTGTGGTATTTCCTTCTCTTCAACATTTTTCCACAATTTATTGTGATCCACCCAGTCAAAGGCTTTGGCATAGTCAATAAAGTAGAAATTGATGTTTTCCTGGAATTCTCTTGTTTTCTCAATGATACAGCAGATGTTGGCAATTTGATTTCTGGTTCCTCTGCCTTTTCTAAAACCAGCTTGAACATCTGGAAGTTCACGGTTCATGTATTGCTGAAGCCTGGAATGGAGAATTTTAAGCATTATTTTACTAGCATGTGACATGAGTACAATTGCATGGCAGTTTGAGAATTCTTTGGCATTGCCTTTCTTTGGGATTGGCATGAAAACTGACCCTTTTCCAGTCTTGTGGCCACTGCTGAGTTTTCCAAATTGGCTAGCATATTGAGTGCAGCACTTTCACAGCATCATCTTTCAGGATATGAAATAGCTCAACTAGTAATCCATCACCTCCACTAGCTTTGTTCATAGTGATGCTTTCTAAGGCCCACTTGACTTCGCATTCCAAGATGTCTGGCTCTAGGTGAGTGATCACACCATCCTGATTATCGGGGTCATGAAGATCTTTTTTGTACAGTTCTTCTGTGTATTCCTGCCACCTGTTCTTAATATCTTCTGCTTCTGTTAGATCCATACCATTTCTGTCCTTTATCCATCCCATCTTTGCCTGAAATGTTCCCTTGGTATCTTTAATTTTCTTGAAGAGATCTCTAGTCTTTCCCGTTCTGTTGTTTTCCTCTATTTCTTTGTACTGATTTGTGAGGAAGGCTTTCTTATCTCTCCTTGCTATTCTTTGGAACTCTGCATTCAGATGCTTATATCTTTCCTTTTCTCCTTTTCTTTTCACTTCTCTTCTTTTCACAGCTATTTGTAAGGCCTCTTCAGTCAGCCATTGTGCTTTTTTGCATTTCTTTTCCATGGGGATGGTCTTGATCCCTGTCTCCTATACAATGTCACGAACCTCAGTCCATAGTTCATCAGGCACTCTATCTATCAGATCTAGTCCCTTAAATCTACTTTTCACTTCTACTGTATAATCATAAGGAATTTGATTTAGGTCGTGCCTGAATGGTCTAGTGGTTTTCCCTACTTTCTTCAATTTCAGTATGAATTTGGCAATAAAGTGTTCCTGATCTGAGCCATAGTCAGCTTCCGGTCTTGTTTTTGCTGACTGTATAGAGCTTCTCCATCTTTGGCTGAAAAGAATATAATATATCTGATTTTGGTGCTGTCCATCTGGTGATGTCCATGTGTAGAGTCTTCTCTTGTGTTGTTGGAAGAGCGTGTTTGCTGTGACAAGTGCGTTTTCCTGGCAAAACTCTATTAGTCTTTGCCCTGCTTCATTCCATATTCCAAGGCCAAATTTTCCTTGGAACCCCAGGTGTTCCTTGACTTCCTACTTTTGCATTCCAGTCCCCTATAATGAAAAGGACATCTTTTTTGGGTGTTAGTTCTAAAAGGTCTTGTAGGTCTTCATAGAACCATTCAACTTCAGCTTTTTCAGCGTTACTGGTTGGAGCATAGACTTGGATTACTGTGATATTAAATGGTTTGCTTTGGTAACAGAGATCATTCTGTCGTTTTTGAGATTGCATTCAAGTACTACATTTCATACTCTTTTGTTGACCAAGATGGCTACTCTATTTCTTCTAAGGGATTCCTGCCCACAGTAGTATATATAATGGTCATCTGAGTTAAATTCATGCATTCCAGTCCACTTTAGTTCACCGATTCCTAGAATGTCGACGTTCACTCTTGCCATCTCCTGTTTGACCACTTCCAATTTGCCTTGATTCATGGACCTAACATTCCAGGTTTCTATGCAATATTGCTCTTTACTACATCGGACCTTGCTTCTATCACCAGTCATATCCACATCTGGGTATTGTTTTTTCTCTATATGGGGTCACACAGAGTCGGACATGACTGAAGCAACTTAGCAGCAGCAGCAGCCTTTGGCCTGCTTCATTCTGTACTCCAAGGCCGAATTTGCCTGTTACTCCAAGTGTTTGTTGACTTCCAACTTTTGCATTCCAGTCCCCTGTAACAAAAAGGACATCTCTTTGGGGTGTTAGTTCTAGAAGGTCTTGTAGGCCTTCATAGAATTGTTAAACGTCAGCTTCTTCAGCGTTACTCGTCGGGGCCTAGACTTAAATTACTGTGATATTGCATGGTTTGCCTTGGAAATGAACAGAGATCATTCTTTTGTTTTTGAGATTGCATCCAAGTACTGGATTTCAGACTCTTTTGTTGATTATTATGGTTACTCCATTTCTTCTAAGGGATTCCTGCCCACAGTAGTAGATATAATGGTCATCTGAGTTAAATTCACCCATTCCAGTCCATTTCAGTTCACTGATTCCTAGAATGTCTATGTTCACTCTTGTCTTCTCCTGTTTGAGCACTTCCAATTTGCCTTCATTCATGGACCTAACATTCCAGGTTCCTATGCAATATTGCTCTTTACAGCATCAAACCTTCCTTCTATCACCAGTCCCACCCACAACTGTGGGGATTAAAGGCATGGATTTATACTATGAGACTGAACAGTTGAACCCATTTCCCAGAATTTCTTGAAAGTCAAGGGTCTGCAACACAGAGGTCAGGGATATATGTGAATTAAGGACTGATCCATTTATCTTCAGACTTCAAAAATATACTCTTTCTCCTTTTGGAAGAAAAAGAATCAGGGAAAGAATTCCAATGTGGTTACAGTCAGGACTAAATGAACTATGCAGTTTAAGGCAAGAAATGTTGGATATATATTTTGGATAGGGCATTAAATGGGTAAATCAAATTTTCACATACACAAAGGTATTGTCAAACTCAATATTTATTACTAAGCAATTTGGTTGCAAAGTTGAATTTATATAGTTTTGTATCAGATATTTATAGTTACTCTTATTTTTTGGCTGATATACATATTGAGAAATAATTGACTAATATAATTGCATATATTGACATTTAAACTATACTGTGTCATAATTTTATATGCATACACATGTGGAATTGATAGCTTACGGTGAACAATGTTGGATTCATGATCTCCGAAGAAGAAAATTTAGTTTTGGGACCAGGGACCAGGCTTGATCACTCAAGAGCTTTTGTGTAGGAGAGTTTTATTAAGGTAAAAAAAAGGGACATAGAAGGCTTCTGACCTAGACATCTTAAGGGGGACAGAGAATGCCCCCATTGATAGTATTAGCAAGGGAGTTGAGTTATATACTTTTTAAATTAATTATTATAATAAATCAAAAGAATGTCTCAAGTTTGTGAAAATTTTACCACACTCACTGCCACATTTTACATTTTAGGATAACAGAAGTAGAACTTAACGATAGAAAGATCCTACCAGACCCACTCCCATATATACATTCTAAGATATTAGGATTAGTCAGAAGATTTTCAGGAAGGAGAAACTGTCCTCAATCAGGATGTGTTATTGTTATATAATCCCTAGTACAGAGTTTAAACTGAGTTGTATAATCCTCAGTTCGAGGCTTAAAGAAAAAAACGTTTTATGTGACTAAAACTAAGGAATGTAGAGGGAAAAAAAAAAGTTTGTCCTTTCATCATCCTTGAGAATTCCAGACCCCTATCTCCTCCTTGAGAGCCCAGACCCCTTTCTCTTCCTCAGGGATCCCGGACTTCTTAACAACCTGCCTAGGAATTGACTCTCTCAGATGATTATCAATATCCAAATCATTAAGACATCCATTAACTCAAGTAATTAACTTTTATTTGTGTTGTGTGTGTATATGTGTGTCTGTATGTGGTGAGAATAAGATTTACTCTAAGTGACTTTGTATTTTTAATTAATTATTTTGTTATTTTTAATTTAAATGTAGTTGATGTACATATTATGTTAGTTTCAGGTATAATACAAAAAGATGTAACATTGCATTTATTAGAAATGATCATAGTTATAATTCTAGTAGCCATCTTTTCCAATACATAGTTATTGCAGTATTATTGAGTATATTTCTTTTGCTCTTTATTATACCTTTGTGACTTATTTATGATATAACTGGAGGTTTATAACACTTAATCCCTCTACACCTATTCCACTCACTTCCCTAACCTCTTTCCTTCTGACAACTGTTTGACTCTCCTCTACATCTATGTCTGTTTTTATTTTATTTGGTTAGTTTGTTTTATTTTTAGATTCCACATGACAGTGAGATCCTGTAGTATTTGTCTTTCTCTGACTTATTTCAGAAAGCATAAGAGCCTCCAGGTCCAGACATGTCTCAAATGGCAATATTCCATTTTTAATGGTTGAAGAATGTTCCCTTATATTTCTACATACCACATTCTCTTCATTCATTCTTCTATCAGTGAGACTTATGTTGCTTTTATATTATGCTATTATAAATAATGTCACAATGAATGTTGGAGTCCATATAGCTCTTGGTTATGTTTTGGTGTTTTTGTTCTCTTCAGCAAAATTCTTAGAGGTGAAATTGCTGGAATACATGGCATTAACTGGTTTTAATGTTTTGAGAAACACTCACATTGAATTCCATAGTGGCTGCACCAATTTACAATCCCACAGACAGTGCACCTAGGTTCCCTTTTCTCAGCATCCTTGTCAATACTTGTCTTTTGTTGTTCCTTGCTAAGTTGTGTCCAACTCTTTGTGACCCAATGGACTGCAGCACACCAGGTTCCTCTGTCCTCCTCTTTCTCCTGGAGTTTGCTCAGATTCATCTCCATTGAGTTGGTGATGATGATGTCTTTTAGATGATAACTATTCTGAGAGACATGAAATGGTAACACTTTCATTGTTTTGATATGCATTTATCTAAGGATTGTTAGCGTTTGAACATCTTCATGTGTCTGTTGGCCACCTGTTTGTCTTCCTTGAAAAATATCTATTCAGATCCTCTGGCCATTTTGTTTCATTAACATATAGTTAATTTAAAATATTATTTACAATGGTTGTTTTGTTAGTTTCAGAAGTACAGTCTAGTGACTCATTATTTTTGTAGATTATACTCCATTATAGAAGTATAATTATTTGCCATTAGTGGATTATACTGCATTTTACAGCATAATGGGTATATTGATAATTTCCTATGCTCTACAGTATATCCTTGTTGCTTGTGTACTTTATACATAGAAGTTTGTATCTGTTTATCCCATACTCCTAGTTAGTTCTTCCTCCCTTCCCTCTCCTGGTAACCACGTTTCTTTTCTATATCTGTTTGGAAAGGTACTCATTTGTATTATTTTTAGATTCCACATATAATTTATGTCTTTCAGTGTTTATCTTTCTCTGTCTGACTTATTTCATTAAGCATAATATCCTCTAGATCAATTCATGTTGCAAATGGCAGTATTTCATTCATTTTTTTATTAGATAGCATTCCATTGTTTGTGTATGTGTGTGTATATATATATTTATATATTACATGTGTATTATTTTTATATATTTTATCTATATTTATCTCTATTAAAATAGATATATTTCAAAGAAGATAAATAGGTGGCCAACAGACACATGATGATGTTCAAACATTAGTAATCATTAGAGAAATGCATATCAAAACAATGAAAGTGTTATCGTCTCATACCATTTCTTTTTTAATTCAGTCATTTGTTTCTGTGCACTTGGGTTAGTTTTATGTCTTGACTATTATAGCTTATGCTGGGAAGCATGTATTGTTCTGAATTAGTGTTTTTGTTTTTTCTAAATATATAATCAGAAATGGGATTGCTGGATCCACTTATGATAGTTCTATTTGAAGAACTTCCATACTGTTTTCTGTAGTGTCTGCACATATTTACATTCTCTCCAGCAGTGTAAAGGGCTTCCTTTTCTCCACATCCTCACCAACATTTGTTATTTAACTGTTAGCAATCTGTGTATTTTCTTTGGAGAAATGTCTATTCAGGTGTTCTGCCACTTTCTGATTGAGTTGTTTGATATTGCTTTGATACAGAGTTGTATGAGCTATTTATATATTTTGATATATAACCCCTTGTCAGTTGTATCATTTGCAAATATTTTCTTCCATTCTGGAGTTTGTCTCTTCATTGGTCAGTGGTTTCCTTTGTTGTGCAAAAGCTTTTAAGTTTAATTAGGTACCCTTTGTTTATTTTTGGTTTTGTTTCCAACAAATAAAGCCATGATCTGCATCAAAGAGTGTTCACCTTGTTCTCTTCTAGGACTTACATTCAGGTCTTTAAATCATTTTGCATTTATTTTTATGTATAGTGTGAGGCAATGTTCTGATCTTACTGTTTAACATGTGGTTGTCGAATTTTCCCAGCATCACTTAAGAGGCTCTTTTTCTCCATTATATATTTTTGCTTCCTTTGTCATAGTTTAATTTACTATGACCAACCTAGATAGCATATTCAAGAGCAGAGACATTACTTTGCCAACAAAGGTTCGTCTAGACAAGGCTATGGTTTTTCCTGTGGTCATGTATGGGTGTGAGAGTTGGACTGTGAAGAAGGCTGAGCACCGAAGAATTGATGCTTTTGAACTGTGGTGTTGGAGAAGACTCTTGAGAGTCCCTTGGACTTCAAGGAGATCCAACCAGTCCATTCTGAAGGAGATCAGCCCTGGGATTTCTTTGGAAGGAATGATGCTAAAGCTGAAACTCCAGTACTTTGGCCACCTCATGCGAAGAGTTGACTCATTGGAAAAGACTCTGATGCTGGAAGGGATTGGGGGCAGGAGGAGAAGGGGTCGACAGAGGATGAGATGGCTGGATGGCATCACTGACTCAATGGACGTGAGTCTGAGTGAACTCCGGGAGTTGGTGATGGATAGAGAGGCCTGGCTTGCTGCGATTCATGGGGTCGCAAAGAGTCAGATACGACTGAGCTACTGATCTGATCTGATCTGATGGGTTTATTTCTGGCCTTGTTCATTTTCTAATCAGATTGTGTGATTTTTTAATGTTGAGTTGTATGAGTTCTTTATATATTTTGAGTATTAACCTCTTGTCAGATATATAATTTGCAAATGTCTTCTCTCATTCAGTAGGTTGTGTTCCTCCCTTTTGTTGGTAGTTTCTTTTGCTGTGCAAAAACTTTTTAGATGATATAGTACCATTTGCTTATTTATTTATTTATTTTTTGCTTTTGTCTCCTTTGCCTAAGCGGACATATTCAAAAAGATATCAATAAAGACTGTTGTTAAAGAGCTTACTGCCTATGTTTTTTTTTTTGTGTGTGTGAGATTTCCTTTGGTCTTTCATTTAAATCTTAAATTCATTTTGAATTTAGTTTTGTATATGATGTGAAAAAGTATTCTGGTTTGATTCTTTTTCATGAAGCTATCCACTATTTCCAAAATCACTTGTTGAATAGACTGTCTTTTCTCCATTGTATATTCTTTCCTCCTTTGTTGTAGATTGGTTGATCATAGGCATGGAGGTTCATTTCTGAGTATGGATTCTGTTCCATTGATCTATGCATCTGTTTTTGTGCTAGTACCATGCTGTTTTGATTACTGTAACTTTGTAGTGTAGTCTGGGAGCATGATACCTCCAAATTAGTTCTTTTTTATAAAGATAACTTTGGCAATTTGGGATATTTTGCTGTCCCATATTAATTTTAGGATTATTTCCTCTTTAACTATGAAAAGTGTTATGGATATTTTGCTAGAGATTGTGTTAAATCTGTAGATTGCTTTGTAAAAGGCCTTCTCTAATACTCTGATCTTTATTATTTCTTTCTTTCTACTAACTTTGGGTTTAATTTCATCCTCACTAGACACCAGGAGATCAGGAAGAGTCTTAGCAAGTAAGAAACACATTTCAAGTGTTGTCAATTTTGTGAAGGGAAAAACATATCATTATCTTAAGTATTTCATCATATTCCATTCTGTTATTGATGTTAGTTGCTCAAAGTAAATATATAAAACATATGCACACAGACAGCTCCAGATATATTATACCTTGTTTTTTTTTTTTTTTTACCCCTAATGAGGCTGCTTTTGTTCATTTCCAATAACCCTCATTCTGCTCCTTATCATGACAAATCCCTTAGTTTGGTGTCCCAATCAAGATCCCGTTGCCTGAATGTATCATTCATTTAGTAAATACTTATTGACTGCCTACAGGACCAATCAGAAATACTATGTGATAATCATTCTCAGGAGCTTATAGTATACTGAGGGGAAAAAGACAGTAGAAGAGAGTAAATTATTTATAAAAAAAAAAATTGGAAGATGAGAAGAGCACTCTATTCAGGATGAACTGGGATGCATTTCCTGATTGGGGCTATTAGGAAAGGCTTCTTAGAAGATTATCAATTTAAATCCTAATGTAAGAGTGAGGACTAGATAAATGATATGGGAAAGACCTGGGGAGAATAATTTGATTTAAATTAATAAGATTTTTATTTCTTTCTTGAGTGTCCAAACACTCTGTTCAACAACTTACTATGATAGCTTCCCACTGTAATGAAAGCTGAATTTTATGCCTTGCTTCCATATTTCTCTGTCATCAAAATTCATTGATAAAATAAGGATAAAAAGAAACAAATGAGTGGGAAAAAATCAAAGAGAGATTAGGTAAAACAAAAGATATCCCACTAAGTCAGTGGTTTTTAATAAGAGGGGGAATTTTTGCCACCTGTGGGACTTTTAGCAATGTCTGTCCCAGGGTACAGTGTTTGGCTGTCACATCTTGGGGGTGAATGCTGGTGGTATCTAGTTGGTAGAAGACAGAGATATTGCTAAACATATTACATTGCACAGGACAGCACCCACAATAAAATAAATGGTTATCTAATCCAAAATGTCAGTAATGTAGAGGATGCTCTAGAGCACTGAATTATCTTGTGTCTCAGTTAAAACACCCTGTAGCATTTATTTATTTACTTATTTGAGTTTCTAATTATGGCCTTGTAAAGAGATCTCTTTTGGATAGAAACATACTAATACTGCAATACAGACAGATTTAAGCAAGGACTTATATGACATGTTATTACCTTACTAACTTCACCTTTTCCTGTAAGTCATCAAGATTTGTCAGCTCAGAAATTAATCCTCATATTTAGTCTAAGGTTGGAACTCAATGTTCAAAAAAATGAAGGCCAAGGCATCTGGTCCCATCATTTCATGGCAAAAAGATAGGGAAACAATGAAAACAGTGAAAGACTTTATTTTCTTGGGCTCCAAAATCACTGCAGATGGTGACTGCAGCCATTAAATTAAAAGACACTTCCTCCTTGGAAGAAAAGCTAGGACTGGCCTAGAGAGCATATTAAAAAGCAGAGACATTACTTTGCCAACAAAGATCTGTCTAGTAAAAGCTATGTTTTTTCCAGTAGTCATTTATGGATATGAGAGTTGGACCATAAAGAAGGCTGGACATAAGAACTGATGCTTTTGAATTGTGGTGTTGGAGAAGGTTTTGAGAGTCCCTTGGATTTGCAAGGAGATCAAACCAGTCAGTCCTAATGGAAATCAAACCTGAATATTCATTGGAAGGACTGATGCTGAAGCTGAAACTCCAATACTTTGGCCACCTGATGCGAAGAGCCGACTCATTAGAAAAAGACTCTGATGCTGGGAAAAACTGAAAGCAGGAGGAGAAGGGGATGGCAGAGGATGAGATGATTGGATAATATCACTGACTCAATGGACATGAGTTTGAACAAACTTGAAGAGATGGGGAAGAATTGGGATGTCTGGCATGCTGCATTTCATGGGCTCACAAAGAGCTGGACATGACTGAGCAACCAAACAACAACAACATATGTTTGGATACGGACCTTCTATGCTAAAAGCATGTGTGCTCTCTCTTTCCCTCTCATCCTGTCTATCTCTTTCCTTCTGTCTTTGCCTCTCTCTCTCTGTCTCACACACACACACACACCCATTGGTGGAAAGTTGGCAAAATATAAATATTAATTTAAAATGGCATTGAAGGAAGATAATTTTTATTGTTTAGTCACTAAGTTGTGTCCAACTCTTTGTGATCCCATGGATGGTAGCCTTCCAGATTCCTTTGTCCATGGAATTTCTCAGGCAAGAATACTTGAGTGGATTGCCATTTTCTTTTCCAGGGAATCTTCCTGACCCAGGAGTTGAACTCAGGACTCCTGAATTGGCAGGTGGATTATTTACCGCTGAGTCTCCAGGGAAACCCCAGGAAGGGACTAAAGAAACATAAATTCACGTAATGTGATATCTTGGGTTAGGTCCTGGAATAGAAAATAGTAATATTAGTTTAAAAAGTTTTTGAAATACAAATAAAGTCTGGAGTTTTGTTAATAGTAATATACCAATGATACTTTCTTACTTTTGACAAATGAATTATGGTTATACAAAACATTAGCATTGAACTGAGTAAGATGCACATGGAAACTTTCTGTATGATTTCTACATCTCTTCTATGAATATAAAATTATTCTAAAATAAAAATTGTAATTTAATAAATGAAATTGAAGAGAATAAAATAAATGGTTAGGAGATTTTCATTTTAAAAGCAATTTTTAAAATTATGTTTTTCAGTTAGCAGTATTAAAACAGTTTGTTGCAGTCTAGTAATTGAAATAGTTTGCAATTATGTTTTCCACCTTTGTTTAATTGAAATCATAAGCTGTTTGTTTTAATTTCATGCAAAAATGAATATGTGACTGAGACATTATAAGTAAGGGGTCCAGAATTAGCTTATGGATTATTTGGCTATTATGGGTCAATATATTTTAAATAAATTTATCAACGTTGGATAAATGAAGATTTTGCATAAACTTCCCTTGAAAAATTGGGAGAATTTGCAATCTTTGATCTAGTTCAGATGTGTCTAAACATTTTTCAGTAGAAGTCTCCTCCTTAAATGTTTGCAGATGGCCACATACTCCCTTCTTTATATACCCCACTCCCAACCTAATTACCTGGTGATCAACTGTACACCTTTCAGCATTTGATAACTAATTTTCATATTTCACATTCATATTTCACTCCTCAAAATTGAATAAATATTGGCCTTTTGTATTTTTTTACTAATTTACATTTTTTAAAGATTTGATTAAGATAATTTACCTGTCAACATATCAGTCTGTGGAAACTCTTTCCTAGAATTTCACTTATGAAATGTTAACCAGTTTCTGGGCCTCAGATATTTTAAGTTTCATCCAACTTCTTTCAATAGAGCAAGCAAAGGATAGATTAATTTTCCATTTTTATCCAATGTATACATAATTTAGGACCAATTTATTATTTCTCCTTTCTCTTATGGTAGGTTTCTGCCAAGACTTTTGTATTATATATATTATATAATAATTTTTATATCTAATTTTTAGAACTTTCACTTGGATTAATATAATAGTGCCATTGTACCTACTAGTTCCCTTGGAATAGGAATGAGTTGTGTAAACACAGTGAGTGATCTTGACAGTTGACCTTCTATAGAATCATATTTTGTTTCTTGAAATAATTATTAGTATTTTTAAATAATTTTTTTTTTGAATAGAGAAATATAGTCTCTTGTATATCATTATTTTTCATGTCCTGGGATTCACTGACTCAATTCCAAGAAGTAGTCTCCCAGTCCTTTGTTTTTTTCCTTTTCTCTCTTTTTCCTTTATAAAGATCTTGGATACCACTTTAGAGGAATAATGTACTTGTTGAGCAGTAAAAGGCTTCTAATGAAGCCCCATTATTTTCGGAATTGGATGACTGTTATGGGGTTTTCATAAAGCCAAGGATTTGTCAAGCCTATTGGTATAAATAAAAAGATTGAGGAACAGAAGATAGTAAAGCTAAAAAAGACTGCTTTGAACTACTTTAAAAATTTCCGAGCAGTAACATTCAGGGCTAAAATATAGCCACCGCCGCCGCCAAGTCGCTTCAGTCGTGTCCGACTCTGTGCGACCCCACGGACTGCAGCCTACCAGGCTTCTCTGTCCATGGGATTCTCCAGGCAAGAACACTGGATTGGGTTGCCATTTCCTTCTCCAAAATATAGCCACAGTGACACCTAACAATTCATGAAAACATATTTATAGGATTCAAAGAAAATATAAACAGTTGGTTTGGTTTTAGGATATATTTGAAAGAAAAAATATTTAATTAAAAATATTTTATATAACCTAGATTTTGTTTCACATGCTTTGTCCTTCTTTGTCATGCCAAAAAATACTGTCTTGTATTAATAAGTCTTTTGAAGAAGAGTGCTTCATGATCTGACTCCTCTTGCTATAGTAAGTCTCTCAAATATATAGTCTCAGGCAACCTGTACTTTTCTTTTGTAGCATTTTAAAAGATTGTTTAATTAATCTTAAAATGAGATACTTCATGTTGTCTCTATAAAATGTGAGGTATGTGGGGAGGCAAGGCCTGTTTTACAACTATATGATCACTAATTCTCATACTGTTGAGTGGACTCATATATCTATAATAAGTAACATTGATTGAATGAATAACTGAGTCAATAATTAAGTAAATGAATATATTTGACCCCTATGTTAAAACTAAATAGAACTATATACCAATACAATAGCATAAGTATATGGGGGGTAATTAAGCAGAGACATTATTATGCCAACAAAGGTCCGTCTAGTCAAGGCTATGTTTTTTCCAGTAGTTGTGTATGGATGTGACAGTTGGACTATAAAGAAAACTGAGAGCTGAAGAATTTATGCTTTTGAGCTGTGGTGTTGGAGAAGACTCTTGAGAGTCCCTTGGACAGCAAGGAGATCCAACCAGTCCATCCTAAAGGAAATCAGTCCTGGGTATTCATTGGAAGGACTGATGCTGAAGCTGAAACTCCAATACTTATTAGGCCACATGATGTGAAGAACTGAATCATTTGAAAAGATCCTGATGCTGGGAAAGACTGAAGGTGGGAGGAGAAAGGAACAGAGGGTGAGATGGTAGGATGGCATCACTGACTCAATGGACATGAGTTTGAGTAAGCCCCAGGAGTTGGTGATAAACAGGGAAGCCTGGCATGCTGCAGTTCATGGGGTCTCAAAAAGTCAGACACGACTGAGCGACCGAACTGAATTGATCTGATGGGGGAAAAGTATATGACTTGACTTTTCATTCTTGTGTCTGGGCATCTAGTTTTACTTTCTTAAATTCATTCGGCATTTGGCATTTGAACTGATCAACTTAAAAATATAGACACAGTTAAGGAAAATGTTCTTCTATATCACCAAATATCCCCTTAATTTTGACCAAAAATGAATGATCCAACAACTGCAATAGGCTGTCATCTATGGCCCTCCTTAAATAGGCATGTACTTCTTTGTCTCTATCTAAAGAATCCAGCTAGAAACAATCTTAGATGTTCTGTCATTTGCATATTTTTCTATTATACAACATGTTATTTAGTGTCCCCTTTTCCCTCTGCCTGGAAGCCCATCCTGAATTTCTGATCTAAGTTCATGTGTCTTAACCTTTCAAGATTGAGCTCTGACATTATCTCAAGGATACTGTCTCTAAAGTCCCAGGTTGCAAAATTGTCCACTTTATGGTCCCAAAATACTTACTTACCTTTATTTATCACTCATAATACATAATTAAAATAAACAGTTTGTATCTAACTCCTTCTTAAGACTTCAAATCCAATAAAGAAAGGATCTTATCTTATTCATTTTTGCATGGAAACATTCTAAGTCAATGTTTGGTATTGAATAAATATCCTTTTAAAATGAATTATAATAAATCATCATAGAGTATTCATTTGACCTCTCACTAGGTTTAAGGATTGTCCAGAATGACAAGTGATATCCAATTTCCCTACTTCTTTGATGAACTGACTTTTTTTTTAAATTTTAATTGAAACATTTAAGTTATAAAATCAGCCTTTTTATTTCTTATACTTAGGTATATTTTACTTTTGTTTAGCTATTCATCAATTAAGTTTCTTAAATGTTTTCTGAGCATTTACTATGTGTTATATACTAAGCCAACTTCGTGTCACTCAGAGATAAAAGAAATAGTTGCTGACACAGAGGAACATAATTATTTGTAGGTAAACTAAAAAAAAAGTATAAATCCTCTAATACAAATAAGGATGTGTAAGAATGAATTTTAGTAGGATGAGCTAAAAAATAATAGTTCAGATAAAAATAGCCTGTGAAAGCTATGGAAGTAACTTAGAGAATGGTGCATTTTAAAATTACAAATCATCAACTGAAGTTTCCTGCCTTTTTAAGTGTAGAGCAGATAGTTTAATTTCTTTTTTTAAAGGAGGTCTAAACATTTCTCTTGACCAGATATACAAATATCCAAGAGGCAAATGAAAAGATGCTCAATGTTGCTAATTATGAGAGAAATGCAAATAAAAACTATGAGATATGACCTCACACCAGTCAGAATGGCTATCATCAAAATGTCTACAAAAAGTAAATGCTAGAGAGGGTGTATAGAAAAGGGAACTGTCCTACATTGTTGGTGGGAATGTAAATTGTTGCAGTCACTAAGGAGAATAGAATGGAAGTTCCTTAAACAAACTGAAAATAAAGAGTTACCATATGGCCTAGCAATCCCAATCCTGGGCATATATCTCGAGAAAAGTATCGTTCAAAAGGATACATGAAAAAAAAAAAAAAAAAAAAAGGATACATGTACTCCAGTGTTTATCACAGCACTGTTTACAATTGCCAAGACATGGAAACAATGTATATGTCCATCAAAAGATGAAAGGATAAAAAAGATGTGGTTCATATACACAATAGAATATTACTCATCCATTAAAAAGAATGAAATAATGCCATTTGTGGCAACATGGGTGGACCTGGAGATTATCATACTGAGTAAAACAGGGAAAGACAAATATCATTTATTGCTTATATACTGAATCTAAAAAAAGTACAAATGAACTAATTTATGAAACAGAGACAGACTAAAAATCTTAGGGAATGAATTCATTGTTACCACGGGAAGGATGGGAGAGGGATATATTGGAAATTTGGGATTGACACATACAGTACTATATTTACAATAGATAGCCAACAAGGACCTACTGTATAACACAGGGAACTCTGCTTAATATTTTATGATAACTTTCGTGAGAAAAGAATTGGAAAAATAATAGATACTTGTAATGTATAACTGAATCACTTTGCTGTATACCTAAAACTAATACAACATTGTTAATTAATGATACTCCAGTGTAAAATAAAAATTAAAAAAATAAAGGAGGTCTAAATTTTGGCCACCTCATGCGAAGAGTTGACTCATTGGGAAAGACCCTGATGCAGGGAGGGATTGGGCAGGAGGAGAAGGGGACAACAGAGGATGAGATGGCTGAATGTCATCACCGACTCGATGGACATGAGTTTGAATGAACTCCGGGAGTTGGTGATGGACAGGGAGGCCTGGCGTGCTGCAATTCATGGGGCTGCAAAGAGTCGGACATTACTGAGCGACTGAACTGAACTGAACTGAAAATCTTCTCTGAGATTTCAGTGAATTTCTTGAAAGTAACTGGATACTGCTGCTGCTAAGTCGCTTCAGTCGTGTCTGACTCTGTGCGACCCCAGAGACGGAAGCCCACCAGGCTCCCCAGTCCCTGGAATTCTCCAGGCAAGAACACTGGAGTGGGTTGCCACTTCCTTCTCCAGTGCATGAAAGTGAAAAGTGAAAGGGAAGTCGCTCAGTCGTGTCCGACTCTCAGCAACCCCATGGACTACAGCCCACTAGGCTGCTCCATCCATGGGATTTTCCAGGCAAGAGTGCTGGAGTGGGGTGCCATTGCCTTCTCCACAGTAACTGGATACTTACTGTCAAATGGTTAATTCTGTCTTAAAGTTTATGAATTACTTACATTCTATATAAATTCAAATAGACATTGTCCCTAATTTTATCTAAACAAGCAAATAAGAACAGGTTTTAAATATACAGGTGATAGATAACTTGGTGATAACTTGTTCAATTAATCTTATGGATAATTTGAAAAGGAGGACTGTCTACATGAAAAGTAGGCAAACAGCTTGAAATTGAGTATTACATACTCTTACCTGTTGAATTCTTTGTACTACCAGTTGCTCAAAAGTTTTTATAACTCTGACTTCTTTACCACATACCATCTTCCTATTCACATCGTATTCTTATTCCTTTCTTTTCTTCCGACTTCCCATTTCTCTTCCACCCCCTTCTCCCCCTGGATGGCCTTAAGAACACTCTGGTTTCTATGTATATTGTACATGACAATTTATCTCATTCTATCCTACCACCTAATCTGTCCCTCTTATTGATAAACTTAGTTTATGTTGGATTTTCTTTTATTTTCATCATAAAGCATAATAAAACATTAATTCACCTAAGTTGCATATCAAAATCACTGACGATGCCATGTGTACTCTCATCCTAATACCAACGGGATGTTGCAGGGAAACAAAGCACAAGGAGAGGCTGTATCATATGTAAATATGACCTTCATAACTAGATTAAATTACTAACATCCAAGAACTAGGAAAGAAAAAAAAAACTTTTATGTCTTGAAAATTTGTATGTTTGATTTTCCTTTTTAATAGAAATTGCATTTGCTGAGTTTTAATCAGATTTATCTGATCCTATGCAGTCTGCCTCTTGCTAATTTTAATTCTGTCCCTTTCATAGCATCTCTTCTGTTTTTCAGTTCCCTGCTCTGGGTTCACTTCAGTATTATTCCATATTTATATGCTTCCTTTCAGTGAAGACATGAATTAGACCTTCATTCTTCTGCAGATGACACTCAGATCTATTTGACGATTAGTCCTAATTGTTACTCTACTTCTGATATTTTGTCAGCATCTCATGAAGACATAGAGACTAGGATGTCCAATTAAATGTTACTGAGCTGAACTACATACCAAGGGATAAGTACTACTTATTCAGTTCCAGGCAGTGGTTTAAATAGGTTTTATCATTCACTTTCAGATGCATGTGTATATGCATGAGTGTGTGTGTTTCATGACTAACAGTCAACAATATGAGAATATTAATTGATTCAGAGAACTGTTTCTGTACTCATTTATTTGAAGTTCAGTACAGATCTTAGTTTAATAATTCTATATTTTTCAGGTAATGAGATTGTATACTGTATTAAATAGTTACTAAACAAAACAAGAACAAAATGAGATTCTGAAATATTGAAAGTACTTTAACCATATTTCAAGGCATTGCTTAAATCTACGTTTTTGGGTTTAGATTGTTATAGAGGAAATGCTAATGTAGGATTTCACTTCATAATAAAAATAACTTCATGTGAAACTTTCCAAACTATTAGGAGTTCCCTTCTCAGGAAGAAAGAATGCAAGAGAAAGATAAAGTGTAGTTGAACATTGTCCTTCAAGAACTATGCCAAATATGATGCAGAGAGACTAAAATTCGGATACTTAACTCATATATCTGTACATTATTTAAAGCTGTTTATTATCTGTGTGAAAACTTCACAATTCCTATTTATGTCTGTTAAGAGAACAGACACTAGTTCTGGTGGTATTCTCATTTGTCCTATTTTCCTTTGTCAACTTTGATAATAAATTTCTACCAAGCTTTATTCATTTTTTTATAGCAAATCTTTTCTGATCTCAGTTAAAAATTAGTTCTTCAATTTTTTTCTTTTTCAGAGTATTTTATTTGCTAGTTTACAAAGTCCTTCATTTTAATGTTTAATTTATAAAATATTTTTCATATCTTTCAAAGTTTTTATTTTCTGTTTGAACTCATATATCTTTTGTACTTCCTATAACTTCCAATTTAGAAATTTCTAAACTTCTTGACCCATTTGCTTTTTCTTGAAGTCATTTTTTATCAGTTCAGTTTAGTTCAGTCACTCAGTCGTGTCTGACTCTTTGCGACCCCATGAATCTCAGAATGCCAGGCCTCCCTGTCCATCACCAACTCCGGAGTCCACCCAAATGTACATTGAGTCAGTGATGCCATCTAGCCATCTCATCCTCTGCCGTCCCCTTTTCCTCCTGCCCCTGATTCCTCCCAGCATCAGAGTCTTTTCCAATGAGTCAACTCTTCACATCAGGTGGCCAAAGTACTGGGGTTTCAGCTTTAGCATTATTCCTTCTAAAGAAATCCTAGGGCTGATCTCCTTTAGAATGGACTGGTTGGATCTCCTTGCAGTCCAAGGGACTCTCAAGAGTCTTCTCCAACACCACAGTTCAAAAGCATCAGTTCTTCGGCGCTCAGGTTACTTCACAGTCCAACTCTCACATCCATACATGACCACTGGAAAAACCATAGCCTTGACTAGACAGACCTTTGTTGGCAAAGTAATGTCTCTGCTTTTGAGTATGCTATCTAGGTTGGTCATAACTTTCCTTCCAAGGAGTAAGTGTCTTTTAATTTCATGGCTGCAATCACCATCTGAAGTGATTTTGGAGCCCCAAAAAATAAAGTCTGACACTGTTTCCACTGTTTCCCCAACTATTTCTCATGAAGTGATGGGACCAGATGCGATGATCTTCGTTTTCTGAATGTTGAGCTTTAAGCCAACTTTTTCACTCTCCTCTTTCATTTTCATCAAGAGGTTTTTTAGTTCCTCTTCACTTTCTGCCATAAGGGTGGTGTCATCTGCATATCTGAGGTTATGCCCATAGTATGTTGTAAATACAATCTCCTAGTTTAGTGTTTCTCTTCTCTTCTAGACTATAAATTCTATGAGGGCAGAGACCTTGACTCTCTTTTTTACCTTGTCACTTTCAGTCTCTGGCACTGTATCAAGCAGAATATGCACTCATTTATTGTTTTGGAATACATGAATTTTCAGAATAATTAGCATACAGCATTCAGCTTTCACAAATTAGTTAAAAATATAGCATCTAAAAAATCCATTAAATTTGAAAGTTCTTTTTTTTTTCCAGTGAACAATCTGATGATTACATTCTCTGGACAAAAGTTCTCAACTGTTCAATCATATGTGTTTTTAGATCTGGAATGTGTTTGATTAGTAAATAATAAAAATATTAATTTTCATTGTGACAATATATTGCATTATATATTGTGTTATCATTTATTGCAATATATTGTGTTATCATTTTATATTGTATCAGTTGCTATCAGCTTACAATATAAGCTAAATATCAGTTTATGTCATGGACATAAAAAGGTTTAAGTGGTAGATTCTTACTAAAATTTCTAAAACTATAATAAGTCTGATTCTCTCAAGCACCCAACATCAAGTACTTCTTATTTATAACATATCATTTGCTTACATCACTACCATTAAATCCAAAATAAATTTACATCTGTAAAATTATTATTCAATGAAGTACTATCCCCACTTTTTTTTTCCTCTCCTGGGTCTTACTCAGTCCCAGGAGATAGTTTTTTTGGAGAGAAAATCAATAATTCAAATCAATATAATAAAAGCCCTATTTTATGCTTTAATTAATCTCATGATAAAAACAGAAGTTATTAACTTTGTTGCAAAGCATAGATAGTAAAAAGAGAGTTCAGTTACCACTGGTTGTGTTTGGGCAAAGACAGATTCAGTTGAGTTCAGTTCAGTTCAGTCGCTCAGTCGTGTCCGACTCTTTGCAACCCTATGAATCGTAGCATGCCAGGCCTTCCTGTCCATCACCAACTCCCGGAGTTCACTCAGACTCACGTCCATCGAGTCAGTGATGCCATCCAGCCATCTCATCCTCTGTCGTCCCCTTCTCCTCCTGCCCCCAATCCCTCCCAGCATCAGAGTCTTTTCCAATGAGTCAACTCTTCGCATGAGGTGGCCAAAGTACTGGAGTTTCAGCTTTAGCATCATTCCTTCCAAAGAACACCCAGGACTGATCTTTAGAATGAACTGGTTGGATCTCATTGAGACAGATTAAAAGGAAATTATGAGTAACATTTACCGTAGTTTACCTCTGTGAGCAGAGAAGGCAGTGGCACCCCACTCCAGTACTCTTGCCTGGAAAATCCCAAGGACAGAGGAGACTGGTAGGCTGCAGTCCATGGGGTTGCTAAGAGTCAGACATGACTGAGCGACTTCACTTTCACTTTTCACTTTCATGCACTGGAGAAGGAAATGGCAATCCACTCCAGTGTTCTTGCCTGGAGAATCCCAGGGACGGGGCAGCCTGATGGGCTGCCGTCTGTGGGGTTGCACAGAGTCAGACACGACTGCAGCAACTTAGCAGCAGCAGCAGCAACCTCTGTGAGATCAGGGAGTGTTCCCTTTCATGTGGGGAAGTAACCACAACATGTCTGTCCATGTTTAATTCTCACTGAATACTGGAAGTTGTCCATCATTAAATACCAAACACATTCAGTTTTAGTCATTTTAGGTTTTCCCCTAGCAATATTTATCATCATACCTCACAGGGCCCCATCAGAAACCCTAAAAAAGTAAGTTTTTTGTTGGTACATCTCATATAGTCTAAGCCATTCTGACTTGATGAAACTCACAAAGTTTGGGCTGTTCGTGCTTATTCATTGTTATATGTGTTCATCATCATACCTTATTAAAACATTCAGTTTTCCAAATTACAAGTTAGAATTTCTAGAAGTGGTAGAAACTCTACAAAGTTAAAATTAATATCACCTGCTTTGTCTACCACCTCTTGTGTAGCATAAAAAATATAGTTTATTTCATAGCCAATGTCAGATTATTCTCAGAAATAATCTAACACTATGTGTCACATCCCTGGATAATGAGCAAAGAGATCACTGTAGATATTGAAAGATATAAATGGAAGTACTTCTGCTAGGGTAAGATCACAATATTAACCTACAGGTGAAATAAAAGAGAAATATTACAAATACACCTGAATTCACATTGAGTTTTTACTAAAAAAAAACCATAATTTTCCATGTTTTATATGCCATCAAACCATTTTAATAAGAATAAGGCTATATCACTGAGATTGGACAACAACATAACTTCCAAGCTCTACTAACCTCTCTGCACCTATTGGAAGAAGCCATTAAGAGCACAGAGATAACTGCATAATATAATTGTAAGTCACTGTATGCCTGTCAGAGAGTGTGGGTGATGTAGTTTAACTGTCTAAGTTTACAGGTGAGATAATGGGATTCAGATGGTTTGGATTTGCTCAAGTGTGAACACAAAGTAAGTAGAAGAGGCAGGGACAGTGAAGGTACACAGACTACAAAACTACTTGGACTTCATCCTAATGATTCTGTTAAAGACACATCATACCTCTCATATCATACCCCTCATAACAAAGAATTACTACTTGCTAGAAATCTTCCAACATACCTAAGGGGCAGCCTTAGAGCAGGAGACTATGCTTAGTTGCTCAGTTGTGTCCAATTCTTTGTGATCCCATGGACTGTAGCCTGCCCGGCTTCTCTGTCCATGGAGATTCTCCAGGCGGGAATACTGGAATGGGTTACCATGCCCTCCTCCAGGGGATCTTTCCAACCCAGGAATTGAGCCCAGGTCTCCTGCATTGCAGGCGGACTCTTTATCATCTGAGCTACCAGGGAAGCCCAGAGCAGGAGACAGTAGAACTTACTTGTTCACAGAGTTGTTAGTGAAACATTTGTGGAAGAGAATATCTACAAAAGGGTGGTAGCTTAAATTGCCACTATATCCAAAAGCCAGATAGGGTGGGGAGTAGTGGGGAGACACCAATCAGAAACAAAATCAAATCTTTGTTGTTACTCTCATTATTTTAGTCACAGGTCCATTCATTCATTCGTATGTTTAATGAATATCTACTATGTGCCACATGCTGTTCTAGGCACTGGAGACACCATGGTGAACAAAACGAGTCCTTGCTCTCATGAAGTTATCATTCCAATAAGGAAAAGAGACAGTAAACAGTGGTATATATGTGTGTGTCTGTACACGTTTGTATATGTATATACTTTTCATAAATATGGATATCTATGTATACAATTGTATATGAAGGTTAAAAATCAAAGTTTAGATAGATTATTCAGATAGAACAGACTATTAATAACTGTTTGAGGAGAAACCTATATAAAATGAGAAATACAACAAGTACTAAGGTATTAAAGTGCAAACATCCTCAATGTGTTGTAGGCATTGCGAGTAAGTGAGTGGAAGGAGCTTTATGAAATGTTCAAATCCTGAGAATATGTTGGAACAAGATCAACAAAGTCCCTCAATATTACAAAAAAAAAAAAAAAAAGATTCTGGAAGAGAGACTGAAAGAGATACTTCAGGGTTCAGTAGACTCAGAGACAACTGTAGACAGGACCCAGTTGGTATATTGCATGCAAAAATAATATTTAACCTGTGAATTGAATCTTTCTTACTCAACCAGAAAATAAAATTTTTGCTTGTCTTGCTCAAGTATTTGAAACATTATATCTAGCACAAATTTAAATGCCTGAAGGTTACAGTTGAACCAAATCATATTTCATTGTATTTAACCTTTTTTGTAGATGTTTTTCCAAGCATAGTTAACTGTATGTGCTTGACCTGAGGGAAGAATAGGACTACAGCATATTGATAGAGAAGCTAGGGTTGATTTTTTTTTGGTTTCTCCTACTATATTTATATCATTTTCTTGAAACAGCATTATCCTCTTTACAGTATCTCACAATGTCTCCATATATATAAGCTCATTTCACTTCTAAAACAAAACTGGAAAATGATAAATTAACTATTATTCTCTAACTTTTTAAAAACATAGGTGACATATGAATAAAACATATAGAATATTGTAAAATAACTGTCAAAAACACTGAATTAAGATAATCATAGATACATAGAATATATGCAAATTAGCTAATTTGTATCAATTCATTTTAAATCCCTAAAATCAGGATGTTAACATTTTTGTGCAAAAAGCCTTTCCATGCAGAATGCAACCAATCTTTCCAGTTATATGGGTTCTTACATAGAATACAACCTGTCTTGGTACTTATACAGGTTTTATTTCATTTCCTTCTGAAATTTTTTATGCTTCTTTTTATGGAAGACTTTTACATTTCTTGCCAAATATGTTTTTAAAAATTACATGTTCACTTTGTTGCTTGTGTGAATTTGATCTTTCAATTTGGATTGCTGACTATTACAGTTATACAAGCGAACTTTATATTTTCACATGCATTTTTTCTTCAAAGGCAGATTATGTGACTAAAATATAAAGTAGTATAAATTGTAGATATATTATTAACTTTCTTGAGCTTAGGTAGGCAAATAGCACATTTGATTAAAAATTATACTTTTTTTTTTTTAATTTTGTAATGCTTTCCAAAATTTTTCCAACTCTATTGCATTACCTAGAACTTCTGAGATAATGTTGAGTGCTGCCATAGACTGTGAGCATCCATATTTTGTTTTAACCTTAGAGGGTTATGAATTGGTATGAATTGGGTATGGGATTTGAATTGGGAGATTGGGATTGACATTTGTACACTACTATGTATAAAATAGATAACTAATGAGAACCTATTGTATAGCACAGGGAACTCTATTCAGTGCTCTTTGGTGACCTAAATGGGAAGGAAGTCTAAAAAGAGGGGGTATATATATATATATATATATATATATATATATATATATATATACAACTGATTCACTTTGCTGTACAACAGATGCTAGCAAAATATTGTAAAGCAACTATGCTCCAATAAAGTTTTAAAAAAAAGGGGCGGAGGGAATGTGAAGGAAAACATAGACTAGTGAACATGGAAGACTTAAAAGAAGTTGCAGTATAATGATCTCAATGTGGAATGTAAAAATGACAAACTCACAGAGCCAGAGAGTAGAATGTTGTTGTTCAGTGTCCTGGTCATGTCTGACTCTTTGTGACCCTGTGGAATGCATCATGCCAGGCCTCCCTATCCCTCACCATCTCCTAAAGAGCTTTCCACAGTTCGTTATGACCCACATAGTCAAAGGCATAGTAAATGAAACAGAGGTAGATGTTTTTCTGGAATTCTCTTGCTTTTTCTGTGATCCAGCAAATGGCAGTTTGATCTCTGGTTCCTTTTCATTTTCTAAACCCAGCTTGGACATCCGGAAGTTCTTGGTTGCTCTAATGCTGAAGCCTAGCACGCAAGATTTTAACCATTACTTACTAGCATGGGAGATTAATGCAATTGTCCGATGGTAGAATCAGATCAGATCAGTCGCTCAGTCGTGTCTGACTCTTTGGGACCCCATGAATTGCAGCACGCCAGGCCTCCCTGTCCATCACCAACTCCTGGAGTTCACTCAGACTCACGTCCATCAAGTCAGCGATGCCATCCAGCCATCTCATCCTCTGTCATCCCCTTCTCCTCCTGCCCCCAATCCCTTCCAGCATCAGAGTCCTTTCCAATGAGTCAACTCTTCCCATGAGGTGGCCAAAGTACTGGAGTTTCAGCTTTAGCATCATTCCTTCCAAAGAAATCCCAGGGCTGATCTCCTTCAGAATGGACTGGTTGGATCTCCTTGCAGTCCAAGGGACTCTCAAGAGTCTTCTCCAACACCACAGTTCAAAAGCATCAATGCTTCGGTGCTCAGCCTTCTTCACAGTCCAACTCTCACATCCATACATGATCACAGGAAAAACCATAGCCTTGACTAGACGAACCTTTGTTGGCAAAGTAATGTCTCTGCTTTTGAATATGCTATCTAGGTTGGTCATAACTTTCCTTCCAAGGAGCAAGCGTCTTTTAATTTCATGGCTGCAGTCACCATCTGTAGTGATTTTGGAGCCCCCCAAAATAAAGTCTGACACTGTTTCCACTGTTTTCCCATCTATTTCCCATGAAGTGGTGGGACCGGATGCCATGATCTTAGTTTTCTGAATGTTGAGCTTTAAGCCAACTTTTTCACTCTCCACTTTCATTTCATCAAGAGGCTTTTTAGTTCCTCCTCACTTTCTGCCATAAGGGTGGTGTCGTCTGCATATCTGAAGTTATTGATATTTCTCCCGGCAATCTTGATTCCAGCTTGTGTTTCTTCCAGTCCAGCGTTTCTCATGATGTACTCTGCATATAATAGTTCTTAAAAGTGAGTCTGGAGGTGCTAGGGTTAAAGGGAAAAAACTTCCAGTTTATCAGATGAAAAACTTCTGAAAGTATAACGTACAGTATGGTGATTTGTAGTCACTGATGCTGTATCACATGCTCAAAAGTTACTAAGAGAATAGATCTTAAACATTTTCACTAAACATTCACACACACATACAAATGCTGATATGTTAGGTGATGGAGATGTTAATTAAGTCTTCATGTTGTTCACCTTAAACTTAGTGTTATATTTCAATATGTCTCAATAAATCTGGGAAAAAAATTTGTGAGGCATCAGAAAATTTTGTAAGGCTTTGATAGAACTTTGGTAGCCTAAAATCAGCCAAAGTATTAATAATGCAGAAATTGGAAATTGAAAATTGAACAGGAGAGAAGAAAATGGAGTAGTGAGCATGGGAGACTTACAAGGAGGGAGGTAATAAATGAAAAAAGGAAAGATTGGTAATTAATGTTGAGGGAAAAAATATAAGTAATTATTTTTTATAAAATAGCATTTATATTGTTTAAAATATAGAAATCAGACACAAACAAGAGAAGATAACCATCGAATTACCAGAAAGTTGTCAAAGATAGATTAATGCTAAAATATGAGCTAAAGGGAAAAAAAAATACCTAGTAAAAAATTACATTTTTAACATACTAGGAAGACACACATTTCATGATAGAAAGATAAGACTTGGAGTGGGAAGACCTGAGCTCAAATCTTAACTATACTAGTTACCAGTTGAAGATCTTGGACATGTCAAAAAAACTTTGGGGACCTCTATTAAATGAACTTTAAAATGATTATATGTAAAGTCATATGTGCATATGAAAAATCTATGTTAAACTGTACATGATTTAAAAATACAGTGAATTACATTTGATGTATTGTGGGGAAAAAAAAGATGACTTAGGCAGTATTTTAATGGAATGAGGCAAAAATTGCATATCAAAAATAATACCACCTAGAAACTTTTGTGGCACTCAAGAAGGAAGTCAAGCCCCAGATACAGTGTGGTCAATAACTCCTTGGTTAACTAGAAGAGAGATGAGTTAGAAAACTAAAGAAATATTATAACACAGATTTTGTGGGTATTTATTAAAATTACTTTAGTGTAGCTTTTTTTGCAGTCTGAATGGCCCAATTCACAGTCTTAAGAACAGAAAAAGTAGTTTTAATATTGATGTCTCAATTACAAGTTTTATGCTATTATGCTATTATGAGTCCTAGTGTACTTAATAAATAGAAAGGAAAACACTATTTAGATTGCTTAATCAATCCAAAGCTTTATTTCTTCCTCTTTATAGAATTTTGTTAACACAATATTGAATAAATATGACCTGTCTCTAATTAAACTAACCTATTTACAGTCATAGAACAATTTATCATGCCTCACACTTTTATTCATAACTATTTTTCAGTTAATGTTTAAAATATGACTTGTGAACTTCAGGATGTAAAAACCACTCTCATTTTGATAAATCACATTAGAATATCATTATACATATTTCAGTGTGGTTATTATTGTGCAATTTTGAATTTAAAGTCTACTTGCAAGATATTTTAATGCTGTGATTTTGCATGTGGCACATGCTCAGCTTTTAAAATGTGATTTTTCTTTTAGTGAAGACGTGTGGCTCTAATCTTCAAGGACCAAGTGGAACCTTTACATCTCCCAACTTTCCATTCCAATATGACAGCAATGCACAATGTGTCTGGGTCATCACAGCAGTGAATACAAATAAGGTAAGTGAAAACCATCTCTGGTGCAAAAGCATAATCATAAAGACAAAACTGAGGAAATCATGAGGGAAAGGGCAGTAAAGAAAATTCACAGCTCAAGTATGATTTCTGAAATATTTCCTACCTATAAATTATATAAAACCTACACTTATATGAGAAATAAGAAAAACAATTAAATACTGTAATTCTGTCTCAACTAACATATAAATCAGAACACATTAAAATTATAAACAAATGTTTTCTGAAATATGCTTTTGAAGTTTGTAAATATATTTATTTTTCAAAGATGTCTAAATAATGACTTATCATTTCATATCTTTCTACTCGTCTTATCATTCAGGTATGTCTTGTTTTTATACATAGCTGATTTTCCTTTCAGTGTTTCTCTATTGCCACAGATCACACAGCTATTCTTTATTATAAAGTTTATTAATGTGCTCTACACTAGTAGAAGATTCATTATTTGGGCATTTCTAAAGGTTGTATTGTATATTTGACTAAAATGAGTAATCTATCTAAATACACATATACCACAGAACTCGAACAAAATTATAATGCTGAATGAACAAAAAAGCAGGGAACAATTAGCAAGGTTTCTGTTCCTTTTCTCTCCATCCTGCTTCTCCTCCTAAGGGTATGTAGCAAGGACCTACATAGGAAGGATCAAAATTTGTCTCAATTTTGTAATATCTTTTCTGGGTTAGATTAAGAAAAGGTTGGTGATAGAACCCACAAAACTGGGTCAAATTTGTAGTTAAAATATTGATTTAGAACTTGCCAACTAACGACTCTGATCAAGCTATTTAACTTCTCTGAAATTCAGTTTCTTTCTCTGAAATGTGGATAATAAGAACATATTTTTCAGTGTTATGAGAAGTAAATGAGATAATGCACACAGGGTACTTAGTAGAGTTGCTGCTGCTGCTGCTAAGTCGCTTCAGTTTTGTCCGATTCTGTGCGACCACATAGACGGCAGCCCACCAGGCTCCCCCATCCCTGGGATTCTCCAAGCAAGAACACTGGAGTGGGTTGCCATTTTCTTCTCCAATGCATGAAAGTGAAAAGTGAAAGTGAAGTTGCTCAGTCGTGTCCGACCCTCAGCGACCCCATGGACTGCAGCCTTCCAAGCTCTTCTGTCCATGCGATTTGCCAGGCAAGAGTACTGGAGTGGGGTGCCATTGCCTCCTCCGACTTAGTAGGGTTAGTAGGTACTTAAAAAATGTTAACTAGTGATTAGATGCAGAATATTCTATTTTCCAGCAAGTTTTGGGCTTTATGTTCATAAAATATAATCACAAGAGTAGCAAAGTTGTTTAAAAAATATCTCAGTGGTAAATTAGACTTGCTTCATGGAAGAGCCCTGATTTATGAGTCATAAGAACTAGGTCAGAAGCCTAGCCCTCCGTAAACTATGTGTATAAACTTGGAGAAAAAAAAAAAAAAAACACTAAATCTAATCCTTCATCTGCACAAAGGAAGTCATTTTACTCATCCAACCAATGTCATCAATTCAGTTCAAATCGACAAATTTTATTTATTGCATACCTTCTCTAAGAAAATTATAGGTTTCTGAGGGAAAAAAAAATCAAGAACTACTTGAAAAATAAAATAACATTTACTGAACATTTAGCAACATGCCAGGTATCATTCACAGTACTTTTAATGACTATTTAATTTAAGAAATTCCCTTAATAGGAAAATATACTTTGATGTCTGCATTTAATAAAGAGGCTAAATAATTTGTCTAAGATCACATAGATAGCAAAGGTCATTGTGTGTACTGTATAACATGTGGGTTACTTACTATGACATATCTCACCCTAAGACATAAGTATTTTATACTAAGATAACATGAACCAAATCCATTATAAAGTATGGAACAGATGTTCTGTATTAATCTTGTATTGAGATAGAACTTTTTTTGTGTGACAGTAATTACCTATAATTTACAGAACAAAGTGATGATTATCTCCCCCAATAAGATGTCTAATTTACTAAGTTTAATTAGTTTTCATTATTGACTTACTTGAATTTTCACAGAGGTCATGACATTTCTCCTTGTTTTTCTTAACCAATCTATGAAACTTTAATCTATTCTTTTTCTCACTTAAAATATCTATTTTCTAAGGGACATATATTAATGATCACTTTCTTTACTCTTTTTATTGAAAGCTAATTGAGTACATTCATTTTTGATCTGTTGTTTTACATTCATTGTAAAATATCCTATGAAAATTCAAGCATTTTCAAGCATAACCCACAATTATATTTAACAGTTTACTCACTCACTTACACACACACACACAGTGTGAAAAAATAATTTCCCCTAACTATATGAAAGCACTTCTCTATTTTTTTTAACATGTTGTACTCTATTTTTAAATATTGTTTACATTTCACTAAGTTAATTTTATGAAGCACTAACAGGTCATAACTGTGTATTTTGAAAAATACAACTGGAAGGGTTGCTTCCATAGATTGCCATGTCTGAACTCTTCGTAAGACAATTACTGGCATAAAGCACAAGCACAGAGCACTCTTATTGGTTTAAACCCAAACTAACCAACGTATTAATGCCTCAATATCTATGATTTTCTTCAAAAATAACTTCTCATATCTTTCTTTATATTTGGTCATTTAAAAACAACCATTGTGGAAGATTCAAGATGGTGGAAAGCACCATTTCCCTCAGATATAATATATATCTAAATATGGGATAATTTCCTCTGAAGAGAGCCAGAAAACAGGATGAAAACAATCTCCACAACAAAGGGTGAAAGGATAGCAACAAAGGGCACGTAGGAGAAACAGAGATGCAGTCATACCAAGTACAGTCCACTTCATTTATTCAGTCGTGTCTGACTCTGTGGATCATGGACTGCAGCATGCCAGGCTTCCCTGTCCATCACCAACACCTGAAGCTTACTCAGACTTATTTCCATTGAGTCAGTGATGCCATCCAATCATCTCATCCTCTGTCATCCCCTTCTTTTCGGGCCTTCAATCTTTCTAGCTCAGGGTTTATCCAGTAAGTCAGTACTTCGCATCAGGTGGCCAAAGTACTGAAGCTTCAGCTTCAGGATCGGTCCTTCCAATTAATATTCAGGACTGATTTCCTGTAGGATCAAGTGGTTGGATCTCCTTGTAGTCCAAGGGACTCTCAAGAGTCTTCTCCAACACCACAGTTCAAAAGCATCAATTCTTTGGCACTCAGCTTTCTTTATTGTGCAACTCTCACATCCATACATGACTACTGGAAAAACCATAGCTTTGACTAGATGGACCTTTGTTGACAAAGTAATGTTTCTGCTTTTTAATATGCTATCTAGGTTGGTCATAACTTTCCTTCCAAGGAGTAAGCGTCTTTTAATTTCATGGCCACAGTCACCATCTGCAGTGATTTTGGAGTCCATAAAAATAAAGTCTGCCACTGTTTCCGCTGTTTCCCCATCTATTTGCTATGAAGTGATGGGACCAGATGCCATGATCTTAGTTTTCTGAATATTGAGCTTTAAGCCAACTTTTTCACTCTCCTTTTTCACTTTCATCAAGAGGCTCTTTAGTTCTTCTTCACTTTCTGCCACAAGGGTGGTGTCATCTGCATGTCTGAGGTTTTTGATATTTCTCCTGGCCAATCTTGATTCAAGCTTATGATTCATCCAGCCCAGCATGTCTCATGATGCACTCTGCATATAAGTTAAATGAGCAGAGTGGCAATATACAGCCTTGCTGTACTCCTTTTCCTATTTGGAACCAGTCTCTTGTTCCATGTCCAGTTCTGACTGTTGCTTCCTGACCTGCATACACATTTCTCAAGAGGCATATCAGGCGGCCTGGTATTCCCATCTTTTTCAGAATTTTCCACAGTTTATTTTGATCCACAGAGTCAAAGGCTTTGGCATAGTCAATAAAGAAGAAATATATTTTTTCTGGCACTTTTTTGATGATCCAGTGAACACTGGCAATTTGATCTCTGGTTCCTCTGCCTTTTCTAAAACAAGTTTGTTCTGGAAGTTCACAGTTCACATATTGTTGAAGCCTAGCTTAGAGAATTTTGAACATTACTTTACTAGCATATGAGATGAATGCAATTGTGTGGTATTGTGAGCATTCTTTGCCATTGCCTTTCTTTGGGATTGGAATGAAAACTGACCTTTTTCAGTCCTGTGGCTGCTGCTGAGTTTTCCAAATTGGCTGGCATATTGAGTGGAACACTTTCACAGCATCATATTTTAGGATTTCAACTAGCTCAGGTAGAATTCCATCACCTCCACTAGCTTTGTTTATAGTGATACTTCCTAAGGTCCATTTAACTTCTCATTTCCGGTTGTCTGGCTGTAGGTGAGTGATCACACCATCGTGATGGTCTGGGTCGTGAAGATCTTCTTTGTACAGTTCTTCTGTGTATTCTTGCCACCTCTTCTTAATATCTTCTTCTTTTAGGTCCACACTATTTCTGAAGGGCTGGGCTTGTTCTGTTGGGCAGGGCTATTCTCAGAAGTTGGGCTTCCCTGGTGGCTCAGAGGGTAAAGCGTCTGCCTACAATGCGGGAGACCTGGGTTTGATCCCTGGGTTGGGAATATCCCCTGGAGAAGGAAACGGCAACCCACTCCAGTACTCTTGCCTCGAAAAACCCATGGTCTGTGAAGACTGGTAGGCTACAGTCCATGGGGTCACAAAGAGTGGGACAGGACTGAGAGACTTCACTTCACTTCATGCTCAGTTCAGTTCAGTCGCTTGGTTGTGTCCTACTCTTTGCGAACACATGAATCACAGCATGTCAGGCCTCCCTGTCCATCACCAACTCCCGGAGTTCACTCAGACTCACATCCATCGAGTCAGTGATGCCATCCAACCATCTCATCCTCTGTTGTCCCCTTCTCCTCCTGCCCCCAATCCTTCCCAGCATCAGAGTCTTTTCCAGTGAGTCAACTCTTCTCATGAGGTGGCCAGAGTACTGGAGTTTCAGCTTTAGCATCATTCCTTCCAAAGAAATCCCAGGGCTGATCTCCTTCAGAATGGACTGGTTGGATCTCCTTGAAGTCCAAGGGACTCTCAAGAGTCTTCTCCAACACCACAGTTCAAAACCATCAATTCTTTAGTGCTCAGCTTTCTTCACAGTCCAACTCTCACATCCATACATGAACACTGGAAAAATCATAGCCTTGACTAGACGGACCTTTGTTGGCAAAGTAATGTTTCTGCTTTTGAGTATGCTATCTAGGTTGGTCATAACTTTCCTTCCAAGGAGTGTCTTTTAATTTCATGGCTGCAGTCACTGTCTGCAGTGATTTTGAAGCCCCCCAAAATAAAGTCTAACACTGTTTCCACTGTTTCCTCATCTATTTCCCACAAAGTGATGGGACTGGATGCCATGATCTTAGTTTTCTGAATGTTGAGCTTTAAGCCAACTTTTTCACTCTCCACTTTCACCTTCATCAAGAGGCTTTTTAGTTCCTCTTCACTTTCTTCAATAAGGGTGGTGTCATGTGCATATCTGAGGTTATTGATGTTTCTCCCAGCAATCTTGATTCCAGTTTGTGTTTCTTCCAGCCTAGCGTTTCTTATGATGTACTCTGCAAAGAAGTTAAATAGCAGGGTGACAATATACAGCCTTGATGAACTCCTTTTCCTATTTGGAACCAGTCTGTTGTTCCATGTCCAGTTCTAACTGTTGCTTCCTGACCTGCATACACATTTCTCAAGAGGCAGGTCAGGTGGTCTGGTATTCCCATCTCTTGAAGAATTTTCCACAGTTTATTGTGATCCACACAGTCGAAGGCTTTGGCATAGTCAATAAAGCAGAAATAGATGTGTTTCTTGAACTCTCTTGCTTTTTTGATGATCCAGTGGATATTGGCAATTTGATCTCTGGTTCCTCTGCCTTTTCTAAAACCAGCTTGAACATCTGGAAGTTCAGGGTTCACATATTGCTGAAGCCTCAGTAAATCTTTAATCTAATTTTCTGTTGATGGGTGGGGCTGTGTTCCTTCCCTGTTGTTTTACCTGAGAGCAAAATATGGTGGAGGTAATGAAAATAGTGTGACCTCTTTCATAAGGTCCCGTGAACCAAGAAACTGACCTAGACTTCCCTGTGTGTCCAAGATTCTCTGGCAGAGGCAGGAGTTAGGGGCATTGAGTGCAGCAGTGCACCATACCAAGGGGAAAAAAAAAAAAAGACAAAACAACAAAGCATATCCTAGCCATAGCAATTCACAGTCTTGTAGGTCACAAAGTATGGATAGTTACTCTGAGAAGCAAGAGATTTCAACTTCACCTCATGCACCCCGACCCTAAGATCCTTTATAAGAAAGATAAGTCCCCAAAATGTCACAAAACCATTTGAGATGTGATTCCGTCCACCAGTGTCCAGCAGATATTTTGACCAGGGCCTTCAGCCATTAGAGACCAGCTTTGCCCACCAGCACACTTCGGGAGCAGCTGCAGTACCTCTGCAGCAGGATCATGCATGCAGTCCACATAGGAGACACCTTTCTGGAAAATAGTATATTCTGTATCTAATAATAATGGTTTAACATTTTTAAGTACTTATTAACTCTACTAAGTACTCTATATGCATTTACCTCAGTTACTTCCCATAACACTGAAGTATATGCTCTTTTATCCACATTTCATAAAGAAACTGAATTTCAGAGGTCAAGAAACTGTTATAAAACTTATTTCAGAAAAAAAATAGATTTTAAAACAAAGACTATAATAAAAGACAATGGAGTCATTTTACCAATAAGATATGAAATTTATAAATGTATGTGTACCTAACGTAACACTGAAATATATAAAGCAAATATCAGCATACTTAAAAAGAGAAGTTGAAAGCAAAACAATAATAATAAGGGAGTTTTAACAACCCAGTTACATCACTATATAGGTCATCCTGGCAGACAATCAATAAAGAAACTCTGTGTGTGTCTTAGTTGTTTGGTTGTGTCCAACTCGTTGTGACCCTGTGGACTCTAGCCTACCAGGCTGCTCTGTCCATGGAGTTCCCCAGGCAAGAATACTGGAGTGGGCTGCCATTCCCTTCTCCAAGTGATCTTCCCAACCAAGGGATTGAACTTGGGCCCATTCCTTGAAGGAAAATTCTTTACTGTCTGGGTAGACCTAAACAATACCCTACATCAAATGAATTTGATAGATATATTGAACAGTCCATCCAAAATCATCAAAATAGAAAATTCTTGTCAAGTGCACATGGAACATTCTCCAAGATAGCTCACATGTTAGTTAGGTCACAAAACAAATCTCAGGACCTTTAAGAAGATTGCGATCATACCTGATCTCAATGGTAAGAAAATATAAATCAATCACGAGACAAAAATGGTGAAAAAGAGGCCAAAAATATGAAGATTAAGCAATATACTACCAAATAACCCATAGGTCATTTGAAAAAAAAAAAAAAAAAAACTAGAGATGAATGAGAACATAAATACAGTATAAGAAAAATCTATAGGATTTGGCAAAGTGGTTCTGAGAAAGAACCTACACAAACAAACTTATGCACCAACAGACAGAACAATCTAAAGAAATAGGTAAATTCATAGAAACACACATTCTTCTATCAATGAATCATGAAGAAAATAAAAATCTGAATAGACCAACTACTAATAAGGAGATTGAAATAGTAGTGTGAAATCTCCCAAAAAACAAAAGCCCAGGACCAGGTGGCTTCTTTACAGAATTCTACCAATACAAAATTTTCAAAAATGGTTTAAAAACCAAGTTTTGTTAAACTTTCACACACACACACACACACACACACACGAATAATAAATAAAGAGGAAGGAAGCCTTGAAAACATATCTAAATACATTTAACAAAGCTAGCATTACCCTGATATGAAAACCAGGGCAAGGACCACCCCACCACACACATACACACACACACACAAATTATCAGGCAATATCACTGATAAACATAGATTCAAAAACTCTCAGCAAAATATTAGCAAGCCAAATCAACAGTACTTTGAATGGATCATACACTACAATCAAGTTTTATTTTTCAAAAGATGCAAGGATGGTTCAATATCTTTGAGTCATTTAAGATGATGCATCACATTAACAGATTGGAGGATTAAAATCATATGATTATCTCAATAGATGCAGAAGAAACTAGACAATTTGACATCCACTTATTATAGAAACTCTTAACAAAGTGAATATAGAGGGAACTTACCTCAACATAATTAAGGCATATATGAAAAATCCCCAGCTAATCACATTCAACAGTGAAAAACTGAAAGCTTTTCCTATAAATCAGGAAAAGGCAAAGATGCCCAACCTTACCACTTTTATTCAACACAGTACTGTAAATCCTAGCCACAGCAACTAGAAAAAAGTAAAAGAATAATAAAAGTCATCTAATTGGAAAGGAAGAAGTAAAACTGTCACTATTTGCAGATGACTTGATGTTGCAAATAGAAAACCCTAAAGACTCCACTAAAAAAAAAGAAAAAAAAAAGGAACTAATAATTGGCAAATCAAAGGATACAAAATCAATAAATAAAAGTATGCTGTATATTTATATACTAATAACATGCTATCAGAAAGAGAAATTAAGAAAATAATTGCATTTATAATGACATCAAATAAAATCAAATATGTAAAGAGGTAAAAAACATTTATGGGGGGTGGAGGGGATGCTCAGTTGCTAAGTCATGTCCAACTCCTTATGACTCCATGAACTGTAGCCCACCAAGTTCATCTATTTATGAGATTTTCCAAGCAAGAATACTGTAGTGGGTTGCCATTTCCTTCCCCAGGGGATCTTTTCAATTCAGGGATCAAACCTGTATGCCCTGCATCTCCTGCATAGGCAGGTATATTCTTTACCACTGAGCCACCTGGGAAGTCCAGAAAGACTTATGTACTTAAAATTATAAGACACTGATGAAATAAATTGAAAAAGATACAATGGAAAAATATTTCATGCCCATGGATTGAAAGAATTAGTATTGTTAAAATGTCCATACTACCCAAATAAATCTACTGATTCAATGGAATGCTTATAAATATCAATGACATATTTAACAGAGCTATATAACACATGCATTTACCCATGAGCATTATGGGGACTAGGAGTGCTGACTGCTGCACAATTGAAAATCTACATATAACTTTACAGTCAGACCTCTCTGTACCATGGTTTCTTATCTGCAAATGAATCAACTGTAGTACTTTGTTGTTGTTGTTCAATTGGGCGTTAGTGTCCAACTCTTTGCAACCCCATGGACTGCAGCATGGCCAGCTTCCCTGTCTTGCACTATCTTCTGGTGTTTGCTCAAACTCATGTCCATTGAGTTGGTGATGCTATCCAACCATTTCATCCTATATAGCCCCTTCCCCTCCTGCCCTTGATCTTTCCCAGCATCAGAGTCTTTTCCAGTGGGTTGGCTCTTCATATCATGTGGCCAAATTATTGGAGCTTCAGCTTCAGCATCAGTCCTTCCAGTGAATCAGAGTTGATTTCTTTTAGGATTGACTGGCTTGATCTCTTTGCTGTCCAAGGGACTCTCAAGAGTCTTGTCTAGCATCACATTGCAAAAGCATCAATTCTTCAGTTCTCAGCCTTCTTTATGGTCAGTTCTCAGCCTTCTTTATGGTCCAACTCTCACATCCATACATGACTACTGGAAAAATCATAGCTTTGACTAGATTGACCTTTGTCAGCAAAGTGATATCTCTGCTTTTTAAAACAGTGTCTAGGTTTTCTATAGCTTTTCTTCCAAAGACCAAGCATCTTTTAATTTCATGGCTGCAGTCACTGCCTACAGTTATTTTGGAGTTCAAGAAAATAAAGGCTGTCACTGTTTCTATTGTTTCTGTATCTGTTTGTCATGAAGTAATGGGACCAGGTACCTTGATCTTAGTTTTTTTAATGTTGAGTTTTAAGGCAGCTTTTCCACTCTGTTCTTGCATGTTCATCAAGAGGCTCTTTGGTTCCTCTTCATTTTCTGCTATAAGGGTCATCTGCATATCTGACCACATGCCACACTTTTTGGCATAAGTACTCTTGGAGGAGGTCACTATTAGTTCCACCATAGAGCTGCCAGGTGGGCAACCCACAAACTGAAGAACAGCTATTCCAAAGAAGTTCTCATACTGTTGCAAAATTCTAGGTCCCACAACGGAGTTCCCAACCTGTGGATCCAGCAAAAGCACAGGGAATCCCCTGGGAATCTGAGTTTGAAGGTCAGCTTGATTTGATTTACCGAACTTCTACAGGACTAGGGAAAGAGAGACTGTTGGTGGGAGGTGGGGGCATAAATGAAACCTTGTGCACACAAGGACCCAGAAGAAAGAAGCAGTGACCCCAAAGAGACTAAACAAGACTTGCTTGTGAGTGTTTGAAAGTCTCGGGTGGAGATGTGGGTCAACAGTGGCCTGCTGTGGGGTCAGCGGCACTGGCAGCAGCAGTCCTGGAAGGTACAGCATGCTGGCATAGGTCCTCTTGGAGAATATTTCCATTATTCCTACCATGGAGCCTATAGCCTACCATCAAGACTACAGACTCTAAGACTGGGCCACCTCAGGCCAAACTATAGGGAGGGAGCACAGCCCCACTCATCAGCAGAAAATTGGATTAAAGATTTACTGAAAATGGCCTTGCCACTAGAGCAAGACCCAGTTTTATCCATAGATAGTCCCTCCCATCAGGAAGCTTGTACAAGCCTCTTATCCTCATCCATCAGGGAGAAGACAGAATGTAGTACTATAGTACATATTTATTGTAATATAGTACATATTTATAGCACATATTTATTGTAACTCCACTTACAAAAGAAACTATACTGTTCAAACACATGAAGGATCAGCTTTAATTCTAAACTTTGTATAGAACCACAGAAGACCCCAAAATAACCAAAACAATCTTGAGAAAGAATTATGGAGGTATCACATTCCCTGATTTCAAACTATAATGCAAATATATAATAGTCAAAACAGTATGACACTGGAACAAAAAACAGACACAGAGGTCAATGGAATGGATTTGAGAGCCCAGAAATAAATCACACTTATACCGACAGCTAATCTAGGACATGGGAGAAGGAAATGGCAACCCACTTCAGTATTCTTGCCTGGAAAATTCCATGGATGGAGGAGCCTAGTGGGCTACAGTCCATGGGGTCACAGAGTCGAACACGACTGAGTGGCTTCACTCACTCACTCAATCTAAGACAAAGGATCAAAGGATAAAGGGCAGTCCTTTCAATAAATAGTGTTGGGAAATTTGGACAGATACATACAGAGAGTGAAAATAGACCACTAACTTACACAGTGTACACACACACACACACACACACACACAAACACAAACTCAAAATAGATTAAAGGACTTAAATGTATAAGCTAAACTCTTAAAATTCCTAGAATAAAACGTATGCAGTAATCTCATTGATGATGGTCTTCATGATGTTTTTGTGGTGTGAAAGTCACTCAGTTGTTTCTGACTCTTTGCGACCCCATGGACTGTAGCCTGCCAGGCTCCTCTGTCCATGGAATTCTCCAGGCAAGAACAGTGAAGTGGGTAGCCGTTCCCTTCTCCAAGAGATCCTCCCAACCCAGGGATCAGACCCAGGTCTCCCACATAATGCAAGGGAAACAAAAGCAAAAATGAAAAAATATGACACCATAAAACTAACAACTTCTACACAGCTGAATGAAAACATTATCAAAATGAAAAGACAACTTGCTGAATGTTAGAAGATATTTGCAAATGAGGAGTTAAGATCCAAAATATATAAAGAACTCATACAATTCAATAATAAAAAATAACTAGAAAAATGAACAGAGGATCTGAATGTGCATTTTTCCAAAGGATACATATAAATGGTCAATAGGAACATAAAAAAGATATTTAACATCACTAACTATTAGGGAAATGCAAGTAAAAAAAGCACAATGATATATTAGTATTATTGCATACTTGTTAGAATGGTTGTTATAAAAAAGACAAGGCATAATAAATGTCGAAAAAATGTGGAAACAAGGGAACCCTCATACACTATTGATAGAACTGTAAAATGATGTAGGTACTATGGAAAACAGTGTAGAGGTTCCTGAAAAAAAAAAAAAAATGAAGAGAACTACCATATGACCCAGATATTTCACTTTTGGATATTTTTTTCAAAAGAACATAAAACGCTAGTTTGAAAACATATGTGCACCCTTATGTTCATTATAGCATTATTTATGAAAACCAAGATATGAAATCAACCTAAATGACCTTCAGTTTCTTCATCCATAAAGCAGGAATAATCTTCTCTGCCCTACCATGTCAAAGGAATGTTGGAGCTTCTCACAAGTTAATATTAATAAGCCCAAACAGCACTTTGTATGTTGGGAATTATCTTGTAAATTTAAGTCATATATTAGCATAAGGATATTTAAACATAAGAAAAGTACTGAGCTCATAGTGGGTTCTTGTTAACATTTGTTGTGTAAATAAAATCACTAATTAGGGTAACAATACATATAAAATATGTGAAAATTTATTAGGCATTTCAATCCAGCATAGTCTAAAATTAGTATACAATGGAAAGCAAATATTTTGTTGATATTTATATTGCTTTATAAATAAATGTTATCTATGAAAGTGTTGGTTGCTCAGTCATGTCTGACTCTTTATGACCCCCATGGACTTTTAGCCTGCCAAGTTTCTCTTGAAATTCTCCAGGCAAGAATACTGGAATGCAAAGCCATTTACTTCACCAGGGGATCTTTCTGACCCAGAGATAGAACCTGAGTCTCCTGCATTGCAGGTGGATTCTTCACCATCTGAGCCACCAGGGAAGCCCAAATACTATTCATACTTGCAATATGTTAAATAATATTTATTCCTGTATATTATTTTTTTCTATAGCTATTATAAGGTATGATTTTTCATATATTTCTGATAAACTTTCACTATAGTATTTCATACTATCCTTACACAGACCTTTGTTTCTTTTAAGTGACATCACAGATGAGAGTTTCTTCCCTTACCTTTTCAAGGACATCTGTCCCAAACTTAAATGCAGGTAAAGGACAACTTTTTCTAGGAGGGGATGATATCCCTTTCCATGCAAGTCATTCCTTCTTTCCTTTATTTTTCAAATAAGAACTGAAGGATCATTTTATAATATGATAAAGTAATTAAGATTATGAAATATTTCATTCACATATTCACTACAGCATTTAAGCTCATGATTTTTGTTTAGATCTGTAAGACATATACTCAGTGTTCTTCCCCAGGAACTCTTCAGGCATCAGAAAACACCCTCAATTTCCACCCATAACAATGTTATTCCATGTTGTCACTGTTCCATCATGACAGCTAGCCTTTTGCCACTTCATTTAGCCTGCCCACTTGCAAGCACCAGTGCTTTGTGCCAAACAGTTGTAGTTTGCGGACCTGTGCCAAGCTTCAGTGCCAGGTCTGAGACCTCAGCTAGTCATGGAAAGTGTCACTACTCTGAAGGCTGCAGCTGTCTTTTCTGCAAAGTGCAGACCCAAGACAAGGATTTATGTGCAAGTGATATTAAGACTGTGTGTCCACCTTATCTTTGACAAAGGAGGCAAGAATATACAATGGAGAAAAGACATTCTCTTTAACAAGTGGTGCTGGGAAAACTGGCCAACCACTTGTAAAAGAATGAAAGTAGAACACTTTCTAACACCATACACAAAAATAAACTCAAAATATATTAAAGATCTAAATGTAAGACCAGAAACTATAAAACTCCTAGAGGAAAATATAGGCAAATCACTTTCTGACATAAATCATAGCAGGATTCTCTATGACCCATCTCCCAGAATAATGGAAATAAAAGTAAAAATAAATAAATGGGACCTAATTAAAATTAAAAGCTTTTGCACAATGAAGGAAACTATAAGCAAGGTGAAAAGACAGCCTTCAGAATGGGAGAAAATAATAGCAAATGAAGCAACTGACAAAGATTAATCTCAAAAATATATAAGCAACTCCTGCAGCTTAATTCCAGAAAAATAAGTGACCCAATCAAAAAATGGGCCAAAGAACCAAACAGACATTTCTCCAAAGAAGACATACAGATGGCTAACAAACACATGAAAAGATGCTCAACATCACTCATTATCAGAGAAATGCAAATCAAAACCACAATGAGGTACCATCTCACACCAGTCACAATGGCTGCTATCCAAAAGTCTATAAATGATAAATGCTGGAGAGGGTGTGGAGAAAAAGGAACCCTCTTACACTGTTGGTGGGAATGCAAATTTGTACAGCCACTATGGAGAACAGTGTGGAGATTCCTTGAAAAACTGGAAATAGAACTGCCATATGACCCAGCAATCCCACTGCCAGGCATACACACCGAGGAAACCAGAATTGAAAGAGACACGTGTACCCCAATGTTCATCACAGCACTGTTTACAATAGCCAGGACATTGAAGCAACCTAGATGTCCATTGGCAGACAAGTGGATAAGAAAGCTGTGGTACATATACACAATGGAATATTACTCAGCTATTAAAAAGAATGCATTTGAATCAGTTCTAATGAGGTAGATGAAACTGGAGCTTATTATACAGAGTGAAGTAACTCAGAAAGAAAAACACCAATACAGTATACTAGTGCATAAATATGGAATTTAGAAAGATGGTAATGATAACCCTATATGTGAGGCAGCAAAAGAGACACAGATGTAAAAAACAGACTGTTGGACTCTGTGGGAGAGGGAGAGGGTGGGATGATTTGAGAAAATAGCATTGAAACATGTATAATATCATATGTGAAATAGATCGCCAGTCCAGGTTCAATGCATGAGGCAGGGTGCTCAGGGCTGGTGCACTGGGATGACCATGAGGGATGGGATGGGGAGGGAGGTGGGAGGCAGGGTCAGGATGGGGAACACATGTACACCCATGGCTGATCGATGTGACTGTATGGCAAAACCACCACAATATTGTAAAGTAATTAGCCTCCATTTAAAATTAAAAAAAAAAAAAAAAAAGACTTATTTGTCCAGGAAACTATTAACGGGTTGAAAGAAGCAGAACTGGAAAGAAGTTAAGCAACAATGCAATTTCAGGCAAAATCCAAGTCATGCATGATCCCACTCAGTGTAAACTGTACTTAAGAGTTTGTCCCAACTCAAAACAAGGGTCCTGGGCTGTCTTACTTCTACATCCCACAATCATAGGCTACGAATTACCCAGGTCCTTCAGGACTCATGTGGACAAAGCTATTTTTGTCACCCAAAGGCATTCTTCACAAAACTTATAGCTATATGCATTTAAAGGCAAATGAGTAGGGAAAGTAGCATACAGATAACAAAAGACAAGAAGCATCCAAAGGGATCTGGATAGAGAGCTTAGAGTGTTCACTACAGTTGAGTAGAAACTAAAGGGAGCAAACCTGAGGCCGTAGTTCAGGGATAAATTGAAATCAAAGCCAGTCTTACCAAGTCATGAATGAGAAAGAGCATAAGAGTAAAGCAAAGATCTTAGTATAAACATTAGTATGGCAGTCAGGGAGACACAACTTTAGAAGATACCCCAAACTAGAATAAATGGCTTGCAATCACCATTTATAGGACATCCCATCCTTGAATTTTCTTCCTCTTGACTGAATCATACTTGTACACTTCTTAAGTATTCTCAACCCCTACCATGGGGACCTCACTTCTTATCTAAATGGTTTATTTGAAATATTTTTAAATGAACTACTCTGTGCAAATACAATGAATAGCCATATAAAAATAAACAAATATCAATAAAATCAGAACAAAATAAATATTTCAAAGTGTTAAAAAATAGTGTTTCTGGATAGAAGACTGCATCTATTTTCCCCTTTACTTTTATGCTAACAAAAATTCTGTGTTAAATTTCAATAATACATATGTTGAATTTTATAATAAAAACATATTTTAAACAATAATACAGTAGTAAAAGGACAAAGAAAGATATAGGTACAGAGTGATTGACATTCTTGACTACTGCCTACTTCTTGAAACTTTCTCTTTCCCTAGAAACTTTCTCTTTTCCCTAGATTTCCAAATACTCTCTGATTTCCTGAATTTTCTCCTACTTTTGCAGTTTTTTCTGGGTATTGAATTTCCTCTTCTATCTTCTTAAAATTTAGTGTTCCTCAGTGTTCTGAACATTTTTCATTCTATAGTCTTCACCTTTCACTGCTGCTGCTGCTAAGTTGCTTCAGTCGTGTCCGACTCTGTGCTACCCCATAGACAAGACTATGTGCTACCCCTGGGATTCTCCAGGCAAGAACACTGGAGTGGGTTGCCATTTCCTTATCCAATACATGAAAGTGAAAAGTGAAAATGAAGTCGCTCAGTCGTGTCCGACTCTTCGTGACCGCATGGACTGCCTCCTACTAGCCTCCTCTGTCCGTGGGATTTTCCGGGCAAGAGTGCTGGAGTGGGTTGCCATTGCCTTCTTCTACATACATTTAAATATAGGTTCCAGTGAATTTACTATAGGTAATTAATGAACTTCAAAGTTGCTTAAATCTGTCACCCATATTTCCTTTATTTCTCCTTTGAGTTATCAGCCAGCTTCCCAACTAGTGAATCTTCATTTCATTTTGCTGCCTAATCTAAGTCTGTTTCTCTGGTGGCTCAGATGGAAAATAATCTGCCTGCAATGTGGGAGACCTGGGTTCGATCCCTGGGTTGGGAAGATACCCTAGAGGAGGGCATGGCAACCCATTCTAGTATTCTTGCCTGGAGAGTCCCCCACAACACTACAGATGTCAGGGGAGTGTAATCTCCTCGGTTCTGTCTCATCACAACAAAAATTTGAAGCGATGGGTGTTAAAGCCCTTGGCACATCACAGCTCTCAGACAGTGTTACAGCTCCATGTTTACTGTTTTATTTAGAAAATAAAGGAAAATGCGTCCTCAAGATGTGAGGGCATGCCAACCCAAAAGACACGAAGATAGAGACAGACAGACAGAGACAAAGAGATAGCTCACCCGGAGGAGAGAGAGAGAAAGAGAGACAGAGAGAGGACCCCGGCCCATTGGCTCCTCTTTTTGTATGTTTTTTCCTCTCCCTGGACCTGCCCTATGTAAATTGGGCTAGCCAGGAATGCTGTTTGTTCTACCTGAGGTCCTCACTCTGGTCCTCGGACCTTCCTTTGTTCTATTTTTACAGACTTTTCTCTTCCTTGTCTTTTAGCCACTGCCATTCTGGACTCCTTTTTCCTAGTCTAACTACCTAACAGACAGAAGAGGAACCTGGTGGGCTACAGTCCATGGGGTTGCAAAGAGTTGGACACGACTGAGCAACTAAGCACAGCATTCTAAATCTGTTGACAAATTCAGTGTGGTATTTTATTCTAAAACAAAATGATAGCTCCTTTATTGGTCAGGTATTTAAATACATCTATATATCTTCATGGACAAATCCACTGACACTCTTAATTAACTACTCTTAGCTTTCTAGGCCCGTGCCCCGACATACTTTTTTATGCCACTCACTGCATTACCAGAGCTGTCTACATGCTGCTCCCCCTTTGAAGAATACATATTCCCACTCTGTTTGCATCTCACTAAATTTTGCGACCCTGTTTTTTCCTGACCATTCTTTAAGATCCAGTTCATGTTTCAGTTTTTCATGAGAGCATTTCCTCTTCTTCCTAGCTTGGCTTAGGATCTTACCCTGCATACTAGTTCACTATTGATATTGTAATTATCTGTTTACTTATATGTTTTCTTTAGTTTGGCCCTAAGGGGCAAAAAGAAAAAAAATGTTTGAATCTTTGCATTCTTATCATCTAGTATAGTAGTTTTCATGTGAAAGTTTTCAAGTGAATATTTATTGAAGGAACTGATTAAATATTCTCAAGTGAAAAATCTCACTGGATTATTTACATGTATATTAGCTTTTCCTTGGCTTCCCAGGTGGTCCTAGTGGTAAAAAATCTGCCTACCAATGCAGGAGGTGTAAGAGACCTGAGTTCTATCTCTGGGTCAGGAAGGTCCCCTGGAGGAGGAGAAGGCAACCTACTCCAGTGTTCTTGCTTGGATAATCCCATGGACAGAGGAGCCTGGTGGAATACAATCCATGGATAGGAATTTCTCTGATTCTTACCCCAAAAAAGAGACAAAGTATTCAAAATGCAAACTACATTTATAATATTTTGTTTTTTGTTTATTTTTACTACTTCTCCCACTGCTAACTGTTCAGTGTCCCCTAGCTCCTGAGCCTCATTGTTGTAATTGTTTTTAAATGATATGCATAATCAGAGTTGTGCTGTATAACAATTACACATAAATATTAAGTGATGTCTTAGTATATAAATGATAGCAATTAGTATACTTTATGCACTCAAAGTCTTTTTGGGATTGCATAGTAGAGGAAAATGAATCTCTGGGCAAAAACTTTTGGTTAGGAGTTCCAGGATACATGTGTCTTCCCCAATGGCTCTGCGGGTTAAGAATCTACCTGCAATGCAGGAGACGTGAGTTCAGTTCCTGATTTGGGAAGATCCTCTGGAGAAGATAAAAGGCAAACCACTCCAATATTATTGCCAGAAAACTCCCATGGATAGAGGAGCCTAGCAGGCTACTTTCCATGGGGTTACAAAAGAGACAGGCACAACTGAGCAAGAAGCACAAATCACCAGGATACATAAAATTACAGGTTAGGATTAGGTTCAGCTGACAATGAAAGAAAACTCAAAACAAGAGGGACTGAAGCAAGGTGGATATGTGGCCTAAGATATGTAGTTGCTCTGCTCTAGGAATTTCTCAGGGACATCAGCTAACTCACTATTGTATCATTTCCCAAGGAATGACCCTTGTCCCCAGTTCTAGTATAATGTCTCAGGTTCCAGCATAATATGTCACATATTCCAGCCTGGGGTTGGGGGGAGATGATAGAGAAGAAAGAAGGTAAAAGACACATTGTAACATAATATTAAAAGAAAAAATATATATATATATATGGAGAGAGACAGAGATGGAAAATATAGTCTTTATTTAGAGTAACTTGGTATCAGCTGGAAATGCCACTATTAGAGAAGAAGTAGTAGTGAGACATTTGAAAAGGTAAGATTGAGTCCAATACTGATGTGTACTTAGTCGCTCAATTGTTTCCGACTCTTTGCAACCCCATGGACTGCAGCCCGCCAGGCTCTTATGTCCTTGGAGATTCTCTAGGCAAGAATACTGGAGTGGGTTGCCATTTCCTTCTCCAGGAGATCTTCCCAATGCAGGGATCAAACCCAGGTCTCCTGTATTGCAGCAGATTCTTTAACAACTAAGCCACCAGGGAAGCCCAATATTGATGAGTAAGTAAGAAATATTCTTGTTTAAGTACTACCTAGTAAGAGGACAAATGTTAGGAAACAACAGTATCAATAGTATTAATACTTTATTATCAAAATTTTGAATAATCTTATAACATTAAAATGAACATGAATTGTGTGCATATGTCTATTCTAAGTTCTTTTGATTTATATTTTCATTTAATATTTCCTTTAACTCTATGAGGTAGCTGATATATTGTATACATTTTGCATATTCAAAAACAACTTACAATAGAGAACTAAAATGACTTGTCTCTTGTCTAAATTTGAAGGGTAAGTAGCCACACTAAGAATATAAGAGTTATGAGATTGGATAGTACTATGATGGTAATGATTCTGTTGCTGTTATTACAAAGATTAGCATAAATTCTGTGACTTAAATCACACACATGCATTATCTTACAGTTCTGTGGGGCAGAAGTCCAGTATAGGTCTTAAGAAATAAAAATTAAGTCATTAGCAGGCTACATTCCTTTCTAGAAGCTCTAGGGAAGAATGTTTTCTATTTATTTGTGTTGTTGAAAGAACACAATTCCTTGTGGTTATAAGACCAGGGTCTTTGGATTTTTATTGCTGGCTCTCAATTATGGGCTCTTCCCAGTCTCCTTCCTCCATCTTTAAGTCCAGCAAAGACAGGTATAGGCCTTCTAATGTCACATCTCTCTGGCATACACTTCTGCTTTCTTCTTCTTCTTTTAAGGACTTGTGTGATTAGAATGGGCCCACCTGGGTAATTTAGGATACAGTTTCCACCTCAGAACCCTTAAGTTTAATCACATCTGCAAGCTCTATTTAATGTGTAAGGTAACATATTCACAGGTTCCCTGGATGAAGGCATGGCCATCTTGGGCTGTCATTATTTTACCACAGGTGGGAATGAGAAGGGGAAAAGGAATTAGAGAGCAGAGGACTTTTCAAGTGATGGTATTTTTATATTTGAAGCTCTGTCCAGCAAAAGAGACAAAGAATTCTACTTAGTATCCAAGATATAGAAAAGTGATAAAGGCTGACTTTGGTGTCCTGACTTATGTCTTGTAATATCTCTTTTTCTTCCTAGAGGGATTCATTTATCAGTAGACAGTTTTGGATATCATTTAATTATTCTGTAATTCCATACCACTCCCATTTCACCCCTTTCATTTTCTGTCCCTAGAACTGAAAGTGCTACTTTCTACTGAGGTGGATCTGAAAGATTTATCAAGGCACTCATGCCCAGAGTTGCTCCTGAACATTGCCTACTAACCACTTGAATTGGTCAGCAAATACCTTTCAGTGGTTTAAGCAATGAGATTCTAAGAACAATAAGTAAATTTGCATTAATACAAACAAAGGGGATAGAAATATTGACATGCATCTTCATTTGTTAATGTTGAAGAGTGTAGTGAGTATCCTGTTAAAGTGATTTGGGGACAGTATTTTATTCATACTGTGAATATTACTTGTTTCCTACTTCCTAAACTCCTTATCTAACCATCACTATGTTTTTAATGGTGAAAAACACAGGCAGAAAGGCAGAGTGGGACAAAATAGAAAATAGGTAAAGAAGAATCTCTTTTTTTTTTTTTAAAAAAAGCAAACTAAATAATATACTTGTTACATTAATTCAAGGACCAGTCCTGTTAAGCATCATAAATGTCAAGTAAGAGTTATGAAGCAAGAGTTTTTCCATAACGTGAGAAAGGAAGAGACAGGATGAGTCAGAATGCAGAAAAATGTCTGGTGCACAATAAATATTAAACAAATATTTGACATTGAATCATGTTTATAAATATCTAGCATATAAGCAAATATTGTATGCCATTTCACATTATATAAATCACCTAAATAATATATAACTTAGGCAATAGTAAAATTAATTATAAAAAGCTTATTTCCTTGTTTTAGTGAAACAGTTTCAAATGTTTATAACTTTGTGTAAGACACTCTACTGGCTTTAAATGTACTTAAGCTAAGTTTATTCATGACTTACAAATAATTTTAATAACTTCTTAAATAGCTGATAGTATGTGATTTTTAAGTTTATATCTTTTTAGTTCTATAAGTTTTTTAGGTTTTTAAAATTTGTAATGATAATTTTTATAATGTATATTTTTATAAATGAAGGCTTGAAAAAGTATAAAAAAACAACATAAAATCTCTCTTCTTAGGGTAGAATATCTACTTATTGTAGAAAGCATTATATTTCTCTTGTTCTTCAAATAAAATTTTAAGAATTTGTTTCTTCATCACATACATTTGTCATTTACATAATTACATCAACAGTATTCTAGATAGCAATTATACTTAAGATAGCTGTAGTTTCATTTTAACATCTTTAAAACCAAAGCAATGTACAGTTTTTTGCAACATGAGCTTTTAATACTCCCAGTAATAATCATTGACTTTCAGTATTTTACTATTTCTTGAAGATGTGGTATAGCTCATTGCACAATTTAGAATAGAACGTAAATATTCTATTTCCTTTTTATATTTTCTATCCTTAATGGTGACATTTCCTCCTATTCTAATATTTAAATATAAAAAGTGCCTATGCATATATGGCACAATAGTATAATTAATCACAGATCCCCACCAAAAAACTAATTTATCTGGGCTTATGTTTCTTCAACAGTAAAAGAAACATAATAATGCCTTCCTCATAAGGCTTTTGGAAGGATTATATGAAGTCAAGCATTCCATATGGTTAGAATATAGTACATGCTCAAAAACGTTAATAATAATGGCATTGCTACTGCTGCAACTAGTACTACTGCCATCACGACGACCACCACCACATACCCAGAGTGTGCTGAGGCATACTGCTTCTATCAGTCTTTGATCTATGCTTCCTACTGTGCAGATAACACATGTTCTCACAAATTTCAGAATTTGGAATATCCTTGTGAAGATTCCCTGCTGATATTAGTTGTCAGAAGCCATTAGCAGATGTTTCTAAGAAGTCAGAATAGGTTTCTGCCAAGAGAGATTGAAAAAGGAACTGAGAGAGCTCTGAGCTTTTGCCTCATGACCTGAGCTATTTTACTGCAAAGTAGAAGGTTATCTAATGAAAGTCTTGGAGTTAGTAAAAGTCACTATCATCTTTCTGGTGCATTTTATTTTTCTTTTCAGCTTCTCAGTCCCTCAGTAACAGCTGCTGCTAGGTAGTGAAGAGAGAGGAGGAATACAATATTGTATTTGCCATTCTTAGTATTAAAGCTCTTTGAACTTCTGAAATTTCTAACCAGTGTGGAGAAAAGTCACTTGGATGATTTGATTATTCTCATATAACCAGTCACATAGGATGCATTTTGTCAAAGTATACACTTCTGTCTAATCCTTTTTTTGAACATTGAATATCTGGCTTGAATTTTAGCCCCTCCTACCTAACAATATAACCACTAACATAACACCAGAAAAAAAAAAAAATATATATATATATATAGAAGGGTGGAGCATCATAAATCTGAAAATATAGAATATGATAGCTATACCTTCTTACTGTGATGATCTCTAGCATCTGAAAGCAACCATGTAAGACTTCATATATATTGAGAGTGGCCAGATGAAAATCAGTGTTATAAATCCTAAACTTTCCCTGGGAAATTCTGCAATTTCATTGACCAGAAATCTGGGGCTACAATAGATTTTAAAAATTAAAACAACAAATTATTTGCCCTTAGGAAGTTCCCAGCTAGTGATTTAGATTGGAAATAAAAGAATTAATGTGGAAATTAGTAGTCACAATTTGAAGGAAACACTCTGGGTGAAATAAAAGGAAGGCTGCTTAGAACTGTCAGTGAGTATCTTTCTAAGCAAATGAGATTTAATCCAATACTGAAGGATGGCAAAGGACTAGTGATGCAAAAGACAAAAGTAGAAGTGTTTATAAAGGCTTGTGAAGATATCAGTCTTCTGGAAACTAAAATGATGACAGAGGTCCTGTGGCATACAGGTAAGGTGTAAAATGTAAGAAATGGAGGCTGTGTGTGTGTGTGTGTGTGTGTGAGTCACTCAGTTGTGTCTGATTCTTTGTGACCCTATGGACTGTTGCCCACCAGGCTCCTCTGTCCATGGAATTCTCCAGACAAGAATACTGGAATGGGTTTTTCCTTAGAGCTGAATAAAGCCCAGATCATACAGGGCCCTCTGAGATGCATCCAAAAATGTAATGAGAAGCATGATGCCTAAATAGCAAAATAGCACTTCTTACCAAATTGACTTTGATGAGCCATACTCATATTTGTTTAATATTTTTTTATGTGTACCATCAAACATAAACAAATTTGTAATGAATATTCTCCTAAAACCAATAACAGTTTCTGCCAGTACTTTCTTCAAAATTTGTAACTTCAAGTTGATCATTTATATGTATTATGAAATTTAAATTATATCCTCCAGTAGCTAAGCATGAATAAATAATATAAAAGAACCAATGGTTTTGTACTGTTGTGTTATATATTTAATATTTGATACATTTTTCATTTTATGTAGTTTTTTCCCTTCAGTGAAACATTTGTAGTGCCATATTTAATCTGTCATTGGTACATACCAGCAGTCCCCTAAAGGAGAAAACCAGTGCACAGATACAAAAGGCATAGAAAAATAAAACAAAGCTGAAAGCTTTTTATCAACTCATCAATATCTTACTGTGTCTCCAAACTCTTCTCTTTCCTTATCTTTAAAATACGAGCCTTTTTAAGAATTGAAACTATTAACCTAATGCTGGCAACAAAGTGGATGAATCCAGAGAATTCCCTAGGCTGGCACATCTCTTTTTTGAAAAGTCTAGTCTAGGATCTTGGAATATATCTTCTGTGTTAAGATATATAATATTATAATGTACAATCTTTTTAGAATATGAGAGATTAATTTTTTCCTCTAAAATAAGATTAGTTTTGGATAAATGCTGGATTTATATGTGTCATATTTAAACCTTCTATGTTCGTCTCTCAGTCGTGTCTGTTTCTTTGTGACCCTGTGGACTGTAGCCTGCCAGGCTCCTCTGTCCATGGGATTTTTTAGCCAAGAATACTGGAGTGGGTTGCCATTTCCTTCTCCAGGGGATGTAGGCAGACTCCTTATCATCTGAGCTACCAAGGAAGCTCTTTATCTTAACAATATTTACTTGTTTCACAAATTTCATTTAAATTTACCTTTGTCTATTTCCTTTTTTACAAAAATTATGGTGGTTACTAATTATACAGTTATTGAACACTGATTTTACATGTACACATGTGATGCATATTACATACAATGCATATCACCAAACAGTCAAATCTGAGAATTATTCTGAAATACATGATTTTTTTTTTTTTTAAGATTTGTCTACAGTATCCTGGTATTTATATGTTTTATTTATTTATTTTTTTACAATTACAGTTTTGGCACAAAGGCTTAGTTGTCCTGTGGCATGTGAAATCTTTCTGGACCAGGGATTGAACCCATGTCCCATGCGTTGGCATGTGGATTCTTAACCAATGGACCAGCAGGGAAATTCTGAAATACATGATATTTTAATAAATGTGTCACATATTCTGCTTCATCTGAATTAGACAATGCCCTATAAAATTGGATAAAATAATCCTGTGAAGCATAGATTTTTTAGTGAGCCTTTTATAAGTGCTATATTTGTGAAAAGATAAAAAGGGGGAAATGACTTCAATCATTTTTATTTGGGATAAAAAATCTAGATTGACTTCACTCTTCACCCCTATTTTTACAGCTCAAGTTTATACCCTCGATTTCTCTAACTTGGTCCTGTGCTGTGCAGTGTTTAGTCATTCAGTTGGGTCCAACTTTTTGTGATCCCATGAACTATAGCCTGCCAGGCTCCTCTGTTCTTAGGGATGCTCCAGGCAAGAATATTGGAGTGGGTTGCCAGCCCAACTCCACTCAAATCCAAATTGTTCCTACTGCCAAAGTGAACATATGAACAGCAAATAAAACCCTGTCAGCACTCTACTCAAAACTCATTATTTGCTGCTCCTCATTTATAAGATAAACTTAGAGGTCCTTAACATGATATAGTTCCTACCTCCATTTTTAGCCTTGCTATTCATCACTTCCTGTTTCACAGTTCATATTATAGAAACTAATGGAATATTTCTTTCTATTGTGACATTTTTCTTGCTATCTTCTACAACATTCTTCTCCACTTCTTATCTTTACCTTCCTTTGCACTACCTGGGGGTTCTCTCCTAGAGGAAATCTTTCCACTTTATTCTTTAAACAAATTGGGTGGCTCTCATCTCTGCTCCATGTAACCCTATGTGTCCATATTCCAAAGCACTTAGCATAGGGTATTGCATTTATCTTATTTATGTCTTGTCTCCAAATTGGACTGTGATTTCCAAGATCTGAAACATTTATGAAAAAGAAAGTGCTTTTAATTAGATGCCAAATTGATTATGTGACATGACATTGCATACCTTAAGCTTTAAAATCACAGTTTACACATTGTATATTTTATATTTATGCATATGTTGTGCATTCTGAATTTCCTCACCTGGTAGGAAATATACTTGTTAATAATAGAATGAATTATAGTCATTCTGAAATGAACATAATAGAGAAAAAGCTGCTTCCAAAAAAGATAAATTTCTAGCAGTGTTTCTAGCAGTGTAGATCTGGGGGAAAAGCTCTACTCTTTGAATCATAGTAAGGTTGCCAAAAATAGAACTTCATTCTCAAGATCCATTTTGAACAGATGTGAACATTTATTTTATGGTTAGCTAATAATAGCCATTTATTAAAACATACTGTATATGAACCATAGTATGTTCTGTTTTCAAAACTTGTTTTATGTAATACCTATTTCAACCTTAGAAATTATGAGTTATAAATTCATTTTTATAGTTATGAGACTTCCCTCAAACCATATAACATTCCGTGACAGAAACTTAATCCACAGCTTTGCCTGTGCCCTTAACTATGTTATGTTGTCTCACTAATATGACTGACTTGGTGTTACTATTAAAGCATCATTAATTTGTTTTGGTAAATATCATCAAAGGTTAATTTGATTGCACCACCTGATGTGAAGAGCTGACTCATTGAAAAAGACCCTGATGCTGGGAAAGATTGAGGGCAGGAGGAGAAGGGGATGACAGAGGATGAGATGATTGGATGGTATCACCAACTCAATGGACATGGGTTTGGGTGGACTCCGGGAGTTGGTGATGGACAGGGAGGCCTGGTGTGCTGCGGTTCATGGGGTCGCAGAGAGTCGGACACTACTAAGCGACTGAACTGAACTGAACTGAACTAATCATATTGGTACAAATTAGCCAATGCAGTGGCTTATGACTAGAGAAATATTGAGAAGTTTCAACAGCTTCCAGATTTATTTTGATGCCTAAAAATACAGGTTTTATAATGGAAGATAAAATAACTTATACTAATCCATGCTTTCTATATTTTCCCCCAAGGAATTGATATAATATTTGTTACTTGTCAGATTTCAGACATCATCTTTCCTTGCCATCACTTTTTAAGACATGAGGCATATGTGCAACATCAAAGAACTTACTTAGAGGTTATGTTATTATATATCAGATATTTGGCTGACAGAAAGTATTTCTTAAGTTACAGACCTTTATTATGCAAATATGGAATAGTGTGAAGTTTGAACACTTGAATTGTGACATCAGGCAAGTCTGAGATTGAATTTTGTCCTATCACTGTTGGCCAAATAAACACAGACAAGCTATTGGGCAAGGCATTTTTTAAAACTTAGAAGTGAATATTCACTAGAATGTTTTAAGTATGGGGAAGCTATGGTTTAAATAGTAAAGAAATGCATTATTTAGCACAACATTCTGTCTAGAAGTATGTAAGCCTCAGGCATATAGTAATAACATTCATCTCCTGGCTCTGGGCATCTCCCTTTGTTAGCTTTGTCCTCAAACTATGCATTTCAAGATGGCTGCCGTAGCACTAGTGAATATATCCAGATCCAGTCACCTCCAAAGCAGACTGATTCTTTGTATTTCATTTGATCTCCTAGGAATATTTTCCCCACACCCTCCACCCCCACCAACACTCCAAGAAGATTGCTTCTCACCTTCCACTAACCAGAATTAGGTCACTTAGTAATATCTAATCTTACCCCTGACAGATGAAATGGAACTGCTAAGACTGGCATAGACTCATTAGCAGCCATTCCATGGAACTTAATATGGGGTCAGAAGTCACTAAAGCATGAGGATATAAATAGGAAGATAGGTAGCTGAACAAAATCAATGTCCTGTTTGGAAGAGAAAGGTCTGGAATGAACAAGTAAGATGGCTGTTGAATAAGCAATCAATAGTTTCTGCCACAATTCACCCATTTTGTTATCAAGTATTCATTCCTATCTGTACTTCTTTCTTTACATTCACTTTGAAAAACTTTTTATGTGAAAAAATGCTGCCTTCATTAATAGAAAAAAGAAAAAATGTTAGCCACTTACATATAAGTCTAGTATCTCCAAGTATTGTGCTGGCTTTTCCATTATATCCAGTTATAGTTCCACATTATCTGGAGACCTATAGCCAAAAGAGAGTTATCAGGATATCCCCAACAAATGTGATATCCGTGATACTTTTAGCTTCAGAGGTCATTGGCTCATAGAACAATATAGTATCCTGCTGGTTAAGGAGGTTGGTGAAGACTATCTTCTATGGAAGGGGGATGAGCTCCTTGATCAACCTGGAATGTAGCAGTACTCATTTTACCTCACTAGAACTTTTTCATCATCTGATACGGCTTCTGGTTCTAATTTGTGGTAATATATTTTTTTCCCTCTTGTATAATGCTGCCCTAGGACATCAGTGCCATTACATACAACAACTACTATTGCTTCTAAAACTGGATGTTTTCTGCTTTTGCCACCCTCTGCCAGAATCCATGGTTTGGGGAGCTTAGGTCTCAAGTCTGAATGCAGTCAATGAAGGGTAATATAACATCTGACCATATTGGGAGTACACTGTGCTTCCTACCAAGTTTCCTAAGTCTACAAACGATAGGAGGTTCAGGTTCTGAGTGGCCAAATTAATATATAAATGAACATTACATATAGTTTTAGGTTTAAAATAAAACAGTGCATGTGTGGTGCTGAGCCCAAGACTCACAGTGTTAATATTTAAATAAATGTGTGGGTAAATGATATAAAGAATATAACTAAGTAGAATTTCCATGGGACTTTATAAAACATAATGATGGAGAAGTCATGGTTTTAAACCCTCTGTAAATGATGGAGAAAGTGACAGTATCGAAAAATATATTCTATACCAGTTCTATCAAAATAACTTGTGAAAATCCATGTCTTAAGCACTATGGGAAATGAATGTACTAAGTATTTAATATTTAATATTATTACATATTTCTTATGTCTAGAAAGTCAGTGTTAAAAATGTGTGAGATTATTGTTGACTCCACTAGTAGTTTAAATATTCGAACGTAACCCTCAGTTAGCATCATATAACCGTTTGGAGTTGGCACTCCACACATGGAAGCCAAGAGTGTGGCTTATTTGGTTAAAAAAAAAAAATCAAGACAGTTATAAAGTATCCTATATTTAGGTGCATATTTAGCTTTTTATCCAACAGTCCTGTGGCCCAAATGCAGTTTTAATTTTTCCCCACTCACAAATGACTAAGAACAAATAAGAGAGGCAAAATGTATGACATTTGTTTCTCTACTAATATGCATTGTATTCTTCCCATATTTCCTACTAAATATTTCACCCATACTACCAGCTATATATGTAGAGAAAGTATTTATATTACACTGATTAATACTGATTTTCATTTGCTTTTCATTTAATTTTCATATTATACCATGGATAGATCATATTATACAAAGATAAAAGGATGAAAAATTGTTATTACAGGAAAATACAGAAAATGCAAATTTCACATCAAACTCCTTATGTTACTTATTACATTTTTGTGTAAACAATGGTTTGTTGCTTTGCTTTTGTTTTTACAAATTACTTTTATATATTTTACTGTTTTTTTTTCCCTTTTAGGAAATATTTCAATGTGTCATTATTGATTTTTACTATAACACTTTATTTATATTAATGTCTCCAACTGAGGCCAGTGTAATTTTTATTCTTTTATGCATAGATTTTACTTCTAAATAACCAGTCCAATAATGATGTTTAAACTAAGCTTGCAAGAATCAAACTAAAATGAAAGTGTTCTACAAATTCAGTCAGAATTTTAGCTTCTCAGTGATTCAGTGTCATTGAAACAGTTCAAGAATTATAAGTGTCTGAAATTTCAGTGACAGCTCAGTGGTTAAGTGCTTAGCTGAAAGTATATGGATGTTAGTAATTAATTCATCACTTAATTTAAAATGAAGCAGAGTGCTCATTGTTACATATATACATGCATGAATCTCAGTTAAAATTCAGGGAAAATAAAATCTACCATTAAATGGGTGTCCAAAATTTGTAGGACATGATTAAACGATAATGACTATCAAGGGTTTGGCATAGAAATAGCAATCAACCAATCAGTCACTTATTAAATTCCTAATTTGTATCTGCTAGCATGGCATCCGGTCCCATCACTTCATGGGAAATAGATGGGGAAACAGTGGAAACAGTGGCAGACTTTATTTTTCTGGGCTCCAAAATCACTGCAGATGGTGATTGAAGCCATGAAATTAAAAGACGCTTACTCCTTGGAAGGAAAGTTATGACCAACCTAGATAGCATATTCAAAAGCAGAGACATTACTTTGCCAACAAAGGTCCGTCTAGTCAAGGCTATGGTTTTTCCAGTGGTCATGTATGGGTGTGAGAGTTGGACTGTGAAGAAGGCTGAGCGCCAATGAATTGATGCTTTTGAACTATGGTGTTGGAAAAGACTCTTGAGAGTCCCTTGGACAGCAAGGAGATCCAACCAGTCCATTCTGAAGGAGATCAGCCCTGGGATTTCTTTGGAAGGACTGATGCTCAAGCTGAAATTCCAATACACTGGCCACCTGATGCGAAGAGCTGACTCATTGGAAAAGACCATGATGCTGGGAGGGATTGGGGACAGGAGGTGAAGGGGACGACAGAGGATGAGATGGCTGGATGGCATCACCAAGTCGATGGATGTGAGTTTGAGTGAACTCCGGGAGTTGGTGATGGACAGGGAGGCCTGGCGTGCTGCGATTCATGGGTTTGCAAAGAGTCGGACATGACTGAGTGACTGAACTGAACTGAACTGAACTGAGCCTATAGACTTTTAAAATCATATAATACTAGACATTCCATGATTTTAAATGCAATGCACTCATGGCTCTACACAGAGAAGGCAATGGCAACCCACTCCAGTACTCTTGCCTAGAAAATCCCATGGATGGAGGAGCCTGGTAGGCTGCAGTCCATGGGGTCACAAAGAGTTGGACACTACTGAGTGACTTCACTTTCACTTTTCATTTTCATGCATTGGAGAAGGAAATGGCATCCCACTCCAGTATTCTTGCCTGGAGAATCCCAGGGATGGCCGAGCCTGGTGGGCTGCCATCTATGAGGTGGCAGAGTTGGACACAACTGAAGCGACTTAGCAGCAGCAGCATGGCTCTATTGTGAAATGACTTGACATAAAGTGGATCATATGATTTCTCTTTTGAAATGGTGACAGATGAGGTATTCTGAAAGGGCCTCCCACTGAAATACAAGAAAAACATTTTTCAATGCACTGGGGTTCACAACAAAGGAAATCTATAAAGCTGTTCTGGATACCATATAAACACAAGTACAATCATGCATATATAATTAAAAAAATGTGAACTGTAATGAAAGTAGGAGATGAAATGGAAAGAAAGCTTGGAGATGGGAAAAAAGCTTGGTTTTCCTTGTGGCAAATGGCAATAAATCTCTGGAATTAGGAAACTAAGACTGGGGCCCAGGCTCTTTGTATCAAGAGACTGAACTTGAAACCTCAGCATTCAGTTAAAAACGTCAACGGATGTTAAACTGACACCAGCTTAATAGTGACCCTTGTATCCAGTTAGCAGAAGCTGAATGAAATTATACCCAATTTAAGACCTTCAGGATTCTCACAGCTTAAGCCCCAGTAAAAATCGGTTTACTGCTAAATATAACTAAATACTTAGTGAAGCAAGCCACCCTTAGCGCATTGCTAGAAACAACAGAGTTTCTTTGGGAACTCTGGATGTTCAAAAGCCCTCCCATATATGATGGAATTTAGATAGTAGCATCGGAGAAGGCAATGGCACCCCACTCCAGTACTCCTGCCTGGAAAATCCCATGGATGGAGGAGCCTGGAATGCTACAGTCCATGGGGTCGCTGAGGGTCGGACATGACTGAGCGACTTCACTTTCACTTTTAACTTTCATGCATTGGAGAAGTAAATAGCAACCCACCCTAGTGTTCTTGCCTGGAAAATCCCAGGGATGGGGTAGCCTGGTGGGCTGCTGTCTATGAGGTCACACACAGTCGGACACGACTGAAGTGACTTAGCAGCAGCAGCAGCAGATAGTAGCATGCATGCCCACTATAAGACACATGCTCAGAAAGACCTGAGAAGAGCCTAAGCTTTCACCATTAGTTGATCTGTGTGCTTAATGCCAGCTGCAGGTGAAGGCCAAGATCAGATCAGATCAGATCAGTCACTCAGTCATATCTGACTCTTTTCGACCCCATGAATCACAGCACGCCAGGCCTCCCTGTCCATCACCAACTCCCGGAGTTCACTCAAACTCACATCCATCGACTTGGTGATGCCATCCAGCCATCTCATCCTCTGTCGTCCCCTTCACCTCCTGTCCCCAATCCCTCCCAGCATCATGGTCTTTTCCAATGAGTCAGCTCTTCGCATCAGGTGGCCAGTGTATTGGAATTTCAGCTTCAGCATCAGTCCTTCCAAAGAAATCCCAGGGCTGATCTCCTTCAGAATGGACTGGTTGGATCTCCTTGCTGTCCAAGGGACTCTCAAGAGTCTTCTGCAACACCACAGTTCAAAAGCATCAATTCATTGGCGCTCAGCCTTCTTCACAGTCCAACTCTCACATCCATACATGACCACTGGAAAAACCATAGCCTTGACTAGACGGACCTTTGTTGGCAAAGTAATGTCTCTGCTTTTGAATATGCTATCTAGGTTGGTCATAACTTTCCCTCCAAGGAGTAAGCGTCTTTTAATTTCATGGCTGCAGTCACCATCTGCAGTGATTTTGGAGCCCAGAAAAATAAAGTCTGCCACTGTTTCCCCATCTATTTGCCATGAAGTGATGGGACCGGATGCCATGATCTTTGTTTTCTGAATGTTGAGCTTTAAGCCAAGACAGAATTGTAAATGATCTGGCTAGGTGTTAACAGAGTATCCCAGTACTGAGCCAATTTTCAAAGACTGAGAGAGTTCTTGCTGTGATCTGAATGCTTCTGTCCCTTCAATGTGATGGTATTAGAAGGTGGGGCCTTTGGGAGGTCCTGAGGGTGGAGCCCTCATGAGTAGGAATAGTAGAGACCCCAAAAGGCTCCCTAGACCAGGGTGCTCAACCCCAGGCCACAGTAGAGGTCCGAGGCCTGTTAGGAACAGGGCCACACAGCAGGAGGTGAGTAAGGGGCAAGCAAGTGAAGCTTTCTCTTTTGCTCCATCACTTGCATACCAAATGAACCATTCCCCCTTGCTCCCTCTTCCTGGTCCATTGAAACATTATCTTCCATGAAACTAGTCCCTGCTTCCAAAAAGGTTGAGGACCACTGTACTACCCTGGTCCCTTCTGCCATGTTAGGTAACAGCAAAAAGATGGTCTTCTGTGAACCAGGAAACTTGCTCTCACCGTACACTAAAACAAACAGTGCCAGGATCTTGGACTTCCAGCATTGAGAACTGTGATAAATAAATTTATATTGTTTAAATGCCACCTAGTTCATATTTTGTTATAGCAGCCCGGACCTACTGAAATGGGTATTCTTTTTTAGCTCCTTGAATTTAAAGAAATTTCAGTTAAAATGCTGGATGGAAATGAATCTTCAAAAATCAAAAACAGCAAACTCTGGGGAAGAGAGAGACTCTGATTTCCAGAATTACCACATTATGATATTCAAATACCTAGTTTTCAGCCACAACAAAGAAAATCACAATGTATGCAAAGAAACAAGAGAATATGGTCAAAGGAACAAAATAAACTGACAGAAAATATCCCTGAAGACATTCAGTCATTGAAATTATTATACAAAAATATAAAGCAATTGCATTAATTATGCTCAAACAGCATGATTTTTGATATATGAATAAAATGATATATGAATAATGAGAAATCAATAAGATATTAATTATAAAAATGAAACCAAGTAGAAATTCTAGAGCTATAAACTATAATAACTGAAATTTATAAAGAAAAATACTGGAAGGTTTTCATAATTGGTGTGATCAGCAAAAGAAAGAATTGATAAGCTAAGATAGAACAGTTGAAATTATTGTCTGAAGAACAAAAAATAAAATAATAAATGAAAGGAACCAAAGGGACTGTGGAATATGAGCAAATGGAACAACAAATGTACTATGGGACTCTCAGGTGAAGAAGATAGAAATAATAGTATAGAAAGAATATTTGAAGGAAATAATGACCAAAAAGTTCACAAATTCAAGAGAAATGTGAATCTATCCATCCATAAAGCTCAGCAAACTCTATGTAGGATAAGCTTAAAGTTATCCATACCTAAACATGTTATAGTCCTATTGTTGAAGGGTAAAATCAAAGAGAATCTTGAAAGCAGTGGGGGAAAAGTGACTCTTTAAGAAATCCTAAAAATATTAACAGTTGATTTCTAAAAGAAGAAGAAGAAAAGATGCTGAAACATGAGGAAAACAAAATCTTTAAATAATGAAAACAAAATTGTCAACCAAGAATCCTGTATATGCCTGTCAAAACTCCTTCAGAGAGGAAGGAGAAATCAAGATATTCTCAGATAAACAAAGCTAAGAGAGCACAGAACTAAACCCTCCCATCCATGATCAATTACTTTTTGACAGAGGTGCCAAAACCATTCATTGGGGAGATAATTCAGGGATACCTTGGAGATAATGTGTGTTCAGCTTTAACTAAATAAAATAAATATCATAGTAAATTGAGTCCCACAACATTTTATTTTGTTTCATTTTGCAGTGTATATAATAGTTATGTTTACAGTAAAAGTTCAGTTCAGTCACTCAGTCCTGTCCAACTCTTTGCAACCCCATGAACTGTAGCATGCGAGGCCCCCCTGTCCAAAACCAACTCCCAGAGTCCACCCAAACCCATATGCATTGTGTCAGTGATGCCATCCAACCATTTCATCCTCTGTCGTCCCCTTTTTCTCCCACTCTCAATCTTCCCCAGCATCAGGGTTTTTTCAAATGAGTCAGCTCTTCGCATCAGTGTATTGGAGTTTCAGCTTCAGCATCAGTCCTTCCAATGAATATTCAAGACTGATTTCCTTTAGGATGGACTGGTTGGATCTCCTTGCAGTCCAAGGGACTCTCAAGAGTCTTCTCCAACACCACAGTTCAAAAGCATCAATGCTTCTGTGCTCAGCATTCTTTATACTCCAACTCTCACATCCATACGTGACCACTGGAAAAACCATAGCCTTGACTAGATGGACCTTCGTTGACAAAGTAATGTCTCTGCTTTTCAATATGCTGTTTAGGTTGGTCATAGCTTTCCTTCCAAGGAGTAGGCGTCTTTTAATTTCATGGCTGCAGTCATCATCTGCAGTGATTTTGGAGCCCAGAAAAATAAAGTCTGACACTGTTTCCACAGTTTCCCCGTCTATTTCCCATGAAGTGATGGGACTGGATGCCATGATCTTAGTTTTCTGAATGTTGAGCTAAGCCAACTTTTTCACTCTCCTCTTTCACTTTCATCAAGAGGCTCTTTAGTTCTTCTTAACTTTCTGCCATAAGGGTGGTGTCATCTGTATATCTGAGGTTATTGATATTTCTCCTGGCAATCTTGATTTCAGCTTGTGTTTCTTCAGTCTAGCATTTCTCATGATGTACTCTGCATATAAGTTAAATAAGCAGGGTGATAATATACAGCCTTGACATACTCCCTTTCCTATTTGGAACCAGTATGTTACAGTATACTGTAGTCTATTAAGTGTACAATAAAATTATGCCTAAAAAATGGGTAATCTTTAATTATAAAATACTTTATGGGTATAGGGGAGGTAAGAATGGCAGTTGGAGTTTAGCAGATGCAAAATAGTATATATAGGATGGATTAATAAGGTTCTACTGTACTGTACAGATATTAAACTACATTCAATATCCTGTGATAAACCATAATTGAAGAGAATAAGAAAAATAATGTGTATAGGTGAGTCACTTTTGTGCTACAACAGAAACTAACACAACATTATAAATAAACTGTACCTCAAAGAAATTTAAAAAAATAAACAAAATACTTAGGAATAAATTTAACCAAGTGAGAGAGATGTACACTAAAAAACATTTTAAAAATAATTTATTTGTAAAAACTGGAATTCATTCACCTCCACTAGCTTTGTTCGTAGTGATGCTTTCTAAGGCCCACTTGACTTCACATTCCAGGATGTCTGGCACTAGGTCAGTGATCACACCATTGTGATTATCTAGGTCGTGAAGATCTTTTTTGTACAGTTCTTCTGTGTATTCTTGCCATCTCTTCTTAATACCTTCTGCTTCTGTTAGGTCCATACCATTTCTGTCCTTTATTGAGCCCATCTTTGCATGAAATGTTCCTTTCATATCTCTGATTTTCTTGAAGAGATCCCTAGTCTTTCCCATTCTATTGTTTTCCTCTAGTTCTTTACATTGATCGCTGAAGAAGGCTTTCTTATCTCTTCTTGCTATTCTTTGGAACTCTGTATTCAGATGTTTATATCTATCCTTTTCTCCTTTGCTTTTCGCTTCTCTTCTTTTCACAGCTATTTGTAAGGCCTCCCCAGACAGCCATTTTGCTTTTTTGCATTTCTTTTCTATGGGAATGGTCTTGATCCCTGTCTCCTGTACAATGCCGCGAACCTCAGTCCATAGTTCATCAGGCACCCTATCTATCAGATCTAGGCCCTTAAATCTATTTCTCACTTCCACTGTATAATCATAAGGGACTTGATTTAGGTCATACCTGAATGGTCTAGTGGTTTTCCCCATCACTACGAACAAAGATAGTGGAGGTGATGGAAGTCCAGTTGAACTATTCCAAATCCTGAAAGATGATGCTGTAAAAGTGCTACACTCAATATGCTGGCAAATTCGGAAAACTCAGCAGTGGCCACAGGACTGGAAAAGGTCAGTTTTCATTCCAATCCCAAAGAAAGGCAATGCCAAAGAATGCTCAAACTACCGCACAATTGCACTCATCTCACACGCTAGTAAAGTAATGCTCAAAATTCTCCAAGTCAGGCTTCAGCAATATGTGAACCGTGAACCTCCTGATGTTCAAGCTGGTTTTAGAAAAGGCAGAGGAACCAGAAATCAAATTGCCAACATCATAGAAAAATGCTGAATCATAGAAAATGCAAGAGAGTTCCAGAAAAACATCTATTTCTGCTTTATTGACTATGCCAAAGCTTTTGACTGTGTGGATCACAATAAACTGTGGAAAATTCTGAAAGAGATGGGAATACCAGACCACCTGATCTGCCTCTTGAGAAATCTGTATGCAGGTCAGGAAGCAACAGTTAGAACTGGACATGAAACAACAGACTGGTTCCAAATAGGAAAAGGAGTTCGTCAAGGCTGTATATTGTCACTCTGCTTATTTAACTTATATGCAGAATACATCATGAGAAATGCTGGATTGGAAGACACACAAGCTGGAATCAAGATTGCCGGGAGAAATATCAATAACCTCAGATATGCAGATGACACCACCCTTATGGCAGAAAGTGAAGAGGAACTCAAAAGCCTCTTGATGAAAGTGAAAGTGGAGAGTGAAAAACTTGGCTTAAAGCTCAACATTCAGAAAAGGAAGATCATGGCATCCAGTCCCATCACTTCATGGGAAATAGATGGGGAAACAGTGGAAACAGTGGCAGACTTTTTTTTTCTGGGCTCCAAAATCACTGCAGATGGTGACTGCAGCCATGAAATTAAAAGACGCTTACTCCTTGGAAGGAAAGTTATGACCAACCTAGATAGCATACTCAAAAGCAGAGACATTACTTTGCCAACAAAGGTTCGTCTAGTCAAGGCTATGGTTTTTCCTGTGGTCATGTATGGATGTGAGAGTTGGACTGTGAAGAAGGCTGAGCGCCAATGAATTGATGTTTTTGAACTGTGGTGTTGGAGAAGACTCTTGAGAGTCCCTTGGACTGCAAGGAGATCCAACCAGTGCATTCTGAAGGAGATCAGCCCTGGGATTTCTTTGGAAGGAGTGATGCTAAAGCTGAAACTCCAGTACTTTGGCCACTTCATGCGAAGAGTTGACTCATTGGAAAAGACTCTGATGCTGGGAGGGATTGGGGCAGGAGGAGAAAGGGACGACAGAGGATGAGATGGCTGGATGGCATCTCTGACTCGATGGACGTGAGTCTGAATGAACTCCAGGAGTTGGTGATGGACAGGGAGGCCTGGTGTGCTGTGATTCATGGGGTCGCAAAGAGTTGGACATGACTGAGTGACTGATCTGATCTGATTTTTTTAAAAAAAAGCTAACCATCATCTATGCCTTTAGTGAGTCATAATCATTTAGCTGCTGAATCCTCTTGCCTTGAAGTTGATGGCTGTAGCAATTTCTTAAAATACATCACTATTGAAATTTGCCACATTGATTGATTCTTCCTTTCACCAGTGATTTCTCTGTAGCAGGCAATTTTTGATAGCATTTTATCCACAGTACTTTTCAAAATTGACTTAATTTTCTCAAATACTACTACTGCTTTATCAAATAAGTTTTTATACTCTAATTTTTTTGTTTTCATTTCAACAATTTTCAGAAAATTTTCACCAAGAAGGGATTCCATCATGTTCTTTGCTCATCCATAAGAAGCAACTCCTCATCATAAAGTTTTACCATGAAACTGTAGCATTTCAGTTCCACCTTCAGGTTGAATTTCTAGTTATAGTTCTGGTGTTTTTATCGCATCTGCAGTGACATCCTCCACTGAAGTTTGAACCCTTCACAGTCCTCCATGAGGGTTGGAATCAACTTCTTCCAAACTTCTATTAATGTTGATATTTTGCTCTTCCCATGAATCACAAATGTTCTTAAAGCCATCTAGAATGGTGAATCCTTTACAGAAAGGTTTTAATTTACTTTACCCAAATCTATCAGAGGATTTACTTTACCCAGATCTATTCAGAGGAATCACCATCTATGTCAGATATGGCCTTATAAAATTTTTTTCTTAAAAAGACTTGAAAATAAAAATTACTCCTTGATACATGGGCAGCAGAATGGCTGTTGTTTTAGCAGACATGACAACATTAATCTTGTTTTATAGTTTCATCAGAGCCCTTGAGTGACCAGCTGCACTGTCAATAAACAATAGTATTTTAAAATATATCTTTTTCTTTCCTGAGTAGTAAATCTTAACAGTGGACTGACAATATTCAGTAAACTGTATTGTAAACGGGTGTGCTATTTTCAGGCTTTACTGTTCCATTTATAGAGCACAGACAAAATAGATTTAGCATACTTCTTAAGAATTCTAGGATTTTCAGAACAGTAAATCAGTATTGGCTTCAAATCAGCTACCTATACCCCTAACATCAAGAATGAAATGGCAGTCCACTCCAGTATTCTTGCCTGGAGAATCCTCTGGACAGAGGAGCTGGCAGGCTGTAGTCCATGGGGTCACAAAGAGTCGGACATGACTGAGCAAATAAACAGCATACCCTTAATGAGCGAGTCAGGTTGCACGTTGAAGCCAGGCATTGACTTCTCTTCTCTAGCTATGAAAATCCTAGATAGTGCCTTCTTCCAACACAGGCTTCCCTTGTGGCTCAGCTGGTAAAGAATCCACCTGCAATGCAGGAGACCTGGATTCAGTCCCTGGGTTGGGAAGTTCCCCTAGAGAAGGGAAAGGCTATCCACTCCAGTATTCTGGCCTGGAGAATTCCATGGACTGTATATAACTGATGGGGTCACAAAAAGTCAGACATGACTGAGCAATTTTCACTTCACTCCTCTTGCAACACAGGCAACAGTTTTGTCTACACTGAAAATATATTGTTTACTGTGCCACCTTCATTAATTGTATTAGCAAGATCTTCTGGATAAGTTGCTGCGGCTTCTGCTGTTTACCTTGTACTTTTATATTATGGACATGGTTCTTTTTCCTTAAACCTTATGAACCAACCTCTGCTAGCTTCGAACTTTTCTTTGCAGCTTACTCACTTCTCTGAACCTTCATGAGACTTGATGAGAGTTTAGGGCCTTATTCTGAATTAGACTTTGGTTTTGAGAATGTTGTGACTGGTTTGAACTTCTATTCATGCCACTAAAAGTTGCTCCATATCAGTAATAAAGCTATTTCACTTTCTTATCATTTATGTGTACATTAGACTAGCATTTTTAATTTCCTTCAAGAACAGCTTCTTTACATTTACAACTAGCAACTGATGCAAGAGGCCTAACTTTTGGCCTTACTTGACTCTAGACATTCATTTCTCACTAACCTTAATCATTTCTAGTTTTTGATTTAAAGTGAGGTATGTGGGACTCCTCTTTATATTTGGACACTTATAAGCCATTGTAGTGTCACTAGTTGGCCTAATTTCAATGATATTGTCTCTCAGGGAATAGGGAAGCTCAAAGAGAAAGAGAGATGCGGAAAAGGCTGTCAGTTGAGCAATCAGAATACATTTGACGTTTATCATTTAAGTTTACAGTTTTAAGTGGGTATGGTTTGTAGCTACCCAGAACCATTACAAAGTAATATCAAAAGTCACTGAGCACAGATAACCATAACAAATGTAAGAGTAATAAAAACATTTGAAATATTGTGATAAATATCAAAACATGACACAAAGACATAAAGTATACAATTGCTGTTTTAAAGGAAATGATAATGTAAGCTTGCTTAACAGTTTTGCCACAGAACTTCAGTTGGTAAAATATAAAATATCTGCCAATAACAATAAAGCAAAGTGCAATAAGGGGAGGTTTTCTTGTAGTTGGGCTTCCCTGGTGGCTCAGATGGTAAAGAGTCCACCTGCAATGCAGGAGATTCAATAAATGGTGCTGGTAAAGTTGGATAGCCACATGCAGAAAGAATTAAATTTGATTCTTACTTGTACTGTATACAACAGTTAAATCAGAATGGATCAAAAATCTAAATTTAAGTGCTTAAAGTATAAAATTCATAGAAGAAAAAAATAACATGATATGGGATTTTGCAGTGGCTTCTTAAATATGGCACAAAAGCACAAGCAACAGCAATAAAAAATAAATAAAGTGGACTTCATTACATTAAAATTTTTGAGGCATCAAAGCACACTATCATAAGAATGGAAAGATAATTCACACAATGGGAGAAAATATTTGCAAACAATATAGCTGATATAGGCAATTAATATCTAGAATATGTAAAGAGCTCTTACAATTCAGCAACAATATAACAAATGACTTAATTTAAAAAGAGGTAAAAGATAAAAAAATAAGTTATAGAGGATAAAGGACTCAAATAGATAGTTACCCAAAACATACAAATGGCTAATAAATACATGTAAAGATGTTCAACATCATTAATTAGAAAGATTAAATTAAATCCACAGTAAGCTACAAGAATGGATATAATAAAAACAAAACAAAAAGCAGTGAGGTATATAGAGAAGTTGGAACCCTCGTGAATTCCTGGTAGAAATTTTGAATGTTCAAAAGTTCTGGAAAACAGCTTGATAGTTCTTCAAAATGTTAAATTTATGACTCAGTAATTTCACCCCTAGGCATATATACAATAATTGAAAACAGAGATTCAAATAGGTACTTTTATACCATTCTACATAATAACAATACTCATCATAGGTTAAAGATGGAAGCACGCCAAGTGTCCCATCAATTGAATAATGGTTAAACCAAATTAGGTATAAATGTACAATGGACTTTATTTCTTGTGACAGTGACAGTCTTTATTTTCTTGGGTTTCAAAATCATTGCTGATAGTGACTGCAGCCATGAAATTAAAAGATGCTTCTCCTTGGAAGAAAAGTTATGACAAACCTAGACAGCGTAATGAAAAGAAGAGATGTTACTTTGCTGGCAAAGGTCTGTATAGTCAAAGCGATGGTTTTTCCAGTAGTCATGTATATATGTGAGAGTTGGACCATAAAGAAGGTTGAGCACTGAAGAACTGATGTTTTTCAACTGCAGTATCGGGCTTCCCTTGTGGCTCAGCTGGTAAAGAATCTGCCTGCAATGCAGGAGACCTGAGTTTGATCCGTGGGTTGGGAAGATCCCCTGGAGAAGGGAAAGGCTACCCACTCCAGTTTTCTGGCCTGGGAATTCCAGGACTGTATAGTCCATGGGGTTGCAAAAAGTTGGACACGACTGAGCGACTTTCACTTTCACATGCAAGTCCCTTGGACTGCAGGAGTATGAACGAGTCAATCCTAAAGGAAATCAATCTGAAATATTCATTGAAAGGACTGATGATGAAGCTGAAGCTCCAACACTTTGGCCACCTGATGTGAAGATCTGACTCATTAGAAAAGATCCTGATGCTGGGAAAGACTGGAGGCAGGGGGAGAAGGGGATGACAGGGACAAGATGGTTGGATGGCATCACTGACTCAATGGACATGAGTTTGAGCAAGTTCCAGGAGATGGTGAAAGACAGGGAAGCCTGGCATGCTGCAGTATATGGGTTCACAAAGAGTCAGACACAATTGAATGACTGAACAACAAACAAATGGACTGTTATTCAACCATAAAAGGAATGAAGTTCTGATACACACTCTGCAATGCAGATGAACCTTGAAGACTTTGCTTAGTGAAGTAAATCAGACACAAAAGGGCAAATATTGTATTATTCCACTTACATAAAATATCTGGAATATGCAAATTTGTAGGGTTAAAAAGCATATTGGAAGTTACCAGGATAAGGGGGAAAGGGGAAAACGGGGAGTTATTGGTTAATGGTAACAGGTTTTGGTTTTGTATGATGGAAAACTTTCAGAAAAAGACAGTACTGATGGTTCAGAAAACCTGAAAAAAAAAAATAAATGGCAAACATAAAAAGATAATTTGATTACTAATGAAGAAAATGCAAAAAAAAACTTCACTTTTTATACCCTCTAGATTTGTAGAACTAATGGAATATAATGTACACAAGTTGTGGACATTTAAAGTGATAAGATAGTTTTCAAACCACATGGCATGATATTTTGAAATTTAATTTTGAGTGTTATTACTCAGAAATTATACTCATAAGTACACACTTAATGTAGAGATATACTTGTAGATTTGAGCCAGAAAATAACCATGTTGCTTATTATAGCAAAAGCAATGGGAACAACTAAATCTCTATTAATAGAAAATTATTAATTGAGAGTACTTATATTTAACTCAATGTAGAATAGGCAAACCTTTCCTTTTAAATCATAGCCATTTAAAATTGTGTTTTATATATTCTGTATTAAACATGACCAAAACAGATGTTTTAATTATTATTATTATTTTTCATAGCTTTTCTTCCAAGGAGCAAGTGTCTTTTATTTTTTTTTATTTTTATTTTTTTAACTTTACAATATTGTATTGGTTTTGCCATACATCAACATGCATCTGCTATGTGTATACATGTGTTTTAATTAATGCTAATAAAAATAATTTTAAAACATCAAGAAATAGACACAATAAAAAGTTGGGGTTTTTGTTAAAAAGGTAAAAATAGGATATGGAATCTGTCATAATTTAAATAATTTAAAAAATTAAGGCATTTTTCATTTTTCTCTAGTACTATTGTAGCCTCAACTCTTCTGAAACTTTATTATAAATTACTTTTTGCTCTAAGCATAGTTATTTATAGGACAATATTTATGTAATTTCTTCTGTACAGATTCTTAATTAAATTATTCTCTAAAATGTTATATTAGGTTTTGAATTTAAGAATTGCAATTTAATTAAATATGAACTTTTACATAAATATATAAACAATAAATAAGTACAGGATTATATTTGGATAAGAACTAATATTAAATTGCTTATCATGATATAATATGTCTCCCAAAGATTTGTGCTCCCAATTTTGCTGGCAAAATATAATATAAATGAGGGATTCTATTACCAAAGAATACACAAAAATAATCCTGATGCCTTTAAATTTAGTGATCTAGGTTCAAATTTAGTTCTAACATTTTTTAAGCTTTACTATCTAGTGGCAATTTTATACTCTATGCTTTTCCATGCTAGCTTATTTTTATTTACAGTAAACCACTCTCCACCTACATGTGCTTTTTATAAAACCTTCTCAAGTTAGATTTACATTCAAATTCCTCAGATAAGAATGTTCTATAAACAGAAACTATGTTATGTCATTGATAAATTATTACAGAAGATATGATACTATAAATAAAAATTATAATGAGTGAACATTAGAAGTATTCTTATATGATTTCCTGTCATAGTATGAAATTCTTATATAGATAGCTATGGACATATAGATACATAATATGTCTGCAGGGCATTTTAATGTTTTTCTGCCTTTGTTCTCTTGTTTGCTTTTAATATATAATGAGATATATTTGAGATACTTGTTTCTGTTCATTGGTAGGTTATCCAGATAAATTTTGAAGAATTTGACCTGGAAATTGGCTATGATACCTTGACAATTGGTGATGGGGGTGAAGTTGGAGACCCAAGGACAGTGCTCCAAGTGTAAGTTCTCAATGTTTCTTTCTTGATTTAGTCTATCAGTTTCTTGTGAAATTTTACCTTTTTTTTTTTTTTTCATTGATTCTTCTCACTACCTCCAACAGAAAGAGCATAGTATATTATTTATTATCATCAATCTGCATATAGTATACTTATTAGTCCTTTTAATAAGGCTTAATATACTTGATCCACACATAGTTACTTAGAATCCATTTCCAGAAGGGGGCCTAGGGTGAAATTACAGACAGGCTGATTGGCCTTATTTTGGAAAATACTTTTACCTTCACAGAGTAATAGAATAGAGTGGGGGAAAAAAAATTATGAAATTGCCCAGAGAGAGTACTACTAGTACTAAAAACTGATGGGTGTTGCAGTTTATTGGAGGCTTAATCATACCTGGTCATCATCAGTATCTGTGAAAGTTAATCAGTGGTTTGACATGAAGTAGTAGTAGTAGCAGTAGTAGTAGTAGAGCAGTGAATAGCTCTCAGAGTTGAGCTAATATACTGCAAAGGTTCTTAATGTGAAGAAAAAAGAAAAAAAAGGATGAACTTATATTAAGTAAAGGGAAATGTTAGGAACTTATTGTCCAGTCGCTAAGTTGTGTCTTAACTCTTTGTGACCCCATGGGCTGCAGCACACCAAGCCTGCCTGTCCCTCAACCATCTCCCGGAGTTTGCCCAAGTTCATGTCAGTTGAATCAGTGATGCTATCCAACCATCTCATTCTCTGCTCCCCTCCTCCTTTTGCCTTCATTCTTTCCCAGCATCGGGGTCTTTTCTAATGAGTCAGCTGTTCACATCATGTGGCCAAAGTATTGGAGCTTCAGCTTTAGCATCAATCCTTCCAATGAATATTCAGGGTTGATTTCCTTTAGAATTTACTGATTTGATCTCCCTGCAGTCAAAGGGACTCCCAAGAGTCTTCTCCAGCACCACAATTCGAAAGCATCAATTCTTCTGCACTCAGCCTTTTTATGGTCCAACTCTAACATCCGTACAGATTACTGGAAAGATCATAGCTTTGACTATATGGATCTTTGTCAGCAAAGTGAAATCTTTGATTTTTAAAATGCTGCTAAGTTTGTCATAGCTTTCCTTTCATGAAGCACAGCATCTTCTGATTTCATGGCCTGCAGTCATGGAAATAGTATATACTGTATTTTTTCACTCTGTGTTTTAGGAACTTGTCTGTCACCTAATCCTTGGCTATCCATTCCAATAATCTATCTCGGATAGGGGCAAGAAAAAATTTTCAGGGCTAGTGTATTGTTTTCATGTGATAAATCTCAAAAGGTTATGATATGCTTTCTCTCAGTATCTCTTTCATAGCTGTTGATTTGCAGTTCAGGCTTTATCAATGTGGTGTTTCTCAAAAATGGGGTCTTTTGCAAATCACAATTACTTGATGCACTCTATAAAACATAAATTTCTGAACCCCTCCCACTGTGTCTGTTAACATCTGCTTTATATATGTAGGTGTTCTTCTGATAGGTACATCTAAATTAGTCCCTTAGTGAGAGTGAGGGAGACCTAAGAGACAGAAAGATAATATATTACATTTAAATAACCAGAACACTATGAGATGAGTGCACACACATGCACACACAACCACACATTTTTAGATTAGACCTCAAAATTATATATATGTATATATATATACATATATATAATGTTTTTGTAAATCTCAAAACAATAAAGGGCAATGGTCTTAACTATAATTTTAGATACTAAGAGGAAAACCCTTAATATTTTAAATAAGCCATACATTTTCTAAAAGAATAAGGACTCTGTTAATTGAAAGAACTTCTTTGTAAACATGTCACAGTCCATAATTTTCTGCATTCCTTCTTTTTTTGAGAATTTTGAGCCCATGCTCATTTGACCTTAGTTACTTCAAAGAAAATCTTCTAAGTATTTTGTTAGTGGATTTGCTGGGTTTTTTTAATTCTTATGAAGTGTAGATGTTGTCTCTATTTCCTTTTATTTTGGAAGATAACATGAATATATTTTAAATAATTTTAAAATCCCTGTGTTGTATGAATCAGACCAAGTAGCAGATCAGAAATATAATTAAAAAAATAGGTTCATAATTGATTTTTAGAGTGATCCAAAAGTTAGCTACACAACATAAGACCAGATAAAGAACAAATATGTTGATGAGAAGAAGTTTTATAACCCCTGTGAATTCAAGTGGAATTAGTTGTATCTTACAGACTATCTGCTACTGGCAGAATGAATGAAGAAAAAGTTACATTTTCCCTCTTCTCATGTTCCTGTTATCATATTGTCCCTAGTTTGCATAGGAGTTCTACTTCTTCACTTATAATTCTTTCACTCTGAGAAATTATCTTAATTTTGAAAAGTCTGTGTGATTATTTTTATATTTGTCTGTAACCACAGATATGTATCTTAAACATGTTTTTCTTCCTCAGAGCAAAATTACATATTTCTGAAAATATAACTCTTTTTTCCTTGGGTAAAGATGACTGCAGCAGAACTTAGATAGCACCTACCTCCTGTGTACATATGTGCTCAGTCGTGTCTGACTCTTTGTAACCTCATGGACTATATCCTGCCAGGATCCTCTGTCCATGGAATTCTCCAAGAGAGAATATTTGAGTCAGTTGCCCTTTCCTCCTCCAGGGGATCTTCCTGACTCAGGGACCGAATTTGCATCTCCTGCGTTGACATATGGATTCTTTACTGCTGAGCCACCTAAGAGGCCCCAACTAACTCCTAAAAGTGTTCAGATAAAAGTCGTTTGAGTAGCTAACAGAGATTTTACAAAATTGAAATTAGATCAAAATTCCTTTGAACTTCAAGACTCTGTGATAAGAGAACCTAATAGAATTGTATCCACTCAAACTGTTGCCTTTGTTTTTCAGTTGCTAAGTTGTATCCGACTGTTGGCAATGCCCTGGATTGCAGCATGCCAAGCTCCTCTGACTTCCGTTATCTCCTGAAGTTTACTCAGATTTATGTCCATTGAGTCAGTGATGCTGTCTAACCATATCATCCTTTGCTGCCCTCTTCTTTTGCCTTCAATCTTTTCCAATATCTGAGTCTTTTCCAATGAATGGGCTCTTCGCATCAGTTGGCCAAAGTACTGAAGCTTCAACTTCAGCATCAGTCCTTCCAATAAATATTCATTGTTCATTTCCTTAGGGATTGACTGGTTTGATCTCCCTGAAGTCCAAAGGACTGTGGTCTTCTCCAGCACCACAATTCAAAAGCATCGATTTTTCAGCACCCTATCTTCTTTATGGCCCAACTCTCATATCCATACATGACTGTTGGAAAAACCATCACTTTCACTGTATGGATCTTTGTCTGCAAAGTGATGTCTCTGCTTTTTAATATGCTGTCTAGGTTTGTCATAGCTTTTTTTCCAAGGAGCAAATGTCTTTTAATTTCATGGCTGCAGTCACTGTCCATAGTGATTTTTGAGCCCAAGGAAATAAAATCTGTCACTACTTCTACTTTTTCCCCTTCTATTGGCCATGAAGTGATGGGACTGGATACTATAATTTTAGTTTGTTTAATGCTGAGTTTCAAGTCAGCATTTTCACTCTTCTCTTTCACCATCATTAAGAGGTTCCTCTTCACATTCTGCCATTAGAGTGGTATCATCTACATATCTGAGGTTGTTGCTGTTTCTCCCAGCAATCTTGATTCCAGCCTGGCATTTTCCCGTGATGTACTCTGCATACAAGTTAAATAAGCAGGGTGACAATATACAGCCTTGTCATGCTTCTTTCCCAATTTTGAACCAGTCTGTCATTCCATGTCCAGTTCTAACTTTTGCCTTTTGACCCCATAGGTTTCTCAGGAGGCAGGTAAGGTGGTCTGGTATTCCCATCTCTTTAAGAATTTTCCAGTTTCTTGTGATCCACACAGTCAAAGACTTAGTGTAGGCAATGAAGCAGAAGTAGATGTTTTTCTGGAGCTCCCTTGCTTTCTCTATGATCCAACGAATGCTGGCAACTTGATCTCTGTTTCCTCTGCCTCTTTGAAACCCAGCTTGTTTATCTGGAAGTTCTGGGTTTATGTGCTTCTGAAGCCTAGCTTGAAGGATTTTGAGAATAATGTTGCTAGTTGTGAAATGAGCACAGTTGTACATTTTCTTTTTGGAACATGGAAGCATGAGGAAGTGGTCCCAGCCCCTGCTTGCACCTGGTCACCCTCTATTCCCAAACTCAGCTCTGTCCTTCACGATGCATACAGACTTCCCAGACTATACATTCTAACTGCCCACACCTCCCTGCAAATGGTGCCCCCTGGGTCTAGAGTGCACATACAGTCTTGTGTTCTGACCCTGAGAACATGGACCTGGAAAAAGGCTTATGAGGGTCCAGGAAGCAGGAAATTCCAGGGGTACTAGTTTTCAGGGAGTTGTAGAACAGTACTTTTTAAACAAACTGTAAAATAAAAGATTTGCTTTTATTTTTAATTTGTTTTGGACTGATACTTTTACAAAATGAAACAAAAAAATTTAGAAAAATAAAATAAAAACACATATAAATACATTTCCAATTTTTTATTATGAAATTCACCAGACAAAATTATTCTTTTAAATTACTCTAGAAGTTTAAAAGATTTAGTCCTAATTCCTATTATTTTCTGTTCTTACCATGTTGCAGCTGGAAATTAATCTATGATCTCCCAGGGGGTGTGGACAGGCACAACCCTGGGCAAGAGGTGGGCTACAGAAATGGTCAGAGGAAAGGATCAGGGAAGGGGTCTATCTTGCCCAAGTTTCAAAATAGTGTTGAATTTTTATTGTTCAGTCATTCAGTCATGTCTGACTCTTTGCGACCCCACGGACTGCAGCACACCAGGCTTCCCTGTCTTTCACCATCTCCTGGAGCTTGTTCAGACTCAAAGTATTGCATATGGCATGATAAATTGTCAACAAATTATTTTTAAAAAATTAATTGAAAATAATTTATTTGAAATAATGCTGTTCTAATGGGTAAAATAGTCTCCATTTAAACATTTTATTTAGCAATGTATTTACTCGTCTATGTATTCCATTTTGCATTTTTGTTAAGTGTGATCCACATGCTAGAGATTTAACTTTTGGCATTAAAACTAATAAATTTACTTAAAAATTTAGATATGCTGAAAGTCAGGAACATAGTAAAACATGGACAATGTGTTCATTTAACAGAGACCCATGTAATATCACATTTGAAAGTATTTTTTAAGGGGATGAATTCAGTCTATATATTTAAGTTTATAAGTTCTGATTAGGTTAATAAACACATGATATCTCAGTTTTTAAAATATTTAACAGATAAAGGAAAAATCCATCCTATTTTATTTACGTCATGGAATTGAATTAAGCATTGGAATTACATGATGCTTCTGTTTCCAGTTTTCTTTTAATATTTAGGTTCTAAAAGTTAAAATTGATTGTGATATTCTATTCCATAAAAAATATAGTCCATATAGTCATAACATGTTCAACAGCTAAAATAATCCTCTAAAAATGAATTATGAAAAATTTTTTAAAAATAATTTTTATGATTTCTTTCCCTGAAGTACAAAGCATATCATTTTTGCAATTCAGCAACTTAAAAATAATTTGAGTGTGCTGTATCTGTTTACAATGTAAAATTTAATTCTCAGATATATTGGTAGTATGTTCTAACAGCACTCTTCCCTGGGACATCTTTTTATTTTAAATATGTGTAATTTAAATATACATGCATGTCCACACACATACATAACCTATTTTGTGCTGATATATTTTAAATTAATATTTTCTTTATTTTAATAATATTAAATGCATAATATTCACACCAGCTTTAAGAAAATGTAGCTTTCTTTTTTCTCATAGGTTATTATTATTGCTCTCAGCTCACTGGCCTATATGTTTTGGCAAGCTACTTAGCTGAAGATACATGTTTTTTAACTAGTCAACAATTGATTCTTTAAAACTGCCACCCTGCTGTCAGACTATTATATAAGATATTTTCCTTGAGCAAACTTTTCTACAACCAGGAACTTATACCTTTCCAAATTTGTTCTTGTACCTTCCGCTCTTAATAATGAAAATCTAAATACTAACTGACACCATAGGATAATGAAAGAAGGGAATATACTGAATATAACAACAAGGTGATATTTTTAGAAATGGATGGTAACAGTATAAAAAGGACTTAGAAAATTGACCATGCAGAAAAATCCTCCACATTTTATATTATAGTTTGTAAAAAGCAGGAAAAAAATATATTTTCACTGCTTTTATTTCTACCTGGAACACCTTCTTGTCCTTCTCCATTATGCACACACACACACACTCAATACATGCTCAAAGTCATTTAAGTTCCTTGAATGCAGCGACTATTACTCATCGTGGATTTTCCAAAATACCTAACACAGAGGCTTGTGTTAACATTGTTAGATGTTGCATGAATTATAATGGGAGAGGAAAAATTGAATGTGCATGAAGACACATCAACTGAAACATGCCAGCAGGAGGAGGTCTTTGCAGATGTTAGCAAGGGCATACCATGAGGTGTAGAACACTGTGTAGAGGACTACCTGGTATATCAGTGCATTCAGGCTGCTGTAATTACATACATATATATATATATATATATATATATATATATATATATATATATATAGCATAGACTGAGTGGTTTATAACAACAAATATATTTCTCACAGTTCTGGAGGCTATAAGTCAGAGGTCATGGTGGCAGCAGATTTTGTGTCTGCTGACAACCCACTTTCTGGTTCATAGACGGCCATCTTTTTACTGTGTCCACATATAGCAGATGGGGGCAGAGTTCTCTCAGGAGCCTCCTTTATAAGGACACAATCGCATTTATGAGAGCTTACCTTCATGACCTAATCTCCTATCAATGTCCCCACCTTCATATAACCTCACATTGGATATTAGGTTTCAACATATAAATTTTGGCAGCAGGGGGACATTTAGTCTCTGGCTTCAGAGTTTCAACAGTGTTCACTGATACCACATGCAAGAAAACAATCAAACTGACAGTAGCAATTGTCTCATGTGGACAAAATTTGATGTGCAGTCATTCAAATAACTTGCTATTGGGCAAAAATAAATGCATGCTCCTGGAGATTCAGAATTACTTTAGGCTGCAGTACGAAATAATCTCTGTGACATTTGATTACTAGCAACAAAATGTTAAATAGAAGAGATAATTTATTTTTATGATTCTTCATTATTTCTTCAGTGTGATTATAGTCACATTTTCCATTATGAGAACACTGACGATTTTACTGAAGAAAAAAAAAAAAAAGAAAGCAGTTTACTATTCTACTTTAGTTTGTTTTGTGAAAATACTGATGATTTTACTGCAGTTTAAGCAATGACTATGGCTTTATTTGCGGAGAAGGCAATGGCACCCCACTCCAGTACTCTTGCCTGGCAAATCCCATGGACGGAGGAACCTGGTAGGCTGCAGTCCATGGGGTCATGAAGAGTCGGACAAGACTGAGTGACTTCACTTTCACTTTTCACTTTCATGCATTGGAGAAGGAAATGGCATCCCACTCCAGTGTTCTTGCCTGGAGAATCCCAGGGATGGGGGAGCCTGGTGGGCTGCCGTCTATGGGGTCGCACAGAGTTGGACACAACTGAAGCGACTTAGCAGCAGCAGCAGCATGGCTTTATTTGAAGTTTTTGTGTATTTATTTTTGTGTTGGATTCAATTGGAACAAATTGTCTAAAGATGCTTTTAGTTGGTATTTTTTCCTTCTTCAACAAGAATATTTGTACTATGGTAGGCATTTCAAAAGTGACTATAGAAAACAAATTAAGACAAAATATAGAAAAGGTATGTAAATATATAGTTCTTCCTACAAATGCCAACTATTTTAAGCATAGTACCTTGTTAGAGTGCTAAATATGTAAATGAAGTATCTATAGAAGAGTACAAAGATGTATGTGCTGAGGTCTTGACCTTCAAATCTTTCCTAAAAACACATATTAATATAGAAATCTCTTTGTATCTGTAATAAGAACTGTTCCAAATACTCTCACATATATTATGCTTTAAAATTAGCTAATAAAATTTCTGAAACCCAAGACCTTAAATGAAGCAAAACCCACAATTATTCACTACTCAGTTACGTAACTGAACTAACATACATGTAGTCCCATTATTCCATAGTACTTTATGTATTTCTTAGGCCCCACCTTACACTTTATGGGGTATTAGCTTCCCAACCAGGGATCAAATCCACACCTGTTGCATTGGAAGCACAAAGTCTTAACCACTGGACTGCCAGAGAAGTCCCTGTATTTTAATTCTTAAAAGTGTGTGTTCTTCTAGTATTTTTATCTATTTTCCTTTCTTTTTTATTTTTTTAAATTTTCTTCAGACTTACTGAGGTGTAATTGATGAAAAAAATAAGACATTTTAAATTATACAATGAGATAATTTAATATATGTATACTTTGTGAAAGGATTCTCCCATCAGATTAATTGACATATGTACTACCAACTCACGTATTTAGCTTACTTTTTTTTTTCCAATGAGAACTTCTAAATTCTACTTGTATCAAATTTCAGTTATACAGTTCAGTGTTATCAATTGTAGTTACCATGTTACACATTAGACTTTCAGATCTTATTCATCTTATAACTAAATATATATCAACTTTTACCAACCTGTACCTATTTCTGCCACTCTCCAATACCTGGTAGCTCTCTTGTTTCTATGAATTAAGACTCTCTCACGCTCTCTCTCTCTCTTTTTTTTTTTTTTTTTTTTGGTGGGGGGATTCCTTCTATGAGTCCAAGCAGTATTTGTCTTTCTATATTGACTTATTCCATTTATCATAATGCCCTCCGGGTTCACCCATGTTGCTGAAAATGACAGGATTTCCATCTTTTTTAAGACTGAACTGTATTTTAGTGTGTGTGCATGTATAAATTCTCTTGAACTATTCATCTACTGACAGACTGACAGACACTTAGGGTGTTTCCATACCCCTGTAATTGTGATTAATGCTGCGGTAAAAATGGGATTATAGATAACTCTTAGATAATGGTTTCATTTCCTTTTGATATCTGTAGCCAGAAGTGAGATTGCTGGATCTTATGGTAGTTCCGTTTGTAATTTCTTAAGGAATCTCTATGCTATTTCATAAGGTCTGTAGTGGTTTATATCCCCAATAAACAGTGCACCAGGTTTCCTTTTCCTCCACTCTCAAACCAGCATTTGTTATTTCTTGCCTTCTCAGTGTACAAGAGTTCCTTTTTCTCTACTCTCCACCAGCATTTGTTACTTTCTGCCTTTTTATTAATAGCCATCCCCTAACAGATGTGAGTGAGGTTATGACACTTTTTGCTGTCACTTTAATGGTGATATTCCAGGATGTTTGTTAATCTAACGTTTGTAACCATCATCATTATCCTCAGTGAATTGTATGTATCCAAAAATGAAGGTATAAACCATCCTTGATAGCACTGAATTAAAGAAAGAATATTAAATCTATTTCTATAAAAGGCAAAAGTTCCATATTTGTACAATACAAAAATATGTTGGAATGTAGGACTATTATAGTTGTTATTTCTAATGGATGTACCCATAATGCCTAGTGATTATGAATAAGATCAGGCATTTAGTCTAATTGACATTTAATAGAAATTGTCTTTTATTTTATATTGTACTGGAGTGCTTGAAGAATATTTCTCAGTGTACTTACTTAGGGCTTTAACTCTTTATTTTATTTTATTTTTAAACTTTACAATATTGTATTAGTTTTGCCAAATATCGAAATGAATCCATCACAGGTATACCTGTGTTCCCCATCCTGAACCCTCCTCCCTCCTCCCTCCCCATACCCTCCCTCTGGGTCATCCCAGTACACCAGCCCCAAGCATCCAGTATCGTGCATGGAACCTGGACTGGCGACTCGTTTCATACATGATACTATACATGTTTCAATGCCATTCTCCCAAATCTCCCCACCCTCTCCCTCTCCCACAGAGTCCATAAGACTGATCTATACATCAGTGTCTCTTTTGCTGTCTCGTACACAGGGTTATTGTTACCATCTTTATAAATTCCATATATATGTGTTAGTATACTGTATTGGTGTTTTTCTTTCTGGCTTACTTCACTCTGTATAATAGGTTTCAGTTTCATCCATCTCATTAGAACTGATTCAAATGTATTCTTTTTATTGGCTGAGTAATACTCCATTGTGTATATGTACCACAGCTTTCTTATCCATTCATCTGCTGATGGGCAGCTAGGTTGCTTCCATGTCCTGGCTATTATAAACAGTGCTGCGATGAACACTAGGGTACACGTGTCTCTTTCCCTTCTGGTTTCCCCAGTGTGTATGCCCAGCAGTGGGATTGCTGGATCATAAGGCAGTTCTGTTTCCAGTTTTTTAAGGAATCTCCACACTGTTCTCCATAGTGGCTGTCCTAATTTGCATTCCCACCAACAGTGTAAGAGAGTTCCCTTTTCTGCACACCCTCTCCAGCATTTATTGCATGTAGACTTATGGATCGCAGCCATTCTGACTGGGGTGAAATGGTACCTCATGTTGGTTTTGATTTGCATTTCTCTGATAATGAGTGATGTTGAGCATCTTTTCATGTGTTTGTTAGCCATCTGTATGTCTTCTTTGGAGAAATGTCTATTTAGTTCTTTGGCCCATTTTTTGATTGGGTCATTTATTTTTCTGGAGTTGAGCTGTAGGAGTTGCTTGTATATTTTTGAGATTAGTTGTTTGTCCGTTGCTTCATTTGCTATTATTTTCTCCCATTCTGAAGGCTGCCTTTTCACCTTGCTAATAGTTTCCTTTGTTGTGCAGAAGCTTTTAAGTTTAATTAGGTCCCATTTGTTTATTTTTGCTTCTATTTCCAATATTCTGGGAGGTGGGTCACAGAGGATCCTGCTGTGATGTATGTCAGAGAGTGTTTTGCCTATGTTCTCCTCTAGGAGTTTTATAGTTTCTGGTCTTACGTTGAGATCTTTAATCCATTTTGAAGCCCAGGTCCAGACGGCTTCACAGCTGAATTCTACCAAAAATTTAGAGAAGAGCTGACACCTATCCTGCTCAAACTCTTCCAGAAAATTGCAGAGGAAGGTAAACTTCCAAACTCATTCTATGAGGCCACCATCACCCTAATGCCAAAACCTGACAAAGATCCCACAAAAAAAGAAAACTACAGGCCAATATCACTGATGAACATAGATGCAAAAATCCTTAATAAAATTCTAGCAACCAGAATCCAACAACACATTAAAAAGATCATATACCATGATCAAGTGGGCTTTATCCCTGGGATGCAAGGATTCTTCAATATCCTCAAATCAATCAATGTAATACACCACATTAACAAATTGAAAAATAAAAACCGTATGATTATCTCAATAGATGCAGAGAAAGCCTTTGACAAAATTCAACATCCATTTATTATAAAAACTCTCCAGAAAGCAGGAATAGAAGGAACATACCTCAACATAATAAAAGCTATATATGACAAACCCACAGCAAACATTATCCTCAATGGTGAAAAATTGAAAGCATTTCCTCTAAAGTCAGGAACAAGACAAGGGTGCCCACTTTCACAATTACTATTCAACATAGTTTTGGAAGTTTTGGCCACAGCAATCAGAGCAGAAAAAGAAATAAAAGGAATCCAAATTGGAAAAGAAGAAGTAAAACTCTCACTGTTTGCAGATGACATGATCCTCTAAATAGAAAACCCTAAAGACTCCACTAGAAAATTTCTAGAACTAATCAATGACTATAGTAAAGTTGCAGAATATAAAATCAACACACAGAAATCCCTTGCATTCCTATACACTAATCATGAGAAAACTGAAAGAGAAATTAAGGAAACAATTCCATTCACCATTGCAATGGAAAGAATAAAATACTTAGGAATATATCTACCTAAAGAAACTAAAGACCTATATATAGAAAACTATAAAATACTGGTGAAAGAAATCAAAGAGGACACTAATAGATGGAGAAATATACCATGTTCATGGATTGGAAGAATCATTATAGTGAAAATGAGTATACTACCCAAAGCAATTTATAGATTCAATGCAATCCCTATCAAGCTACCAACGGTATTCTTCACAGAGCTAGAACAAATAATTTCACAATTTGTATGGAAATACAAAAAACCTCGAATAGCCAAAGCTATCTTGAGAAAGAAGAATGGAACTGGGGGAATCAACCTACCTGACTTCAGGCTCTATTACAAAGCCACAGTTATCAAGACAGTATGGTACTGGCACAAAGACAGAAATATTGATCAATGGAACAAAATAGAAAGCCCAGAGATAAATCCACACACATATGGACACCTTATCTTTGACAAAGGAAGCAAGAATATACAATGGATTAAAGACAATCTCTTTAACAAATGGTGCTGGGAAAACTGGTCAACCACTTGTAAAAGAATGAAACTAGACCACTTTCTAACACCATACACAAAAATAAACTCAAAATGGCTTTAACTCTTTTATTCTAGCATCAAGGGACTAACTAGGGAGATTAGAATGCACTATAAACTTGTAAATAAATACATACAAAAGAAGCTTTTAATAATTAAGTTTAGAGATAATTTGTTTAAAAAGATGTATTAAAAACACATTAAAACTATTTGAAGACTTTTCAGAGATTTTCAGAATGATTTAACTCCTTCCCCTGTGGCCCATAAGCACCCCTTACTGTCAGGGATGGGGATTGGATTCAAAATTGACTAAAACAGGTATATCCTATAGTTTGTGTCAAAACCAAAAGTCTTTGAAAGCATATCAAGATTAATTAGCCTTTGAGACTGGACGCAAAGAGCAGGATTTTAAGTGACACATTGATTTTTTGGAAAATATATTAAAGTAACCTAACAACCCAGTAACTCCTTTCCTCAAAATGAAGAAAAGAATGAACAAATTTTACTATCAGTTCAGTTAAGTCACTCAGTTCTGTCCAGCTCTTTGTGACCTCATGAACCGAGCATGCCAGGCCTCCCTGTCCATCATCAACAACTCCCGGAGTTTACCAAAACTCATGTCCATTGAGTCGGTGATACCATCCAACCATCTCATCCTATGTTGTCCCTTTCTCCTCCTGCCCTCAACCTTTCCCAAGATCAGGGTCTTTGCAAATGAATCAGCTCTTCGCAAAACGTGGCCAAAGTATTGGAGTTTCAGCATCAGTCCTTTCAATGAACACCCAGGACTGATCTCCTTTAGGATAGATTGGTTGGATCTTCTTGCAGTTTAAGGGACTCTCAAGAGTCTTCTCCAACACCACAGTTGAAAAGTATCAATTCTTCTGTGCTCAGCTTTCTTTATAGCCCAACTCTCACATCCATACATGACTACTGGAAAAACCATAGCCTTGACTAGATGGACCTTTGTTGGCAATGTCTCTGCTTTTAATATGCTGTCTAGGTTGGTCATAACTTTCCTTCCAAGGAGTAAGAGTCTTTTAATTTCATGGCTGCAGTCACCATCTGCAGTGATTTTGGAGCCCAGAAAAATAAAGTCTGACACTGTTTCCACTACTGCCCCATCTATTTGCCATGAAGTGGTGGGACCAGATGCCATGATCTTAATTTTCTGAATGTTGAGCTTTAAGCCAACTTTTTCACTCTCCACTTGCACTTTCATCAAGAGGCTTTTGAGTTCCTTTTAACTTTCTGCCATAAGGGTGGTGTCATATGCATATCTGAGGTTATTGATATTTCTCCCAGCAATCTTGATTCCAGCTTGTGCTTCCTCCAGCCCAGCATTTCTCATATTGTACTGTGCATATAAGTTAAATAAGCAGGGTGACAATATACAGCCTTGACATACTCCTTTTCCTATTTAGAACCAGTCTGTTGTTCCATGTCCAGTTCTAACTGTTGCTTCCTGACCTGTATACAGGTTTCTCAAGAGGCAGGTCAGATGGTCTGGTATTCTCATGTCTTTCAGAATTTTCCGCAGTTTATTGTGATCCACACAAAGGCTTTGGCATATTCAATAAAGTGGATATAGATGTGTTTCTTGAACTCTCTTGCTTTTTTGATGATCCAGTGGATATTGGCAATTTGATCTCTGATTCCTCTGCTTTTTCTAAAACCAGCTTGAACATTTGGAAGTTCACAGTTCACGTATTGCTGAAGCCTGGCTTGGAGAATTTTGAGCATTACTTTGCTAGTGTATGAGATAAGTGCAATCGTGTGGTAGTTTGAGCATTTTTTGGCATTGCCTTTCTTTGGGATTGGAATGAAGACTGACCTTTTCCAGTCCTGTTTCCACTGCTGAGTTTTCCAAATCGGCTGGCTTATTGAGTGCAGCACTTTAATAGCATCATCTTTTAGGATTTGAAATAGTTCAACTGGAATTCCATCACCTCCACTAGCTTTGTTCCTAATGATGCTTCCTAAGGCACACTTGAGTTCACAATCCAGCATGTCTTGCTCTATGTGAGTGATCACACCATTGTGATTATTTGGGTCATGAAGATCTTTTTTGTACAGTTTTTCTGTGTATTCTTGCCACCTCCTCTTAATATCTTCTGCTTCTTTTAGGTCCCTACCATTTCTGTCGTTTATTGAGCCCATCTTTGCATGAAACATTCCCTTGGTATCTCTGATTTTCTTGAAGAGATCTCTAGTCTTTCCCATTCTATTGTTTTCCTCTGTTACTTTGCATTGATCACTGAGGAAGGCTTTCTTATCTCTCCTTGATATTGTTTGGAACTCTGCATTCAAATGGGTATATCTTTCCTTTTCCCCTTTGCTTTTCATTTCTCTTCTTTTCACAACTATTTATCAAATATGGATTAAGTTAGACTATGATGCATATTATATGCAACTTGCTATAGAGACTGCAGAAAGAGAAGAAGTCTAACCCATTTATACAGACAAGCCAATATAATAATTTCCTGTGTTAATTATCCTTATCAAAAGGAAAAATATAAACTCCTACATTTATAAACAAGAAGGAAGTTACATCCTGGAGCCATGTACCGAGAAGTTTTTGTTATTAGTAGAACTTTGATTTTTTTTTTCAATTTATATTTGCATTTATAATTTTTATTTTTGTGACTATTTTATAATAAAAGTACAATTTTCTAATTATCTCTTGCTGTTTGTTTTTTTTTTATATCTTGGCTGTTTCAAGTATCTAAGTATATAGTAAGTCCACAGTAAAATACAAAGCAATGTGATTTTTAGCAATACGAGATTAATTTAAAAATTCAGTATGATACTAGCTTTGGAGGAATAACTTTTAGGTTTAGTGTACAAGTGAATGATTAAAGCAGATTTTTGGTTAGCAATGGTCAAATTTTTTCTCTCATCCTGCATTAATTGTTTAAAATATAGTGAAAAAATTAGAAAGTATAGTGATGTCTATATGGCTTGTATTTGTAAATGATTAGTATTTGAGTATTATTTTGTAGCTTAATATGAAATATTACTTAATCAGTACTAAGGAATAATTCCATCTGGAGCTTAAATTTAAATTTAACTTAGACCCAAAAAGTTTCTCCTAGGTCCTCATCAGTCACATAAGAAACATTACATTCACAAAATATTTATTCCACATATACAAGATATCATTTGCTATTTGTCTCTCTCTGTGTGACATACTTCATGTAGTATGATAATCTCTAAGTCCATCCAAGTTGCTGCAAGTGCCGTAATTTAATTCCTTTTTATCAGTTCAGTTCAGTTGCTCAGTCATATCAGACTCTTCAAAAAAAATCCTTTTTTATGGTTGGGTAATATTCTATTTGTGTGTGTGTGTGTGTGTGTGTAAGTATATACTATATCTTCTTTATTTATCTGTCAATGGACATTTAGGCTGTCTCCATGTCTTGGCTATTATAAACCATGTTGCTATGAATGTTGGTATCTTTTGAATGGTATGAATGTGCTGTATTTTTTCTAATTATAGTTTTCTCCAGATATCTATCCAAGAGGTGCATTGCTGGATCATGCAGTTACTCTGTTTTTAGGGTTTTTTTTTTAAGGAACCTCCATATTGTTCTCTGGAGAAGGCAATGGCAACCCACTCCAGTACTTTTGCCTGGAAAATCCCATGGACGGAGGAGCCTGGTAGGCTGCAGTCCATGGGGTCGCTAGAGTTGGACACGACTGAGCGACTCCACTTTCACTTTTCACTTTCATGCATTGGAGAAGGAAATGGCAACCCACTCCAGAGTTCTTGCCTGGAGAATCCCAGGGACAGGGGAGCCTGGTGGGCTGCCGTCTATGGGGTCGCACAGAGTCGGACATGACTGAAGCGACTTGGCATATTGTTCTCTATAGTGGTTGTACCAGTTTATATTCCCATCAACAGTGTAGCAGCAGGGTTCCTTTTTCTCCACACCCTCACCAGCATTTATTCAGTTCAGTTCAGTTCATTGGCTCAGTCATATCTGACTGTTTGTGACCCCGTGGACTGCAGCATGCCAGGCTTCCCTGTCTGTCACCAATTCGGGAGCTTGCTCAAACTCATCTCCATGAAGTCAATAATGCCATCCAACCATCCAGTCATCCTCTGTCATCCTGTTCTCCTCCTGCCTACAATCTTTCCCAGCATGAGGGTCTTTTCCAGTGAGTCAGTACATTGCACTTTTAGGTGGCCAAAGTATTGGAGCTTTAGCATCAGTCCTTCCAATCAATATTCAGGACTGATTTCCTGTAGGATCAACTGGTTGGATCTCCTTGCAGTCCAAGGGACTCTCTGGAGTCTTCTCCAATACCACAGTTCAAAAGCATCAATTCTTCAGTGCTCAGCTTTCTTTATAGTCAAACTCTCACATCCATACATGACTATGGGAAAAACCATAGCTTTGACTAGATGGTCTTTTGTCAGCAAAGTAATGTCTCTGCTTTTTAATATGCTGTTTGGTTTGGTCATAGCTTTTCTTCCAAGGAGCTAGTGTCTTTTAATTCCATGGCTGCAGCCACCATCTGCAGTGATTTGGAGCTCAATAAAATAAAGTCTGTCAGTGTTTCCATTTCTTCCCCATCTATTTACCATGAAGTGATGGGACCAGATGCCATGATCTTCTTTGTGTAAATGCTAAATTTTAAGTAAACTTTTTCACCCTCCTCTTTCACTTTGATCAAGAGGCTCTTTAGTTCTGTACTTTCTGCCATAAGGGTAGTGTCATCTGGGCAGCAGAGCTTATTGTTACTTCTCCCAGCAATCATGATTTCAGCTTGTGCTTCATCCAGCCTGGCATTTCTCATGATGTACTCTACATATAAGTTATATAGAGTGACAATATACAGCCTTGACGTACTCCTTTCCCAATTTGGAACCAGTCTGTTGTTCAATGTCCAGCTCTAACTGTTGCTTCTTGACCAGAATTTATTATTTATATACTTTTTGATGATGACCATTCTGACCAGTGTGAGTTGATGCCTCATTGTAATTTTTATTTGCATTTTCCTAATAATTAGCAATGTTGACCACCTTTTAATGTGCCTGTTGGCCATCAGTATCAATATGTCTTATTTGGAGAAATGTCTGTTTAGGTTTTCTGCCTATTTTTGGATTGCATTGTTTTATTTTTTTGGATTTATTTTGTTTTATTTGGGTATATATTTTTTGTTTTATTTTGTATTTATTTTGTTTTATTTTGATTTATTTATTTTATTTGGATTTATTTGTTTTATTTGGATTGCATTCTTTGTTTTATTTGTTTTATTATATTTTTTATTTGTTTTGGATTGCATTGTTTGTTTCATTTGTATACTGTATGAGCTGTTTGTATATTTTGGAGATTAATCACTTGTCAATGGCATTGTTTGCAAATATTTTCTCCCTTTCTATAGGTTGTCTTGTTGCTTTGTTTATAGTTTTCTTTGCTATGCAAAAGTTTTTAAGTTTAATTAGATTTCATTTGTTTATTTTTATGTCCATTACTCTAAGAGATGGATACCAACAAAATATTGCTGCAGTTTATGTCAAACAGTGTTCTATTTTCATCTAGGAGTTTTATAGTATTCAGTCTTACACATGGGTCTTTAATCCATTTTGAGTTTATTTTTGTAGATGTTATTAGCAGATGTTCTAATTTAATTCTTTTGCATGTTGCTGTTCAATTTTCCCAATACCATTTTTAAAAAGATTGTCTCTTGTACATTGTGTATTCTTTTCTCCTTTTTCACAGACTACTTGACCACAGTTTGTGGGTTTATTTTCAGCCTTTTTACCTGTTCCATTGATTGATGTGTCTGTTTTCTGTGCAAGTACCATACTGTTTTGATGACTGTACCTTTGTAGTATAGTCTGAAGTCAGGGAACCTGATTTCCCCAGGTCTTTTTATCTTTCTCAATATTGTTTTGGCTCTTTGGGTTCTATTTTGTTCGTATACAAATTTTTAGGAGAACGCATGTTAATTCTTGGAATGTTTGGTAGAATTTCTTGTGAAGCCATCTGGCCCTTGAATTTTATTTGTTGGGGGGTTTAAATTACTGATTCAATTTCAGTACTGGTGATCGATCTGTCTATATTTTTAGTTTTTTACTGGTACAGTCTTGGGAGATTGTGTCTTTCAAAGAATTTATCCATTTTTTCTGGATTGTCCATCATCTTGGTATCTTTCTGCTCATAGCAGTCTCTTATGAACATTCACATTTCTGTGGTGTTGGTTACAACCTCTTTTCATTTCTGATTTTATTGATTTAGACCCTCTCTCTCTACCTCTCTTTTCTTAGTGAGTCTGGCTAAAAGTTTTTTTGTTTGTTTGTTTATCTTTAATTTTGTTTATCTTAGGACTTCTCTGGTGGCTCATACGGTAAAGCATTTTGCTTACAATGCGGGAGACCTGGGTTCGATCCCTGGGTTGGGAAGATCCTCTGGAGAAGGAAATGGCAACCCACTCCAGTACTCTTGCCTGGAAAATCCCATGGACAGAAGAGCATGGTGGGCTACAGTCCACTGGATCACAGAGTCAGACACGACTGAGCGACTTCACTTTCACTTTATCTTTTCAAAGACCCATTTTTTTTTAGATTTTTTTTTTAAGTTCCATTATTTTTTCTATTGTGTTGTTACTTATTTCTGCTCTGATATTTATTTCTTCCCTTCGACTAATGTTGGCTTTTATTTGTTCATCTTTCTCTGATTACTTTAGGTGTAAGGTTAGTTTGTTTATTTGTGATTTTTCTTATATCCTGAGGTAAATTTTTATCACTATAAGCTTCCCTGTTAGAACTGCTTTTGCTGAGTGCCCTAGATTTTGAATTGTCATATTTTCATTTCATTTGTCTCTAGGTATTTTTAAAATTTCCTCTTTGATTTTTTTCAATAATCCTTTAATTGTTTAGTATAGCATAATATTTAGCTTCCACATGTTTGAATAAACATCCACTTTTGTTTATCTATACTTGGACTGGAAGGAACTAGTATATCAAAGTTAATCAAGGGACTTTAGACCTGTCTCCTGCACTCTTAAACTATAAATACCAGATTTTCATTTGTCTCTTATGTTATACATTTCATGCTGCATCTTCTTTGCAATCAAACTAGTTAACACCGTTTTTTTTTTTTTTCCTGTTTGTGTGTGTATGTGTGTGAAATTTAGAGATTGAGTATCTGAATGCATATAAGTTACTTTTATTTTGGTATTATAGAAAAATTAGAAAGATATTCTCAGTTTTACTCTGTCAGTAATTGGATTGCTGGATTTGTAAGACTAGCTCATGTCTGTGCTGGTACAAGAGACAAATTATGTCAGGCCAAGTAAACAGTTAGGGAGAACTTTATTCAAGACTGTTGCTACAGAAGTCAGGAACATTGCAATAGGGCTAAAGACTGTTGAAATTAGAGTTAAGATTATTGCTATAGGGAAGACAATTTGAACTCTACTGGAAAAGGTAAGGTGGTTTCTAAGTGCTGGGGTGAGCTAGTAGAAAAGTACTAAAAAATGTTGAGCTTCCCTGGTGGCTCAGATAGTAAAGAATCTGCCTGCAATGCAGGAAACCTATGTTTGATCCCTGGGTTGGGAAGACCCCCTGAATAAGAGAATGGTTACCCACTCCAGTATTCTTGCTGGGTGAATTCCATGGACGGAGGAGCTTGGTGGACTACAGTTCATGGAGTCACAAAGAGTCAGATATGGCTGAGCGACTAACATTGTAGGTTTAGAAAACTTTAGGTGGGAGATTGTTGCTGTTTAGTTGCTGAATTGTGTCCAGCTCTTTTGAGACCCCATGAATCGTACATAGGCTGCCAGGCTCGTCTGTCCTTGGGATTCCCAGGCAAGAATATTGGAGTGGGCTGCCATTTCCTTCTCCATTGGATCTTCCTGACCCAGAGACTGAACCTGCATCTCCTGCTTGGCAAGAGGATTCTTTACCACTGAGCCACCAGAGAAGTCAGGTGGAGATTAGTCACTGTTAATAGCCCATCTGTGTTTGCTAATAGTTGCTTAATAAAGTTGGGCTTTGTACTCAGGAAAATAGGAGTGCTATCTCCTATGATGATTTTATTTCAAGAGGATGGCTTCCAAGTCCTTGAGAGAGATATTCCTGGTTGTAAGAGCATTGTGAACAAGATTTACATATCAAAGATGGAGAAAGGATCTGCAACGGAAAGTTTTCTAAAGTAAATTCTCTTAAGAAAAGTTTCGGGCCAGAGCCTATAGTCAGGATGATAACCCCTCTAAAGCTTAATGAAGCTAGGAGTCATGTTAAGGCTGTCTCAGTTATTGGGAGTACTGTTTACATCAGTTTGTAAGTAATGATTGTCAGAAATATTAATGTGGGAACAGAACAAAAAATAGTGTAACAAATAGTATGTGTTTTTTAATGAAATTCTATTCTTAAAATATTTGAAATAATAGTGTTGTGAATAGGACAGTAAAGTGGTTCATGAGAATTGTAGTTTGCTGGAATACCTTCTTTCAGTTAAGTTTGGTGCCATTATCAGTGGTTCTAAAAAATTTATTTCCAATTCTTTGTAGGAAACACTGTTCAGTCCTTCTGAGATGCTGGCTTCACTTGGCAAACATAGATTTTTTTTTTTTTTTTAACCTGGGTTTTCCTTTCACTTTGATAGCCATATGGATGGTTAGTAGCCCTTCAAAAAGTTCCTCCAGAACAGAAGCAGCCTGTCTTTCTTCTGGAATACTTTTATGTAAGCAGAATATTCTAGGCAATAGAGGTGGCATACTTCTTCCAGTGGGTCCTTCAAGGTCCTTGTAACTGTACGTCTTAGGGCTTCTAGGGAAGAAAGAGGCCCTTTGAAGTATTGAACATGATTATGAGAGGATTCACTTAAATCGGGCATAGGACATGATCTCTGCCCCAGATTCATAGGTCTGCCAAATATAAGTTCAAAGGGAAAAAATATGATGCTTGCCTGCAAGGTTTGCTCTAATTTTCAACAAGGCTAGAGGTAAAACTCTAGGACATTTTGATCTGGTGTATTGCTAAATTTTAGCAAATGGTTTTCATTCATTCTCTGGGAATCTGTAAACATTTATATAATTACTGGATGACAGGGGGAATAAGATGGGAGACTTTACCACTACCTGAGTATTGGCATCTGAAGTGGGAAAAATTTCAGATCATTCAGACATCATATACACTATAACTAGACAAAATCTGTTACTTTCTATAGGCATTGATTCTATGAAATTCAAAAGCACCAAGTTTCTGGTAAATTTGATTGGGGAAACTGCCAATACCATACTTCAGGAGTGACCTATAAATAATTCTGCTGACAGATTGCTCATCTCTTAAATATGTTATGAATATTTTCACCTTTTAGGTAAATAAGATTCTAGTGCCATTAAAATTCCTCTTTTACTTAGAAAATTATGTTGGTAGCACAACTTTACTAAGAAAATAAAGACTGTTCTTAGAAATCATCTTGTTGGATAATTCCAAAAGTTCAGTTGAATTTCTTTTAGCCTCATTTTCAATTCATTTGTACATTTCCTTTTTTGAAGTATATATTTGGAAGTTAACAAAAACTTCTTATTGTGTTAAATGTGAGGCTTCAAATTTGAAATCTGCCACATTTTAACAGTGGCTTTTATATCTCTGTCAACAAAATCATTGCCTTCAGAAGTTTTTTTTCTGCCCTGCATGAGCTCTACAACGGATTACTGATCTGAGCAGACAGTTTTACAACCTCTAAAAAATCAACTATCAATTTTTCATGAGATATTTTACTTCCCCTAAAGGTAGAGAATCCTCTAGCTTTCCAAACTTGCTCTTTTGCTTGACAGACACAGGTGTGTGTGTGTGTGTGTGTGTGTGCGCATATGTTTGTATATATATCAAAAATCACAATTCTTGTTACTGTTATTGACTAGGCTGATAGTTTCAACTTAATTCAAGGCAAATACAAGCTTCCAAAATTTCATACCAAGTCACCATAGCATCTGAAGCCTTAAATTTGTCACTTTTATCCTAAGCACATGTGTGCTTGAGTGCTCGGTCACTCAGTCATATCTGCCTTTTTGCAACCCTATGGACTGTAGCCAGCCAGGCACCTCCTCCATAGAATTTTCCAGGCAAGGATACTGGAGTGAGTTGCCATTTCCTTCTCCAGGGGATCTTCCTGAGCCAGGGATAGAACTCACATCTCCTGCGTACATGCTGCTGCTGCTGCTGCTGCTGCTGCTAAGTCACTTCAGTCATGTCCGACTCCGTGTGACCCCATAGACGGCAGCCACCAGGCTCCCCCGTCCCTGGGATTCTCCAGGCAAGAACACTGGAGTGGGTTGCCATTTCCTTCTCCAATGTATGAAAGTGAAAAGTGAAAGTGAAGTTATTAAAAGAGCATTATGAACAAGAATCAGTTAAAACATGCTGGGGCCTAGTGCTGTCTTTTTTACCATGATCATCTATTTGATCAGGATCTGGTAAAATAAAATGAATAGGATTTAGGAGATTGCATCTCCCAAATACAATATTAGGATTGAATAATAGTACTTATTCATAATTAGTCTGATGCCATGCCCACAAATTATGGATCTTATGTACTTGGAAGTTAGCTGTCACAACAGTAAAGCATATATATAAGTCAAGTGACCAAATTAAATTCCTAAGCCTTTTTAAAGATGTGTCTGCTGCTCTCACAACAGCCCAGTATCCACAGTGTCATGGCCTACAGAAGAACTGAGAAACACATTATTAATGTATGGTCTCATCTCAACTTTTGAGTTAAAATTCCAAAAGTAGCACTTTTATTTTAATAACAAAACAAGAAGAAGGGCTTTTATCCTTTGTTTTTCTTATTCTTTTTATAGCTGGATTTGTTTTTTCCATCCCTGGGTTGTGAAGATCCCCTGAGGAAGGGAACAGCTACCCATTCTAATATTCTTGCCTGGAGAATATGATGGACAGAGGAGACTGGCAGGCCACATTCCATGAACAGAGGAGCCTTCCTGGCCACAGTACATGGGTGGCAAAGAGTTGGACATGACTGAGCAACTGTCAATTTCACACTTTTCACCCTATATTGTAATTCTTGGGGACCATCAGCATCAATATACGCTGTAAATGTCCTTCAGTTTAACAGTATTGCAACTTATCCAGTGAGGTCTTATGTCCTTGTGAAGGGGAAAATGTAATAAAGTCAAAGCCTCAGTTTTGCATTACTGTTCAGTTTTAAATGCTACTAGCAAACCATCTATATATTGAATGCCTGTAGATCCTTCTGGAGGAAACAAGTTTCCCCTAAGTTTTCTATAAATGGCTGAAGAAATAATAGAAGAGTATGGAAACTTTTGAGGAACTCTGCCATAAATACTGAACTTCTTTTCATAAGTAAAAACAAACAAGAATATAAATCCGTTTAGATGAGAGAAACAGGAAAAAAATAAAGCAGAGCATAGGTAAATTGTAGAAAAGCTTTGTAGAGGGTAGTGCAGGCACACTAAATCACTTCAGTCATATCTGACTCTTTGTGACACTATGGTCTGTAGCCCACTAGGCTGCTCTGTCTGTGGGATTCTCCAGGCAAGAATACTGGAGTGGGTTGCCGTGCCCTCCTCCAGGAGGATCTTCCTGATTCAGGGATCAAACCTGTGTCTCTTACATATCCTGAATTGGCAGGCAAGTTCTTTACCACTAGTGCTACCTGGGAAGCCCATAGAGGGCGGTTCCAAAGTTATAATAGTTATAGTATTAAAAACTTAAGGTATTAACAGAGGAATGGCTTTATTTACTTCTTTAAGATTTTGTATTAAGGTTTACCATCTTTATCAAATTTACCTTCCCTGTTTGCTGGAAGTTTGGTAGAATTAATATTATAGTGTTAGTGTACTTTTATTATTATCCTTTGTTTTTCTTATTTTTATAGCTGGATTTGTTTTTTCTAACTGAGCTATTGACAGAGGCTATTGTTTGACACATGATCATGGCTTATGTTTTTTAGTAAGCTATTTCTATTGGTTCTACACCTCAAATTAAACCAGTATTGTTATCGCAAGGCCAAAAGTGATACATTACTTTATTTCTGCTCAGATTACTTTTCCAACATAGCACAGCATAACACTGCCACTCGCTGCTACATTTCTTCTCTTTTAGAAGGCACACCATAACCAAGTAAGACAGTTTTTTCCCCAGGACATTAAATAGATACTCCATATGGAGTATACAATATGGTAGTTTTAATTTGCACAGGAGATCTCTCCCTGATAGCTTTACAGGAGAATAAAGAGAGATTAAGAAAACATGTTCCTCAGTCATGAGATCTGTTCATGTGGGAACCACAGAAGAAAAGAACACATATAAACCTGATTTAAAATACCAACAACCTGAATTGGTCTATCACCAGATGGAAAGTGAAGGATTTCTGGGGCACTTTCAGAATAAGTAGCACCTGTATCTATCATAAAAAGCAAGGCTATGTTAGTCTGAGGAAAAGTTATTCGAACATAAATTTTATCAGTTCCTACTGCTGAGACTCCCTCAGTCTGTCAATTGTAAACCATTTGACAATTATTCCCTAGCTTTCTGGGCTTTCCTCATTCTCTTGTTTCTGCGGTCTCTGCATCTTCTGGAGTCTCTTTTCCCCAACCAGAATTTCTTAGAATAGTGACATATGGTTTTCTCTTCTGTGTTGTCTTCACCAATTGGCCAGAGTAAAGGTTATTTCCTTTAGTAAATAGTATTAACTGAACAGTTAACATAGCAGTTTTTAACTTTTTTATCTTTATATTTTTCAATATTGTTTCCTGAGTAGCTGCTTCTAAGATTTGATTAGTAGTCTGTCCTTGCCAACCTTCTTCCTTTTTCCTAATTTGAATTTAGATCATCAGTAAGAGAGGGTGTCCTAGTGGCTCAACAGTAAATGATCTGCCTGCCACTTCAGGAGACACAGGTTCAATCCCTGGGTTAGGAAGATCCCCTGGAGAAGGAAATAGCAACCCACTCCAGTATTCTTGCCTGGGAAACTCTATGCACAGAGGAGTCTGGTGGGCTTCAGCCCATGGGGTCACAAACAAGTTGAACACAATTTAGTGACTCAACAACCACAACCAATCAGCAAGAGAGCCAAGGATAAAGATAGGACCAGGGGACAATTTGTATCTTTCCTTGGACCCAGGCATGTAAATTTTGAGAAAATTTCAACGGATCGCCTATAGAAAGTAATGGGGGCCTCACTTGTTATCTAGATACAACACCACAGTCTCTCCCAGCTCATCTTTAGAAAAAAGACTGTGAGCACTCTCTTCTGATGGTCACCCAAGCCCTTGTTTCTTCCACAGTTGCAGAGGGTGGCGGATAGCCACTACTCCTCAATGGGGTGAGTGATCTCCTGGTCCCCAGCGTGCTTGCTCCATCAAATGACCAAAGGCTGGTGGTTTCAGAATCCCCACAGTAGCTTATGCATATCCCCAAGTGTAGGTATGTAAATTGAAAACTCATTGTGTAAAAGTTCTGAAAACTTCTGGAAAATAGGAAAAGAAACTTTCATATGAATATCAGCTGTCAAGGAGTCTGGGTAACTTCTCAGTGGCATGAGCTTCACTGATGATTATATCAGAAGAGCTGATTTTCCACACATTTGACAAAGGAAAAATAGAATTATATGGCTATATGGCTTTTTTCTTATGTTGGTATATTTATCAAACTAGTATTTATTTTTCCCTTTTTTTCCCCAAGTAACTGGTGAAACTACACTACATCTTGCCACTTTCATATAGGAGCAGAATCTTCTATTTAAATTTTCAACACTTCCCTAAGTAAATATTCTTATAACTTTTGCTTTCCTAGATATATGGTATATGGATGATAACAGACTTCTGGAGGTAGACTATATGCTAAGATATGGAGTGGGTTCAGAGCTAGAATATGAGACTTACAAGCCTGTGTTCTCAAATAAGGCAGGTAATTCAGTAGGAGCTAAAGAAGTCATGCCACTGGTCTTCTCTTTAGGGAAGTTTACTGATGAAGGGAACCATGTATCTAAAAGATCATCACATCCTTCTTCCCAGGTGTCTATTTGAAGCAAGAAGAATACAGAGATACAGGGGGAGAGAGGGAGCAGAAACAGCAAAGAAAGGAAGAAGATGGTTCTGTGAAAGAGAGCTCTTCAATTCTCACATTTGTTTTTTCATTCTCCTCAATCTTTCCTTCTGGCTATCCAAATCATTTTAAACTTTATTCTTAGAATAATATCCATCCAGTCAGTTCAGTTCAGTTGCTCAGTCATGTCTGACTCTTTGCACCCCATGAACCACAGCATGTCAGGCCTCCCTTTCCATCATCAACTCCCGGAGTCCACCCAAATCCATGTCCACTGAGTCGATGATACCATCCAACCATCTCATCTTCTGTCGTCCCCTTCTCCTCCTGCCCTCAACCTTTCACAGCATCAGGGTCTTTTCCAATGAGTCAGCTCTTCGCATCAGATGGCCAAAGTATTGGGGTTTCAGCTTCAGCATCAGTCCTTCCAATCAATATTCAGGACTGATTTCCTTAGGATCAACTGGCTTAATCTCCTTGTGGTCCAAGCGACTCTCAGGAGTCTTCTCCAACACCACAGTTCAAAAGCAGCAATTTTCCAGCGCTCAGCTTTCTTTATAGTCCAACTCTCACATCCATACATGACTACTGGAAAAACCAAAGCCTTGACTAGACGGACCTTTGTTGACAAAGTGATGTATCTGCTTTTTCATAATGCTGTCTAGGTTGGTCACAACTTTCCTTCCAAGGAGTAAGCGTCTTTTAATTTCATGTCTGCAATCACCATCTGCAGTGATTTTGGAGCCCAGAAAAATAAAGTCTGACACTGTTTTTACTGTTTCCCCATCTATTTGCCATGAAATGATGCGACTGTATGCCAGGATCTTAGTTTCCTGAATGTTGAGCTTTAAGTCAACTTTTTCACTCTCCTCTTTCACTTTCATCAAGAGGCCCTTTAGTTCTGCTTCAAATACCAGTAATTAATGGGCTTATAATGTGCCCCCCTTAAATCCCTCATACATCTTGAAGAATTGTATTCTCATAAGTATTCCAAATGTGACAGAGATACTAGCTGCTTAAAAACTGCAGGTGAGCCTGGATGGGAGGGGATTTGAGGGAGAATTGATACATGTATGTATGTGGCTGAGGCCCTTCACTGTTCACCTGAAACTACCAAACTGTAGTTTGGTAGCATTCTCAATTGGCTATACCCCAATGCAAAATAAAAAATGTTTAAATTGAACAACAACAACAACAACAACAAAACAAAACTTTAGGCAGCATTCCTGGCTTCCCATATTTTTCCATTGTCAAAGCTAATCATGGTCCTGAAGGGATTTTAGAGCCCAATTTAACCAGAGTTACTCAGTAGTAAGTCTTAAATTTGCAGAGGGTGGTTCATCTAACTAGTATTCCAAAAGAACAGAGCACTATAAGGGAGACTTTATAATTCAGTCTCTTATATCTTTGCTGTGTCGTTATAAGAGCGTCAGCTGGTCCGTTTAATTCTGGAACTGTCATTTGTATCCCATCCTCATCACCAAACTATTGAGGAAATATAATTAAAAATAATATCTCATGCAAACCAAGTTCAGATCAGATCAGATTAGATCAGTCGCTCAGTCGTGTACGACTCTTTGCGACCCCATGAATTGCAGCACGCCAGGCCTCCCTGTCCATCACCAACTCCCGGAGTGCACTCAGACTCACGTCCGTCGAGTCAGTGATGCCATCCAGCCATCTCATCCTCTGTCATCCGCTTCTCCTCCTGCCCCCAATCCCTCCCAGCATCAGAGTCTTTTCCAATGAGTCAACTCTTCGCATGAGGTGGCCAAAGTCCTGGAGTTTCAGCTTGAGCATCATTCCTTCCAAAGAAATCCCAGGGCTGATCTCCTTCAGAATGGACTGGTTGGATCTCCTTGCAGTCCAAGGGACTCCCAAGAGTCTTCTCCAACACCACAGTTCAAAAGCATCAATTCTTCGGTGCTCAGCCTTCACATCCAACTCTCACATCCGTATGTGACCACAGGAAAAACCATAGCCTTGACTAGATGGACCTTTGTTGGCAAAGTAATGTCTCTGCTTTTGAATATGCTATCTAGGTTGGTCATAACTTTCCTTCCAAGGAGTAAGCATCTTTTAATTGCATGGCTGCAGTCACCATCTGTAGTGATTTTGGAGCCCAGAAAAATAAGGTCTGACACTGTTTCCACTGTTTTCCCATCTATTTCCCATGAAGTTAAGACTCTCCAAAAATGTAGAAAGAATGAAACACTTTTAATATTCAGTTCAGTTCAGTTGCTCAATTGTGTACGACTCTTTATGACCCCATGGAGTGCAGTATGCCAGGCTTCCCTGTCCCTCACCAACTCCCGGAGCTTCCTCAAACTCATGTCCTTTGAGTCAGTGATGCCATCCAACCATCTCAACCTCTGTCATCCCCTTTTCATCCTGCCTTCATTCTTTCCCAGCATGAGGGTCTTTTCCAGTGAGTCAGTTCTTCGCATTTTCATGTGGCCATAGTATTGGAGTGTCAGCTTCAGCATCAGTCCTTCCAATCAATATTCAGGACTGATTTCTTGTAGGATCAACTGGTTTAATCTCCTTGCAGTCCAAGCGACTCTCAAGAGTCTTCTCTATCACCACAGTTCAAAAGCACCAATTCTTCAATGCTCAGCTTTCTTTATAGTCCAACTCTCACATCCATACATGACTACTGGAAAAACCATAGCCTTGACTAGATGGATCTTTGTTGACAAAGTGATGTCTCTGCTTTGTAATATGCTGTCTAGGTTGGTCATAACTTCCCTTCCAAGGAGTAAGCATCTTTTAATTCCATGGCTGGAGCCACCATCTGCAGTGATTTTGGAGCCCAGAAAAATAAAGTCTGTCAACTGTTTCCATTGTCTCCCCTTCTATTTGCCAAGAATTGATGGAACCAGATGCCATGATCTTAGTTTTCTGAATGTTGAGTTTTAAGCCAACCTTTTTACTCTCCTCTTTCACTTTCTTCAAGAGGCTCTTTAGTTCTACACTTTCTGCCATAAGGATGCTGTCATCTGGGTATCCGAGATTATTGATACTTCTCCTGGCAATCTTGATTCCAGCTTGTGCTTCATCCAGCCTGACATTTCACATGATAGACTCTGCATATAAGTTAAACAAGCACGGTGACAATATATACAGCCTTGATGTACTGCTTTCCCAATTTGGAACCAGTCTGTTGTTCCATGTCCAGTTCTAACTGATGCTTCTTGACCTGTGTACAGATTTCTCAGGAGGCAGGTCAAGTGGTCTGGTATTCCCATCTCTTTAAGAATTTTCCTGTTTGTTGTGATCCACACAGTCAAAGGCTTTGGCATAGTCAATAAAGCAGAAGTAGATGTTTTTCTGGACCTCTGTTGCCTTTTCTATGATCCAACCCATGTTGGCAATTAGATCTCTGGGTTCTCTGCCATTTCTAAATCCAGTTTGAACATCTGGAAGTTCATGGTTCATATACTGTTGACGTCTGGCTTGTAGAATTTTGAGCATTACTTTGCTAGCTTGTGAGATGAGTGCAATTATGTGGTAATTCAAACATTCTTTGGCATTTCCTTTCTTTGGGATTTGAATGAAAATTGACCTTTTCCATTTTTTAATATTGAATAAGCATTAAACCAGACAAGTGATATACATCACACACAATCTGCTAAAGAAATTGTGAGGAAAACTGAATCTCACTCCTTATATATCAGACAGATACAATCTGCTTGTATACATGTTGTTTGTCCTTATCAAAAGGGAAAATAGAACTTGTATCTTTACAGCAAGCAGGGAGTTAACATCACAGGGCTATAATCTAGGCTTAAGCTCCCACGGAAACAGGGAGACAGAGTGACATTTCCTTTATGCTTACATTTTTTTTAATATCCCCAAAGCAGCATTTTTATTTACCCACTGAATTCCAAAACATTTAATTTAGGAGTTTGGCATTTCATAATCACCCATCTTGATTGACATGGGCTGACACACATGGCGCTGTCAGGATACACAAGGACGATAGCCAAAGTTACAAAAAATAAATCCATGATTCTTAAACAATTGCAACCAAAAAAAAAAAGTTACAGGTATCAAAACTTTAGATGCATTGCATTGAAAAGAAAGTTTGTGCACGTCATAATTTAAAGAGGCGAACAAGGTGCTACTGAAACCTCACGTTAAAGTTTATTATTAAGCTGATGGAAAGGAGCAAGCGGTCTCTCATCCCAGCTTCCCTTAATGGTTTTCCATTAGCTAAGAAAGAAGAGGGAGGGGTAAATTCACTTTTGCATGCACAGATGTACTGCTTTAACAAAACACTAGCAGCTGGTTTGAAGTGGGCCATTTAAATACCAACTGTAGCCTGTGTGGCTAATTCTCCTCTCTAACTTTCTGAGGCTTTCGCCTGCAATTCACCTAGACAGGCAAGCAAACGACAATGCCTCCTTCAGAACGCACCTGTCTGCACGATCCAAAAAGGGAGCTCCTGTGGGCTCAAAGCAACCGTCAGTCCAGTGATGCCCATGAATTACTTTATCTGGAACTGCTTCCCGGGGGCGGACAGCAGGTCTGAGTAGCTGTGCTGCCGTACAGAGAGGTTGAGCACTGGATACTTAGTGAGTGTGGCGAGAGGGGACTGGTGGTGATGGGGCGGGGGCGGGGCGGGCCAAGGCGCTCAGTTGCCTTCTCCGGCTTCCTCGTATTTATTTAAAGCCTCAAATAAATACATTATGTAATGTGAAAAAATGACAAGAGGCATATTTAGCTTAAAAAATTGATATACATCTGTAAGAAATTTTGTCATTTATAATTTCAAGTTTTCTAAAAGAAATGCTACAGAGAAAGGGGGAATTGTCTTTAACTTTGATACTGGGAAAATTTTTAATTTAGCCGTTATTTTAAAATTTATTTTTACTATTACACCACCAATTTATTGGAAACTAGATAGAATTATGGCAAATAGGAGTGCAAGTTGTCAGTGGAACAATTAGCCTATATGTGTTAGCAGTTCTTTATGAACTGACAAAATTAAATGTACTAAAAATTTTTGGTTGGTAAAAAAGTATAGGACTGAGATGGATATAACAAAGAGGAACAATTTAATCTTATTAAAAAAACACCTTTTAATATTCACTAGGAGATAGATTGTTGGCATATTTGATATGGTATAGCTGATGTATATCCTATAGTTTTAAACTCTCATGACCATTTCATAATGGGTTTACTTTACTCTGAGCTTGAGTACTCACTCTTGCCCATAAACCTGTCTCTTTTCTGTAGCTCAGAAAATGAGTGCTTCTGAACCCATCAACTGAAGACTGAAAGTTCATGTGCCATCAATTTTCAAATGATAATGCATATATGTATGCATATGAGTACATACAGATATGCACATATATTACAAAGGATAATGTACGTGTGTTCTTTATATTATACAAATTTTATTTCCTTTGGCAGGAATGAAGTGAATATAGTCTAAAATTCTATAATATCTTATGTATCTTTATATCTCACACTATTCCTCAGTATTATGCACAATCTCATAATTACATCACAATATTTAACTGAGTTCATTTGTGATGGATTCCAATAAATTCTGTAACACTCAACACTGGTGGCATAGCTGTATTGCTAATGCAGTCTGTTGATCATGGTTTATAGTTTGGAAGTTGACTAAGAACTGGACATTCTGCAGCCATGGTGGCCTCAGGAATACAGTGCTCCTCTATGTTGCCCTCTGCTAGTTTAATTATAGTATAGCCTTCATCCAGAACACAGCTTTATTAGGGTGCCCTTTTTATTGATATTAAGAAGGGAAACTTTATATCTTCTCTCCTGTAATTTTTCAGAAATGTTCATGTTTTTAGCAACAAAGTAGGGAAGCACTTGAGAATTTCTTCTTTTAAAAACCTATTTTTTAAGTATGTAATTTAGAATTCCCTATCATGATGGATATTTTACTCAGCAGTGGATCCATTCTTTTTTCCTCTTTGTACTCTTTGTTTAAATTTTAATTGGAAGCTAATTACTTTACAGTATTGTGGTGGTTTTTGCCATACATTCACATGAATCAGCCATGGGTATACATGTGTACCCCATCCCGACCCTCCCTCCCACCACCCTCCTCCTCCCATCTCTCAGGTTCATCCCAGTGCACCAGCCCTGAGCACCCTGTCTCATGTATGGACCTGGACTGGTGATCTGTTTCACATATGATAATGTACATGTTTCAATGCTATTCTCTCAAATCATCCTATACTTGCCTTCTCCCACAGAGTCCAAGTCTGTTCTTTGCATCTGTGTCTCTTTCACTGTCTCGCATTTAGGATCATCGTTACCATCTTTCTAAATTCCATATATATGCACTAATATTACCATATTGGTATTTTTCTTTCTGACTTAATTCACTCTGTATAACAGGCTCCAGTTTCATCCCCCTCATTAGAACTGATTCAAATGAATTCTTTTTCATAGCTGAGTAATATTCCATTGTGTATATGTACCACAGCTTTCTTATCCATTCATCTGCCGATGGACATCTGGGTTGCTTACATGTCCTGGCTATTGTAAACAGTGCTGCAATGAACATTGGGGTACATGTGTCTCTTTCAATTCTGGTTTCCTTGGTGTGTATGCCCATCCAGTGGAATTGCTGGGTTGTATGGCAGATATAGGAGGAGAGCAAATGAGTAAATATGACCTTGAGGGGAAAAGTCTGTCAAGAATACAAAGAGTTATTTGTTTGTTGTTTTAAGTCTTTGTATTTTTGACAGACTTTTCCCCTCAAGGTTATATTTACTCATTTCTCTCCTCCTTTGTATGATTATTGCTTCAGTTCAAACATGAGACCGAAGCATTATTGATGACAGTGGAATCATTAAGTAATTTCTCTTTGTAGGGTTATAAAAGTGAATATTACTGAATGAGTTTATTAATGCATAGATTCAGTGATGCCATATCAAATTAGCAGCATATTATTTAAAATAAAATTGTTTCCAGTAAAACATACTTGACATGGCTAGCCTGACATCAGTATTGCAAAGGGTTATATTATGCTCTTTGTGATTTATTGTTTTGCACAGTACTTAAATATTTTTCACAGTGCTTCTTTAGAACGAAGTTCTGTGAAACTTGAAAGGTTAACATGAAGTACATTACTGGTGTGAAAACAGCAACAAGTTAAAGATTTTTATAGATTCTTTTTGTCTTTCAATTTAAAAGAAATATAAGATTTTCAGTATTTAAAATTTAGTACCTTGCCTCAGGGATTTGAAAGATATAACCTAGTTTCAGTTCAGTTCAGTGCAGTGCAGTCGCTCAGTTGTGTCCAACTCTTCACAACCCCATGAATCGCAGCACGCCAGGCCGCCCTGTCTATCACCAACTCCCGGAGTTCACCCAAACTCATGTCCATCAAGTCGGTGATGCCATCCAGCCATCTCGTCCTCTGTCATCCCCTTTTCCTCCTGCCCCCAATCCCTCCCAGCATCAGAGTCTTTTCCAGTGAGTCAGCTCTTCATATGAGGTGGCCAAAGTACTGGAGATTCAGCTTCAGCATCATTCCTTCCAAAGAACACTCAGGGCTGATCTCCTTTGGAATGGACTGGTTGGATCTCCTTGCAGTCCAAGGGACTCTCAAGAGTCTTCTCCAACACCATAGTTCAAAACCATCAATTCTCTGGCAGTCAGCTTTCTTCACAGTCCAACTCTCACATCCGTACATGACCACTGGAAAAACCATAGCCTTGACTAGACGGACCTTTGTTGGCAAAGTAATGCCTCTGCTTTTCAATACGCTATCTAGGTTGGTCATAACTTTTCTCCCAAGGAGTGTCTTTTAATTTCCACCATCTGTAGTGATTTTGGAGCCCAGAAAAATAAAGTCTGACACTGTTTCCACTGTTTCCCCATCTATTTCCCATGAAATGATGGGACCAGATGCCATGATCTTCGTTTTCTGAATGTTGAGCTTTAAGCCAATTTTTTCACTCTCCACTTTCACTTTCATCAGGAGGCTTTTTAGTTCCTCTTCACTTTCTGCCATAAGGGTGGTGTCATCTGCATATCTGAGGTTTTTGATATTTCTCCTGGCAATCTTGATTCCAGCTTGTGCTTCTTCCAGCCCAGCGTTTCTCATGAGGTACTCTGCATAGAAGTTAACTAAGGAGGGTGACAATATACAGCCTTGATGTACTCCTTTTCCTTTTTGGGACCAATCTGTTGTTCCATGTCCAGTTCTAACTGTTGCTTCCTGACCTGCATATAGGTTTCTCAAGAGGCAGGTCAAGTGGTCTGGTATTCCCATCTCTTTCAGAATTTTCCACAGTTTATTGTGATCCACAGTCAAAGGCTTTGGCATACTCAATAAAGCAAAAATATAACCTAGTTTAGCACATAAATAGTACTTGTTTATAGTAAACATTGATCACTAAATTATGTTATTTGTCTGTTCTGTCTTGTAAATTAATCTGACGTTTGTTTCTAGCTGAGAAAGTTGTGAGAAACTCATCTGTCTCATAATTTGCTTAGAGAGGTATTCAAATGATCTGTTCCATATAAAAAGAACAACTAGAAACTTTCCTGTCAGTGCAGTGGTATTTTAATAATCTGTTTCTCCTCTCTCTATCCACCTCTTTTTAGGCTGACTGGAAGCTTTGTGCCAGACCTGATAGTAAGCATGAGTAGCCAAATGTGGCTGCACCTTCAAACAGATGAAAGTGTCGGATCTGTTGGCTTCAAGGTTAACTACAAAGGTAATGATAAATTGTTACTGTGGGAAATATGTTACCTTAATAACACCAGAGAATACTTTTAAATTAAAGTTTAATTGCATCTATAAAAGTTTCCCAGCATACAAGCAAGAGTATATTTCAATGTAACACTTTACTTTTTAAATTAATTACAAATGTTGATTTCACTTTTCTTTAAGAAAAATTGTCTTTCCTTTCAAATGAGGATATTTTACATACTTCATCTCTCCTTTAAGTCCGCTATACCACTATACAGTGCCTAGGCTTTAGTCACTCTGGACTCCTCAGCTTTCCAAAAATATGCAATGTGATTTTATAAACTTTATACAAATTGCCTGGCAAAAATCTACTAATTACTTAAACACATAGCAAAGGACTTAATTCTTTATTTTTATTTTGTAATGCATCTGTGGGGTATCTCCTCACCGCTGCCCCTTCTGACCTTGAACGTGGAATAGCTACTCTAGGCTCTCCTGCGCCTGCGCAGCCACCACTCCTTGGAGGTGGGGTTGCTCCTCCCGGCCGCAGTCTCTGGCCTCGGGCGTGGGGTAGGTCCTCTCAGCTTCCGCCCGTGGCCTCCGACGTAGGGTAGCTCTTTTTGGCCGCCGCCACTAACCTCCGACACGGGGTAGTTCCTCTCGGCCGTTCCTGCGCCGTCACAGCCTGGCACTCTCGGCCAATGCCCCTTACTTTGAACGTGGGGTAACTCCTCTTGGCCGCCTCCCCTCGGGCATGGGGTCCTCCCGGCTTCTGTCCCTGACCTCCGACATGGGGTAGCTCCTCTCGGCCCCACTAAGTGTGCCGGTCGCAGCCGCCCGCTAATTGCTAATATCTTCTGAGAGCAAAGAACAATCATTAAAAGATGCTTACTCCTTGGAAGAAAAGTTATGACCACCCTAGATAGCATATTGAAAAGCAGAGACATTACTTTGCCAACAAAGGTCCGTCTAGTCAAGGCTATGATTTTTCCAGTGGTCATGTATGGATGTGAGAGCTGGACTGTGAAGAAAGCTGAGCACCGAAGAATTGATGCTTTTGAACTGTGGTGTTGGAGAAGATTCTTGAGAGTCCCTTGGACTGCAAGGAGATCCAACCAGTCCATTCTGAAGGAGATCAGCCCTGGGATTTCTTTGGAAGGAATGATGCTGAAGCTGAAACTCCAGTACTTTGGCCACCTCATTCAAAGAGTTGACTCATTGGAAAAGACTCTGATGCTGGGAGGGATTGGGGGCAGGAGGAGAAGGGGACGACAGAGGATGAGATGGCTGGATGGCATCACTGACTCGATGGACGTGAGGCTGAGTGAACTCTGGGAGTTGGTGATGGACAGAGAGGCCTGGCGTGCTGCGATTCATGGAGTCACAAAGAGTTGAACACGACTGAGTGGCTGAACTGAACTGAATGCATCTGTGAATCTCTCAGATTATATGCATGGTATTAGTGTTCAGATTATTAACTTCTATATAAATTATGAACCGCAGATGTTTTAAATTGCAACTACTCATCCCAATATTGATAGTTTTGCAGATTAATGTTAAATTATATGTGTATAACACAATCTTTTGTTTCAGTTCCATTTATAAGAGATAGATGCAGACACTGAAATCACAAATATCTCTGACACATGATTAACCATTTTAAAGTCAAATAGAGACAATTGATGTGCAGGTATACACCCAATGTACATATCAAAAATGCAGTTTTGAAATTCTGGTGGAAAACATATGTATGTTATTAAGTTTAATTAAAATCTATGCTTTAAAAGATGAAAATGTAGAACAGAACATCAGAATATATAGCTACCTGAATTTATTTTTTTTTTTATTTTAAAAAGTATTATTCTCTATTTTATCAGTTCAACAGTGGATTATAAAGTAGACAGAATTCTTTTACTTGCATAATAATAATTTTTAACCAGAGTTTATTTTTTCAAAGATTGGCTTTTCATGCCCTTCTATCTGGACACAGGGAAATGAATGCATGGTGTTGTCAGGAAGAACAGGACACATGCATTCTGTGTTTTTAACTTGAGACTAAATTTGGTGCTACATTAATTTGAATAGTTCAGGAAATCTGTATAAATGTCAGTTTTAAAAAATAAAAAGGTTAGCCTGATTATAATTTTAAATATATTCTTACTCCATTTAAAATCCACATCTGTCCCCAGAAAATAAAACAAGTTACAAAGGTTAAAGTATGGTCAGCTTCTGTTGCAAGTATCTATGCCTTGATTGTTTTATTTTTTTTTTTATTTTTCCCCTGTAAATTATATTCCTCTTTGTTGTATTATTTTCTTCACCCTATGAAAGTTAGCTGTTAGAAAGTCTAGAATCATTCAAGCTGTGTTAATCATTAATGACACTGTTTCAGTAAAGAATACAGTTTTTAAAGTTCACAAACAGTTTTGAGCAGCAGGAGAGTGCTATCGATATTTCAACAGTCTCCACTGCAGTTCAGGAGCTGGAAGTACATTGTGAAGTAGCACAATTAAGCATTATTTTTTTTGTTTTCTGCTCAGTTTTTAACAAAATTTGAAAATATATGTACTGCTTAAGGATCTGCTATGTGCCACCTACTGAATGAGCTGTTGAATATAGAAAGAACAACTAAAACTTATCTGGCAGTGCAGTGGTTAAGACGCTATGTTCCCGCTGCAGGTGGCAAGGGTTGATTCCCTAGTTGGGGAACTAAGATAAGATCCCTCCCACATGCCATGAGGTGATGCCAAAAAAAAAAAAAGTAAATAAGAAAGAAAGAATAAAGAATAGCCAGATATTTTCTCTCTTAGCAAGAGCATAATATAGTGACAGAAAAAAAAATATATCCAACTATCCCTATGCTAACATCCACCAAGATGAGATATTTGAAACAAACCCAGACAATTCTTAACGAATAATGTCCTTACTCTTCTCCCACCCTTCAGCCTGGTCTCTTCCAGTCTAACATCCATACTGCTAATGGTGATCTCCCAGCAACAGAGAGGTTATCGATCATATTACCCTCCAGCTTAAAACGTTTCCAAACATTCCAGAACCTCCATAGTGCTTATCTTACAGATTTTTGTTTTCTCTCTACACTTAAGTTTTATAAAATGATCTTTGAACCCAGCAAGTTGTTTCATACTTCTCCTTACACTCAGTAAATTCTGTCTGGATCTATATTCAGTTCTAAACGCAACATCACATCACTCATCCTTTAAGACAAAGTTCAAATATTTTTCTGTGAAGCCTTCCTTAACTCCACACATTACAAAAGAACATCTTCCCTGTTTAGCCTCTCAGTCTTGTCCACCTCCTTTCAACTCCATGGACTTAGCCCACCAGGCTCCTCTGCCCATGGGAATTCTCCAGGTGAGAATACTGGAATGGGTTGCCATGCCTTCCACAAAAATGCATCATGTTCATCTTTAAATTTCCATTAGCAAGCCCCTGCTATATCCTCATAGGTAATTAATGACCATTTGTTCAATAAAGCTGAACAAATGAGTTGACCCTAAATATGATAGGTAAGGTACATCCTCAAAAGTTTAGTTTTTTTACTGTGAAAATCATGTTTTTACATCTCCCATAGTTTAAAACCTGAGCTCAAAGTTGAAGCAGGATTCATGTTGAGAAGTTTCAAATTTTGATATGCATATAAGTTTAGCAACTTTGCCTACTAAAAATAATTTTCATAATTACCATGTTCTCAGTTAGGTAGTAGGTTGGTTCTAAATGGAACACTGCTTAAAAACAAAACAAAGCAAAACAAAAACTTTCTCTATTTGATCTAAAGACATCTTTTTTTTTAATTTTATTTTATTTTTAAACTTTACAATATTATATTAGTTTTGCCAAATGTAGAAATGAATCTGCCACAGGTATACCTGTGTTCCCCATCCTGAACCCCCCTCCCTCCTCCCTCCCCATACCCTCCCTCTGGGTCGTCCCAGTGCACCAGCCCCAAGCATCCAGTATCCTGCATCGAACCTGGACTGGCAACTCGTTTCATACATGATATTATACATGTTTCAATGCCATTCTCCCAAATCTCCCCACCCTCTCCCTCTCCCACAGAATCCATAAGACTGATCTATACATCAGTGTCTCTTTTGCTGTCTCATACACAGGGTTATTGTTACCATCTTTCTAAATTCCGTATATATGCGTTAGTATACTGTATTGGTGTTTTTCTTTTTTTTAAATCACCTATAGATTTTTCATGAGATAACATTAAGGTAGATCTCCTATAAACTAAGCATGCATTTTCTTGTGTATTTTGTCTTTGTAAGAGAGAACATAGCTATAAGACTACTTGGTCGTTTTTACTCAATGTTAAATATTTAGGAAATTTAATTTTTTTTTTTTTCTGTGACTGTAAGCCTCTTCGTATCTTTTCCTGGATTAATGTTGGTCATTTATATCTTGTTAGAAATTTTTCTAGGATATAGATAATAGTTTTCAAAAATATTAACAGTTCATACATAGTTTATTAGAAAAAAACTTTTTCTAAAAAAATAAAGAATAGAAAAGATATATTATCCAAATATTTATCAGTTCAGTTCATTTGCTCAGTCATGTCTGACTCCTTGAGACCCCATGTGGTGTTAACTAATTGTACAAAGAGTAAATTTTTCTCTCTTTGGCAGCATCTGCTTTTTTGCTTGCCCAGCAATCCTCCCACTTTCTTCTATCAGCTCAGCTATTTTAGGCTTTGATGACCCTTATCTGTTCTAGTTCTGTATGGGTCTGTAGGCTTGGGCTGAACTAATCAGAATTCCTTTTGATACAGTTATCAGTCTAGGATCTGGGGCAATTGATATAGATTCCAGGTGGAAGAAAATCGCTTTTCCGAGATTATATACTCTTAAGGATCATTTAACTTGGTGCCTACTGATGTCCAACTTTCGTTACTAGAAGAACCAGTAGATTAAAAGAATGAAAAACAGTACTGTAGGAGAAAATAGAAACTTCTAACTGCCTGAAGGGAATACTAGACCTTGGCTATTTAATTGTATAAGGTTATAAACTTTTCCTTGTTTAAGCCATGATGAGTTCAGTTTATGTCACTAATTAAGTCCTAATTAACACATTTGTGATCTCTTTGTTTAATTCTTTCAAGATAGAAAAAAACAATATTTACATTACAGTTCAATGCTTGTAGAATCAGATATATTTCTTTCTTTTTCTTTTCTGTATTTTCAAAAAAAAATTAAGGTGGAAAAACACCTTACTTGGATCCCAGGGAGAATGTATACGCATAGAAATGAACAGTTACAGTTGAGAAAGTAATATTTAATACATTCTTTGCTTTTATCAGGAAAGGAAACATGAAAATATTAGCGTTCTCTAATCGCCTTCTACTGACAGTGTACATTTGTAGTGAATAAAGGTCTTTGCTAGTATTAGGACATATGCCTTAATGCTATTATTTATGGATTAAGTTTTGGTTCCAGTTTTTTTTTTTTTAATTCTCAAATCATATCATGAGATTTATTGAGATGTTTAGAAAGTAGCTTTAATTCCTTATTATTTTTTTTTTTTTTTACTTCCGTGGTGGTCTAGTGGTTAGGACTCCATGCTTTTTTTTTTTTTTTTTTAATAAAGAGACACAGAGGTATAGAACAGTCTTTTGGAGTCTGTGGGACAGGGAGAGGGTGGGATGATTTGGGAGAATGACATTGAAACATGTATAATATCATATATGAAACGAATCGCCAATCCAGGTTCGGTGCATGATCTGGATGCTTGGGGCTGGTATGCTGGGACGACCCAGAGGGATGGTATGGGGAGGGAGGACGGAAGGGGGTTCAGGATGGGGAACACATGTATACCTGTGGTGGATTCATGTTGATGTATGGCGAAACCAATACAATATTGTAAAGTAATTCCTTGGTTCTTATATGATTAATTACGGCACTGAGACATAATTAGTTATCACTGAAATCATGCTATAGAATAATGGAAAATATGTAAAAATTTTTGATTATTTTATCTGCCTTAATATTTATGTTATAGTTCAGAAATTGGCATATATATATATATATATATAGGCCTATAAAATATATATATATTCACTCTATCTCAAGTGAATTCAATTAAATTAGATCAAAGTCATCTAAAGAACATACTTAGATGATGATTGATAGTCTCTTAAAAATGCACTCTGGAAATAATGAAAATAATTATAATTGTATCAAAAATATTTTTAAAATTTTCTAGGAATTCAATTATTTTCATATACAAACATAATGTTAGCATGTTATGGAGATATATTTCAGTGTTTGTGGGATTAGATCGGAATCTAAGTTCGTTTGTGCAAATAACTGTTTTCCTCTAAGGTGTGCCATGTATATAGCTGATTCAGTATATGCTGAAAGGAAAGTGTCTCTGTCTTTAAAACAAGGAGCTTGGACTAAATATTTCCTTTGAATTCTAACACTCTTTTATTATATTTGATAAATTAAATGTTGATATGTTCATTGCATTGTCCAAGAATATTATACTCAATATTTATTCATTATAGTAAACTGATATACCTTCAATGGGACATTCTTTGTTTGAGTTCTCAGGAAAATTTCTGTCTTAGAAATTTTTTCTATCTGGTGGTGGCCTATTAACACAGAACTAGTGAGCCCCCTTGGGTTTTTTCGTTATTGTGTCTTTTGAGATATTTCTTCTCTTCATATAATTTTCATTTTCTTTATTGAAATATTGCCTGTAAAAGTGTTTCCCTTCCTTGGGAAAATTGCTAAATAGCATGCAGTATTTTGTGGGGGATTGTTATGATAACATTTCAGTCCATGCTCAGAATAAAGAGGGCTTTTTAGCATGATTCATGAAAACTTATAATAAAATTTATTATTTTTATTGTTACCTTTTATTAGCTTAAAGGACTTATTTTATTTTACATTCAGTACATCAAGTTTCTTTAGAAAACTACTGTTCCTAAAATATTCAGTTTGACTTTGTCACAGTCTGCAGTGAGGGTTAACCTTTTTGTATCTATAGCACCAGAATGAGAATGAGTAGCAGTAGAGTATTAAAAATCACGTCTTTTAAAATAACTGTTGACTTACCACTATGTACCAGGCATGGTGAAGGACAGGGTACATAGCAAAAAGTAAGATACTTAGTCACTGCTTTCAGACTAATGGAACGAAGACTGACACTTTAAAAATAGTGGTAAACATTAAAAAGTGATGAAAATGAAAAAGGCAATGTGCTTTTGGGAGACTATCCCAAGGCATCTAATGCAAACCTCAAGAAAAGCTTTCTTCAGGAGATAAACATGGACTGAGATATGAAGCTGAGTAAGAGTTACTGAGGCTAGAAGCTGGACAGCAAGACGAGTGTGTTTAGATGACAAGTTCATTTGAGTACTTGATAGAATTCCTGGGTGTATGGCCAAAATGGAGAGAGAGAAAGCTGTGGTGTGAGAGGTGGAAAGAGTGAGTCATACTTTGTTGCAAAACATACTGTGAAACTGAATCTGTGAGACTGAAAGATGTTCATTTTTTCCCATGGAAGAAAAAGATCATTCCACCCACTCCCAGGTAGATGGCTTTTGCAACTTTCCCCTGAGGACAGGGACTAGTATTTAGTTAAGTAATGGAATTATAGAACTTTGGAGCTGGAAGAGACTTGTGAGGTAGTTGAATCAATTATAATTATTGCATCTAATATGAGAAAATTGAGTACCATATAAAGATCAATTTTTTCTCACAGTCACTATTGGTACTGCCTTAGCCCAAAGTGGAATGATAAGCTGTTGCTTCTGTGAGTGAAGTGAAAGTTGCTCAGTCATGTCTGACTCCTTGTGACCCCATGGGCTATACAGTCCATGGAATTCTGCAGGCCAGAATATAGGAGTGGGTAGCTCTTCCCTTCTCCAGGGCATCTTCCTAACCCAGGGGTTGAACCCATATTGCAGGCAGATTCCTTACCAGATGAGCCACAAGGGAAGCCCAAGAATACTGGAGTGGGTAGTCTATCCCTTCTCCAGAAGATCTTCCCCATCAAACCAAGATCTCCTTGATTGCAGGCAGATTCTTTACCAACTGAGCAGATTCTTTACCAGCTGCACTATATTGCTTCACACTTTGTATTTCTCCATATATCCAAGATATGTGTGTGTGTGTGTGTGTGTGTATGTATATAATTCTTCAGTTACTCAGTCGTGCCTGACTTTTGTGACCCCATAGACTGCAACAAGCCAGGCTTCCTTATCCTTCACCATCTCCCAGCACTTGTTCAAACTCATGTCCATTGAGTCAGTGATGCCATCCAAACATCTCATCCTCTGTTGTCCCCATCTTCTCCTGCCTTCAGTCTTTCCCAGCATCAGAGTCTTTTCTAATGAGTTAGCTCTTAGCATCAAGGGACCAATGTACTGGAACTTCAGCTTCAGCATCAGTCCTTCCAGTGACTATTCAGGACTGATTTCCTTTAGGATTGACTAGTTGGATCTCCTTTCAGTTCAAGGGATTCTCAAGAGTCTTCTCCAACACCACAGTTCAAAAGCATCAGTTCCTCAGCCCTTGGCTTTCTTTATGCTCCAACTCTCACATCCATATATGACTACTGGAAAAAACATAGCTTTGACTAAATGGACCTTTGTTGGCAAAGTAATGTCTCTGCTTTTAATATGCTGTTTTGGTTTGTCATAGCTTTTCTTCCAAGGAGCAAGTGTCTTTTAATTTCATGGCTGCAGTCACCATCTGCAGTGATTTTGGAGTCCAAGAAAAGAAAGTCTGTCACTGTTTCCATTGTTTCCCCATCTATTTGCCATGAAGTGATGGGACCAGAGGCCATGATCTCCATTTTTTTAATGTTGAGTTTTAAGCCAGCTTTTTCACTTTCCTCTTTCACTTTCATCAAGTGGCTCTTTTGTTCCTCTTCACTTTCTGCCATAAAGGTGATGCCTGTCGTCTGCATATTTGCAGTTACTGATATATCTCCCTGCCCATCTTGAGTCCAGCTGTGCTTCACCCAGCCCAGCATTTCACATGATGTACTCTGCATGTAAATTAAATCATCAGGGTGACTATATACAACCTTGATGTTCTACTTTCCCAATTTGGAACCAGTCTGTTGTTCTATGTCTATTCTAACTGTTGCTTCTTGACCTGAATACAGGTTTTGTGGGAGGCAGATAAGGTGGTTTAACATTCCCATGTCTTTAAGATTTTTCCACAGTTTCCTGTGATCCAGACAATCAAAGGCTTTAGTGTAGTCAATGAAGAAAAAGTAGATATTTTTCTGGAATTCTCTTGCTTTTTCTGTGATCCAGTGGATGTTGGCAATTTGATCTCTTGCTCCTCTGGCTTTTTAAAATCTAGCTTGAACATCCAGGAGTTCTTGGTTCATGTACTGTTGAAACTTAGTTGTAGAATTTTGAGCATTACTTTCCTAGCGTGTGAAATGAGTCCGATTGTGTGGTAGTTTGAACATTCGTTGGCACTGCCTTTCTTTGGGATTGGAATGAAAACTGACCTTTTCCAGTCCTGTGGCCACTGCTGAGTTTTCCAAATTTGCTGGCATATTGAGTGCAGCACTTTCACAGCATCATCTTTAGGATATGAAATTACTCAGCTAGAGTTCCATCACCTCCACTAACTTTGTTTGTAGTGGTGCTTCCTAAGGCCCACTTGACTTCAAGCTCTGGGGTGTCTGGCTGTAGGTGAGTGATCACATCATTGTGGTTATCTGGGTCTTTAAGATCTTTTTTGTGTAGTTCTTCTAGGTATTCTTGCCACCTTTTCTTAATATCTTCTGCTTTTGTTAGGTCCATACTGTTTCTGTCCTTTATTGTGACCATCTTTTCATGAAATCTTCCCTTGGTATCTCTAATTTTCTTGAAGAGATCTCTAAGTTTTTCCCTTTCTATTGTTTTACTCTATTTCTTTGCACTGTTCATATACATATATATATATATATACGTGTATATATATATATATATATATATATATATATGTGTGTGTGTGTGTCTGTGTGTGTGTATATGTATGTGTATACATATATATATATATATATATATATATATATATATATATGTAGTTGACTGATTGACAAACTCTTGTAGGCTGTACAAAGCCTCTGTCAGATAATCTATAGTCATCAAGATTTCTAATCAAAGTAATGTGTTTTTTCCCTCAATGCCAGTAATAATTTATTTTTATACATATTGTTCTGTGGTTATTAATTATATCCACCTTAACTAGGGAATATATTTCAAATCAAAGAGAAGTATCAATGGAAGTACAAGAATTATTGAAGACTAAAATGCTTTTCCTTATCTGTTATAAGAAGAAAGTAAAATGTGAGATATGTTTGGTATTTATATTTTCAGAATGTGATCATTAATGGCAGAGGAGAACAAAGTTACTCATATTATTAAGTAAGATCCCAATGCTCTATATGCTTATCTCAAGTGAGAAAGAAATCTTGATAGTTCTAATTCAGAATTTTGGAATAGTGCCAATCTGACAATGTGCAAAGAGGTACCTGTTTATTTAAATAAATTATTATCTGAATGTAATGCTATGTTATTTCTTGAACATAGTGGTAATCTTAACCATTCTCAAACTCATTAGCTCAAACAACAGTTATTTATTTTCACAAGTCTGTGCTAAGCATAGGCTGATGGTGGGCTGATCTAGGATGAATTTGAATTCATGCATCCTTCATTCTTCTGACACCAGTGCCCTAGACAATGACATAGGATAAAAGTGCAACCATACAGACATGTTTAAATATCTTCTTGCTTCTTGTCTGCTGAAATTCATTGGCCAAGTCAAGTCAATTTGCAGGACCAGAATTAAAGGTAGGACAATGGATTCTGTCCAAAAAGGTGGGAAAAGAGAGTAAATGTTTTTAAATAATCTAGTTTGCAAAAAGAATTCTAATATTAATAAAAAGCATTGATTGAATCATTGCTGAAAGTTTTGAATGTCTATCTTAATCTATCAAAGTGTATATACATATATAAGCACATATATATACACACACAGACCCACACATAGACATATATTTTCCTGTTTGATCACTAAGTTGTGTTAGACTTTTACAACCCCATGAACTGCAGCATACCAGGCCTCCCTGTCCTCTATTGTCTCCTTGAGTTTGCTCAAGTTCATGTCCATTCAGTTGGTAATGCTTTCTAATCATCTCATCCTCTACCACCGTCTTCTTTTGCCTTCAGTATTTCTGACCATCAGATTCTTTTCCAGTGAGTTGGCTCTTTGCATCAGGTGTCCAGAGTACTGGAGCTTCCACTTTAGCATCAGTCCTTCCAATGAATATTCAGGGTTGAGTTCCTTTAGGATTGACTGGTTTGATCCCCTTGCTGTCTAAGGGACTCTCAAGAGTCTACTCTTGTGTGTATATATGTATGTATGTTTGCATGTTTATTCATATATGTATGTGTGTATATATATATATATATATATATACACACACACATGTATCTATACATATACAAACACATGTGTATTATACCTGTACTTTTGTCTGTACCTAGCCACCACCAACCAGGCCACTAACAAGTAGTACAGAGGTAACAGAGCCTACTGCTAGCATTGTCCCCAGGTAGCTCCTCAGAAGGAAGCTCAGCATAACAACAAAACAGGAAGACAATCCTGGGAAAGTTAGGAATATATATATGTATACATACATACATGGATACAGGGTTGACTCCTGTGGACAACATGGGTCTTGAACAGTACCAACCCATTATTCAAGGATTATTTTTTCAGTAATAAATACTACAATGCTACACAGTCTGTGGTAGGTGGAATCCATAGATATGAAGCTGCAGATCCAGAGGAACTATGTATATGGAGTAACTATCTATACAAAATGCCAGCCAAAAGTTACACTCAGATTTTTATACTGCATGGACGGTGAGTGCCCCTACCTCTCACATTATTAAGTGTCAACTATATAGCTTTTAACCTCAAGAAGAAGGAGGTTTAATGTGGAATAAAATCACAATGGTTGTTGCAGTGGTCTTAACAAGATGATATGGAACTGGACCAGAATGTAACTTCTGAAATGAAAAGGATGAAGTGGGAATTCGAGGTAAGAGTTCTCTCTGAAAAAGAAAATAAGAAAACACCCCTTTAGTGATAGTAGGTAAAAGAAGATACAGCTAGAAAATATATAAAGAGATGGAGGTACTCACAGCAATCAAAAACCTGCAAAATATTTTTCGCAAGAAAATATATATCAATGCTATTGTGGATATTCCTTATTTTAAACATGATACATGTTTACAGAACTTAAAGAGCTCCCACAATATCTCAATTTCATGTCAACAAGATGGATCAGGGAAACAGAATAGAGAACCCAGAAATAAAGATAACTGATCTGTGCAAAGGTGCATAAGCAGTATAGTGGAACAAAGATAATCCTTTCAATAAATGGTGCTGGAACAACTGGACATCTACCTGAAAAAAAAAAAAAAAAAAAGAATCAGGGCACAGACTTTAAACCCTTAACATAAAGTAACTTAAAATGGGTTATTGACCTTAAGGTAAAATGCAAAACTATATCACTATTAGGAAATAATCTATATAACTTTGAGTATGGCACCAAAGGCATGAAAGAAGTAATATATAAGCTGGACTTCATTAAAATATAAAACTTCTTCTCTGCAAAAGACATAAAGAAAATGAGAATATGAGCTACAGAATGGTAGAAAACATTTTGCAAAAGACACACCTGATAAAGGACTAGTTTAAACAGACACACACACAAACAACTGTTAAAACTCACCAATAAGTAAATGAACAGCTCAGTTAAGAAATGAGTGACATGTACCAATAACTCACTAGAGAAGATATACAGATGGCATGTAAGCATATAGAAATATATTTAACATCATAAGGCTTTAAGGGAGTACAAATTATAATGATGAGATATCACTATACACTTATTAGAATGGACAAAATCAAAAACACTGACAAAACCAAATGTTTATGTGGATGTGGAACAACTGGAACTCTCATTCACTGCTGATGGAAATGCAGTGTAATACAACCACTTTTTAAGATAGTCACAGTTTCTTACAAAACTAAATGTATTTTTAAATATATGATTCAGCAGTCACACTTTTTTAATATTTATCTACCCAAATGAAATGAAAATCACATAAATACTGCATATGTATATTTATTGTCCTTTTGTTCATGATTATCAGAACTTGCAGCACCCAAGATGTTCTTCAGTAGGTGAATGGATAAATAAACTATGATACATCCAGACAGTGGAGTACTATCTAGCCCTGAAAGAAAATGTGCTGTTAAGCAGTACAAAGACATAGAGGAAGCTTAATGTGTATTACTAAATTAAGGAAGCTGAAAATCCAATACTTTGGCCACCTCATGCAAAGAATTGACTCACTGGAAAAGACCCTGATATTGGGAGGGATTGAGGGCAGGAGGAGAAGGGGATGACAGAGGATGAGATGGCTGGATGGCATCACCAACTCGATGCACATGAGTTTGGGTGAACTCCGGGAGTTGGTGATGGACAGGACGGCCTGGTGTGCTGAGATTCATGGGGTCGCAAAGAGTCGGACACGACTGAGCGACTGAACTGAATTGAATGTGAAAAGGCCACAAACTATATAATTCCAACTATATCTCTTTATGTAAAAGGCAACACTGTGGAGATAGTAAAAAGATCAGTAGTTTCCAGGAGTTGTGTGGAGGAAAGGACAAATACATGGAGCACAGAGGACTTTTAGGATAGTAAACCTATTCTGTCTGGTACTACAATGATAGATCCATGTTATCACACACTTGTCAAAGCCATAGAATGTATAACACCACCAGTGAAATTTAATATAAACTATAGACTTTTGATGATGATGCGTCAATGTAGGCTAATTAGTGTGGTACATTGAGTGGCTGAGGCTGTGATTGTATGACAGTATGGAGTACATGGAGACTGTCAATGCTTTCTTCTCAATTTTTTGGTCAACTTAAAACTTCTCTAAAATTTGTTTTAATTTAAAAAAGTAATAAATAAAAAAAGAAATGAAACAGTACTCCCAGAGATATCTGAAATAGTTATAAAATGATAATATTTTATATTAGTAGAAGTATTTAACATCTTCAGGTGGTTTTTCCCACTGGTCTGTTTAATACAGTTTTCTAACTTGGTCTGCTATTCAGTTTCCGTGGTTGCTTTGCAGGCTGGGTGGGAGGCCTGGCAGCGGGGAGGAAAAGATATGGAAAAAAAAGAAAAATTTTTCTGAGAGCATCGGTGAACAGTATATTCTGGCTAGTACCCTTAGCAGTCATATTGATGGTAGATTTCACAACATCTCAGACTACATTTTTATTTCAGATAAAACTTTGAATCAAGTCGACTTACGAAAACCACTCAGAATTATAGCATTATCATTTTCTGCTTGATGTAACCCTTGTAGTAATAAGGAGATGTGAATTTTCTTTTAATTGGATTATGAAATCAATTTAGATAATTAAAGGGATACATTTCATCCCTAAACAGATGAAATGACTCATACAAATCTAAAAATTCAAGCAACACATACACTGTAAAATAGAGTACAAAATAAAAAAAAAAAAGAAAGACAAAAATAGAGTACAAAATAAATAATTAAAGTGGCAATCACTATATATTTACATGAGGTGTATTTTTTTTTCTTGTTTATGATTTGTGTGCGCTGAGATTATGTGAGAAGGGAAATCTCATTTTGCTTCTACTTAAGAAAATAACTTGACAATGCCTGAGAAAGTTTTCTGAATTTTTACACATATTTAAAAAGATATTGTGTGACAGTGATACTTGTGTGTCTTTTGGAGCAGGGAGAGGGGAGCAGTACAATGTCAAATTTTGGTCACAAAAGATGTATGACATTCTGAAAAATTTTTGAGCTTAAAAATAAGAAAATTAAAGTGAAAACAAAATACCAACAAATGTGTAAAGGCTGTTACTCTAAATCATCAGATCCAAAGTCACAGCCCTGTTTAGGGTTCTTTATAGAATAAGTTGGAAGGTCAATACATATGTAGGATGAGATTTGAAATAAATTGAATTATATTTTCATTAGTCTTTACACCAATGAAGCAGCTAAAACTCCTTACTCCTCCTTTAGCTAAAACAGCTAAAACTTACAATACTTGATTGTATTCCTCAAGTAGCTATGATGTAGAATTAGCAGACAAGGCTTCTGAGGGAAACGTAATGAAACAATGTAATAATCATTGATCTGAGACTGAAACATAATTTTAAAATTAATTTAAATGTTTTTTAGCTTTTAGGAATATATAATAGGATTTTTGGTGAAGCACACACTGCTTCAAATCTGTTGCTCACAATGTTTTAAGGCAATATTCCCATCAACTTTAGATATCACGATAGGAAATTGAAATTCCAACTAAATGGAGAATGTAAGACATCCCATAAAACATACCTTCTATAATGAGATTTGGAAATCTGACCTAGCCTAAATGATGGGATTTGGACAGCAGCACACCAAAAATAAATGGAAACAAATAAATTACGTCTTTCTGAACAGTTCAAATTCTCATCACCTAAATCTCAGCCAATTTGAAGTTTATATATAAAAGCTGATCCTATTTTCCTAAGAAAAATAATTTAGTGGAGTGTGTATGTGTGTGTGTGCATGTGTGTGCACATGTATGTGTGTATGTATTTGGGGAGTTTGATAGAGGAAAAGTAAATAAGAAATGTAAGTCAATAAAGCAGAAGAATATAATATGATAAAAGAATAGTCACATGGGTTGGAACCCTGTTTTGTTGAATCTAGTGCACTAGATAATATAAATTACAAGAGTGTAGTCATTGAGCATCAACAGTGCTGCTGTTATGTCTCCCATAGTTTAGATAGAAGATAATAGGAATATGGCGGTTGAACTCTCTTATTCTTTAAAAGATAAGCTGACCTCTGCAAATCTACTATTTTTTCCATACGTGGCTTTTTTGAAACTGTCAAGAGAGGCACAGTAATTAACATTTCTTGCACATCCATTATACACCGAATATCATACCAGAAGTTGGAAATATATTAACTTATTTAATCTTGATGTATGTAAATAATTTCAATGTTCCAATTGCAACGTTTAAATAATCATGTGACTTTGAGGTCCACTCAGTTGTGACTACTAATCCATGTATTTTTATTGTCTCTAACTAGTTCTATGATGAAACAGTCTATGTGAATATTTAAATATATTAATTCAATCACAAAATATTTATATAGCAAGATATAAATATAAAAGAAGAATGGTTTTAGTTTAGTTCAAAAGAAACTTTACAAATTATTCTTAATAATAAAAGTAAAAGGTAAGATATTAAAATTATAAATGCTTTAATCAGTGATATATTAAATTATAATTTGTATTCTTCATCTGTGTATTCATTCAATTAACATTCATTAAATGCCTCTAGGTTATAGATCATGATGAGATTTGCTGTGGGCATGTACTCTTCCTTTAATATAATCCCTGCCTTGTCAGATAAGAGATAGACATAGATATAAACAATGTAAATGCATTGTCTTGAATGTAATAATAAAAGCTTGCACACACAATGATAGCACCAGGCAGAGACTTAATAATTTGACAAGGGACAAGGCAGGATTTAGATAGGAGGTAATATCAGATAAACAAAGCTGTATATGTATGCACGTCCTAGACAGAGTAAAGAGCACAGGCAAAGGTACAAGAATCCTGAAACTCCTAGCCAAAACAGGTCAAGTACAAGTCATTGTTATTTCTGAAGCATACTTGTAAGAAGGAAGTGGCACCAGCAGATGAAAGAAGACACTGACCTCTAGGCTATAGGTAGACTATGAAGGGATTTAAGTAGTGGGTAATAGTCTATGAGTTATATTTGGATAATATAATTCTGATAATTGTATGGAAAAGAAATCAAAAGGAAAAGTAAATTAAGTTATCTTAATCATGAAGAAAAGAGGAAAGCCCAAACCCAAGATAATGGCAATACAGCTTGTAAAAAGACAACAGAATCTGGAGACCTTTACAAAAAAAATTGGCAAACCCTGGAATCTAAACAGATGTTGTGACTGTAGTGTTGAAATAGAGGGGTTAGTCAAAGATAATGCTCAGCTTTCTGCTTGAGTGACTGGGGGAACAGCTGTGACATTAAGGAAACATGTTGTAGGAAGAAGGATCTGATGTAGTTGTGGGAAATAAAATATATTTAGGCTTGTTACATATAATTTCACTGTGTTCCATTATTTTGGAGCTGTTAATAATGCAGCTGGATCTCAAGAAAGAAATCTTGGCTCTTTATTTGGGAGGCTGATTCTTTAGTATGAGAGAATCTTGTGAAGATTCTCAAATCTTATGAGAAGATTTGAAGAAGAAGTAGTTACTGTCAGCTAAAATGTTCAGTTCAGTTCCGTTTACTGCAGTCACACAGTTATGGCTGACTCTTTGTGACCCCATGGACTGTAGCACGCCTGCCCTCTCTGTCCATCACCAACTCCTGGAGTTTACTCAAACTCATGTCCATTGAGTCGGTGATGCCATCCAACCATCTCATCCTCTGTCGTCCACTTCTCCCCCTACCTTCAATCTTTCCCAGTATCAAGGTCTTTTCAAATGAGTCAGTTCTTCTCATTAGTGGCCAAAGTATTCGAGTTTCAGCTTCAACATCAGTCCTTCCAATGAATATTCAGGACTGATTTCCTTTAGGGGATAGACTGGTTGGATCTCCTTGCAATTCAAGGGACTTTCAGGAGTCTTCTCCAAAAAGCATCAATTCTTCAGCACTCAGGTTTCTTTATAGTCCAGCTCTCACGTCCATACATGACTACTGGAAAAACCATAGCCTTAACTAGATGGACCTTCGTTGGCAAAGTAATGTCTCTGCTTTTTAATATGCTATCTCAGTTCAGTTCAGTTCAGTCGCTCAGTCATGTCCGACTCTTTGTGACCCCATGAATCACAGCACGCCAGGCCTCCCTGTCCATCCCAGAGTTCACTCAAACTCACGTCCATCGAGTCGGTGATTCCATCCAGCCATCTCATCCTCTGTCGTCCCGTTCTCCTCCTGCCCCCAATCCCTCCTAGCATCAGGGTCTTTTCCAATGAGTCAACTCTTCGCATGAGGTGGCCAAAGTACTGGAGTTTCAGCTTCAGCATCAGTCCTTCCAATGAACACCCAGGACTGATCTCCTTTAGGATGGACTGGTTGGATCTCCTTGCAGTCCAAGGGACTCTTCAGAAGTCTTCTCCAACACCACAGTTCAGAAGCGTCAATTCTTTGGTGCTCAGCTTTCTTCACAGTCCAACTCTCACATCCGTACATGACCACTGGAAAAACCATAGCCGTGACTAGACGGACCTTTGTTGGCAAAGTAATATCTCTGCTTTACAATATGCTGTCTAGGTTGGTCATAACTTTCCTTCCAAGGAGTAAGCATCTTTTAATTTCATGGCTGCAATCACCATCTGAAGTGATTTTGGAGCCCCAAAAAATAAAGTCTGACACTGTTTCCACTGTTTCCCCATCTATTTCCCATGAAATGATGGAACCAGATACCATGATCTTAGTTTTCTGAATGTTGAGCTTTAAGCCAACTTTTTTTCACTCTCCTCTTTCACTTTCATCAAGAGGCTTTTTAGTTTCTCTTCACTTTTTGCCATAAGGGTGGTGTCATCTGCATATCTGAGGTTATTGTATTTCTCCAGGCAATCTTGATTCCAGCTTATGCTTCCTCCAGCCCAGCTTTTCTCATGATGTACTCTGCATATAAGTTAAATAAGCTATCTAGATTGGTCATAACTTTTCTTCCAAGGAGTAAGCATCTTTTAATATCATGTCTGCAGTCATCATCTGCAGTGATTTCGAAGCACCCCCCCACACAAATAAAGTCTGACACTCTTTCCACTGTTTCCCCATGTATGTGTCATGAAGTGATGGGACCAGATGCCATGATCTTAGTTTTCTGAATGTTGAGCTTTAAGCCAACTTTTTCACTCTCCTCTTTCACTTTCATCAAGAGGCTCTTTAGTTCTTCTTCGCTTTCTGCCATAAAGGTGGTGCCATCTGCATATCTGAGGTTATTGATATTTCTCTTGGCAATCCTGATTCCAGCTTGTGCTTCATCCAGCCCAGCGTTTCTCATGATGTACTCTGTATATAAGTTAAATAAGCAGGGTGACCATATACAGCCTTTATGTACTCCTTTCCTGATTTGGAACCAGTCTGTTGTTCCATGTCCAGTTATAACTGTAGTGATTATAATATACATTAGTATGTTATAGAATAAGGTCCACGATCCAGAAAGGCTTTGCTCATCTGAAATAAACCTCTTGATAGGTTTGGTGGTAATTGGGTAGCTAGAAACTCAGCAATGCACACAAATGTCCTTGAGAAAATTGTAACATATGGTGTTATATAGAGAAGCCCTAAGCAGTAATAGACATGCTGTCAAATATAATAAATAAATGTCTAATGATGGGTTTGAATTCAAATAAATATATAGGCATGAAGTGGAGGGAAGAATTAAGAAGGTTTGGGTTTTCATACCTGATTGCTTCTGTTCTCTTTAAATTAAAGTGTGCTTAGAACATTTACGGTAAAAGGACAACGGGATGAGGAGGGTACCAAAATTGTTCTAGCTTCACGAAGCCCTAGATCCAGAAGTGACAATAAAAGCTGTCCCGCTTTCCTAAATGCTCAAAGTTCTCCCTTCTTTTTTTTTCTGTTGTTGTTGCATTCCTTCTACTTTGGCAGAAAATATAATATTTAATATATTCTTATTCATCCATGAATTTACCCTTACATTTAATCTTATTTTAATCTAAGTTCTAAAATTAAAATAAATTTCTCATATTCTCTGCCAAAATTTTTCCATTTATCTCTTAATTAGACAGAGTTCTTCTAGTAACATTTTTTAGTAGGGTACATGTGTGGAATACTCTGTCAGTTCTTCATGTTCAAGACCATATATATATATATACACACACATATATATGTGTGTGTGTATACATATATATATATATATATATTTTTACTTGAAGGACAGCTTAATTGGACATTTGGGCATAATATCCTGTGAGTGCATCTATTCCCTTAACTTTCTTGGACGTGATCCTTCACTGTTGCCTTATTTTGCATATTGTTTTAGAAAACTCTGATACCAATCTAATTCTTGTGACTAACTTTTTTCAGCTTAACTGTTTGGAGGCCCTCAAGGCATTTATTTTTCTTTAAATAAATGATTCATTACAATATTTTTGTTTGTTTGTTTAAAAAAATCAGCCTGAGAAGTAACTATACCAGCTCAGTTTTTTCTATTACCTTCTAGGTCTAGGCTTGAAAGGTCAGATCTAGACTTTAGGCTTCTTTATATTTGGAAATTTTCTTAGTTTATACATATAAGTATGAATTCTGTTCCACTGATTACATTTTTTTCTTCATGAACACTAAATTAACATATGCTATCTATATGTTTTGCATTTCAACTGCTTACACTGATCCATTTTCTTTCTTTATTTCATTTTCCTGAATTCTGTTTCCTCCTTCTTTTATTCAATTTCCTATATAAGATTTTCATTTGAGTCTTTCTTCCTGGAGTGACTTGTCTATTATAATTTTAATCATTTTTCCTCTTTCTTAGCTAAATCAACTTTTGTTTTGTTATAAACTGTCTTATGTCCATTTTAAGTTCTACTGGTTATTTTCTCATTCAAGGTTTTTAAGAACCCTGATTCATCATTTGAATATATTTAATTTAGTTTAGGTGTTGTATTACAATTTTATTAAACCTCATGACTGTTTTCAGAGGAGAATTTTTATAATCAAAATTGTGTCGATTCCCATTTCTGATATATCACTGTAGTTTTTTATAGATGTGGTTAGCTTTTTCTTATTTCTATTCATTTCATGGTCAGCATTCCTAGTTCGAGAATGCTCTCTACTGTCCTCTTTACTTTTTTTTTTTTTTTTAATGGATGATGTTGGTTGGGGGTGAGAGAAGGATTGTCATGTCTTATTTCTTTAGAATTCTTTTTAGAAAGATTTTTTTTACTTTTTTTATAAAATTATTTTCCTTCATTGCCTCATTTCCTCATTGAACAGTATTCTTTCGCTAACAGTGTGTATCTTTTTTGTAATTAAGGCTCTCTGAGACTGCTACTTCTAGTCCCACATACTTTAAAGCCTCTTCATTTAATCAGCAGTGTTAATGGCTAAGCCCAAGTGTTGTGTTTACTATTTTGACACTTAATGTTTGACTTGCTCTATCTGGGGATGATTTCGTCTGTTTTGTTTATGTCCTCTGTGCCTTTTTACAGATGTTCTTAAGCTTGCTTTCTCTACTCTGTAGTCACAGTTGTGCAGTTGAACTCTGTAGGATTTTTTTTTTTTTTTCTCTACAGACAAGTAGGAATTCAGTATTCTGAAGGCAGAAGTCACGCATGGTTTTGTTTTCATTCTTGGTTATTTATCTAGTTTTAGGGACACTGAAGGGGCAATTCAGAAGCAGACAGGCACCATTTTTCTCCAGACATAATCATATAGACTTGACATTTCAAGTTGTCACAGATCTTGCAGTTTACCAGATTGAAACTAGCTTATAGATGACAAAAGAGGAAGTTAGAGAAGTATGTAAGTTGGTTAGAGTCAAATGGCTGTTTCAGATAGAATATGACTGCATTCTGAGTTTCCTTACTCTGAGTTTCACGATAAACAGTGTTGCTTCTAAAAATTAAATACAAATTAATAATTTGACATTGATAGGAAACCTTAAATGTCAAGATAACAATCAAGTAATAAAATAGTAATGGAGATTTTGGAAGTGATTAGGTGAATATTTTCAGTATATTTATGAGTGAGCAAGGCAACACTCAGTGAACATGAAATATTATTTACTTGAAGGAGCTGAGGAGTTTTTTTTTTTTTTTTTTTTGTACCTGAAATATGTTGAGAATTGAAAGACAGATTGCTTTGTATTTCAATAGTATTTGCAGTAACTTGAAAACCACAACTGTGCTTCTGTGCTAAGTCATTATTAACAAAAGTTTTTTCTTTTACTTCACTCTCTTAAAATGTAGAACTTTCGTCTGGTAAAAATCTAATTTAAGTTAGATTCATTGTAGTCATCAGTTCCACATGAGAGTAATAGGTTTAAAATATGCAGTGAGTTCTAGGTTGTCAGTGTCATATATTTTCTTTATTTTAGTCAGATGTTCACTAACTGTAGAAGGTAATTTTTATATGATTTTTAGTCTAGACAAAATAAAAGTTTATTTTTTTTAATTGAGGTAACATCAGTTTATAACATTATATGTTCCATATGCATATTATATGTTGACTTCTGTGTGTATTACAGTGTGCTCACCAACAAAAATTTAGTATCTATCACCATACAGTTGATTCCTTTTACCCATTTACCTCCCCCCACAATCTTCTTTTCCTTTGTTAATCACTCACTCTGTTCTCTGTATCTATGTGTCTGTTTTTATTTGGTTTGTTTTGCTATTTTATTTTTTTTTAAATAAGGGCAGAAATAAATGCAAAAGAAACAAAGGAGACCATAGCAAAAATAAACAAAGCCAAAAGCTGGTTCTTTGAAAGGATAAATAAAATTGACAAACCATTAGCCAGACTCATCAAGAAACAAAGGGAGAAAAATCAAATCAATAAAATTAGAAATGAAAATGGAGAGATCACAACAGACAACACAGAAATACAAAGGATCATAAGAGACTACTATCAACAATTATATGCCAATAAAATGGACAACGTGGAAGAAATGGACAAATTCTTAGAGAAGTACAACTTTCCAAAACTGAACCAGGAAGAAATAGAAAATCTTAACAGACCCATCACAAGCACGGAAATTGAAACTGTAATCAGAAATCTTTCAGCAAACAAAAGCCCAGGCTGCTTCACAGCTGAATTCTACCAAAAATTTAGAGAAGAGCTGACACCTATCCTACTCAAACTCTTCCAGAAAATTACAGAGGAAGGTAAACTTCTAAACTCATTCTACGAGGCCACCATCACCCTAATACCAAAACCTGACAAAGATCCCACAAAAAAAGAAAACTACAGGCCAATATCACTGATGAACATAGATGCAAAAATCCTTAACAAAATTCTAGCAATCAGAATCCAACAACACATTAAAAAGATCATACACCATGACCAAGTGGGCTTTATCCCAGGGATGCAAATATTCTTCAATATCCATAAATCAGTCAATGTAATACACCACATTAACAAACTGAAAAATAAAAGCCATATGATTATCTCAATAGATGCAGAGAAAGCCTTTGCTAAAACTCAACATCCATTTATGATAAAAACTCTCCAGAAAGCAGGAATAGAGGGAACATACCTCAACATAATAAAAGCTATATATGACAAACCCACAGCAAACATTATCCTCAATGGTGAAAAATTGAAAGCATTTCCCCTGAAGTCAGGAACAAGACGAGGGTGCCCTATCTCACCACTACTATTGAACATAGTTTTGGAAGTTTTGGCCACAGCAGTCAGAGCAGAAAAAGAAATAAAAGGAATCCAAATTGGAAAAGAAGAAGTAAAACTCTCACTGTTTGCAGATGACATGATCCTCTACATAGAAAACCCTAAGGACTCCACCAGAAAATTACTAGAGCTAATCAATGAATATAGTAAAGTTGCAGGATATAAAATCAACACACAGAAATCCCTTGCATTTCTATATTCCAAATGTAAATGAAATCATGCAGTATTTGTCTTTCTCCTGCTCCCTTTTCTGTCTCTTCTCTTTCCAGGATACTATTATCCAAACTTTTCCCTTCTGAGTAGAGTCAGATAGTTCTTGCAGCATTTGTTCTTTTTGTTTTAAGATCTTAATTCTGTCTCCTTTTCTACCAATATAATTTCTATATTCAACTTGATTAATTCTCTCTTTTGTATCATTTGCTCTATTTCCACTGCTTTCTAATGCATTTGTTGAGTTCTTCAGCTCCCAGATTTCTGTTTGTTTTTAGTTTCAACATGTTTGGTAAAGTATTCATTCAATTCATTAATTTTATTTCTGAACTCACTGAATTGCCTTTTTTTTTTTTTTTTTAGTTTTCTTGATGCTTGGTAAGTTTCTTCACATCAGCTATTTTAAATTCTCTATCAGTGAGATTACAATATTTAATGACTTTGGTTTCTAGAGAATTATCTTTTTTATATACCGTATTACTATGTTCCTTTATGGTACATGATGAGTTTAGTTGTTTTTCTCCTGGCCCATTTGAAGTAGTGAACACCTTTCTTCTTTAGATTAAGTCGCACCCCAACCCTCACATTCTTTCTATTGGGTTATAATTAGAGGTCTTTTTTGTTTTCCAGTAGGTGGCAACTTAACACAAGATTATGGTTTTTCTTAACTTGTGCTGCCTCTGATTATATTCGAGAATCTGTACTTTCTACCCTCCAGGGCATCTGCTGAAGTGTTGCCCACTGTCCTCTCTGTCACTGTTTTTACCTCTGAGGTCACTGATGCCTTGCTGTTGCTGGTGTTGCTAGCATCACTGGTCACTGCCTGGGGCAGTGGGATAGTGAGTATCTCTTCTTCATCCATGAAGTTGAAGAATAGTTCAACTTCAGCTTCTTTGGCATTAGTGGTCGGGGCATAGTCTTGGATTACAGTGATATTGAATGGTTTGCCTTGGAAATGAACAGATCATTTTGTCGTTTTTTGGATTGCACCCAAGTACTGCAACTTCAAAAACTTAGCAGAGGTCACAGAAAAGGCCGGTTTTCATTCCAATCCCAAAGAAAGGCAATGCCAAAGAATGTTCAAACTAACACACAATTGCACTCATCTCACATGCTAGCAAAGTAATGTTCAAAATTCTCCAAGCTAGGCTTCAACAGTACATGAATTGAAAACTTCCAGATGTTCAAGCTGGATTTAGAAAAGGCAGAGGAACCAAAGATCAAATTGTTAACATTTGCTGGATTGTAGAAAAAGCAATATAATTCCAGAAAAAAAAAAATCTAGTTCTGCTTTATTGACTATGCCAAAGTCTTTGTGTGGATCACAACAAACTGTGAAAAATTCTTAAAGAGATGGGAATATAAGACCACCTTACCTGCCTCCTGAGAAATCTATAGCAGGTCAAGAAGCAACAGTTAGAATCTGACATGGAACAAAGGACTGGTTCCAAATTGGGAAAGGAGTACGACAAGGCTGTATGTTCTCACTCTGCTTATTTAATTATATACAGAGTACATCATGTGAAATGCCAGGCTGCATGAAGCACAAGCTGGAATCAAGATTGTGGAAAGAATTATCAGTGGCCTCAGATATGCAGATAACACCACCTTTAAGGTAGAAAGTGAAGAGGAACTAAAGAGTCTCTTGATGAAAGTGAAAGAGGAGAGTGAAAAAGCTGGCTTAAAACTCAGCTTTCAAAAAACTAAGATCATGGCATCTGGCCCCACAACTTCATGGCAAATAGATGGGGAAACAATGTAAATAGTTGACAGACTTTGTTTTCTTGGGCTCCAAAGTCACTGCAGATGGTAACTGCAACCATGAAATTAAAAGACACTTGCTCCTTGGAAGAAAAGCTATGATAACCCAAGTGAGCATATTAGAAAGCAGATACATTACTTTGCCAACAAAGGTCCATCTAGTTAAAGCTATGGTTTTTCCAGTAGTCATGTATACATGTGATAGTTGGACTATAAAGAAAGCTGAGCACTGAAGAATTGATGCTTTTGAAATGTGATGTTGGAGAAGACTCTTGAGAGTCCCTTGGACTGCAAGCAGATCCAACCAGTCAATCCTACAGGAAATCAGTCCCGAATATTCATTGGAAGGACTGATGCTGAAACTGAAGCTCCCATACTGTGGCCACCTGATGCAAAAAACTGACTCGTTGGAAAAGACCCTGATGCTGGGAAGGATTGAAGGCAGGATGCGAAGGGAACAACAGAGTATAAGGTGGTTGGATGGCATCACCGACTCAATGGACATGAATTTGAGCAAGGTCTGGGAGCTTATGATAGGCAAGGAGGCCTGGCGTGCTGCAGTCCATGGGGTCACAAAGAGTCGGACATGACTGAATGACTGAACTCTATCCTGGGGGCGGCTGGGGTGGGAAGAGGAGTTTCCTGAGTTACTGGCTACACTGCTGCAGGGGAAGTGGAAGGTGTGTTTCGGGCTTGCAGAGCCTCTTCAGGATTGTTGTGCCTGTAAGCACTACCACTGGCAGCAGAGGGCCTGTTGTCACATGCACCTCTGCAGTTGAAAGCTTGGGATCACACTCAACTGCCACTGCTGCTGATTTCCGGTGGCCAGGTGTTTGGATGCGGCTGGAAGGTCAGAGTGTCATGCACTGCCTCTCCTGATGCTGCCAGGTTTTCTGGGGCTAGTAGACTTAGCAGCCTTGGCCATCTGTCTGGTATCACAAGCACCATCTGCACTATTCCTCTGGTTCCACCACCTCTGTGAGTCCCAATCCAACTACCTTTTGATGTGCAGGTATGTGGAATTTTCCAGGGCCCTGGTATGTTGGGTAGAGGGACTTTTGCTGAGTTATGAATGTTTTACTGATGACAGTTTGAATAGAAAATGTCTCATGCCACCATGATGGGGATGCCACTTCTCAGAAGCCTTTTACACTGAAAAAGCCAAATGAGGATACATTAGAAGACAGTCAAAAAATGAAATTTTCTCTAAAATTGTAATTTCTAAGGTCTAACTCATCACACATATTATCATCAAATCATGATCCTTGTGATGATTGCAGACATGGAATACATGATGAAAGCTCACACATATATCCATGTCATTTCTAACATTTTCATATGATTCATAAGATTTAACATTTAGCATTGTCTTTTAAATTGGTGACGGAAAATTTGAACGTTGAAAAGTGATTGCCTTTTAAGTCTCTCTTGAAGAGTGAGTAACATTAAAGTGTTTCCATAAAATATAAAATGCCCAATGTGGCTATGAGGGTGTCTACAAGGGACAGTGGTAGGAGATGATATCACAGAGATAGTTGGAAAATGTAGAGGGAGCTGTATTTAGATCACATAGGTCTTCATAAGGCTTGAATTATATCCAGAATTGAGAAGTCACTGTAGGGTTTTGAGAAGAAGAATAAACATATATTTTATATTTTCTAAGGATCCCTTTGGTTGATGTGTTAAGGAAATACCTTAAGAAGATAAGCAGAGAGAGTACTTAAGGGGGTATTGCAAAAGTCCAGATGAGAGAATGGTGTGGATTTGGGGAGGAAAAAAACAAAAAAATAAAAAACAAAAAAAACATGGTAACTGTGAGAAGAGATAAGATGATGAAAAGGACAGGTTCAGGGACAAAAAATAAGTAATCTGTTTTGCATATAATAAGTTTGAAATGTTGACTGGTCTTTAAAGAGGCATGTGGAATTGGTGGTTGCATATACAATACTCTAAATCAATAACTTAGAGTAGAAGTTGGCAGAGATGAACTACTATGTCAGATGTTACTGAAAACAGATGCTACTGAAAATTCATGGAAGGTGAAGATTGAAAATTGATTACTGATTTGACAGAGTGAGTGACTTGATAAAGCCTGATTGAAATAACTTTGTGAGTGCTCCATAAAAGAAATTAGAGGCAATAAACACAGCTCTGTAGAAGGATTATAGCTGGAGGGAAATGTGGAACAAAAGGAGGTTTTTGATTGTTTGTTTTGGTTTTACATGGAATATATTCAGCTAATTCTTATGCTGATGTGGATAATCTTGTACAGTGCTACTCAAAATACTGGTCATAAACTCTGTGCGAGAAGACCAAGAGATAATAAGTTTGTGCTGGAATGTAAGTAAATGTACCATTTCTTTCACTGACAGGGCCTTAATATATTGCAGCAGATTAGTAACAACCATTTTGTGGGTTTTAGTTTCTTAGCTAAAAGTGAGGGGGAGATATTTGTTGAAGCGATAAAAAGACAGGTATAAGAAATGATAGCAACTTCCTGCTGTCGCTAGCCCAAGGAACAGCATTATGTGCTAGTTTTATCACCCTCTGCCCACACCCACGGAGAAGGAAATGGCAACCCACTCCAGTGTTCTTGCCTGGAGAATCCCAGGGACGGGGGAGCCTGATGGGCTGCCGTCCATGGGGTCACACAGAATCGGACACGACTGATGTGACTTAGCAGCAGCAGCAGCAGCCCACACCCAGATTCAATGTGCTATTTGTTGCCTGCCAGGATCCTGACTGATATATTTGTGTTAGTTGTTCAGTCATTTCCAACTTTTTGTGATTCCATGGCTCCTCTGTCCATGGGATTCTCCAGGTAAGAATACTGGAGTGGATTGCCATTCCCTTCTCCAGAGGATCTTCCGACCCAGGAATTGAACCTGGGTCTCCCATATGGTAGGCAGATTCTTTACTGACTGAACTATAAGGGAAGCCTTATATTTACCAGAGAAAATGGATATAGTTATCAAAACTTTATTAATGCCTTCTGGGTGTGAAACTCTCCAGTCAGAAATAGGTAGGTAAATAGATAGATATCAATAGATAGATATCATTGTAAATAATGCAAGTTATAGTTGAAAGAAGGAAGAACAGAAACTATTGCAAATACCTTTACAACACTACATTCTCACTCCTCGCTGTGCATTAAAATCACCTGGGGAAGTTTAATAATACACCCCTTCTCTGGAGACAGAATCTGATTTTATTCATTTAAAGTAGATCCAGAGATTAGCATTCTTAAGTTTCCCTAGGGGATTCTAATGTACAGCTAGTTTTAGGAACTGTTTTAATAAGTTCAGATATATAAAACCCATGCTCAGTGAACTCTAAGAAATAATAATATAACAGAAGGGAAAGGTCTTGTAAATAAAAAACTTCATTCAATGGATATAAAATAGAAGATAATTAATGAAAATAATTTAAATTGATATATCAATTAAAGTATGAGTCAATATTTAAGCAGATATTGTATGCAAATTATTTAGGTATCCACACAATCGGGCATTATTTGAAATAATTATAACAGTCATATCTACAATGCAATCAGTAGGTATGAAGCATGCATCTAGTGTTGTACTTATATTAACTCTAATTTAAACTTCATACAGTCCTAGTGGCATAGTTATTGTTACTAACCTGTTTCCACAGATGAGAAGTAACTTATATATGGCCACATAACTATGTGTTGTTATGCATTTCTGCTGCCAAGATTAATCACTCTCCCCCTGCAAGTTAGCCCAATGTCAAATCATTATAGTGTCATTTCTAAGACTGTGCCTTTTGCTATACATTTCTATAAACTTAATTTGTTTCCGTACTATCCTTTTCCATTCTTTGTTCATATATAGCTTCATAATATCTAATTGTCTCCAGAATTATTCCTGCATATTTTTTTTAAAATCTTCTTACTTTATTTTTACTTCAGGAATCCCAAAGTTTTCTATCACAGGAAAATTATCAGAAATCGCTCCACCACTTATTGTGCATTCACTCTGTGACAAAGTCCCTAAGTACTTGTCTATTACTCTTGACCTCCCTTAATCTTTACAAAAGGCTTAAAAGCTAAGGCATTATTTACATTTTGCAGTTGTTTTAAAGGTTCACTATCTTGCCCAAGGTTACAAATCTAATAAGTACTTGAACTGGGATTTAAACACCCCAGTTCTAATTCTGGAGTTCTTAATGATGGCAGCTTGCTGTGTCATTAGAAAGATTGATCTTTCAAGTTAGAACATAAGTTCTGTCTCTCTGGTGCTGCTTGTCCTTTTGAATTAAATTGTCCCATGGCCAGAGCAAAGTGGCCAACTATCAAAGGAAATCATCCTTTCTACCCTTGGCACCATGAAGAACAACAAAAATGCTTTCTCAGGGCTTTGCTTTTACCATTTACTGTCTACTCAATGAAGTAATAAAGATGCTGATTTTTAAAAAGTGGCAGCATAGCCATCGTTAATAAATTTTCTCAGGTATGAGTTTCTAAGATGTCTTTGTTATAGCAGCAACCTGTTGATATATATATATATATATGTGTGTGTTTGTGTTTATATATTATCAAAATATATCATATAACCTACCAAATTAAAATTCCTAGAAGATATAAAAAAGAAATACACAGGAAAGCATAAAAGAGAAGTTGATTTCTGTTTCTGATTCTGGATTTAGTGAGTGACCTTTGTTCTACTTTAAGTGTTATGTTTCACCTGTCTTCATGACATATATAACATGTGTTTATATGTTATATAACACATTTATAACATGTGTACTCTCTTCTGAAAAATTTAATGCCATTAATTTTCCAAGCATGGAGTCACATGGATTAGAGTCAAGTCACATAGGTTAATTTTTTCTATGTTACATTGGTTACAGTGTGTAAATGTTTTCTCACAGAGTGAATCTGTGTCCCCAACTCCTTTCTCATTGCTGGAGGGTAGACAGGGTTGAGAACTATTCTCCAGTACAATTACAGATCCTATAGAAATATTTTCATCATAGAAAACTCAGTAAAGAAGGATCAAAGGGAAATGAGAGCAGTATGGGGTGGGCTAGCTAACAGGCATAAAAGAAACAAAATACTTTACAGAGGAGTTTGTGGTCCAGATCACTCAGCAACAGAGAACTCTAGATGCTGCACTGCTGCTGCTAAGTCTCTTCAGTTGTGTCCCACTCTGTGCGACCCCATAGACGGCAGCCCACCAGGCTCCCCCATCCCTGGGATTCTCCAGGCAAGAACACTGGATTGGGTTGCCATTTTCTTCTCCAATGCATGAAAGTGAAAAGTGAAAGTGAAGTCACTCAGTCTCAGTTGTGTCTGACTCTTAGCTACCCCATGGACTGCAGCCTACCAGGCTCCTCCATCCATGGGATTTTCCAGGCAAGAGTCCTGGAGTGGGGTGCCATTGCCTTCTCCGAGATGCTGCACTAGTTTCCCTCAGAAATGATTAGCTAGTAGTGCTAGTTGAAGCTTATAATAGTTCCTGATTTTTTAATAAGCATTTGGGAAATATATCCAGGAAATCTGATTAGAAATAAATGACAATAGGGAGAGTCCAGATGCAAAGAAAGGAACTTGTGTAAATTAACAAAGGTTTCCCAATGAGAAATTAAAATAGAAATTTAGGAATAGGGTACAAGGGAAAAAAGCCAGCAAATAAGCCCTTCGTCTGGTAACGCTTTGAAAATGTTCGTGGATTGAAGAATGAATAAAGAGCGAGGAGATAGAATGAACACATGCCCTAGAAATTAGGATAAGAAACTACAGCGTGATGCTCATATGGAAAGCCAGGAACTCTAGTCACTTTCCACACGCTGGACTGCAGGGTTCACTTTTCAGTTGTCCAAGAAAAAGTATATCCTCACTCAGAGATTTGATTAAAAAAAAACAGTCTCATTAATTCAGATACTTTATGATCATATTCACCTTAGTGTCATCCTAAACCCCTCACTTTTTCTCTCACCAGTTCCTCCACCTAGCTGTTTGTTACTTATTTCTCAGATCCATCCTTTTGTTAGTATTCTTTCAGTCTCAGTACCTCACCATTTCATGCCTGAATGTATACCCATGGCTGATTCATGTCAATATATGGCAATGTATGGCAAAACCACTACAATATTGTAAAGTAATTAGCTTCCAATTAAAATAAATAAATTTTAAAAGAAAGAAAAAAATAATAAAGTAATGGAACATTGTTGGCACCAAAAAATTAAAAAAAAAAAAATCTTCCAATCTAATTTCCTTGATCTCTTCAAACTATTTTCTTTTCTGCTCTGAGTGAATATCTGAAATATAAGTCCTGCTCTGTTACTTCCCCTTCATCTTACCTTTACTGTATAACATTTATCTCTAGTAAAATCTGATATCTTCATCAAGGTATTAAAGGTTCTCCATGATTAAATGTATGACCCCCTTTCCCTCATTTCCCTCATTACCTATAAGCACTAATGATACCTTGCTTCTGGAACAAGTCATAAACTATTTTAGGTCTCCCTTCCTTGTTCATCTTATATAATTGTCCTGGGATGTCCTCCCCTCACATATTATTCAGTCTTCTGCTAGCCCTTTTATCCAACCACAGCCACGGTGCTTCATCGAGTATGAACTGTTTTGCACAAATTTGTTCACTGACCTCTTTTGTAAAGGTACTGTAATTTTCAAACTTACTAATTCAAAGAGCAAATATTTTAAATTGTTTTGAACATATAAAATACTTTGAAAATAAGTTCAAGATTGTTACAGTACAGACTTCTCTACTGATTACTAAAAACAATTCAGTTGGTTATATTCCACAAATTTTCACCAATCCTTAGCTATTCTTTTATTTACTGTTGTTACATATTTTAACAATTCATGTTTTTAAGAAGAATCACCATTGTGCAAACAGTATATGACAAAATATCATCTTCACATTTTGATACACCAGATAATGATCATTTATATAACTCCCCATGCAATGCAAAAGATGTGGGTTCAATCCCTGGGTCAGGAAGATCTCCTGGAGGAGGAAATGGCAACCCATCCCAGTATTCTTGCCTGAAAAATCCCATGGATAAAGGAGCCTAGCGGGCTAGAGTCCAAAGAGTTGCAAGAGTCAGACACAACTGAGCATGAATGCACCTATAGAATGTCATAGTATAGCTCAGAAATAAAGGCAGAAAGGGCCAGGGCTAATGTGCTTATCTTATTATATTTTATCTTTTCAAAGAGTAAATGCATGTATAAAGACTAAAAATTAATTCACTTCTAACAATAATATGCAGATGACACCATCCTTATGGCAGAAAGTGAAGAGGAACTAAAAAGCCTCTTGATGAAAATGAAAGAGGAGAGTGAAAAACTTGGCTTAAAGCTCAACATTCAGAAAACGAAGATCATGGCATCTGGTCCCATCACTTCATGGGAAATAGATGGGGAAACAATGGAAGCAGTGTCAGACTTTATTTTTTTGGGCTCCAAAATCACTGCAGATGGTGATTGCAGCCATGAAATTAAAAGACACTCCTTGGAAGGAAAGTTATGACCAACCTAGATAGCATACTCAAAAGCAGAGACATTACTTTGCCAACAAAGTTCATCTAGTCAAGGCTATGGTTTTTCCAGTGGTCATGCATGGATGTGAGAGTTGGACTGTGAAGAAAGCTGAGTGCCGAAGAATTGATGCTTTTGAACTGTGGTGTTGGAGAAGACTCTTGAGAGTCTCTTGGACTGCAAAGAGATCCAACCAGTCCATTCTAAGGAGATCAGTCCTGGGTGTTCTTTGGAAGGAATGATGCTAAAGCTGAAACTCCAGTACTCTGGCCACCTCATGCAAAGAGTTGACTCATTGGAAAAGATTCTGATGCTGGGAGGGATTGGGGGCAAGAGGAGAAGGGGATGACAGAGGATGAGATGGCTGGATAGCATCACCGACTCGATGGACATGAGTTTGAGTGAACTCCAGGAGTTGGTGTGGACAGGGAGGCTTGGCGTGCTGCAATTCATGGGGTCACAAAGAGTCGGACATTACTGAGCGACTGAATTGAACTGCACTGAACAATAAAAGGTTTAATAAATGTCTTAATTTTAGCTATTTAACGATAACTTAGTAGGAGAAATAACAAGTGAAACATTTTTGAACAAATGAAGAACTTTTGAATACTTAGTCTCCAAGTTTATCATTAAGCATAAATATGATAAATTGAAAAAATTAAGTATTCTTAATATACTTCTTTTAAAGTAAGATAAAATTAGGCCAAATTACATTTAATCAAAGTATAAGCTCATGAATTTTTAGAAAAAAGTAATTTGTCTTTATTCAGAAACTTACTTTTTGGAATACTTTTCTTCTTTGCCTTGTTCTAATTTTGATATTTTTATTAAACCTTCAAAGAACTATGTATTTATTTTATATAAAATCATGAACAGTATATTTAAAATTTTTTTTTATTTATACGTGAAGCTGTTCTCTCTACATTCATTCAACAAGTCCTTTAAATCTTCCTTAGTACACAAATCAGAGAAGGCAATGTCAACCCACTCCAGTACTCTAGCCAGGAAAATCCCGTGGACGGAGGAGCCTGGTAGGCTGCAGTCCATGGGGTCCCGATGAGTTGGACACGACTGAGCAACTTCACTTTCACTTTTCACTTTCATGCACTGGAGAAGGAAATAGCAACCCACTCCAGTGTTCTTGCCTGGAGAATCCCAGGAACGGGGGAGCCTGGTGGGCCACCATCTATAGGGTTGCACAGAGTCGGACCCGACTAAAGCAACTTAGCAGCAGCAGCAACAGCAAGGAGAAAAAAAAAAAAAGAGTTTCATGTGTGAGAAAGTCAGAGAAACATCTATACTTCATAATCCTGTCCAGAGCCCAATGTATATTACGATAGCACTTTGAAAGTAATATAATTCCCACATGAAACAGTTATTCTCCATACCTAAAATTTGATTTCTGTCCACTTGAATGACAGATTTCAATAAGTAACATAAAAATTGAATTTAATAGCAAATATTTCCATCTTATATTTATTTTTTGCCTCACCACATGGCTTTCAGGATCTTAGTTTCCCAATCATGGTTTGGACCTGTGCTCCTTGCAGTGGAATCAAGGGGTCTTAAACACTGGATTGTCAGTGAATTTCCATCATTTCCATTTATTTTAAATCAAAATAAATAATATGTAATAGGTATGTTTTTTTCTGTACTAAATGTAGAAATAAATATCCTTATTTTCCACTCAGATACATCATTTTAACATCGCAATTCACAAGTGTTAGATGATAGGTGACACGTTACTATTCATATAATATGGTCATTAAATTTCAAAATTTAAATTAAACTTCAAAAATATTTGTTTTATTAATAAAACATATTGTGGGAACAAAATAAGGAGAAAAAGTTCACTGTTGATTTTGTTAAGTACATTTGACAGGATTTTCCCTATAAAATATATCTCTCACCTCTCTCTAGAACTCCATATCAAATTGTTAATATTTTCATCACCACTAATCTTTATGCTCAATATTTCCAAAACAAATGCTATACATTGTACTAAAACCTTTTTTTTCATATTCCCCACCCCCCAGGTGATAACTCACTAACTTTTCTGTCACCTATCCTAGAAATTCAGAATCATCTTCTACTCTACCTCCTAACCATTCTTTTTCTAAATTACTTGTTGAAATGATCCCATCTCTCAGAAGGAGGGATATACTCATCTTAGCTACTTATTTTTCTTTGTTTACATGATTAATTATAGTCTTCTAACTGTTCTTTGTATCCCTAGTATATGCCATCTTTATTTCAAATTTTTCTTTATAAAGCATAAATTCCCTGCTTTACTAACACAAATCAGCCAAAAGCCTACCAGCTAATTAACAAAAATAAAAAACTTTGATAAATCTGTGAGGATTATATTATGTGAAATCAATTAGGAAATTAATTTTGAGTAACATATAATAAAGTATAAAGTTCTTAGAATCCCACATTGAAGCTTTTATAATTGCCTACTGCTGCTACTGCTGCTGCTGCTAAGTCACGTCAGTTATGTCTGACTCTGTGTGACCCCATGGACGGCAGCCCACCAGGCTTCCATCCCTGGGATTCTCCAGGCAAAAACACTGGAGTGGGTTGCCATTTCCTTCTCCAGTGCATGAAAGTAAAAAGTGAAAGTGAAGTCACTCAGTCTGTCGACTACTTACTTTCAATATGTTTACAAACAAAATAAAAAACAGCGAAGAATCTGACAATTTAATTAACTAGAAGGCAGATAAAGAACTCTGCTGAATGCTTATTATCTACAAATAATTAAAGGTGTTGATATTTCACTTCTGTACCCCTCAGCACATTTAGTATAGTACCATGGACAGAGAAGCTATTTGGTAATATTAATAGTCTGTATTTGAATTGAACCATCTAGTCCAGTACCCTTTATTTATTATGATACTATGAATACTTTGAGAAGTGAAATAATGTGCCCAAAGAACTTAACAAGAACCACAATGCAGTTTTTAGTTTAGAAATGTATGCATGATCAAAGACACAAGAATGCCATCTGGTGGTAACTTATGCAAAGCAACTGTACTAAATGACTTCTACTGCTAATAGGAGGTAGACCAGAAGGCTGTAGTTGACAATTATAACTTTTCAAGAGGAAAAAAAAATCATGTTAAAGGGAAATAATCATAAATACATTATCGTTCACATAGTTCACCTTATTAACTAAAATGTTCATCTTCAAGATATTTGGCTCGAGTCAAGTAGAGTTTCACTGAAATACGATGGAGCCAATCTCATTAACTGTAACTTGGAAGTATGACACGTACATAACACATGCATGGAATGTGATGTATTAATACAGTAGCACTTGTATACAAATGATAAAAAGATATGAGGGCATGCTCAAAAGTGTTTCGCCAGCATGAATGTATAATCAAAAATATTTCCTACATGGTAGTTGTAAACATGTGAACTAAACACAGAAAAAAGCATATTTTTTGTAAGTATTTTTAACAACTTTCAAAATAGCTCTGATACAAAATTACAGGAGCCAGAATTTTGGAAAATATCAATGGCTTAGTTTATGCTTGGCTATTCCCAGGTGGCTCAGTCCGTAAAGCGTCTACCCGCCATGTAGGAGACCAGAGTTCGATCCCTGGGTTGGGAAGATCCACTGGAGAAGGAAATGGCAACCCACTCCAGTCTTATTGCCTGGAAAATTCCATGGATGGAGGAGACTGATAGGCTACCGTCCATGGGGGTTGCAAAGAGTAGGACATGACTGAGTGACTTCACTCTTTCTTTATTAAAGGTAAGGTTTATCATGAAAAATAATTCTAGATCCTATCTCTAATATAGATTTCAGTTGTTTGTTTGAAGCCAAAATGTTCAATTCACAAGTCAGACAGTAAAAGAAAAGGGCTGAAACGATTAAATTACCTATGTAGTTTTTACATATATTTATGAACATATATATGTTTATGCTTTACAGCATTTATTTATAATATCAAAATTAATGATTGCAATCTATTTCAAGCAAAACTAGAATCAGTTTATTTAGGAATTCCATTGGTGATCTTTTTTGTAAGTGTTTCTGTCAACAGTACATTTAATGAGAAATAAATGCAACTATGGCATGGCCCTACCAGTAAGTAAATCTTGAGTTGACTCCATGTTAGTACACAAATTAGGAAACTCAATGAAGTAATTTGAAGGTGCCCCTAGTGAATTGAAACAAAGATTGCATCTGCTTCTTTAAAAAAAAAAAAAGAAGAAGATATAGATGACTTCTTAATTGGCCCTCTACTTTTTTCTTATGGAAATTCCTGTACTATCAAAGCCCATTCGAGGAGGGTGCAACTCTCCTCAATAAGTTAGCAATGCTTCATAAGACTTTTAAGTCAAATATATTGAAATTAGGACTCTCTGGGGCCTATTGAACCATTCCCCTAAAAAAGCAGCACTTGTTTGGCTATTCCTGCTTAATTTGGGGATTAATGCTGGAGATTTGAGAGGAAATACAACTAAAAAAGGGAGCTTTCCCAGTGGGTCGGCCGGTAACGAATCTGACTGCGTTGCAGGAGATGCAGGTTCAATTCCTGGGCCAGGAAGATCCCCTGAAGTAGGGCATGGCCACCTACTCCAGTATTCTTTCTTGGAAAATCCCATGGACAGAGGAGCCTAGTTGGCTGTAGTCCATAAGATCACAAAGAATGAGACACAACTGATGTGACTTAGTATGCACACGTGACTACAAGAAATGTTAAATCACTTTAAATTACAAATTACAAAAGAACTCATTGAAGTTTAAGGAAAAATGTAACAATATACATATATTTTTTAATTTATGCATACTTATTTGGCCCCAGAACAATGCAGTATACACTGTTTAATAGGTTTCAGTTTCCATTAGAGCTATTTAAATCCCTTTGTGTTAATAAATGATCTGCATTTATATGTAATAGCTTTTAATAAAAGTTATGGACTAAACCTTTTAGTTATCAATAATCTAACATAGTATAGTGCTAAGGACAAAAAAGAAAACAAAAACTTACATTTCATTTTGTTCCAACAAAACTGAAATTAAGTATCTGCCTGAGATCATTTTAGTCCATTCTAATAGAGTGAGCAGTTCTGTCCCCAACCTCTGATTGTTCTTGAAGACTAAAAGACAGACTTACACTTTCATCTCCTTTTGCTAGTAAAAATGTTTTACTCCTGAAAGTTTTTATTTAGAATATGCATGTTATATTGGCTGTTATTTGTGGCCATGCAATATTCTCAAATTATTTTTAACAAAATTGGTGATAGAATAGGCTCATATTCCAGGGGGTGGGAGGTATTTGTGGGATAGCAGTGACTGTGGTGGTTAAGAGTTTAATATTGGAATCAGATGGCATGGTTTATGGTTTGGATTTGGAGCTCAATACTTATATGCAGTGTGACTTTTATAAGTTACTTATTTTGCCTACATTTCCTTATCTGTAATATGTAGTTAATAATAGTATCTCCTGGTGCTATTGAAAGGAACACATTTAAAGTACTTAGAAAAGTGCCTGACACATACAACACTAAATAAATAATAGCTGCTATTCTCAGGCTAATAATTGCTATTACAAGACACGAGTTTGCTCAAAAATAGAATTTTTCAGTCAAAATTTTGTTGCAACTAAGAAAATTACAGTGAATAGCATAAATGTTATTAGAGCAAATAATATATTATAAAATAAATGCTTTCAAAATAAAATCAACTTTATGGTTTTCAAATTGAATAGCATAAGGAACCCTATATATTAATCAAATACAGAATGGATATACTATCACAGTATTATGTTCTGTCACTATATGAGATTGTTATTCAGTTGGTACTCTTGAAACATTGCTAACAAAGATCTTATCATGTGGTATAGGGGTCCCCAGATTCTAGGATCTAATACCTGATAATCTGAAGTGGAACAGATGTAATAATAATAGAAACAAAGTGCACAATAAATATAAGGCACTTGAGTTATCCTGAAACCATCTTCCTTACCCTGGTCTGTGGAAATATTGTCTTTCCTGAAATTTGTTCCTGATGCCAAAAGGTTGGGGACCACTGATCTAGTAGGAACCAAATAGAATTCATAACATCAGTTGTCCATAATTCAACACAATGTAAATTTATGAATTTGCCATTAGTGCTTTCTTTATTATTCTGAAATCTGAGTTCTGATCCTAGTAGAGAATTTTTATGTCATGTCATAACTAAGATATCACTGACCTTTCAGTGGTGCAGACAGCTTCACCTAGGATAGATCATCAAAGACAGGTGATGTTTGTACCATTTAATACAATGGGCAAAGCCTCCTTTATCTCAAAACTGTTTGCTTCATTGATCTGCCATTCTTCCTGAAAATCAGAACCAATAGAGGTATTGATTAATTCTTTTAGTCATATATTTAGGTCTTTATCCCTCAGTTCAGTTGTTCAGTGATGTCTGACTCTTTGCAACCCCATGGACTGCAGCAAGCCAGGCTTCCCTGTCCATCGCCAACTCACAGAGCTTGCTCAAACTCATGTCCATTGAGCTGGTGATCCCATCCAACCATCTCGTCCTGTGTCATCCCTTTCTCCTCCTGTCCTCAATCTTTCCCAGCATCAGGGTCTTTTCCAATGAATCAGTTCTTCGTGTCAGGTGGCCAAAGTTTTGGAGCTTCAGCTTCAACATCAGTCCTTCCAATGAATATTCAGGGCTGATTGACTGGTTGGGTCTCCTTGCAGTCCAAGGGACTCTCAAGAGTCTTCTCCAACACTGCAGTTCAAAAGCATCAATTTTTGGTGCTCAACTTTCTTTATAGTCCAAATCTCACATTCGTACATGACTGCTGGAAAAACCATAGCTTGGACGGTATGGACTTTTGTTGGCAAAGTAATGTCTCTGCTTTTTAATATGCTGTTTAGGTTGATCATAGCTTTTCTTCCCAGGAGCAGTCCATGGAATTTTCTAGGCCAGAATACTGGAGTGGGTAGCCTTTCCCTTCTCCAAGGGACCTTTCCAACCCAGGGATCGAACTCAGGTCTCACCACATTGCAGATGGATTCTTTACCAGCTGAGCCACAAGGGAAGCCTGTCTTTATCCTTAACTTGCCTTAAATATATCCACAAGATAGATAGATCGATACACCACAAGAATCATGGGTACTTAAATTAACAAGTCATTCTCATTCTTTAATAATCTCGTCAAGTAAAACATTGTTCTTTAAACTTTAATGGGAAATAATAAGCAAAAAATTAATTGAGGCACTGTAATAAAAACTCTTTATGATATAGTATGATACATTATTATTCATTGTGTCAATGTACTAAAAATTGCTACAGTTTAAAAGCTGAAATGAATAAGTTGGGGTGGGGTTCAAAATATAAGATGCTTCCAAAATATAAAATCAGAAATAGAATAAAAAACTTCAACACTCTTTCTGAAATTTAAAAAAAAATGAATTTTGCATTCCAGGATAGCACATGCACAACTCAGAATATGTTGTCAAGGCAATTATGTTATTAACTGATTATTTTCTAAGAAAAGCAGATGGTAAAATAAATTATATTCTTAAGAATTTTTCTTAGATTTCCTACTTCTGGAGAGTGTTCTTCCATGAAGAATTAAAACAGAGTTAGTGAAAGGGCTCCCATATTGTTACTTAATGGAAAAATGTTTTCCTGTCTACATTACCAGTGACAGAATTTCCTATTCTGGATTTGTCATTTTGGGTAACAATGTAATCTTTAAAATAGGAACACATGAAAATAGTTTTATTATTGGTTATTTATTTGAGCGCCAGGGAAGAGAAAGCTCTGCAGCTGCTTTAGACACTTGACGGGAGTCAGCTCTTACAAGATTGATGAGCCGTTGTAACGTAAGCATTGAGTATATACTTGGAACAAGAGACCATTATGTTGTGAGGCGTCCCCACTTTTCAAAACTTTGCTTCACGCCACTTGGTTTTCATGAAGGATCTACCTTAGTACCTGTTTTCACTAATTGAAAGAAATCTAAAGAGAATTTTCACTTTTACAAAAAAGTGAAAGTGTTAGTCACTCAGTCATATCTGACTCTTTGTGACCCCATGGAGTATAATCCACCAGGCTCCTCTGTCCGTGGAATTCTTTAGGCAAGAATACTGGAGTGGGTTGCCATTTCCTTCTCCAGGGGATTTTCCTTACCCAGAGATCAAACTCAAGTCTCCTGCATTGTAGGCAGATACTTTACTGTCTGAGACACCAAGGAAGCCCCATTTATACCTTTCACTTTAAAAGAAAAAAAAAAAAGTGAAAGGTAAAATTGAAATTCAGCATTTGTTTTGCAGCAAGATTCCCAGGTGGTACTAGTGGTAAAGAACCCACCTGCCAAGGCAGGAGATGTAAAAGACATGGGTTCAGTCCCTGGGTTGGGAAGATCCCCTGGAGAAAGGCATGGCAATCCACGCCAGTATTTTTGCCTGGAGAACCCTATGGACAGAGGCGCCTGGGAGGCTAAAGTCCATAGGGTCACAAAGAGTGGGACATGACTGAAGTGACTAGCATGTATGAGGTGTTACAGAGGCAGTGTGGCCCCTAGGCACCACCAAGCTCCTTGCCTGGGAACTACACTCAGCATCTTAGCATCAGGCCACCATGGCTTCAAACTGTGTCTGTAGCATCTGTGCTTTATCTCAATTTATTTTTGTGCATCTGTTAGCAAGATGTGTCCTAAGGTAGCTGCTTCTTCACTTTCTTCTTTATGGCTTACAGAAAGATTCATAGGGATGCTCTATTTTGGATAATGGGGGAAAACTGTACCCCTTTTTTCACAAACCCATAACACAATCAAGGACACTGAGGTGTCCTTGAAGTGAAGTGGCATCCCTCACTATTACACTTAAGAAATCACTCACAATATATACGTTTCTAATCACCAGAGCTCTAGTTGAGGTCACTTCCTAAGAGGACAAAGGAAGTCCCCTAGGGGACACAACAATTCTGTTTTCCTTGTGGCCAAGATTGTCCCCTGACTGCACTGAGCTGCTTAAACCATTCCATCAATGGATAAATAAATAAAGGATTTGCTGTATTGGCTCTGTTGATTGATCTTGATTATAAATGGGAAAAAGAGTCCCTGGTTTACACTGGGATCAAGAAGGAATATGTATAGAAGCCAGTAGATTTAGCAGACGGCCAGTGAATACTTTTGTGCACAGAAATAAATTAACGAAACATTACAACAAAAATCAACAGGTTCATAAATGGCTCAGACACTTCAGGAATAAAGGTCCAGGTCACAACATCATGACCAGTTGAAACAGCGGCTGAGGGCAAAATATGAAATGCTTGGTGAATAGATGGAGACGCCGAAAATGGCTCCAAAAATTATCGGTTACAGGGCAAAAAAAAAAGGATAGCTATCAGTGTTTTCTCCCTTGCTTTGTTATAGAAGTATCTGCATATATATAGACCAATTTTTATTATTTCTTCTATTTCTCTGCAATTTTATATAAGGCATGTTGGTGTTAGTTGAGCTTCCCAGGTGGCACTAGTGGTAAAGAACCTGCCTGCTGGTGCAGGAGACATAAGAGGCGCTGGTTGGATCCCTGGGTTAGGAAGAGCTCCCGAGGAGGGCATGACCACCCACTCCATTATTCTTGCCTGGAGAATCTCATGGACTGAGGAGCCTGATCAGTTTTGATCCATAGAGTTGAAAAGAGTCTGACACGACTGAAGCAATTGAGCACATATGTGCATGTTGGTGGCAGTTAGCCTTTTCATGTAGGCTTTAAGTTGTAAGGATGTCAAGAGGCTTTGTGATGAGCTAGGTGATGGGAGCTAACAGTAGTTGCTGAGGATGTGTGCCTCTCATTTGGAGAAGAGAGCAAACATGTCTTCATCTATACATGGCTGACTCCTCTATTCAGTACCAATTTCTCAAATGGGAGACACTCATAAGAGACTTTTGAGGCAAAAAATAAACAAAAGCTGCTATCAAAAAATAAACAAAAGACATATAGTTTTGCCAGAGGGTTCACAGCCTTCTCTCTCCACTTGCCTACTTTGAAGTTACACAAAGCTGAGCAGCAATTCCCTGTGATTCTTGCACTTCTTGATTTTCTGAATGTCAGAAGCCACTTCCCTGTCCTGACCATTACTCTCCCAGCTCTTGTCTGGTTTTGCAGACTTTTAATTTCCTGTATTAATCCTTCTTGTCTATATAATAGAGTGTTTTTCTTTTCCCGTTAGATCTCTCTGATACAGTAACTACTGTATTTTCTCCTAGCAAACCATTGAAATTACTGCTCTCAGGAAAATGAAATCTTCTCTTCTCACCATAATTCATATCCCTAAAATCTCAGCTTCTCTCCATCTTTTGGATAAAACTGTAGATTTGTGTATTTTGAAAGGAGATCTAAAGTGACTTTTATCTCCACTATTATAATAGCTCTCATCATGAAAGACTAGACTAGAGTTGATTATATTCTGACTTAGACCTCTGTTCAACATTTTCTTTTTGAATCAGGTTCCTCAACCACTCTGTACCGTGTCTATCCTGAGTGAACAGAGAATCCTCAGTGGTCATATAATTTGTCCATTACCAATGTGTGTCCTTTCCATTGCCCTGGCCTACTTTCCAACAGCTTTCTATCAAGTGTGTTGTACTTTCTGCATGTGCACCTTGCATTATTCATCATACTTTTCTCCTGTTCAGCCTTTCTCCAGCCACAAAGGTCCATTCTTCTTCCCAAAACTACTTTAATATTTCAAGATAAATTTTGGCAATTTATATTCACCTTTTTTCCTCATAAAGAGCACAAATATAAGCAATTTAGTCAATTAAATATTAGATGATTTGTAAGCACAAGGAAAATTGGGATAGTGAGTGGAACTCTTAAGATTCAGTATCCTTAAAACTCCTTACGTATTGAGGGTGAGCAAACTTTTTGCTGGTATTACGTAAGTTGGCAAGATTTTGTAAAGTGTGTATAGGCATTTCCTGTGATGACTCCTAACAGCAGCTTAATAGCTCTGTTCCCATTCTATGTAGATCTCCTTTGAAACTTCCTACATGTTATTTCCACTGAGGTAGGTCATTTATAAAATCATTTAAACCATATTAGAAATTCAGGAAGAATCTCTTATGTATAGAGGCTCTTGAGCTGTTTCTGTGCACTATTTTTTGACATGTTTGTGATGAGGCCCTCCCCCCACCCCAATTTAATTCAGTTTTATTTAACAACATTGCTTAAGTATCAGTCATGACCCTGGGATACAATTATGGTTATCCCTTCCAGAAATAGTAAAAGAGATATATTTCTCCTATAAATATTTAATTTTAATTTTTACTTAGCCTTTTCTATAAAACTGAATCATTTTAACTATAAAAGCAATACATGCTTTTATATTAAAAATAAAATTAAAATATTTTTAAAGTAAAAATTAAACACAAGAAAATAGCTATGACTCCCATTCATCTCCACACCTTTGTCCCCAAATAACAAGTTTTCCATTTAATATTTTTAATTTTTATACCACTTGCCACCATAACTTTACACCTAAACCTACACCTCTGTTTATTGTTGACTTATCAAAGTTATGCAGTATCTTTTGACATCAGCAGTGAAAACTATGAAATTGATGTATTTTCGTTACTTCTCATCTATCTTAGTCACTCCATTTTCCAACTGAAGTAAGTGTATTATTTTTTTTTTATTACATGTAGTACTTAAAAACTTGTTTTAAAATATTTTTATCAAGGAAAAAGTCCACATGGTAGCAAGAACTGAAGAACTTATAATAAAAACATTATCATTCTCTCCTGCTTACCCTACAGGCGACATTCTAAAATCATTTGTATTTTCAGTTTTCTGGGTGCTGTGACTCCAACAATTCTAGATAAATAAATATATCCCTTTGTTTTGTATATATATTTTAGTTAAAATATATTGACTCTCTGGGAAAAAAATAACATCTCACTCACTTACATGACCCTCTTTCTTTTCTTTGTTTCCTCCTATTGGAAAAAAAGGAAGAGACAAAGAAAAAGGGAACAATGCCTTGAAAGTCAATGAAGAGAGTTATGCCAAAGAGGAGCGGGTAACCAACAGGGTAATATAGCATAGTAGAGTAATGAGAGAAGGACCTAGAATTTATTATTGAATCCTATAAGATGAAAGACATCGGTGTTTATTACAATAGCAGTTTTTGTGGAGTTGTTGGGGAAGAGGTTGACTAGAATGCTTTTAAGAGAGAGTAGGAGGTGAGGAATTGGAGACATGGATTATTGACTGTTCATTTTAGAGGACTGACTGCAAAAAAAAAAAAAAAAAGCTAAAGAAATGGAATGGTAGTTAGGGAAACAGAATAAAGAGAAGTATTATTTTAAAATTCAGAGAAACAATACCATTTCTGAAACATGATAGGTATGAACATAGAGAGTAAAAACAATTATGATGTAGTAGAAAGAAAGGACAATAGATGAAATGATGTCCTTAATTAGGAGAAAGCATAGATGATCTAGTGCTCAAGCAAGTAGGTGATGGTAAGTGGACAAATTAATTGATGTGCTTCTATCTCAAGAGTCAGTAATTTTTAGCCAAAGTAGAGTTCTTAATTAAAAAAGAATGGAAAGAAAGCTTATAGACATAACTTAATGTATGTTTTCAGGTAGACCATTTTTAGTAAACATCAGAATAACTTTTCTTTTTAAATAATAAAACTATTATTTTTATTAGCCTTCTTTCAGTAGAACATTTTTTTTTTAACTTGCATTTGCTATAGAAAAAATCAAATTGTTTAGCACAATCAAAGTCCTGTCACTGCCTCTCTGATTTCATCTCATACTACTCTACCTTTGGATCATTCTGTTTCAGTCACAATGGCCTTTTAGTTGTTATATGAACATGCAAAGTACCTACATGCCTTAAGAATTCATATTTACTCTTTTCTCAATCTGCATATAATCTTATATTTCATGTATCCTCACCATTAAAAAATTTACCATCATAAACAAAGCACCTATGTTCTCTCATTTCCTGCATTGTTTTACTTCACAGAATTTATCACCATCAAGAAATTATGTGTTTCATTTATTTGTGTAAAAACTTTCTCCTCCCATATGAATATACAGAAGCAGGAATTTTAGTCTTTTTGATCTGTTTCTATGTTCCCAGCACTAAGAATGATGTCTTAGTCATATATGGGCTTCCCGGGTGGTGTAGTGGAAAAGAATCCACCTGCCAGTGCAGGAGATGCAAGAGATGTGGGTTCAATTCAATGATCCCCAAGAGAAGGAAATGGCAACCCACTCTAGTAGTCTTGTCTTGAAAATTCCATGGACAGAGGACCCTGGTGGGCTACTGTCCATGAGGTCACAGAGTTGGACATGATCGAGTACACACACATGCATACATGATAGTCAATAAAATTATGGAATAAAGTTAATATTTATTATGATTTCTGGAAAACTTACTCAAGAATTACAGATTCCTTTTTTAACATCACATAAGGTTGTTCTTGTGCCATGATTGGATTTTTTTTTGTTTGTTTTTGTAACAGATATCATACTCTCTGTACCTCCTTATGTGATTGCAGAAAGCTCATTTTTAGTATGCTCTCTATGAATTGTATTGTCAGGAGGTTTTTTTTTTTCTTTTTTCCATTCAACATGTTTGTAAACTGCGTATGAATAGTTATTGCTAGATATTTTCATTCATTTCTGTTTTAGATTCACAGTAACTTACTACCTAATCCTCTGCCCTGAGTGAATTCTAATTTTTGAGTAACATTCTGTGGTGTTTCTCTGTGACTGTTAGGAAAAGATGTTACTTTTCTCTTGGTAGGAAGAAGTTCTTTTGGAAAGGTGTGAGTTTTCAATAAAGCTGTGAATAGACCATCTATTCTCTTTTTTGAATCAAAAAGAACATTAAACTTGCTATATAAAACCAGTCGATATCTACTCCCCAACTCCCCTGTTTTAGCTACTGAGCCATATTGCTGTCTAACTACAACATAGGCTACAGTGCCACACAGTAACGGTTATTGAATAAAATTAATACAAGTGTGTTTCTTTTATCCCAAAGACTAATTTTAACTTTTAAAGTGTTTTGTTGTTATTGTTACTTTTTACTATCTCTTCCAAAACTCATTAGGACTTTTATCCAACAGAAAAAAACTATAGGAAAGCAAGGGCCACCAGTTTCTAGTATAGATGTTATATTGTACTTAATTGGTTTTTATCTCTCTCTTTTTTTATTTGCAATAAATTTGTGCATAATCAACCTAAATGAGAATTGTATGTTATACTCCTCCTCTGTAACCAACCAATACAAACCAATTATGTTTGTATCACTCAGTAGATTAGACGGCATGGTAATATAACTTACATTTGTTTTTGCTCAGTTGCAGTCTCTTTGTGACTCTATGGGCTGTAGCCTGCTAGGCTCTTCTGTCCATGGGATTCTCCAGGCAAGAACACTGGTGTAGGTTGCCATTTCCTTCTCCAGGGGATTGTCACAACTGAGAGAACAAATTCACATTTCTTTAGCTCTCCTGCATTGGCAGGCAGGTTCTTTACTGCTTGCACCACCTGGGAAGGCATTCACCTTGCAGCAATTCATAATAAAAATAGATATGCCCTTAAGTTCACAATGACACAACCCTTATAACAGAAAGCTCATGCTCAAACTACCGCACAATTGCACTCATCTTACATGCTAGTAAAGTAATGCGCAAAATCCTCCAAGGCAGGCTTCAGCAATATATGAACTGTGAACTTCCAGATGTTCAAGCTGGTTTTAGAAAAGGCAGAGGAACCAGAGATCAAATTGCCAACATCTGCTGGATCATCGAAAAAGCAAGAGAGTTCCAGAAAAACATCTATTTCTGCTTTATTGACTATGCCAAAGCCTTTGACTGCATGGATCACAATAAACTGAAAAATTCTGAAAGAGATGGGAATACCAGACCACCTGACCTGTCTCTTGATAAACCTATATGCAGGTCAGGAAGCAACAGTTAGAACTGGACAAGGAACAACAGACTGGTTCCAAATAGGAAAAGGAGTCCGTCAAAGCTGTATATTGTCACCTTGCTTATTTAACTTATATGCAGAGTACATCATGAGAAATGCTGGGCTGGAAGAAGCATAAGCTGGAATCAAGATGGCCAGGAGAAATATCAATAACCTCAGATATGCAGACGACATCACCCTTATGGCAGAAAGTGAAGAGGAACTAAAAAGCCTCTCAATGAAAGTGAAAGAGGAGAGTTAAAAAGTTGGCTTAAAGCTCAACATTCAGAAAACGAACATCCTGGCAACTGGTCCCATCACTTTATGGGAAATAGATGGGGAAACAGTGGCTGACTTTATATTTTGGGGCTCCAAAATCACTACACATGGTGACTGCAGCCATGAAATTAAAAGACGCTTACTCCTTGGAAGGAAAGTTATGACCACCCTAGATAGCATATTGAAAAGCAGAGACATTACTTTGCCAACAAAGGTCCGTCTAGTCAAGGCTATGGTTTTTCCAGTGGTCATGTATGGATGTGAGAGTTGGACTGTGAAGAAAGCTGAGCGCTGAAGAATTGATGCTTTTGAACTGTGGTATTGGAGAAGACTCCTGAGAGTCCTTTGGACTGCAAGGAGATCCAACCAGTCCATTCTAAAGGAGATCAGTCCTGGATGTTCTTTAAAAGGAATGATGCTAAAGCTGAAACTCCAGTGCTTTGGCCACCTGATGGGAAGAGTTGACTCATTGGAAAAGACTCTGATGCTGGGAGGGATTGGGGGCAGGAGGAAAAGAGTATGATAGAGGATGAGATGACCAGATGGCATCACCGACTCGATGGACGTGAGTTTGAGTGAACTCTGGGAGTTGGTAATGGACAGGGAGGCCTGGCATGCTGCAATTCATGGGGTTGCAAAGAGCTGAACATGACTGAGCAACTGAACTGAACTGAACTGAAGAGGAACTAAAGAGCCTCTTGATGAAAGTGAAATAGGAGAGTGAAAAAGTTGGCTTAAAACTCAACATTCAAAAAACTAAGATCATGGCATCCAGTCCCATCACTTCATGGCAAACAGATGGAGAAACAATAGGAACAGTGAGAGACTTTACTTTCTTGGGCTCCAGAATCACTGCAGATGTTGACTGCACCCATGAAGTTAAAAGACACTTGCTCCTTGGAAGAAAAGCTATGACCAACCTAGACAGAGTATTAAAACCAGAGACATTACTTTGCCAACAGAGGTCCATATAGTCAAAGCTATGGTTTTTCCAGTAGTCATGTCTGGATGTGAGAGTTGAGCACTGAAGCGGATCACTGAAGAATTAATGCTTTTGAACCGCGGTATTGGAGAACTCTTGAGAGTCACTTGTACTGGAAGGAGATCAAACTGGTCAATTCTAAAAGAAATCAACTCTGAGTATTTATTGGAAGGACTGATGCTGAAGCTGATGCTACAATACTTTGGCTACCTGATGCAAAGAACTGACTCACTGAAAGAGACCCTGATTCTGGGAAAGACTGAAGGCAGGAGGAGAAGGGGATGACAGAGGATGAGATGGTTGGATGGCATCACCAACTCGATGGACATGAGTTTGAGCAAACTTTGGAAGTTGGTAATGGACAGGGAATCCTGGCATGGGGAAGTACATGTGGTCACAAAGAGTCGGACATGACTGAGTGACTGAACTGAACTGATGCCCTTCAATTCACAATTTCCAGCATATATTTGATTTTCTTCTGGTTGCTCTTTATTGAAGAATATTTATGTTATTTTTATCTGCAAATTAGCAGAAAAAAAGTTAATTCTTCCTAAAATATAATTGATAAACAATTAATTTTAAAATTTTTTGCTGACAAGTGTTGATAAATGAAAATCATGACTCATCAGAAGCCCATCCAGAATGTACTATTTGGTTTCAACATGAAGCACAATACATGTCATTAACAAAATATTTTACACTATCAGCCAACTTATAATTTTCTAAAAGATTAACTTTAAACATCTCTTCAGTCTTTTCAAACCAAACTACCAGTGATTTCAGAGGAATTTTTTCTATTTCTTTTTAGTAAAAAGAGTGTAAAGTCATGGTCTACCTCAGTTTTACCATTAATTTAGATGTCATCGACTAGAAATTATGTTCAACATGATCTGGGAATTTGTCCTGTGATGTATAACAGTTTCTGACTTATAATAGGTAATCAATTAATACTCATTATTGAATAAAATTTTTCTGAGGAAACACAATACTCTGTGTCTTAATTTTTTTTTTAACAAGAGGAATTTAATGGGGATATCCAGGATTAGCATTCAAGATATTTTTCTGATAAAATTAGAGAAATAGTCTAAGAATCTGTTCTTAGACCTGACAACTGAAAAATAAATGTTCAGAATTCTGCGTGTCTATTTAAGCAAGTGAAGATAATTAAATTCATTTTCACTGGTATTAAATTAATTTATCTATGCACTTAGTTTTTATTCATATTGGAAGTTAGAGACACACTTGTACAATATTTGTATGTATTTAATAATCATAAATTAAAATATGATTTGACTACATATGTCACAGATTCTTATTTACTTATTTTTAAATTTTTTGTAATGTCTTAAAATATAATTTCATTCAGGAAAAATAAGATTTTTCTAGAATAATAGTCCAGAAGCCTGACATTTATGTCCTTTATTCTTCATCATTATGACCTAACGTTATATTTGGTAAACATATCACTGCTAATGTGTATTTGTCTCTCCTGAATTATAAAAAGCACATTTCAATTCCTCAGGCTAGAAATTTTATTCTTTAAATGGTTCGCAGTGCCTCTGGCCACACTTAGAATTTCGATTGCAAAGGAATATTCAATCTTTCAGTTAATAGCACTCAACCTACTGAATATTTAATTATTGTCCTTAAAATATATACAGTTGGAAGTATTTTCCTCCTAAAGTGATAATATTCTTTTCCTATTCTCTTATGATGGTAATATGTTTTATTTTAATTGCAATATTTACTATTAACAAAGAAGATTGAACATGTTTTGCAATTTGATTATAATTTATTTATAAAATGTTATTACAAAGAAAAGATTAAATTAATGTATGTAACATTAAAAGAGGAAGTGTAGCCAAGGACAGAAGTATTGCTTAAGAGCCTGGACTACATATACATAGTCAAGCACATATCCTAATTCTTGATTCAACTCTACTAAGCTCTACTAATTCAAGCTGTGTGGTCTTGGAAAACATCAACATAAACCTTAACTTTTTTTCAGCTTTAAGATGGGGCAAATATAAGATTTCTTTCATAGGGTTATAAAATAAAATGAGCTAAATATATATAAAGCACATAGTGTAGTTCTAGAGAAAAAATAAGCATTATTTATCTTATTATTATTAAGTATTATTGATTGATATGTATATGATCAGTAACATGAGTATTTTCAAAGAGCACGGCTTTTAGTTACATTATGGGGTAAAAAATTTTTTAAAACTTGTCCCAAATGCACTTGGGGATTTATTCATTTATTGTCTAAATGGAAGCTGTATTGCTAAAATAAAGGTAAGAGGACAAATGACTAAATTTTTAGGCAACTGACATAGGAAAAAATTTTAAAAGTGTATACATGCATACAAATTATAGAACCTTGAAAGTAAGGGAAGGGAAGCCCTATTGAACACTTTAATAGACTACAGGCTTCACAGGTGGTGCTAGTGGAAAAGAACCTGCCTGCCAAAGCAGGGGACTTGAGAGATCAGGTTCAGTCCTTGGGTGGTGAAGATCCCCTGGCAACCCACTCCAGTATTCTTGCCTGGAGAGTCCTGTGGACAGGGAACTTGGTAGGCTACAGTCCATAGGGTCACAAAAAGTCAGACACAACTGAAGCAACTAAGCATACACTTAGTGTAAAATTAACATTTGTATGCACTGGGAAGCAAAAACAAAATATGTGACTTTCTATATTGTGATTTTTTCTGGAAAGAAACCAGCATTATCTGTGAGATATGCCTATCAACAATTTGGAGGAGGAGCTGACTGGATATGGTTTTCTGGGAATGAATGCCAGAAAACTACATGCGTAGCTACTAACTCCGGCACAGTCAAGAGGGTAGGACATTAAGCCGTATTCTCTGAAAACCCTAAGGGCAAAGGCACGGCACTGTAACTGAAGCGAGTGACCAGAGAGCCACGGATAGGAAGCTTCTTCCATTGCGTTCGTTTTTCAACACCCATAAAGCTTGAAAAGTGGTTGCTGTAATAATGTTGGGAGGTGGAGTGGGAAAACCCATATCTCTAAAATTTTTACTGGTCAGCAGAAAGAAAATCAGTCAAAAGCTTCAGGATATCAGTATTTTCCTTCTGCCAGATATCTTGCAATTCATCTAATTGTTATAATCTAATTAGCATACAGAATTATAGCTGCAAGGGGACCTGGTAAATGTAGCTTTTATCTTTCTGGATCCTATTACACTGAAAAAATAAACTAGAAATTTGTGGGGATAAACACTGAAAGCCACTTGTGACCATATCACCACATTGATTTATTTTTCCTAGGAAAAGAAAAATGGTTACTAATTTTAAAAAATCAGCAAAATTTTCCTGTAATTCTTATTCCTTTCACATTTTCCTGTTGTGATTTAGGAGCTAAGCATGTTCTTAGAAGTCATATTAAGGCATTTTAAACCTCTGTTATAAAATAAGTAACCTACATTATCTACAGTCACTTTGTTTATTAACTATTATTAGTGCTGGACTATGAAGTTTTTCAGTAGAATTTAAACATATTTGAAGTCTGTAAAAATAAAAACAGCTTTAAAATATGAAAAGAAAACCTAGAATTCACATTAGTTTTCATTTGGATATCTGTACAGATTCACCTTATAATAACTTTATTAATTATGTGATTTCACATTCAAGACAGGTTTATTACTATGAAAGCAATATGTTGGTTAAAGTTCTTGTTTTCTAAGCATCTTGAGTGTCCATGATGATTTAAAAAAATTGTAGCCAACTGTATAATAAATTATATAGTATTAAAAGAGTCAAAATCAGTATTATACAAATCTTACCTTTTAAGGAAAATACATGCATAACACATACTGTCATGTATTATTTAATAATTTGGAATATATAGCATATGATTGAGATTTTTTCATTTTAAAGAAACAGAAGCATACTAACAAATTAAGCCAATTTGCAATTTATCAATTTTCCCATGTATGTTCTATAATAACTGGGCTGCTATTGTTACAGGCTCAGCTCTATAAGGCTGTGCTCACTTTTGCTTCAACTGCCGTATGTACTGCATCCTCTATTCCATTCCTGACACACACCATTTTCAGAGTTATATTTCTAAATCAAAGATGTGGCCAGGTCATTTCCCTGCTTGAAAACCTTCAATAGCTTCACGATGTGCCTAGGATAAATCTAGGCTCCTCAGTGTGTCTTCTGAACCACCTGCTCTAGTCAGACCAGTCTGCACACATTTCCTTGTCATTCCTAATCCTGTCCTTGTGTTTGTGATGCTATCTGCACTTGGAAAGCTGTCTTTATTCTAATTTGTCTGACTATTCTTAACCTTTTAAATCACCTAATTCTGAGAGGTTTTATTGCATTGTCTATGCCCAAAGTCATCCCTCCATTTTATTTGGTAATTAAAAATAAGTAACCCACTAAATAGGATGAAGTAATGGAAAACATAATTCTTATGCTAAAGACAGTTCTTTGTGTCCTTTTTATTCTCCATTTGAAATTATGAGTTATCATGATTTTTTAAATTACAATAATTCAGTCAATTAAGGATTTTAAATTTGTAAATGTATTTAGTGAGAGATAAATCCTATATTTTAGTAACAGGAGATATTCCTCCAGTTTTTTTCACTGAAAGGGATGAGTTAAAAGTCAGAAATAAATTACTCAGTTTGAAGTGTACTATTAGAATATCTATGAATTAATATATTATATCCAAAAATGACATGAGAATTATGTATTGACCATGCATGCATACTAAGTCGCTTCAGTCGCGTCCAACTCTTTGCAACCCAATGGACTGTAGCCCACCAGGTTCCTCTGTCCATGGAATTCTCCAGGCAAAAATACTAGAGTGGGCCGCCATGCACTCCTAGGGGATCTTCCCATCCCAGGAATCAAACCCCATACTTGGCATATTCCAGGAGGCATGCAAAATCAAAACAAGTATTCATCACAGTGACTTTCATTAATATAATGCAAGCATTCTAGGGGAAAGGCATATAGTAAAGATAATTTATTTTCCCTTTTAAAGAAACTTTTTTAAAACTTTTTATTTTGTATTGGAGTACAGTTGATTAACAATGTTGTGGTAGTTTCAGGTGTACAACAAAGTGATTCAGTTACACATATGAATTATTTTTCAAATTACTTTTTCAGTTAGGTTGTTATAAAATATTGAGCAGCGTTTCCTGTGCTGTACAGAAAGTCCTTGTTGGTTATCTGTTTTACACATATCAGTATGTACATGTCAATCCCAAGCTCCCTAACTATTCCTACACCTCACTCTTCACCTATGCTAACCATAAACTTGTGCTCTAAGTCTGTGACACTGTTTTGTAAATAAGTTCATTTGTATCAATTTTTTTTTAGATTTATCATATGGTATTTCTCTTTCTCTGTCTGACTTGCTTCACTCAGTATGGAAGTCTCTAGGTCCATTCATGTTGCTGCAAATGGCATTATTTCATTATTTTTAATGGATCATGAATATTATATTGTATATATGAATGATATCTTCTTTATCTATTCTTCTGTCAGCTGACATTTAGGTTGTTTCTGTCTTGGATATTGTAAACATCACTGCAAACATCACATTGGATCACATATATCCTTTCAGATCATGTTTGTTCCCAGATATAAATCCAGGAGTGGAATTGCAGGATTGTATGGTAGTATTTGATAAAATTCATCTCTGAAGCCATCTGGTCCTGGACTTTTGTTTGTTGGGAGTTTTAAAATCATAGTTTCCATTTCAGTCCTATGATTGGTCTGCTCATATTTTCTATTTCTTTCTGATTCAGTCTTGGGAAATTGTACTGTTATGACTGTTAGTATTTGCCTTATATATTTGAAGTACTCCTATGTTGGGTGCATATGTATTTATAATTTTTGTATCTTCTTCTTGGATTGATCCCTTGATCATTATGTAGTGACTTTCTTTGTCTCTTATAACAGTCTTCATTTTAAGGTCTGTTTGCCTGATATGAGCATTGCTATTTCCAGCTTTCTTTTGATTTCCATTTGCATGGAATATCTTCTCCCACCGCCCCACTTTCAGTCTTTATGTGTCCCTAAGTCTAGTCAAGGCTATGGTTTTTCCAGTGGTCATGCAAGAGTTGGACTGTGAAGAAACCTGAGCGCTGAAGAATTGTTGCTTTTGCACTGTGGTGTTGGAGAAGACTCTTGAGAGTCCCTTGGACTACAAGGAGATCCAACAAGTCCATTCTAAAGGAGATCAGTCCTGGGTGTTCTTTGGAAGGAATGATGCTAAAGCTGAAACTCCAGTACTTTGGCCACCTGATGCGAAGAGTTGACTCATTGGAAAAGACTCTGATGCTGGGAGGGATTGGGGACAAGAAGAGAAGGGGACGACAGAGGATGAGATGGCTGGATGGCATCACCAAGTCGATGGATGTGAGTTTGAGTGAACTCCGGGAGTTGGTGATGGACAGGGAGGCCTGGCATGCTGCAATTCATGGGGTCACAGAGTCGGACACGACTGAGCAACTGAAATGAACTGAACTAAACCGAAGTCTAAAGTGAGTCTCTTGTAGACAGCATATATAGAGGTCTTGTTTTGGTATCTATTCAGCCAGTTATATCTTTTGGTTGTAGCATTTAATCCATTTACATTTAAGGTAATTATCAATATTAAGTTCCTATTGTCATTTTCTTAATTGTTTTGGATTTATTTTTGTATGTCTTTTTGCTTCCTTTTCTTTCTTGTTCTCATTGCCTGTAGTTTTATGACCATCTTGAGTGTTGTTTGAGTTGCTTTTTCTTTTCTTTTTCTGTGTGTGTGTTTGTGCATGTGTGTGTATGTGTGCATCTCTTGTAGTTTTTGGGTTTGTTCCCATGAGGTTTTGATAGAGTAGTCTACATATGTACAAGGATGTTTTAAGTTGCTGGTCTCTTTCCCACCTATAGAAGTTCCTTCATCATTTGTTGTAAAGCTGATCTGGTGATGCTGAACTATTTTAGTTTTTGCTTGACTGTGAAACTTTTGATTTTCCTGTAAAATCTGAATGAGTACCCTGCTGGGTAGAATATTCTTGGCTGTAGGTTCTTCCCTTTCATCATTTTAAATATATCATGCCACTCCCTCTTTCCTTCAGATTTTCTGCTGAAAAATCAGCTGATAACCTTACGGGAATTCCCTATATGTTGTCATTTTTCCCTTGTTGCTTTTAATATTTTTTCATTGTCTTTAATTTTCAAATTGATTACTGTGTGTCTTGGCATGTTCTCTCTTGGATTTATCTTAACTACTTGGGACTCTCTGGGATTCCTGGACTTGGGTGACTGTTTCATCCTCCTACCATCTTGCTGTGGCTTCCTCTTTGTCTTTGAAAGTAGGGTATCTTTTTTCGGTAGGTTCCAGAAGTTTTTTTGCTGATGGTTGTTTAGCAGTTAGTTGTGATTTTTGTGTTTTCATAAGAAGGAAATGATCTCATGTCCTCCTGTTCTGCCATCTTGAGCTAATCTCGTGAAACTGATTCATAAAGTTCAATGTACGTTATAAATGTTAGAAGAAGTTTTACACTACCTAAGAGCCTTCCTAATTGTATATTTTCCTAAAAATAGAAAAGAAACCACATGTTATTTGAAAAGGGGGAATTGTTAATTTCAACAGCTTTCTATTCCCCTTCCTTTACCTTATCATCCTTCAAGTTGCTTCTCTTGCATCTTGTAAATTCTCTAAAAATTTAAGCATATTAATATCTCCTCATTTTAAAATAAGACAAAGATCAATTGGAGAGATTTAGATAGTATATTTCTTTAGGATTTCTAAAATATAAGTAATGAATGTATTTTTGCTGTCAAACAATAAATGCAGAAACACCTACATTATTGCTTGGAATATAGAAAACATAAATTAATAATCATGGCATAGGTGCACTGTCTTCCAAAATACTATATATGTGAAGTGAATTATCATTTAAGAGAAAAATTTTATTAACCAAACTAATTTAATTTATAGGCTGAATTTTAAACTTACTAACAATAAATTCTGTATATGGATAAGCTTATCAATGAGGGAAATAATATTTTATTTGTATGTCATGACAGAAAGCATTTGGAACTACCATTTACATGTTTGATGGCACTGATAAGTCCCTTTTTCTCTCTGAAACAATCTTTAGTGTCCCCTTCTGTAAATGGAAAAGACAAAGAAGCTGATTAGAATTAATTTAAGAGGATCGACATGGTGAAAGTGTCATATACATGAAAGATACTATATACATGTTGTTCTTATTCATTTCATTATTTTTAAAATTTTGTTTTAAACTGAATTGCATCCATCAGTTTCTCAATAAGCTTAAAATTTTTGGCCTCTTAAATATAAATCCATGGCAATAATTTAAAATGAATCAGTTTATCATACTGCTACTTATAAAAGTGTACTATTTAGCTACATTCACCTAGTAGCATGGATCAAAATGATTGAAAAGTATATATAGGAGAGATGTCACTGCAATTTAACTAAATTTCACACAAAATTAAACTATCCATTCTGATATTTCCAAAAAGATCTTTGAAGCTTTTTTGGTAAAAATATGTAATCACAAGGAAATAGTAATCCCAATAATTGATATGTCATTATTTTGTTTCCTCATTGAAAAGTGATTTGATACATAGCCAACTTTACAAATGAAAGGTTCAGGATGGGGAACACATGTATACCTGTGGCGGATTCATTTTGATATTTGGCAAAAGTAATACAATTTGTAAAGCTTAAAAATAAAATTAAATTAAAAAAAAAAGAAAATTATTCTTCACTAAAACGTAAATGATCTTTCTATTAATTAAAACTAGTAATTGAGAAATTCTCATATTTCACTCTCCTTTGAAAATTATTGTCATTTTTTTTTTCTGGAAGAGCTTAAGCTTTAATAATTTTACCATATCCTTAACAAAGTGAATAATTTTTAAATTGTTTTCTACTGCAGGATTATTTGTTTTGTTTATTAAGATTTGGTTTGTCGTTATTTTCAGCATAGTTTTTTTCCACATGTACACATAAGCACTCCCACATGAATATATGTACACGTGCACACACAAGCACATATATGAATATGTACTAATGATGCCCTTTTGTCCACTAGCACCAGTTGCATGTTTTGCCAGGCCCAGTGCAAAATGAAAATGTTGGATCTCTTGTTCAGAATAATTAAGGATTTCAAGATGGCAACAAAAAAAGCATTAAACCAAAAGTGACACTTTTCTGTGAGGAAGTCCCAGTGTGATTGCACAGATTACACATCCATTAAGCAGGTCAGACTGTTCACATTCTCTACAGGAAAACAGTGCTATCTTCATAAGTACTTAGCCTTCATCTTCATTTTCTTTCTATTGAATCTGTTCTGAATGAGGTGGCAAAATGGTAGTAAAATAATAGTTACTGCTATTAATCTTTATTATTTAGTATAGCTATAAGATATACATGCATGCATGTGTGCTAAGTCACTTCAGTTGTGTCCAATTTTGCAACTTCATGGACTGGCCGCCAGGCTCCTCTGTCCATGGGATTCCCCAGGTAGGGATACTGAAGTGGTTGCCATTTCCCTCTCCAGGGGATCTTCCCGATCCAAAGATTGAACCTGTGTCTCTTATGTCTCCTGCATTGACAGGTGGGTTTTTTACCACTAGTGCCACCTTTAAATCCTCAAGAGTAGAATATAGGTGGTGTTTTTATTCTCTGAACTTGGGTATAGTAAAATCAAACAATTGTCTTTGTATCCAGTTATTAAATAACTTTTCTCACTTATGAAGTCTCTGAAGTGTCACACAACTAAGAAATAGGCAAGCAAAAAATATCTACTATATTTCTTAAAAATAAAATACCCAAACTGTACTTATAACTTATTGTACTGACTGTCCTCTCATGGGAAGAAAAAATCCTTATATCTTTCTATGTACCATAAAGATTAAACTCTAATTGATTAACTTAAGCATATATTTCCTGAACAAATGGTTTTTGTGTATATCTGCTTTGCATCAAGAATAACCTGTCAAACATCTTTGGACTTTGGTGATAATGGAGAAAGAGGCCCTGATACAAAATGTTATATTATAACTCTATGCAGAAGTTCAATATGAAAATGTTCAGTTCAGTTCAGTTGCTCAGTCGTGTTTGACTCTTTGCGACCCCATGAATCGCAGCATGCCAGGCCTCCCTGTCCATCACCAACTCCCGGAGTTCACTCAAACTCATGTCTATCGACTTGGTGATGCCATCAAGCCATCTCATCCTCTGTTGTCCCCTTCTCCTCCTGCCCCCAATCCCTCCCAGAATCAGGGTCTTTTCCAATGAGTCAGCTCTTCGCATAGGTGGCCAAGTATTGGAGTTTCAGCTTCAGCATCACTCCTTCTAATGAATATTCAGGACTGATTTCCTTCAGGATGGACTAGTTGGATCTCCTTGCAGTCCAGGGGACTCTGAAGAGTCTTCTCCAACACCACAGTTCAAAAGCATCAATTCTTCAGCACTCAGCTTTCTTCACAGTCCAACTCTCACAGCCACACATGACTACTGGAAAAACCATAGCCTTGACTAGATGGACCTTCGTTGACAAAGTAATGTCTCTGCTTTTTAATATGCTATCTAGGTTGGTCATTACTTTCCTTCCAAGGGGTAAACATCTTTTAATTTCATGGCTGCAGTCACCATCCGCAGTGATTTTGGAGCCCCAAAAATAAAGTCAGCCACTGTTTCCACTGTTTCCCCATCTATTTCCCATAAAGTGATGGGACCAGATGCCATGATCTTCATTTTCTGAATGTTGAGCTTTAAGCCAACTTTTTCACTCTCCTCTTTCACTTTCATCAAGAGGCTTTTTAGTTCCTCTTCACTTTCTGCCATAAGGGTGGTGTCATCTGCATATCTGAGGTTACTACACTGTTTTATAATTTTAAAAGAATTTTACCACAAATCTGCATCTTCTTCAATTTTATATCAATCTTCCTGTGTTTGTGTTTGAGTTGTGACAGACAGCTATGGATGGGGTAAAGCTAGGAAATTAAGTGGTAACACAATCTGCCATACCTGAACTTCTCAAAAACAGAAGCATATGTCATCTTAAAAGCCTTTTTTTTCTCAGAGGAAATTATTTCTGTTTGTGTTAAGCTTGTTGATTCATTGCTCTTCATTTCCTTGGGACCACCCTTTATCAATTTTCTCTTTTTTCATATGTATTTTTAAAAAATTTTCACCAGCCTTCTTTGTTTTCATTTCCACTTATTCCTCAATCCACTACCACTTGGGTTCTCTACCTGAATTGCCTGAATGACTCAAATGATTTATTTTTGCCTCTTTTTTTCTTTTAATTATAAACAGATAACATGAGATCCACTTTTAACAAAAAAATTAACTGTGCAGCACTGTTAATTATAAGCACAATATTGCACAACAGATCTATAGAACTTACTTATCTTGCATAACTGAAACTTTAAATCTATAGAACACCAACTTACCATCACCCACCCCAGCCCTGACAACCACCATTCTACTTTCTGCTTCTATGGGATTAACTATTTGAAGATGCCTCATATAAGTGGAGAAGGCAATGGCACCCCACTCCAGTACTCTTGCCTGGAAACTCCCATGGACAGAGGAACCTGGTAGGCTCCAGTCCAAGGGGTTGCTAAGAGTCAGACACAACTGAGCAACTTCACTTTCACTTTTCACTTTCATGCATTGGAGAAGGAAATGGCAACCCACTCCAGTTTTCTTGCCTGGAGAATCCCAGGGACAGGGGAGCCTAGTGGGCTGCCATCTATGGGGTTGCAGAGTTGGACACGACTGAAGCGACTTAGCAGCAGCAGCATATAAGTGGAAAACATGCTCTGTTTGTCCTTCTGAGACTGGTTTATTTCACTTAGCAAAATGTTCTAAAAATTCATATAGAGTATCACATATGGCAGTATTTTCTTCTTTTTTGTTCCTTGTATGTATATACCACATTTTAAAATCCACAAATCCAAATTTGTGATTGATACCATATCTTGGATACTGTGAACAATGCTTCAGTGAACATGGGGATGCATATATCTCTTCAAGATCCTGAATACAGTTCTGTTAGATAAATACTCAGAAATAAGATTGATAAAATACAGAAAGAATGAGTCAAATGCTGACTTGTTCTTTTGGAGTTTTTTTTTTTTTTTGAAAAATAATATTAAGTACAATACAGTGTCCTTCATTTCACATTCAACTTGCACAGTATGATCATAATGAGAGCCATTTTTGAGAAAAACTATTCAACATTTTCCCACTTTTCTCAAGGGCCTCTCAAATCTTTGAAATTCAGATACGTCTCTTCTGAAGTACCTAGTGAGTTATCATTGTTTTGCAAGACTCACACAATTTATTTTCCAAAAAAATTGCACTAAAGGATCTAGTCACTATTCTTAAATGCATTGTAATTCTTGCATAGTAATAATGTAAGTGGTCAGCTAATTATTGAATAATTTTGTCTTATGGTTATTGCTTTGTTATGTGAAGATTGTTACTGAACATTTACATACCAAGGACTTCCCTGAATAATTGGATGCAAACAACTGTGTCTTTTGATTCACTACTTGGAAAGGATTATTTAATCAGTCTTTGAGAAGCAAACTTAAAATGTATAAAATGAATGGTTAATCATTTTAAATATTAGTAGACTTTCTACTTCAGAAATGCCAGACTGACATAAGCATATTTATGGAACCCTGGACTAATCTCTCATTCCCCTACATTCATCTGCAGCAGATAAAACAAGGTCAGGTTATATCACTGTACACTTACATTTTCATTACTGATCAGGCGATTTTTCATCTAGCTATCAATCAAAATATCATCAGAATGCAATCATCATTCTAAGAATAGAAGATGAGTTTAGACAATAATTTACATTAATGATTAATTTACTTCAGACACTACATGTTTTAATATGCAATAAATATCTTCATGGGTGGAAATACAAGCTACAATAATGGATTCATAATCTCACTACTTGGAAAAGGTCAAAAAAAGGTTTTACTTCATTGTTATCATATTCCTTAACTGCATAAATGAAATATTCAGGTAGAATTTCCTTTAGAATAGTAGATATTAGTCTCCTGAATCAGAGTAAGTCATAACAATGTCTACATTTGGTTTTGGCATATCCAGCAGCTTTGTTGTGTACCTCATCACTCCCATTTTTCTTTTTCCTCAATGACAACATAGTTTGCTGTTCAAACCAGGACACTTCTGAGAATGATATGGGATGCTATTAATAACAACAGTGACATCATAGGCATAAACTGATATTGTCCAGGGCTAGCCAGGACTTATGCTAACCTGTGACAGTACTTTTCCTATAAAACTTATATTCCAAGAAGTTCTATCCTTTACCTTTAAAGAAACTCTGCCTTTATCACTTTCAAGTGTCAAATACTTGTCTGTGGGCCTACCACCCTGAACACACCTGATCTCATCTGAAGTGTCAGACACAAGTAAGTAATCAAAATGTTACCTCTGAAAAGTTTTAGCAATTTTGACAGACATCTAAAGCCTTAAAGAGATGAAGAAGCTCTAATTTAGATAGTTCCAAAAGTCTTCTACAGAAGGACTGTGTCATAAATGTGGTGCTAATTAAATGCTTTATTCTCCACCCGTTACTAAATTAAGTATCATGTCAAGTTCTCAGGAGTTTCCAGAAATAATATGCCCTTTTATATACAGTTTTTTTTTTCTTGTATCTACAATTGCATGTGCCTTCCCTTCAAGCAAACTGTGCTTCAAGCAAAGCTGCCCAGCAGTTCATCCAAGTAATTATTTCTGCCTTACCTCCAGTCTTACCTTGCCCCTAGATTTTAGTCCCACTGAAGCTTAAGTTTCCTATAAATGAGGACAAGAGGTAAATATTTAACAATATTAAAGTACTTTAAAACATCTTAAAGAGAAAACAATTAAAATGTGAACGTACATTTTTGCAAAAGTGATTCAGCTATTTCTATGAGCCCATTAGATGGAAAAGCTTTAATTTCTGTCAGGGGAGTAGTTGCTGTCATGAGTCCAGATATTTCCTTCTATTCTTCACTGACAAAAATTCACTCATTCATTTATTTATTCATTTGCCTATTTATTCAATAGAGTTCACTGTAGTCAAGCACTACACTAGAAATACAAACGCTAAGACTATCTGGAACTATCTCACAGCCCAGCAGGGGAGATAATAAATACATAATGTTTAATTAACAATATTACAGAGTTAACCAAAATTCTACAGAACACTGAAGAGAAGGAAATCAAAGAACACCAAAAAAGGCAAAGCTTCAGAGAGTTCATAGATCAGTGGAATCCTGAAGTGTGAGTACATTTACCAAGCAAATGGACAGAAGTACAGAGAATGCAGTGTTCAGGAGGCTGCAGCAGGTCATATGACTAGAGTCCCAGGAACCATGACATGGGACCTGTTAGAGAGATAGGTCAGGGTGTGAATGGTCCTGAAAAACCCAGGAAGAGGGCTCTAGCTAAGACTTACCAGGATTTAACAAAAGCATTTATGAAGAAAACTAATTTTGTTAGCAGTGTATGAAAACATTTCTAGAAATATGGAGAAAAATGTTGAGGACCTAAGAGAAATCTGTCAATGACAAAGAGTTAGCATTTAACTCATCCAAAAGCAATGAGAGCATTTATTCATTCATTCTACATATATTGTATGCTTATATGTCAATATTATGCTAGTTGATGGGCTTCCAAACATAAACTAGCTACCGGGATATAATTTAAACAGAAGAGGACTTGAACACAGTCTGTTTTCATAAAGTTGAAAATTGAGATATGGTCTCAGTTTCCTGTGTAACCTGGTTCTTAAGGTATATAATTTAAAATTTTAGATTTCAATGGTACATAGATGAAGATTTGTGTTAAACTTATACATCTTAGCTCACAACTAATTCCTGCCCAAGGAGTCAAAGCTGGATGATAAATCAATAAAAACAGCAAAAAACATAATGTTCTTGGCAGGTTTCTCCACAAGGTGAGTGAGAGTATGATGGTAATCAATATTAGAGTGGCTGTGCCTGAAACATATATTTTCCTAAAATGTCTTTGACCCGATAGACCCAGACCTCTCATTCAAGGAGAGAGCTGACTTTAAGTTCTGAACATATTTTAGCCACCTGCTGGTTGCAAGTATTGGTTTACATGTTCTCTCCTCCACCTGTGCTATGTGCTGGTTGTCAGCAAAAATTGTGTCTTTCTTTACCTTTGTATAAAGTCTAGCACACAATACTTGAACATAAATTTGTAAAATATTTGTCAAGAAAAATTAAGATAAATGGATAGCTGAGATATGAATATCAAATACTTTCAATTGTAATAACATTTACATGGGAAATTATAATCAAAAACCTTTTTCATTATTAATAAGATCAGACCCCCTGCCATTGGAATTTAATATACTCAAGTTATTTGTTTCCTGGATTCTTTGGGGGCAAGAAAGGCCAAATTTACACCTGGTTTTCTCCTACACTCACATTGTGCTTTACTAACTTTTCTATAATTTTCTATAGATTTGTTTCTTTTAATTATCAGCAGGCCTTAAATAACCATTATCTAAGACAGCTCATATATAACTGTTAAGTAGGACAAGCCAGATATGTAATTAGTATGTTTTTATAGAAACTATTTTTATTTTTTATTTGAGTGTATATATATATATAATTTTAATCTATGTATTTTAAATTTATGTATATTCTCTGCTGGGCTTTCCTGGTGGCTCAGTGGTAAAGAATCCAATTGCAATGCAAGAGATATGGGCTCCATCCCTGGGTCAGGAAAATTCCCTGGAGAAGGAAATGGCAACTTGGTGTAATATTCTTCCCTGGGAAATCCCATGAACAGAGGAACCTGGTGGGCTACAGTCCACGGGGTCTCAAAGAGTTGGACATATCAGACTAAAACAGCAACAAACAATATTCTCTGACACCACCAGAGGGACTTTCAAAACAAGATACAAAGGACTGTCCACTTAACCCTTTCTTCTTTCCATTTCTATAAATTTAGGGACCTTTCACAGTATAGCCATTTGCTTGGAAACTTTAAAAAGTACAGAATGATGAATATGATAAAGGAAAATATTTTACTAATGTTTTCTCCTATGAATTAACTATATCCTTAAGAATTTCATGTTTTGGCATTTATGAAATATGTTTTTATTTATTTGGTTGCATTGGATCTTAGTTGCAGCATGTGGGATCTTCCTTGAGTCATGTAGAATCTTTCCTTGTGGCACATGGAGTCTCTGGTTGTGGCACATGAGCTCCAGAGTGCACCAGCTTCAGCAGTTGGGCATGTGGGTTTAGTTGTGCTGTGACATGTGGGCTCTTAGTTCCCCGACCAGGGATCAAACCCTTGTCCCTTGCCTTGCAAGGCACATTCTTAACCACTGGGTCACTAGGGAAGTCCCGGGCATTTATTCTTGTTTAGTACTTAACAGTTATAATTTATTAAAATATTTATGTATCAGAATTCTCTTCACTAGATGGTAAACTGCTTTAGACCATCTTCTATTCTTTATTCCTGGTATATTATCTCACAAAGCACTGGTGAATGAATTATTTTCTGCTATTCATATTTTAAAATAGTTAACTACTTCCTCTGAATCAAACAATGTCCACATATGACATTGATTTTGTGGGGAAAATATGTTTAAAGGGCAAAAATCATTTAGAAAAATTTAGTATCACTCACACTATGACTTATTGCTCTTAAAGTATCAAATCTTCGGAGTTTATAATTTAAACATAAAATATTTAATATTAAAGGAAAAAAACATAGTGATATATCAGTGCAACTTTGAATGTGCATTCATTATACTTTGAATAATGATCATTTTTAAAAGTTTATCGAGCAATCTGTTAAACATCCTTCTAAGTGTTTTGCATGGAAATATTTTCAATAAATCATTTTAAAAAAGCTTTGTGAATTCAGATCTGACTACAATAACTAATGTTTTATCATTTCCTTGATCACTAAATCATTTATTTCTAAATAGCAGTTTCAATTCTTATGCATAAATCTTTTTTCTTTTTAAATTTTAAAGTGATAACAACATTCCAAACACTTAAAAATTTCATGACCATCTGAATTATTTTTTTCCAATTTACTAGTATTTAACATAATCTTAACCCATACCTACTACATCCACCTGCTGTCCCCCATTATCCCCCTTTACTTCCTTTTCTTCACCTTAAAATATTTATATTATAGAAGCTATATATGTATGTGTGTGTGCATAGTATATATAATATTTATTTCTCTCTCCTCTCTGTCTCCTCTTTTCCTCCTTCTTATTCTTTCAGGAATTTTAGATTATATACATATATTATTTTCTCTTAAACTATAAATTATAATGTTAATTTATTTGATCCATTCTTTGATTCCCAAGTGACCACCTTGCATTTGCTTAAGTTTTTTTCCTAAGGTCTTTTAGCTCATTTGTTTTACTCTTCAGTACAAGGTCTTTGTAGCTCCTTCGAGGTTTTCAGTAACTTGGCAGTCTTCCAGGTAGCCTCCCTGTATGTGTTAGTCGCTCAGTCCTGTTGGACTCTTTGCAACCCCATGGACTGTAGCCTGCCAGGCTCCTGTGTCTGTGGAATTCTCCAGGCAAGAGAACTGGAGTGGGTTGCCATTTCTTTCTCCAGGGTGTCTTTCTGACCCAGACATTGAACCCTGGTCTCCTGTGTCTCCTGCATTGCAGGCAGATTCTCTACTCTCTGAGCCACCAGGGAAACCCTAGACAATAAAAAAAAAAAAAAAAAAAAAACTCCTGGAGGAATAATAGTGATGAAATGCCTACACTGTTTATGCATTTTCTCATGTCCATAGTATTCTGGAGAAATTAATTAAGCCTCACAGCACCCCTCTAAGGTGTTTCTATTATCTGGACTTTAACATGTACAAATCTCAACATGGACACTTTTTGCCCAAAGTCAAAGAAAAGTGTTAATTTCATATTAGGATTAGCATTTAATTATTATTGTTTAAAGTCAGTATTTTTCCTGTGTATCTCTCACTGTTCTCTCTCTCAATCTTTTTCATTTCTCTCTCTGAATAAAACTAACATAGTCTCATTATCACATGATGAAAAGTCTTTTCTTAATATATTTACAAAAGTAGTAAATACATATATTTTAAGAATGTTTAATTCAATATCAATTACATTGTAATTTACAAATCAATTACCATTTTATTCCTTTCTCTAGTTTTACTTATTAAAAGTGTTCAACGTTAGTTTTACATTATTAAAATGCATCCTTAATTTAATTGTGTGGTCTATATTTAAAAATACTAATGGCAGTATTCATTATTAAGGTTTTATTGATATTAATGGATACTTCTTTATGAAAGGCCACTTCAGATTTACTTAAAAAATAACTAACAGCACTTTGTGAAAAGCTATATATTCAAACTCAAACATATTTAGCTAAAATATAAATAGAAAAAAAATTTCAAATTGTGAAATAAAGTATGCATCAATCTAATGACCTATTTAATTTGGAGTGGCACAATTACCTCTTCTTTTAAAAAAATTTATTTTGTAAAAAAAAATTATATTTTTGCTGAATAAGGGGAAGGATGGTCATGTATTGTTTGAGGAAGAACCATTATTATTTTATTAGGACATAATATTGTTTGTTCCATAGTAGGGAAGTGGAGTCCTTCTTCTTGAAGGCTAGTTAATGACACTGAAAATCTCAAACACGTTTTTAACTGATAAAGGATAAAAATTATCGGATATTTTAGAAATGCATATTGAAAGGAATACAATCCTTTACTTGATCAAGTGTGAGTTGAGATAAAATATATTTTCTTTTAATATGCATTTAGTTTATTGTAAGATAAAAAAATTGAAAGTTCTTACTAACCACATATAAGGTTATATCAACAAGTTTTAATATCTTTTGATGGCCAAACCTTACAGAGTTAATCCTTGCTATCCTAAGTAAAGATTGAATTAAAATAATTTGTGAAAATTATTGCTTTATATACAGACCTTCTAAAGTAAATCTATTGGGACAATATCTATTCTTGGTTAATGTCATCCCAAATTAATCTAATTGAAAGAAGAAAGAAAATGAAGTAGCTCAGTCGTGTCTGACTCTTTACGACCACATGGACTGTGGCTGCCCACCAGACTTCTCCGTCCGTGTGATTTTCCAGGCAAGAATTCTGGAGTGGGTTGCCATTTCCTTCTCTAATTGAATAAGTACACAAATGGAAAAGGAACAAAATCATTAAAATTAGTGAATATTAGCCACTATCATTATATAACTTCCCCACTCCCTTTCCATCTTAGTTAAGAGGGAGAACTTAGCCGGCTTTGAGGCTCTCTCTGTGTTAAATGGGCTTCCCTGATAGCTCAGCTGATAAAGAATTTGCCTGCAATTCAGGAGACCCTGGTTCCATTCCTGGGTTGGGAAGATCCACTGAAGAAGGGATGGGCTACCCAAAATCCACCTGCAACGAGGGACACCTGGGTTCGATCCCTGGAGAAGGGAAGGGCTACTCACTCCGGTATTCTTGCCTGGAGAATCCAGGCTCCCAGGAGGAGCCTGGCAGTCTACTGTCCATGGTGTCACCAGAGTCAGATAGGACTTAGCGACATTCACTTTCACTTTCTGTGTTAAATTAGTTTCTGCTAATACAGCTTTATATTCTGCATCATAATAACAAAAGAATAATGAATCAATCCTCTCATATTTCTGTTGCAGTTATGAATTCAAGAAGTTAGCTGAAACATCAGTGCCACCTGATAAAAGATGAGCAGTATTTCTATTGTTTCTCCTAATGTTATCACTCCACACACACACACAAAAAAATCTGTGAGATTAATCTACATGACTGGACTTCCTCTGCACTGACCATGAGTCAGAATTATAGTGGTATTGGCTAAAAGACAAGAAAATATCCCAAATGCATTCATGCTTGTCTTGTGAATTAATATCTGTGACATCATGGACAAGATCTAAACACATTTTCAAGACATAGTCCTATTAGTTCTTGAAAAGCACTGACTCCTACTCTTGATATCTATTAATATCGTTCAAGATTGACAATTTTCTTTCAATTATCTTACCTGTGAATTTACTTTATATTATGTAACTACCTTTAATTTTGATAATTTAATTCATCTCAATGAACAAATGCTCATTGAGCATATTACTGCAAATTGTTACCTGAGAAAATAAGGCAGGTATATTTTTCTAAAACAAAAATCTCTAGTGAAGGTGGCTTAACAAGCTATGAGAAAAGCTGTGGCAAATGCAATAAGGATTGGAATTTTATATTACCTTGGTTAACCAGCAACAAGAAAACAACTTATTTTTTTCTTTTACCAGAAAAATGGGTTTATTTGCAAAGAATTGCAATTTGGTAAACCAAAGGCAAGCATCAGGTAAGTCTGATAAAACAAAGTAGAGGAAGCTCTTTTACAGAGAAGGGTAGATTGTGAGGGACTATTCTAAACAAGTTCACTGGAGAAAAATGAGTTCAAAATACAGTGACTTTTCATTGGCTGAATTATGACAGCCTCTCATTGGCTGAGCTGCTGCCAGACAAAGATAAAATCTTTTTTCTGCGAGTAGTCAGATAGTGTCACTTACTGCCAGAGATATAAGGTACATTATCTTCTTGCTGGTATCTGTATTAAATTCTAGTGGTACACATGTGAGAAGTCCCCCTTCTGGCCTTCCAACTCCATTTTAGTGAGATTTCCTAATAAGCAGCAGATTATAGAAAGTTTTCAAAATTCAGTTGTAGATGTGTACTTGAACAGCTGCAAAATAATATTATAACCAGTACAAATTACAAAGATGCGTTAACAAAAATGTTTAAAATTTGTCAAAAACGTTCTTCTCTAAGTGTTGTTATTCTTAATTTGTAAGTCTTCAATGGTAAGTGCTATCTAACACATAAACTCATACTGATGGAGGATGAAGCATTAGCTATAGGAAACTAAAATTTGTATTCATATAATCCAATACAGATGTAGAATTCAAAATAGAGCACAACTTTCTGACAAATATCCTGTGCTATTTTACGTCATACCTATTGTATGACTTTTCTCAGTGGCTTATTATTTTTTTATTGGCTGTCATCTGTAAATGCAGTCATGATAGAAATTCAGTAATTCAGGAGAACTTGAAGCATTTACTTCACTTTTAGAATAAATTAATCCTCTTTAAATGAGATGACCAGCAACACTTATGTGGCAATCCAAGACAGTAATATCAGGTCTCTGTAATGAGTACATTCTATTTCATGTCACAAAGAAAAATAATAATGCTACCCCAATGAGATTAATTCAAAGACAGGGGTTTATTTATTTTATTTATTTATCCCTGAATACCTAAATGATTAAGGGGTCAGATAAACTTTGATTTGGTGTTTGAATTTCTGAATAGAAGTTGCTCCTCTCCCTTTGTTCCTTGTTTTCATTTCCTTGGTGTCACCTCCATCCTTAGATATTTTTACCCTTGTAGTTTTAAGAGCATTGCCAGCAGTTTTCTGTGCTATGCCTGTCCAGATTTATTTCCAGTGGGAAATAACACACTCATTTTCTCAGTTCAAAGACAAACTCTTGATTTAGCTTGTTTACTTAACTTGTGGCGTGAGCCCATCACTGAACATGACAAAGGTAACAGCACTGATTCGATTTAGTCCTATTAGGAAGTCCACATCTAGATTTAGGGGGCGAGTAATGAAGTGCAGTCAGCTTTACTTAAATACTATGAACAAGTTGATAAGAGCTGATTTTCCCATATCAACATCAGAATATCTTGTTTAAAAAAAAAAAAAAAAATCCTGGGGCAAATAATGCTAGGGAGATTTTTAGAAAAGCCAAAACAAGAGCAAATATCTATTCCACCTTTCATTATAATATCCACTGAAATATCAAACTTCAGAATGTATAATTCTCAAACCACTATAAATTCTATAATTAAATGTGTATTACAAACCTAAATGAAGATGACCCATATTAAACTCTAATATTTCATTTCCTTTACTTCCTCTCAACCATCTTTTGTCATCATGCTGCTTCTTCAATCACATGCTGCTACTGCTGCTAAGTCGCGTCAGTCGTGTCCGACTCTGTGCAACCCCATAGAGGGCAGCCCACCAGGCTCCTCGATCCCTGGGATTTTCCAGGCAAGAATACTGGAGCGGGTTGCCATTTCCTTCTCCAGTGCATGAAAGTGAAAAGTGAAAGTGAAGTCACTCATTCATGTCCAACTCCTCGTGACCCCATGGACTGCAGCCCACCAGGCTCCTACGTCCATGGGATTTCCCAGGCAAGAGTACTGGAGTGGGTTGCCATTGCCTTCTCTGATCGCATAGGAAATTATATTATTTCTTATCCCACTAATTATATTTCTTGTGGCATTTCTGCTGCAATTACCCTATTTCCTCCTTTATAGCTTTCTTATTTTAGCACTTCAGAAGAAGTAAAATCACAGTTTGTTGAGAAATCCAATTTATTTCCCTATGATTCTTTTACTATTCATCATCACTCTCTCATTTTTTGTTTTCATTTTAGATTCCAGTTTAGTCCTTTGTTATAACTAATTTCTTGAGGAAGCCATTAAATCGCCTTCTTTACTTCTCATTCATTCTATAGTGGGCTTCCCTAGTGACTCAATGGTAAAGAATCTGCCTGCCAATGCAAGAAATGTGGGTTCAATCTCTGGGTCGGGAAGAGCCCCAGAGAAGAAAATGGCAGCCCACTCTAGTATTCTGGCCTGGGAAATCCCATGGACAGAGGAGTCTGGTGGGCTAGTCCATGAGGTCACAAAAGAGTTGAACATGACATGACTTAGAGACTGAATAGCAACACTATTTCTGTAGTATCATATTCATCTAGAAACATTCCAGTCATGGTTGAAAGCAAATATCCTTTTTCCCAACAATGTGACCAAGTAAATGTATTGCATGTTCATAACTATGCAACCCAAATGTTAATTTAATATTATAGGATGATTCGTTTCACTTGTATATTAGTTTCTTTGGGACACTAGTTTCCTAGTGTGACAAATTGCCACAAATTTGGTGGCTTAAAAGAATACAGATTTATTCACTCGGTTCTGGTGGCAAAAAGTCTGAAATCTAGAAGGGCTATACTACCTTCAGGGGCTTTACAAAAAGGATACTCTGTCCCTTCTCTCGTTCAGCTTCTATTGACTGCTGCAGATTGTCTAAACTATGGCCACCTCACTTCACATTCTGCCTTCATCTTCACATTGCTTTCTTATGTGTGTGTCTTATTTCCCATTGCCTCTATCTTACAGGGACACTTATGGTGTCATGTAGGACCCACCCAGATAATTTAGGTAATCTTCTCAAAGTCTTTAATTTAATTATGACTGCGTGTGTGTGTGTGTGTGTGTGTGTGTGTATATATATATATATATATATATATATATATATATATATATATATACTCTTCCCAAATAAGGTATTGATTACAAGTTCCAAAGATTTGGATAGCTTTTTTTTTGGCGGGGGGTGGTGGTGAGAGATTTGGGGGTCCTACCACAAATAAGTTCTTTCGTTCTAGCTCTCTAAGACCACTGTTTCATAACTTCTTAAGTTTCAGATTCCTCACATGCATTCTTCATCCTCCAAATACCATTTGATAATCTAACTTGTGGGGAAAGATTGAAGGCTAAAAGAGAAAGGGGAGACAGAAGGTGAGATGGTTAAATAGCATCATGGACTCAATGGACATGAATTTGAGCAAACTCTGGGAGATAGTAAAGGACAGAGGAGCCTGGCATGCTGCGGTCCATGGGGTTGCAAAGAGTTGGACATGACTTAGTGATGGAACAACAACAATCTAATCTCATATGCACTTAGAAGCAGTTAATCACAGTTATTCAGAAACTAGAAGCAGTTAGTCAGAAACAGCTTCCTGACACCATATCTACTCTCTCATCTCTCACTCCTGTGAAGTGAAAGAATGCCTGTACTCCAAGTCCCAGGTTGAAGGCTGGTTAGTGCCTGTTCTTGTGCTCTGGATCCCTTGCCTTCCCACCTTCCCAGTTCTGTACTCTTAGTAACTGTTAGCAGGAATATAATTTGACCAAATAAATAAACACATGTATTTTGCCAATACAACAGAGAAACCAAATTTTTCATAACTTTTAGCTCTGTACTTTACTTCTAAGAATCTGTCCAGCAGAAATATTCAGTTTTGCAAAAATAAATATATGAACCTATTCTTCAAAACATTATTTATAATGTATAAAAAACAAACATCTAAATTCCCTCAGTTTGGAAATATTTAATAATTAAATATAGATGAAGGGCAATTTTAAAAAGTATCAGGAGACTTCGTACATATAAACATGGATGCTACTGCTAAGTCACTTCAGTTGTGTCCCACTCTGTGCGATCCCAGAGACGGTAGCCCACCAGGCTCCCCCGTCCCTGGAATTCTCCAGGCAAGAACACTGGAGTGGGTTGCCATTTCCTTCTCCAATGCATGAAAAGTGAAAAGTGAAAGTGAAGTTGCTCAGTCGTGTCCGACTCTTAGTGACCCCATGGCCTGCAGCCTTCCAGGCTCCTCGGTCCATGGGATTTTCCAGGCAAGAGTACTGGAGTGCGGTGCCATTGCCTTCTCCGATAAACATGGATGAATGTTCATAATTTTGTAAAGAATCAAACAAGTAGCAATAGCTTCTTATAGCATGATATCATTCCTGTTCCAAACAAAAGGAAAACAAAAAAATATATATATACACATAGGGCAATATCTGAAGGAATTAAAGTGTTTATAGTGCTCATTCATACTTAATGGAAATGTAAAATGGGTTTGACTGTGGACATACCTGTTTTCTTTCATTTTTAACTATGAACTCCCATTGACTGATATATATGTATTGTATTTTAATTTTTGCTATTTTTATTTATTATAAACAGAAATACATCCAACTCAAATAGTCTTTGTTCACTATTTTGGAACTTTATAGTATCTCTTTTTCACTGTTCAATTTCCAAAGTCATTCATCTAATAAATTCACTTTTACTGTTTGGTTGTCATAATCAGTTTATTGTCTTGAGAGCACTTTATCTAATCTTAATGGAGGGGAATTAGGACTGAAGCTAACAAAATTTAATGCTTCCAAATGATCTGCATTTTCTATCACATGACTGTGCCAATTAACTGTAGTGTTAATGCCTTTTGCCTTTTTCATGATAAATAACAGGAAAATGCTTGTCAGAAAAGGAAATTAGCACTGCACCAGATAATTTCAAGTTGATGCCAACACAAAGTTTACGGTCTGGAAAATATGACAAATCAGATTCTCAATACTAAGATTTAATTATCTGACTTTTTAAATCTCTCTTTTATAGTTAATGAAATGACTTCACATATAGTGAACCCACATTTTAAACATTTAAAAATATCATTTAGAATCCAATTGTATTTCACCGTTACATTTCCTTTTGAATAAGATTTTACTTTCAGAAAAGTAATATATCAATAAGATAGGTTAATGTTATAGAATCAATCCTAGATCTTAAAAATAATATGTTGTAAAATAATTGATCATATACAGTGCTGTTAGTGTAAAAATGGAAACGATTACATTTTCATTCTATCATTTTAAATTATATATTGGCTGATGGTAAGAATTTTTAAAAAGCCAATTTTAAAAGTAGGGAAGAAAATTACGCAATTTCTACTGAAGTCATTCAGAATCTTGAAGCAGTATATACCCCTCTCCAGGAATAGTCCTTGGAGTTTAAATGCTCAATCATCCCCTTTGTTCATTTAATTCAATGGAAAATATCTTGTTCACATGCTAAACAGATTTGGAAAGAAGCCACAGAAGATTATGATTACTCAATAAAAGAGATCCTTTGTGTTTATGTTACTTAGCTCATAATCTCATATCTGTAGCACTACAACCAATTAATCATATTCAGTTGGTGGAAAATCAGATGCAGTCCACAATGTATCTCTGACAAATTGTTTCTGGGGATTTTATATACAGCTCTAATACAGTATATGAAAAACTCACTGTGAATAAAATGGTTCTTCAAAGTAATTATACATTTTTATAGTTTTGGCATGGATTCAGTATATATTTTGAATTAAGAAAACTGCAGATTGAACAGCATGTGAGACTTCTTAATAATATCTGTATCTTTCTAGTTTGGAAATACTACCTGAAGAACAATGCCACACCAATTAGTCTAAGTAGCATGGCCATTTTATTTCTTTATTTGGTCATAACTCCTGGGATTTCTTTGGAAGGAATGATGCTAAAGCTGAAACTCCAGTACTTTGGCCACCTCATGTGAAGAGTTGACTCATTGGAAAAGACTCTGATGCTGGGAGGGATTGAGGGCAGGAGGAGAAGGGGACGACAGAGGATGAGATGGCTGGATGGCATCACTGACGATGGACGTGAGTCTGAGTGAACTCCGGGAGTTGGTGATGGACAGGGAGGCCTGGCGTGCTGCGACTCATGGGCTCGCAAAGAGTCGGCCACAACTGAGTGAAGTGAACTGAACTGAACTGAAAGTTAAGGAATAAAGTGAATTTTAATCAGCCACTTTCTCTTGAATTTTATCTTCATTTGTCCTTGTCTGTATCCATTTGATATAGCATAATTTTGATGTAGCATAATTTTGTTGCCTAGTGTTGTTAGTTAAGTATTAAAGTTATGAAGTGAAGTCGCTCAGTCGTGGCTGACTCTTTGGGACCCCATGGACTGTAGCCTACCAGGCTTCTCAGACCATGGCATTTTCCAGGTAAGAGTACTGGAGTGGGTTGCCATTTCCTTCTCCCAGGGATCGAACCTGGGTCTCCCACAGATGCTTTACCCTCTGGGCCACCAGGGAAGCCCATTAAAGTTATATCGCATATCAATTATCAAATCACGCTTCTCTCTGTATCTTCAGCTTTTAGTTAACATGAGGGATCTATAATGTTTGAATTGTATTCCATTGCTTTATTGTCTTATCTATGCAAATAAATGTATGAGATAAAGGAGATTTCAAAATAGTAAAGATTAAAATCCTGCTGGTTGGATAAGCAATGCTTCCTCTTCCAAAACACAACATGAATCTAAACTCCACAGCAAATCAATTAGGTTCAGGTTGTGTTTTGGAAGAGGAAGCACTGCTTACCGAACCAGCAGGATTTTAGTCTTTATTATTTTGAAACAGCCTACCAATGCCAGAGATGGGAGTTTGATCCTTGGGTTGGAAAGATCCCCTGGAGAAGGAAATGGCAACCCATTCCAGTATTCTTGCCTGGGAAATCCCACAGACAGAGGAGCCTGGTGGGCTACAGTCCCTGGGGTCACAAAAAAGTCAGGAACATGACTGAGCAACTAAATAATATACTATACACATGCACAAGGCACTCTACTCGGTGTTACACTTACAAAGTTAAGCAACACTGTCTTTATAACTTATCAACTACCTCCCTATCTTAGTCTGTTTGGGCTGTTATAACACAAATATACAATGGGGAGCTTATAAACCACAGAAATTTATTCCTCACAGACCTGGGAACTGCAAAGTCTAAGATCAGGGCACAGGGTAGATGCTTGTGAGAGCCTTTATCTGGGTTGTAGACTGCTGACAGAATTCTATGTGTCCTCACATGGGCAGAAAGACAATACAGCTCCCTGGAGTCTTTTATAAGGAGATTGATACCATTCCTGAATGCTTTATCCTCATCAGTTAATAACCTCCCAGAGGTTCCTCCTCCTAATACCATCACTTTTTTTTTTTTCAATTTTAATCCTAGGATGGATTTTTAATTTTTTTAATTAATTTTTTGGAATATAGTTGATTTGCAATATTGTGTTAGTTTCAAGTGTAAATCAAAGTGAATTCTTCATACATATACATACATCAACTCTTTCTTAGATTATTTTCCCATTTAGGTCATTAAAGGGTATTGATCAGAGTTCCCTGTGCTATCCAGTAAGTCCTTATTACTTATCTATTTTATATATAGAAGTGTGTTTATGCTATTCCCATCTCCCAATTTATCAATCCTCTTCTTATCCCTTGTAACCATAAGTCTGTTTTCTACCTCTGTAACCTTATTTCTGTTTTATAGGTAAGTTCATCTTTGCCTTTTTAGATTTCACATATAAGCAATACTGGGGCTTCCTTGGTGGCTCAGACAGTAAAGAATTTGCCTGCCATGGAGAAAATCCAGATTCACTCCCTGGGTCAGGAAGTTCCCCTGGAAGAGGGTATGGAAACCCACTCCAGTATTCTTGCCTGGAGAACTCCATAGACAGAGGAGCCCAGTAGACTACAGTCCACGGGGCCACAAGTGACTAACACACACATACACACATAAAGCTATATTATCTGATATTTGTTTTTCTCTATCTGACTTACTTCACTCAGTATGACAATCTCTAGGTCCATCCATGTTGCTGCAAATGGCATTATTTTTTTCTTTTTTATGGATGAGTAATGTTCCATTGTATATATATGTACTACATTTTGTTGATCCATTCCTCTGTTGATGAACATTTAGGTTGATTTCATGTTCTGTCTATTGTAAATAGTGCTGCAGCAAATATTGGGATGCATATAACTTTTCAAATTATGGTGTTCTTCACATATCCTGGTGGGTTACAATTCATGAAGTTGCAGAGTCAGACGCAACTGAGTGACTAACATTTTCACTTTTTACTTTCCAGATATATGCCCAGAATTGCTGGGTCATGTGCTTCCTCTATTCTTAGCTTTTTAAAGAACCTCCATACTGTTCTCCATTAGTCACTATACAATATACATTCCCATTAACACTGTAGAAGGGTTTCCTTTTCTCCTTACCCTCTCCAACATTTGTTGTATGTAGATTTTTTTTATGACGACCAAGGGGCTTCCCAGGTGGTGCTAGTGGTAAAGAACGCACCTGCCAGTGCAAGAGATGTAAGAGACATGGGTTTGATCTCTGGTTTGGGAAGATCCCCCGGGGGAGGGCATGGAAACCCACTCCAGTATTCTTGCCTGGAGAATCCCATGGACAGAGGAGCCTGACAAGCTATGGTCCATTAGAGTCACAAAGAGTTGGACATGACTGAAGCGACTCAGCAGGCATGCACATTCTGACTGGTGTGAAGAGATGACTCATTGTACTTTTGATTTGCATTTCTCTAAAAATTAGTTATTGAGCATTTTTCCATATACTTTTTAGCCATCTATTTGTCTTCTTTAGCGATATGGTTATTTAGATCTTCCACACATTTTTTGATTGGGTTGTTTGTCTTATTGATATTGAGCTACATGAGCTGTTTGCACCTTTTGGAGACTAGTCCCTTGTTGGTTGCTTCATTTGCAAGTATTTTCTCCTATTCTAAGGGTTATCTTTTCATTTTGTTTATGATTTTTTGTTGTTACACAAAAGCTTTTAAGTTTAATCAGGTCTTATTTGTTTAATTTGTTTTCATTTTCATTACTCTAGGAAGTGGATTGAAAAAAAAGACCTTTCTATGATTTATGTCAAAGAGTATTTTGTATATATTGTATATATTTCCTCTGAGAGTATTACAGTATCCAGCCTTACATTTAGGTTTATGATCCATTTTCAGTTTATCTTTGTGTATGGTGTTAGGGAGTGTTCCAATTTCATTCTTTTATATTTTTCCAGTTTTCCCAGCATCACGTACTGAAGAAACTGTCTTTTCTCCATTTTAAATGCTTACCTCCTTTGTCATAGATTAGATGATCATAGGTGTATAGCTTTATCTCTGGATTTTCTATCCCTTTCCATTGATCTATTAATATATTTCCTTTTTGTGCCAGAACTATACTGTCTTGATTACTGTAGCTTTGTAGTATAGTCTGAAGTCAAGGAGGCTGATTCTTCCAGCTCTGTTTTTCTTTTTCAGTATTGCTTGGGATATTCATGGTCTTTTGTGTTTCCATACAAATTGTAAATTTTTTTGTTACAATTTTTTGAAAAACACCATTGGTAACTTCATAGTGTTTGCATTGAATCTGTAGGTTGCTTTGGATAGTATATTAATTTTCACAATATCAATTCTTCCAATGCAAGAACATGATATATCTCTCCATCTGATTATACCATATTTTATTTCTTTTATCAGAGTCTTGTAGTTTTCTAAGTATAAGTTTTTTGTCTCCTTAGGTAGGTTTATTCCTAGATATATATATATTTTTTTGATGTGATGGGAAATGGACTTGTTTCCTAGATTTCTTTTTCTGATCTTTCATTGTTAGTGTATAGGAATGCGAGAGATTTATGCATATTAATTTTGTATCCTGAAACTTTCCCAAATTCGTTGATGAACTCTGGTAATTATCTGGTAACATCTTTCCATCTCTTTCAAGATTCAGATTAAACATGAATTTTGTGAGAAAATAAACATTTAGACTATGGTTTCCTTCCTACTTTCCCATTGCTTTCTCTGCTCTTTGTAAATTATTTCGATTATTTGTGCAAATCATTATCATTGGCTAAATGATAATAATGTATTGTAAGCCTAGGAGGAAGTAGAAGTGATATACTAGTTAATATCATTGTCCTAATAGATCTAAACAATAATTATATAATACTGCTAACATCTCTTAACAGGTATTAGTGGCCTGGCTGCTCACAACAGACATATACAGGTTGCAGTTTCATTTTTTTCCTCCTTTCATGTCTAAATATAATTTCGCTAGTTAAAATTTAATAAGAAATAAGCATTTTATGAAATAAAATCAAATTAATTCAAACTTACATAATAGCTATTTGGAAAGAAATGCTTTGAAGTATTTTGTCTTTGTTCTAAATTAGGTATAAAATTTTGAAGTACTAGTATCTTGTTGTTACAAAAGCAAATAAAAGTAGTTGCTGATCAATTCATTTTAATATATACAAAAATGTATTTCAGTTATGTTAGAAACTAGTTTGTATAAATATATTGTGCAAAAATGATTTGGATTTTATGGATTTAGATTTAATCAGCTTCTGTTTGAACTACTATTGGATGAGTTAAGAAACTACATAACATTCACATGCTTCCCATTAGAGTTCATCTTATTTTGATGACCTTAATTATATGTCCTATCCACAACCAGATCTATACAGGTATCAAAAATTTTACTTTTTTACAGTGCCTTCCTTACTGTTACTATAAATTAAATACCAATGCTTCTACCTAAAGTCAGTCCTTTTACTAGTAAACTAAATCCCACTGCTTCTAACTTACTCCAGAACATTGCTCCAGCCAGTCTCCCCTCTTTCTCCTGCATAATAAAAGTTTTTATCTCTACAAGATCATTCTCAAGATTGTACAAACATGGATTTATTTTCTCTTCATAAAAAGGAAAAAAGAAAAAACTTTGATTCTGCTTCACGTGCTGCCTATTACCCATATCTTTGTTTCTCTTTGCTGCAAAATTTAACAGTTTGTCCTTCTTCCTTATCTTTGATATGCCTCTTCTCAGTCTCTTAAATCTATTGTTTCAAACAGGTTTTCACTACATACTAAAGTTTCTCTTGTTAAAGTAAAAAATATTCTCCACATTGCTAAATTTAATAGTGGATTTTATGTACATATTGTTGGGGGATGGTATTTCTACCCCTACTCCTCTTTGAGTTCTTTTGTCTGAATTAATAACAAAATTGACACAAGACAGATTAACAGGAGAAAAAGAAACGCACCTTAATTTGTGCACACAGATGTCTCATAGAAATAGGGCCTAAGAAGTGCCAAAGCAGGCGGCTTTTATACTTTTTAGATAAAGAATGAATGGATTTGTGAGTTGTCAGGATAAAGAAACTTAAACTTGGTGCATTTTAGTTAAATGAGCTTGGTCCTGGGAGGACACCTTTTATATAAGAGATTTATTTCCTGCTTTTAGGGAGACAAAAAGTGTACCTCTTGCAGTAAACATTTCTTAAGTAGCTTCTATTCCAAATAGTCAATATACCATTGTGGAATATTTTGAGGCCACTTGTCCTGGAACCCAACAGCATCTTACTTGGCAAAGCAGCAGTATTTAAGTCACCATTAAATGCTCAGTTTTCTTCTTTACTATGTTTGTTTATCTTCTAGAAAACTAAATAATCTGGATTTTCCATCTGCCAAACTATTTCTCCTTCTCTGCCCAATAGCTTAATATCATGGTTCTTTGTTTCTTCTCTTCTCTAATTCATGATCTTGTTGATTTTATCTGGTTGTGTATTTTAAATACTATGTATGTGACAACTCACATTGCCATCTGCTGCTGGAGCTGCAGACATTCATCTACTTTCGTGGTATTTCCATTTGGGAACCTAATAGACTTCCCAGGCTCAACTGAATTGGTCTCTTACCAAACTGCTTTACCTGCAGTGTTTTGCATCTCAGTTAATGGAGATTTCATCCTTCCAGTTGCTCCGACCAAAATCATTGAAGATGTCTTTAATGAATCTGTTTCTCTCATCTCGCCTCCTCATTTCATCTATCAGCAAATGCTCCTATCTCCAATTTGTAAATATATCCACAATTCAATCACTTTTCACCACTTTCAGTCCTAACAGCCTGGTCAATTCACCATTATAAATCTAAATCACCTGAATACTTTTCTAATTAGTTTATCTGCTTCCACCCATTATCCATACATAATAGAATATTACTCAGCCATAAAAAGAAAGAAATAATGTCATTTGTAGCAACATGGATGGGCCTAGATAATATCATAATTAGTGAAATAAGTCAGGTAGAAAAAGACAAATACTGTATGATATCACTTATATGTAAAATCTAAAACATAATACAAGCTAATGTATATAGCAGAACAGAAACAGACTCAGATATAGAAAACAAACTAGTGATAACCACTGGGGAGAAGGAAGGAGGACAGGGCAGATTAGTAGCATGAGAGTAAGAGATACAAACTACTATGTATAAAAAGATAAGCAGCAAGGACCTGTTGTATAGCACAGGAATGATCTTGTAATAACTTTTAATAAAGCATAAACTGTAGAAATACCAAATCACTATGCTCTACACCTCTACACCTAATATATAATATAAATCAACTACCATATACGAAAATTCCATATATTCTAGAATCTGTTTCTGTACACAATACTCTGAGTTCCTGAAATCAATCTGTCTGTTCCCTCTTGAGCAGTACTAACTCTTCCTGGTTTGCTGGGGCCTCCATAGCAAATACCACAGTGTGGGAGCTTAAATGGCAAATATTTATTGTCTCCCTGTTTCGGAGGTTGGAAATTTGAGATCAAGGTGTTCACAGATCTTTCATTGGCATGTAGATGGCCCTTTTCTTCCTGTGTCCTCACATGACCTCCACTCAATATATGTCTGCATCCTAATTCCCTCTTCTTTTAAGGATACCAGTCAGCTTGGTTTAGGGTCTACCCTAAGGATCATATTTCAACTTAATGGCCTTTTTAAAGACCCTTTCTCCAAACACAGTCACATTGTGAGATCTTAGAGGTTAAAACTTCTTCACATATGACTTTAGGGGACATAATTCACCTCATAACACTATCTCTTAACCAGAGACAAGGGAAAAAATGTATCAATGGAAAGCTAAAAATCAGTAAGAAAATAAATTTTTGTCTGTTAAAAAAGAAATGAAGAACAACTCGCTCTGTATATAGATGGGTTATCACTGCTTATGTTTCTGTGGGATCCACACAGGTCTAGAACTCTTTAAAATATAAAGTTTTGGAAAGTGATAAGTTTATGGGTAAAGTATTAATATGTGGCTTTCACTATAGATGAATTTAATATCTTATGAGGCATGATTTAGAGACTATCACAGAATACTTATAGTGGTGAAAATAATTTGTTAATATCATATTTCCCTTACCTGTCAGTCAGGGTTCAGTTGAAAGCACAAAGAAAGTGCTCTAGCTAACTTAAGAAGAATAGACTTTATTATTGATTATTTTTATAAAATTATTAGAATAGCCAAAAAAAGCAGGAACTAGATCAAGTCTCCAAGAGAGATAAAAGAACAGCAAAAACAAGCTCAAAACAAACTGCTACCTCTGTGATATTCAGGAGAGTAAGAAATCAGGAAGTTAATATTGGTATATACAAGGGTATCTGTGTAAGGATTCAGTTCAGTTCAGTTCAGTTCAGTCGCTGAGTCGTGTCCGACTCTTTGCGACCCCATGAATCCCAGCACGCCAGGCCTCCCTGTCCATCACCAGCTCCTGGAGTTCACTCAGACTCACGTCCAACGAGTCAGTGATGCCATCCAGCCATCTCATGCTCTGCCGTCTAATTTTCCTACCTCTGATTTCCTTTATGATTAATGAAAACAAAGAAGAGAAAAATAACATATTGAATATTTCCCATGGTAGTATGCCAGGCATATGAAGATACTTTAAAAATGTTTACTGCTCAAGGATTCCACAATATGTTGAACTAGTTCCACTGTTCCTACTTTCTCCCTCATATTGTCTTTTTCTGTTTCTTCTACTTTCTTACGGGCTGGATTTTGTGTGAATCTTTTGAGATGTACTATACTCTCAATGCTCAGCTTCATCTGAATTTTAGGCTTTCTGGCCCATTTAGGACATTTCAGGGAAAATATTTTGAGGATGGAAATTTCCCTGATAATAATGTTTCTTTCTTACAGAAGTAGACGCTATAAGTATCATAAAACGTTTCACTTAAGATGTGTCTTTTGCCATGCTAGTTTCATCTGCAAGCACCTTCATGAGTTATCACTGCTCCAATAATGCCACTAACACATCCTCTTTAGTGTAAAATATTAATTTCTTGTTCATCTGTAGATCAATAACAATTAAGTTGATCTAGTGACATGATCTGTGAGGCTCTACTTTGGAATATAGGCTGTCTGGGATTTGGCTCCAGAAAGTACATCCAATTCAGATCCGTTCCATAATTCCCTTCTCATTCTTGGAGCAGCAAATAGGCAGATGGGGAAGCAGAAGAAAACATACAATGTTTCTGACAAAGTACATATATATCATCAGAAATTATCCACAAAGTTTCATTGTGGTTTATTGGCCTATACTGTTTCAGCTTGGCAATCCAAAACCAATCACTGGCAAATGAGATGGGATTACTAAAATTAATTAGGCTAATTAAAGTTTACTCAGGGACTTTAGGTTGATGTGGGATGATGGGGGTTCAAACATCAGGTCTGACTTACAAGTGAGTTTTGTAAGAACATGAGTTCTGAGGGAGGATGAATAATATATGCAGATTCCACATTTGTGGTTCTCTTTTTGTAAATTGGAAAATCTCCAGGTTCACCTGATCAGTAGCATTCTGTCCTGTACCTGTAGTTCTCAAATTTTACCTCAGGGCCACATGTGTCAGCATTATCTCTGAACTTTGTTGGAAATGCAGGTTCTTGTACACCACCCTAAACCTATTGAAATTATAAATTTTGGATGGAGCCCATCAGTAGGAGTTTTGACAAGCCTTCTTTGTGTTGTTCTAAAGATTAAGAACTATTGCCACAGGCTATGGTGTTTTCCTATTTCAGCTGTTTCTCAAAAGTGTTTCCTTGAGTGAGGTCTGGGATTATTTGCCTGGACTAGCCTAATAAAATTAAGTCCTAGGTAACTGTGAGTAGATTTTTGCAACAGCAGAATCAGCATGATTGTTCCTGCTATCAAGAAAAAGCTTATGAATGTGGGCCAGTATACTCCCCCCCACCACCACCATCACTGTAGTTGCCAAAGCTGTAACCCTGAAGTTTCTTTCAGCAGCTTAGCTACAATTTATTAGTACTCTTCCACAACAAGGGCTTCTCTGATACGTCAGTTGGTAAAGAATCCGCCTGCAATGAGGGAGACATGGGTTCGAGTCCTGGGTTGGGAAAATCCTCTGGAGAAGGGAAAAGCTCCCCACTCCAATATTCTGGCCTGGAGAATCCCCTGCACTGTATAGTCAATGGGGTCACAAAGAGTCAGACACAACTGAGCAACTTTCACTTTTTCCACAATGAGAACATGAAAAACTTAGACTTTAGTGCTGAGTGAACAGTTAGTTTTCTATGTGAAAGTGATGTGTGTAATATTTAATTATTGTTTGGCTATTGCATTTCATATGGAGTGAAAAGGTGTATGAAAGTTTCCACTCCCTTGGTATCTCAAAAGTTCAGTTTCATTATGATTAAAATAATGAAAGTGCATATGCCTCAGATAGAGGAATCTAAAAAACTGAAAAGAATTCTAAAATGTTCCCCCAAAAGATGAAGTTAGCTATTCTGCTTGGAGAGAAGTCAGGTATGTTCTATTCTAAATAATGTTTACAAAAAAGAAAAGGCTTCTGATGATTTTTAATATTTTTTAGATTATATTACACAAATGACCTTGCAGATCCACATATGATTATGTGCCTTGTTGTTTAGATAACTCTTATGACTTCATAAAATTTATAAACATTTACATGCATTATACTCAAACATCATTCTATTAAATTAGAATATAAATGCTAGTTCTTGTTAAAAAAATTAAGTGAGTAAGTTTTGAAGACATAATTGGTTTTATTCAGTGATTTATGAATTGGGCAGCATCTGGTCTAGTTGACAGAAAGGAGCTCTGAGGAGCTATACAAAATAAAAGACTTATAAAAAGAGAGTGTAGGGACCAGAAAGTTATATTAGGCAAAAAAACAGATTGGTTATGGTGGTGGTTTTTCAGGCACATTACCTAACTAGTGCTGATCAGGTAATCCTGATTGATGGGCTTAAGATTCCATTTCTGGGAGAGCTGAAACTAATTAAGTCTCAGTTTGATGATGTGGGGCTTAGCATAAGTGACTCTGTTTGAGGCTAATATGTTATTTTTAACATGCTGTTATAAAATAAATATAAAATGCCTGTTATTGAAAACATGGACCAATGTGGGTATCTATCTTTATCTTAGTGTTGATGTATGACTTGGACTTTATACACTCATATGAGAATTGATAAAGCAAATAATAGATATACAGTGTACATGATTTACACAGTGGATTTATTACAGGGAAGTCGAGCATGAATCATGTTAGAATTTTAAATATTATTACAGGTAAAGTGTGTATATTTATTTATTATTTTTTAATATTTAATTTGTCATTTATATGAGTGTTAGTTGCTCAGTCATGTCCAACTGTTTGTGATCCCATAGACTGTAGCCCAACAGGTTCTTCTGTCCATGGAATTCTCCAGGCAAGAATACTGTAGTGAGTAGCCATTTTCTTCTCCAGGGGATCTTCCTGACCCTGAGACTGACTCTTTATAGGCAGAACCTTTACCATCTGAGCCACCAAGAAAGCCCACCATATATTTAAATCTGCTTTAAAATATTTCCTTGATTAGTTTGTAGAAAGGTTAAAAATGTTAATTCCAAAAGAGAATGTAAGTTCTAAAGGTAGGGTTAATTTAAGCTTATATAATTAAAGCTTCTTTAGCTTTCCATCAAATTACATTCTTTGTTCAATTATATGGTGTTTGAAAAGCCACTTAAAAGAGTCAAGGAGCTAATTATGCAAAATATTTTTTAACCTAGATAATATATGAAAAAGAATCATGTGGCTAGAAAAGAATTTATGGCTTATCATAGCAATAGGAACCCTACTATAGTGACTCCAAGCAAGAAGCCATATTATATACATGTGTTGTATAATGTAAGAAAACTCATGAAGTAAGGGATTGTTTAGGCTTGCATCCTTTACAGATATACCACTTTATATTTATCTAATTATCTTTGTATTTCTTCGACATCAAATTCTTTCAGCTCCACACCTTAAAACAAAAAAATAAAACATTTAAAAATAGAAATCCTTTTTACTAAGGATAAAAGTATAACTTTGTATGTGGCTGTTGTTGGGAAAATAAAATTAGAAACAAAATCCCCTGCTAACCAAAAATCCTTTCCACAAAAACAGTAGGTAAAGAAAACTTCCATTATTTAATAAACATTAAGACAAGATCTAATGTGTATCATAGACAATTCATGAAAGAGACTTCAGATACAGAAAGATGTTTTATGCTTTCATATAGTCAGTCAGATTTAATCTGTTCATACATGTTCTAAAGATAAATGATAAATAGTCCTTAGGTAAATCAACTGGACAGTACCATTTACCACACATAATTTTTCATAAATTCACCTAAAGACAGCTTTACTCAAAATATAATTGGAGTGACTGTGTTAGCTAATTGGCTTTATTCAAAGGAAAAATAAAGCTCTCATATCATTATGACAGGGAGTAGTTTTGCAACTTGAAGTGAGATCCTCACTGAAATTTGGTTTCCACTTCCCCACAGAAAAGAAGATAGGGTGCTGTCTTCCCTGATTGTGCTTCCCAATTCAGGAAATACAAAGAGATGCAGTTTAGATTCCTGGGTGGGAAAGATCCCCTGTTTGTCGAAAATGACAACCTACTCCAGTATTCTTGCCTGGAAAATCCCATGGACAGAGGGGCCTGATGGACTGCAGTCCATGGGTTGCAAAGAGTCAGACAGGACTGAGCCACTGGGCACACACAGCACTTCTTGATTATTGCATCTCAAAAGAGATGGCTTAGAGGTTCTTGAGGAAACACCCCTAAACTTTGAGGCTGACTAGAGGCTTATGTAGCATTTGAAAAGTTTTATACACATTTGAGAAAGACAGAAAGAACTGGCAATTCTATGTTTTCTATAGTGAAAGCTCTAAGATAAAGGAAGGTAAGAGGGCTTCTTTTAAATTTTTATCTGCCTTCAGACTATCCTTTCAGAAGGACCTTTTCTTTATTAATATTTGCTCTGCCCAATGCATACTTCCAATTTAATAGTAGATAGTATGACATAAAAGCAAAATCATTGCTTTGAGAGGAAGGTAAAATTTTAAAGAAGCGTCTAGAAGGAAAATTAGAATTTAATGAAACTCTTTCCTTTCTTTATTTCAGTGATTTTTTGTTTGTTTCTGTGAACTATAATTTCCAAATCAAAATTAAGTTGAACTAAACACCTACCTTAAAAACCAAGGTCTTATTCTGCTTTTTCTTATGTGTTCCTGCTGTTACTTCTAAGTCACTTCAGTCGTGTCCAACTCCATGCGACCCCATAGACGGCAGCCCACCAGGCTCCCCCGTCCCTGGGATTCTCCAGGCAAGAACACTGGAGTGGGTTGCCTTTTCCTTCTCCAATGCATGAAAGTGAAAAGTGAAAGTGAAGTCGCTCAGTCATGTCTGACCCTTAGCGACCCCATGGACTAGGAATTCCTACTCAAAATATAAACGCACTTTCCCAAGGGTAGTAATTTGTGGAAACAAGTTGCAAGAGATACTCTGTGAACATATGACTCTGGGGTAAAAGAAACTTTAGAAAATTTGTGTCATGTTACTTTGCAACATAAAAATCATGCTGAATTAGTGAGCCAGTAAAAAATTTTGATGAGTTAGAATCAGCATTTTTTTAATTAAATAGAATGGAATGGAATATAAAGTATGAGAGAGTGCTGCTTATAGTACACACTTGTGTATGTGTTAGTCCCTCAGTCATGTCCGACTCTTTGCAATACCATGGAATTTAGCCCGCCAGGCTTCTCTGTCCATGGGATTGGATTCTCTAGGCAACAGTACTGGAATGGGTTGCCATTTCCTTCTGCACGGAATTTTCCTGACCTAGGGATTGAACCTGGGTCTTCTGCAGAGCAGGCAGATTCTTTACCATCTGAGCTAGTTATGGTACACATTTGAAGTTTTGCATTGTTCTATGAAAAAATATTTTGCAATTATTTTCATGTGTGTGTTGCTATGTGTGTGTATATATAAATAAACTGTGTACTGGAGTGGTTGAAAATAGGTAGATTAATACCACCCGAGTGAAAACAAATAATGATCATTTATTGAGAACTTACTGTATCATGGGAGTCAGTGATCATTGCTTGCTTTTAGCAGAAACTCTAAGGCAATCAGAGTGGGAAACCTTTACAGTGAGAGTGAAAGAGAAAGAGAGAGAGAGAGGAAAGGATGAGAGGAACTGTAGGGAAGGGAAGAGGATGGGAAGGAGGGAGGGAGGAAGGAAAGAAGGAAAAAAGGAAGCAAGCTAGGCTTCCACATATACTCTGAGGGAAATTATTGACATGGGAAACCTACTGTTGTGCTAGCTTGAAGCAGAACATCTTATCTGATTTCTTCTGAGCAGCATTTTGGGCTCTCTCTGATTGATTCTGAGTTGGAGGTGAGAATAGAAATTAGAAAATTTGACTGTCTCTGACTGAATCTAAGACTTGACTGATTGCTGCTGAAATTGTAGTCTGACTTCCTGGACTTCTTATGTGGATTAGATTCTATGGCCATATATAGTCTGGCCATTTTCCATGTGTGTTCAACCTTTTGGATTAAAAGAAAATAATAACTCACATCCATATACTATATACCCCTTAAAAACTTTCACAATGGAGATTAATACATTAAAGGATTGAAAAGTTCATTTGTAAAAGGTTAGTTGCATCCAATTCTTCGTGATCCATGACCTGTGTTTGCCAGGCTCCTCTGTCCATGGAATTCTCCAGGCAATAATAGTGGAGTGGGCTGCCCTTCCCTTCTCCAGGAGATCCTCCCTACCCAGGTATCGAACACAGGTCTCCCACATTGCAGGCAGGTTCTTTACTGTCTGAGCCATTAGGGAAGCCAGTACTACCTAAATTAATTTAACATTCTCTAAAGTAATGCTCAAAATTCCCCAAGCTAAGCTTCAAAATTACAGGAACTGAGAACTTCCAGATGTTCAAGTGGGATTTAGAAAAGGCAGAGTAACCAGAGATCAAATTGCCAACATCTGTTGGATCATAGAAGAAGAAAGAGAATTCCAGAAAAAACATCTGCTTCTGCTTCATTGACTACACTAAAGCCTTTGACTGTATGGATCACAACAAACTGTGGAAATTTTTTCAAGATATAGGAATACCAGACCACCTTACCTGCCTCCTGAGAAACTTGTATCCAGGTCAAGAAGCAAAAGTTAGAACCAGATATGAAACAGCAGACTTGTTCCAAATTGGGAAAGGAGTACATCAAGGCTGTATATTGTCACCCTGCTTATTTAACTTGTATGCAGTGTGCATCATGGGAAATGCCAGCCTGGATGAAGCACAAGCTGGAATCAAGATTGCTGGAATCAAGTAATCTCAAATATGCAGATGACACCACCCTTATGGCAGAAAGTGAAGAAGAACTAAAGAGCCTCTTGATGAAGCTGAAAGAAGAGAGTGAAAAAGCTGCCTTAAAACTCAACATTCAAAAAAATGAAGATCATGGTATCTGGTCCCATTACTTCATAGCAAAGAAATGGAGAAACAATGGAAACAGTGACAGACTTTCTTTACTTGGGCTCCAAACTCACTGCAGTTGGTAACTGCAGCCATGAAATTAAAAGATCCTTCCTCCTTGGAAGAAAAGCTATGACAAACTAAGACAGCATATTAGAAAGCAGAGACATTTCTTTGCCAACAAAGGTTTATACAGTCAAAGTTATGGTTTTTACAGTAGTTACATATGGATGTGAGATTTGGACCATGTAGAAGGCTGAGCACTGAAGAACTGATGCTTTTGAAGTGTGGTGTTGGAGAAGATTCTTGAGACTCCTTGGACTGCAAGGAGATCAAATCAGTCAATCCTAAAGGAAATTAATCGTGAATATTCATTAGAAGTACTGATGTTAAAACTGAAGCTCCAATACTTTGGCCTCCTGATTCGAAGAGCCAGCTCATTAGAAAAGACCCTGATGCTGGGAAATATAAAGGCAGGGGGGCACAACAGAGAACGAGATGGTTGGATGGCATCACTGACTCAAAGAACATGAGTTTGAGCAAGCTCTGGGACATGGTGAAGGACAGGGAAGCCTGGCATGCTGCCGTCCATGGGGTCTGAAAGAATGAGACGTGACTGAGCAACTAAACAACCACCACAACAAAGAATATCACAGGCTTTCCAGGGGGCACCAGTGGTAAGGCACCTTCCTGCCAGTACAGGAAGAGGCAACAGATGTGGGCTTGATCCCTGGGTCAGGAAGATCCCCTGGAGGAGTACACGACAACCCACTTCAGTACTATTGCCTGGAGAATTCCATGGACAGAGGAGCCTGGTGGACTACAGTACATAGGGTTGCAAAGAGTCAGACACGACGGAAGTGACTTAGCATGCATGCGTTCAAAGTATATCATAAACTATTTTGGGGATTAAGCCTCCTTTTTATTCCACAATCCCTCTTAATCTTAATATTTGGAAAATATTTCTTATCTTCATTTACAACTTGTTATCTTCTTTCTGTACTCCCCACTTCAAATAAGTTCCATGGCTTATCATATGTCTTTTACTGATATTTTTCACCTATGTTTTGGTCACAACTCAAATAGTCTTTGCATTGCTCGAATTATTCCAGTATCTAGCTCCAGGTTTTTCACTTGTATTTTCTCTTTTCATGGACTTCAGGTTACTCTTAGCTGTTACTTCTACTCCAAAAATCTTTATTCATCTCCATTCTCACACTATCAATTCTACTCTTAACAGATATAAAAAGCTGTGCACTGTCTGGCTGTAAGCTACTTTTTCACTCATATCTTGTAAAGTTTTTCTTTGTTCAAACCTTAATATACCCTCCTATCCTTCTGTAATGTATTTGCTAATTTCCATTTATAAATGTCCTTTTCATTCATTAGGTATCATATAAAATTCAACATCTTTGAAACAGTCTTCTGTGATCATCCCTATACTCACCCACTCCCACCTGAAAATAATCTTTCCACTCCTTCAGTTCAGTTCAGTTCAGTCTCTCAGTCGTGTCTGACTCTTTGCGACCCCATGAATCGTGGCACGCCAGGCCTCCCTGTCCGTCACCAACTCCCGGAGTTCACTCAGACTCACATCCATCGAGTCAGTGATGCCATGCAGCCATCTCATCCTCTGTCATCCCCTTCTCCCCCTGCCCCCAATCCCTCCCAGCATCATAGTCTTTTCCAGTGAGTCAACTCTTTGCATGAGGTGGCCAAAGTACTGGAGTTTCAGCTTTAGCATCATTCCTTCCAAAGAAATCCCAGGGCTGATCTTCAAAATGGACAGTTTGGATCTCCTTGCAGTCCAAGGGACTCTCAAGAGTCTTCTCCAACACCACAGTTCAAAAGCATCAATTCTTTGGTGCTCAGCCTTCTTCACAGTCCAACTCACATCCATGCATGACCACAGGAAAAACCATAGCCTTGACTAGACAGACCTGTGTTGGCAAAGTAATGTCTCTGCTTTTGAATATGCTATTAGTTTCTAAATATAAAACACCTTGAATAAATAGAAGCAGAATTTTCACATATTGCCTTACATTAAATATTTGTATCCGTATTATATACTTAGTAAATTTTCTGTCCTTATTCACAAAATCTACACTTAATTCAATTTTATAAACTTTTACAGCCCTAAATATTATGGCTTGTGCATACTAAGCTGTTAATGAATAAAGCTAAACACCTGACTTTTTAATAATCTTTAAAAATTATAGGCATTCATCTAACTACTTGAGATGAGTTAAGATGCAGATAACTTGCAAGTAACATGATAATTCACGTTCAAACTAAAATATATATGATGAGTATAGGGTCCTCTCCAGAAACTAGAACCCCTAAAACTTGAAAGATAGAGAAAGATAATGGAGAAGTGATTATCACAGTAGCCTCAGAGACTCAAATTATATGAAGAAATTGGCTTCAGAGATCTAATATTATGTTTTATTTGTTGTTTTCATATCTGTCATCAGTGCTCCAAAGTGTCTGAGTAAATGTTATGTTTATCATTTGAGCAAACACTCAGACCAGTTCATCTGGGACCACCCTAGTTGAGCACATATGGATGCTCAATACCTGTTTTCTGACTGAGAGAGCTTATGTGGATAGTCCCATGACTTAATCCCATAAAGGGCTAATACTATATCAATATTGTTATTTTTAAAAAACAAAAGACATATTCTGCTCATTTGTTGTACTCTGGATTTTCTCAGTGTCGTCTTTTATAATAAGAGTGGTTGATTCTTCTTACTTGCTTTATAGATAAACCTCCAAGTAAGTCCTTTGACCATATGGTAGATACAGTAAGAGCAAGAATGTTTAGATTTTGAATACTGTTCTTAGGCTCCTAGCAGTTATGATACTTTCAAAAGAAAGATCCATTTACTTTGATTGCTATTATTAAAGTTCAAAAAATATTGATCTGTCACTGCTTGCAAACTCTTTTAACCAGGTAGCTACAGAGATTTAGACAAAAATCTATATTTCACTTTGGTCTTTTAATGAACGTACTTCAAAAAAAAAATATTTAAGGAATAGACAGGTTAAGTGAAGTTGAAGTGAACAATGCTCTACTGAGTCTTCTTATTAAAAAGGAATGCTTCCTGGTACTTCCATTTTTGTGCTCCAGTATTACACTTTAAATCCCTCAAGGAGTAAGGTCACGTCTCTTTAATTGACTCTACAGCATATTTAGATTATTTCACAAGACATTACTGTGTTTGCTGTCGGTGGAGTATTTTTGGGGTATCCATCATCAAAATACTTATCAATGGTTTATCTCTGCTTAGCATAAAATCAGAGGCCCTTCACAGTGTGAAGACCTTCACACAGGGCACTCCATATCTCCCCATCTTCATCTCTTATCTTACCCTTCTTGTACCCTAACGCCAGCCATGGTGAGTTACTTGAATTTTTCCAAATGTGATATTTCACACTGTTATCCTTTCTCCAATCTTTACTCTACTTGAAATGTCCCCAACTTTAATGCCATATACCCTATACCCCAACCTAAATCACACATATCCCCTAATATCTGCCCAAGTTTACTTCATGTTTCAGTTTATAGGATCATTTTGACTTTCAATTTCAAAATTTAGAAGAATTCAATAATTCTCCTAAACAGAATTATTCATTTTCTTCTCATGTTTTGCATATATCTTATTCTAAAACTAAATTATGTATCATAAAAGTGACTTAACAGGCATGCATAGTCTTTTCCTGGTAGGAAGTTACTAGATTGTCATTCCCAGCATTCCCAGGATTTAAAGTATAATATAGTTTTAAGACATTTTGCTTGAATGAACATACTAATGGAGGATTGAATATACAAATGAAAGAATGAATGTATGAATGCGTGAGGTCGCTGCAACTGACAAAATTGATAATGACACCACCTGTACTTAGCTGGGTTACATTTGAGATGTTTACAATAAAAATGCCCTTGAGTCTGTCCCTGAGTTTCCTAATCTCAATCAGCCTTCCTCATTGTCTTTTTGTCACAGGTCCTGTGCTTAGTTACAAATTTAAGGCAGATACTAAGGAGGTCTTTTGAAGGATCCTCAAGTATAAACATAGGTCAAAATTTAAGGCTAATACCACAAGGAATTCAGGAAGAAGGGTTTACTTGTCACTTTACAGTTTATCTTTAAATATATAGGAAATCTATATTTATATATATATATTATAATAGATGCATTATATATATATTTAATGTATATTTATAATATATACCAAGAGCCCTCCCGCAGCCACCTTATGAGGTCGGGCAGTGTGATGGAGCGCCAGGCCATCACTCCTCCCGTGGCCTCCCCCGTCGGCCGCCCCCTCTACCTGCCCCTGGACAAGGCTGTGCTCTCTCTGGACAAGATCGCCAAACGCGAGTGCAAGGTCCTGGTGGTGGAGCCGGTCAAGTAGACCATCCGGCCGCCTCCCTCTCACACTCCCGGAAATGGACAGCCCCCAGCGCGGGTGCTCCATCCAGGCTCTGCCTCCCCGGGGAGCCTCCCACCGAGAGTGAGGGGGCTCCCCTCAGGGCCGCCTGTCTGTGTCTACTGATGAGGGACGAGGGAAGAAGCTGTGAAATGGCCGGGGATGGCTGCAGCGTGAAGCCAACAGTATTTCCCGGACTTCCTGGAGGGGGCTGGCCCCACCCCTTAGCCAGGGCAGGGGCTCCAGGAGCAGCCTTGCCCCTCGCCTTGCACCCTGGTTCTAAGTTTACAAAGTGTTTTCCTTGTTCCTCTTATGTTGTTTTCCCCACCTCTGACATTCCCTCCCTCCCTCCTACCCGCAGTGCTGAGATGAGAGCGTGGTGACGGTAAAGGGACCTGACAATGACACGACCCTCCTGTCTCAGGTCAGGGGAGAGAGCTAGGTGGCCTCCCCTCGTCCTCATGTTTTCGTTTGCAGCCTGAAGCACTTTAAGTTGTGTGGGATTTTTGGTTTGGGTTTTGTTTTCTTTTCGGTCTGTCCCTCCCTGTAACTTGTTCTCCGACTACTGCTTCCAACTGAAATAAGTCTATTAAATGCCTGTTCAGGAGGGAAAAAAATAAATAAATCAATATATATAGGAAATGCACTTCAATTCTCAGATTATCTTGGAGTTTTAAAATATGTATGTTTTACATTTTCTTGAATAGGTGCTGACCAGAGCATAGTTCATTTTTTTTTTCTTAAAAACATGTGTCAAGGAATTTGTATATGTATACATACACATATGTGTGTGTGTGTGTGTGTGTGTACTGAATTCACTTATTTGGCAGTTCTTATATACTTTTTTTTTTTTTTTTTAGGGCAAGGAAATGATATACACCTTTTTGTGGCCCTAGTTCCTAGCACAGTTCTTAGTACACGGTGGAGCCTTAGTTTAAAATTGAACTGAAATGAATTGCTTATATTAAGTTAGTAAGACTAGCCTTAGATTCCCTGAAGTAAGTTTCTTTATTATCATCAGAAACATCAAAAATTATTTTTTGTTTGTTTGCTTTAATTGATTTCTACCTAGTCTCATTAAATTGTTTTGTACAATCAAAAGTTTATACTAGTGAATTATTGAATTAAGCATTATTAATGTTCTTTCTGGGTTTGAAGTTGTTCTATTGTATTATATTATTTTTAATTTTTTAAAAATGTATTTTATTTCTTTCATTTAAGTTTTTAAAATTTTATTTATTTCTCTTTAATTAAAAGAGAATATTTGGTCATTTTTGAAAAATCTTAGTCTCACTGTCTTATATTCCAACAAGTTCATCTGAAAGAGAGAAAGATGGTAGAGTTATAATTGTTAAGTAGAGTCTTAACACAGAACCCCAGGAAGCCCATGGCCAGAAAAAAAAAATCTGATGAATAAAGAGTGTAGGAGTAAAATATCATAATCTGAGTTTATAGGTTCTGTACCTACTGTCTTAGTTTTCTTGTCTTGGGAAGTAGGGATGACTTGCTACAACAAAATACCACAGACATCAGAGATGGCATGATTTATTAACAGCAGAAATTTATTTCTCAGTCCTGGAAGCTGAAAGTCCAAAATCAAGGCACCAGTGTGGTCAATCTGAGAATTTTTTTCCTGGTTCATAACTGGGGCCTTGTTGTGTCCTCCTCACATAGTAGAGGGGAAAGTGGTCACTCTGGGGTTTCTCTCCTAAGAGCACTAATCCTGTATATGAGGGTTCTGACTTCATGACCTAACCACTTCTGAAAGTCCCCACCTAATGTCATCTTTGAATTTTGAAGGAATGCATTCATACCATGGTAACTGTGAGGGCTTGGAAAATTATTGTATACGTAACATTAACTATACCCCTCAATTATCCTCCAAATTGGAGACCTGGGCATAGAGATGACAACTTATAAATGGTTTGCCATATATGCATCAACTGTTGCTGTTCAGTTGCTCAGTCATGTCCAACATTTTGTGACCCCATGGACTGCAGCATGCCAATCTTCCCTGTCCTTCACCATCTCCTAGAGCTTGCTCAAACTCAAGTCCATTGAGTCAGTGATGCCATCCAACAATCTCATCCTCTGTTGTCCCCTTCTACTCCTGCATCAGATCTTTCTCAGCATCAGTGTCTTTTGTAATGAGTCACCTCCTCATATCAGGTGGCCAAATTATTGGAGCTTCAGCTTCGGCTTCAGCATCAGTCCTTCTAATGCATAATCAGGACTGATTTCCTTTAGGATTGACTGATTTGATTTCCTTGCACTCCAAGGGACTCTCAAGTCTTCTCCAACACCACAGTTCAAAAGCATCAGTTCTTCAGTGCTCAGCCTTCTTTATGGTCCAGCTCTCTCATCCATACATGACTACTGGAAAAACCATAGCCTTGACTAGATAGACCTTTCTTGGCAAAGTAATGGCTCTGCTTTTAAATATGCTGTCTAGATTTGTCATAACTTTCCTTCCAAGGAGTAAGCGTCTTTTAATTTCATGGCTGCAGTCACCATCTGCAGTGATTTTGGAGCCCAGAAAAATAAAGTCTGACACTGTTTCCACTGTTTCCCCATCTATTTGCTATGAAGTGATGAAACCATATTTAAGCCAACTTCTTCACCCTTCTCTTTCACTTTCATGAAGAGGTTCTTTAGTTCTTCTTCACTTTCTGCCCTAAGGGTGGTATCATCTGCATATCTAAGGTTACTGATATTTCTCCCATCAATCTTGATTCCAGCTTGTGCTTCATCCAGCCCAGCATTTCTCATGATGTACTCTGCATATAAGTTAAATAAACAGGGTGACAATATACAGCCTTGATGCACTCCTTTTCCTATTTGGAACCAGTCTGTTGTTCCATGTCCAGTTCTAACTGTTGCTTCCTGACCTGCATACAGGTTTCTCAAGAGGCAGGTTAGGTGGTCTGGTATTCCCATCTCTTGAAGAATTTTCCACAGTTTATTGCAATCCACACAGTCAAAGTCTTTGGCATAGTCAATAAAGCAGAAATAGATGTTTTTCTGGAACTCTCTTCCTTTTTCCATGATCCAGCAGATACTGGCAATTTGATCTCTGGTTCCTCTGACTTTTCTAAATCCAGCTTGAACATCTGGAAGTTCACGATTGACATATTGTTGAAGCCTGGCTTGGAGAATTTTGAGCATTATTTTACTAGTGTTGAGATGAGTGCAGTTGTGTGGTAGTTTGAACATTCTTTGGCATTTCCTTTTTTTGGGATTGGAATGAAAATTGACCTTTTCTAGTCCTGTGGCTACCGCTGAGTTTTCCAAATATGCTGACATATTGAGTACAGAACTTTCACAGCATCATCTTTTAGGATTTGAAAGATATCTCTAGTCTTTCCCATTCTATTTTTTTCCTCTATTTATTTGCATTGTTCACTTAGGAAGACTTTCTTATTTCTCCTTGATATTCTTTGGAACTCTGCATTCAGATGGGTATATCTTTCTTTTCCTCCTTTGCCTTTCACTTCACTTCTTTTCTCAGCTATTTGTGAGGCCTCCTCAGACAGCCGTTTTGCCTTTTTGCATTTCTTGTTATAGGGCATGGTGATCATCACCTCCTGTACATATCACAAACCCCCATTCATATCTCTTCAGGCTGTCTATCAGATCAATCCCTTGAATCTGTTTGTCACATCTTTTGTATAATCATAAGGTCACACCTGAATGGCCTAGTGGTTTTCCCTACTTTCTTCAATCTAAGTCTGAATTTGGCAATAAGGAATTCATGATTTGAGACACAGTCAGCTCCTGGTCTTGTTTTTGCTGACTGTAAAGAGCTTCTCCATCTTTTACTGAAAAGATTATAATCAGTTTGATTTAGGTATTGACCATCTGGTGATGTTCATGTATAGAGACATCTCTTGTGTTGTTGGAAAAGTGTTGGCTATGACTAGTGTGTTCTCTTGGGAAAACTCTGTTAGGCTTTGCCCTGCTTCATTTTGTATTCCAAGGCCAAACTTGCCTGTTTCAGTCCAGGTGTCTCTTGACTTTCAACTTTAGCATTCCTTTCCCCTATGATGAAAAGGACATCTTTTTTTGCTGTTAGTTCTAGAAGGTCTTGTAGGTCTTCATAGAACCATTCAACTTCAGCTCCTTTGGCATTGTTGTTGGGGCACAGACTTGGATTACTCTGATGTTGAATGGTTTGCCTTGGAAACAATCAGAGATCATCAATACAACCATAAAAATATCTCCAAATTAATGAAATGTCAAATAGCATCATATTTAAAATCAAAGAAAGACACATTGTTTTTTTAATCAGTTCAGTTCTCTACAGTCACTCAGTCATGTCCGACTCTCTGCGACGCCATGAACCACAGCACGCCAGACCTCCCTGTCCATCACCAACTCCAGTTTACCCAGACTCATGTCCGTTGAGTCAGTGATGCCATCTGACCATCTCATCCTCTGTTGGCCCCTTCTCCTCCTGCCTTCAATCTTTCCCAACATCAGAGTCTTTTCAAAGGAGTCAGCTCTTTGCATGAGGTGGCCAAAATATTGGAGTTTCCACTTCAACATCTGTCCTTCCAATGAACATCCAGGACTGATTTCCTTTAGGATGGACTGGTTGGATCTCCTAGCAGTCCAATGGACTCTCAAGAAACTTCTCCAACACCACAGTTCAAAAGCATCAATTCTTCTGTTTTTATATCACAGAGTTTCTAATTCTATTAAACATATTAAGGTGTTCAATAATTTTTAAGGTGAAATATGATTAAGAATTGAGTAATTTTGTGTTTTGAATCAGTACCTGTATTTGCTCTAAGAAGCACAAGCTGGAATCAAGATTTCCAGGAGAAATATCAATAACCTCAGATATGCAGATGACACCATCCTTATGGCAGAAGGTGAAGAGGAACTAAAAAGCCTCTTGATGAAAGTGAAAGAGGAGAGTGAAAAAGTTGGTTTAAAGCTCAACATTCAGAAAACTAATATCATGGCATCTGGTCCCATCACTTCATGGGAAATAGATGGAGAAAGAGTGGAAACAATGTCAGACTTTATTTTTTGGGGCTCCAAAATCACAGCAGATGGTGATTGCAGCCATGAAATTAAAAGACGCTTACTCCTTGGAAGGAAAGTTATGACCAACCTAGATACCACATTCAAAAGCAGAGACATTACTTTGCCAACAAAGGTCCGTCTAGTCAAGGCTATGGTTTTTCCAGTGGTCATGTATGGATGTGAGAGTTGGACTGTGAAGAAAGCTGAGCGCCGAAGAATTGATGCTTTTAAACTGTGGTGTTGGAGAAGACTCTTGTGAGTCCCTTGGACTGCAAGGAGATCCAACCAGTCCATTCTAAAGGAGATCCAACCAGTCCATTCTAAAGGAGATCATCCCTGGGTGTTCTTTGGAAGGAATGATGCTAAAGCTGAAACTCCAGTACTTTGGCCACCACATGTGAAGGGTTGACTCACTGGAAAAGGCCCTGATGCTGGGGGGGCAGGAGGAGAAGGGGATGACAGCGGATAAGATGGCTGGATGGTATCACTGACTCGATGGACGTGAGTTTGAGTGAATTCCACGAGTTTGTGATGGACAGGGAGGCTTGAAATGCTGCGATTCATGGGGTCACAGAGTTGGACATGCCTAAGTGACTGAACTGAACTGAACTGATATCAAAATAATGTATTATTTAATTACTTACTGGCAGAAAGATGTTCTTCTACACCAGACCTATGCAAATGCTAAACTTCAGGTGTCTTTTCTTAGAGCAGCATTCTGAATTTTTTTTATTAAATGATCACATCTAATCTGAAGCTTTTCAATGTCAGTTTTTTCACCATTGTGATAAGACACCTTACACATTTATTATTGCAAATATGTCCTTCATTACTTTGTGTGGGAGCTATAGCTTTCCTTCTCAAAATCTGTTTAAATTTTGGTCTCATTTGTCTGAGATCCTTGAGGGTGAAACAGAGTTTAACTCACAAGGTCTTTTTCAGCTGCATGATTCTGTATTTCATGACCTTTGTAAACCCGTTGCTAAGGTAATGAGATTCCCAAGAGGGTTCTTCACATTAAGGATCAGCAAAACTGCAAGTTTTACAGATCGCTTTCTTTTAACCTACACAGTTCCTCTGTGAAATATTTGAATTACAGTGTCAACTATTGTTAGGTCAGAAATTCATCAATGAGAATTTCCATGTCAGTTTAAGGCCAGATGTTAGTTTTTGGCTGGAAATCTGGTTGAATTTAAAATTAGAGTTTGTTGCTTTAGGCATCAAGGATCAAAGTCTCTTATTACTAAAACAAGATATTGAAAGATTCCTGCTCTACAAATTTCAATCACTGTCATTTAAACCTGTGTTATCTATTTTGTTCTCAGCGCGCTACAGGAGCACCTTCCCAAGTGCTCTGCTTATATTTCATCTGACCTCTCATCCTCATTTATTTCAACCCTTCTTCTGCAGCTTCTGATTCCTTTCCCTCCACAGTGGGGAAGAAAAAGAGCAAAATCAGGTGCTATTCCACGGGTGAAAGTGAAAGAGAAGTCGCTCAGTCGTGTCTGATTCTTTGCCACCCCATGGACTGTAGCCCCCCAGGCTCCTCCATCCATGGGATTATCCAGGCAAGAATACTGGAGGGGGTTGCCATTTCCTTCTCCAGGAGGTCTTCCCAACCCAGGGATCAAAACCCAGTCTGCCACATTGGAGGCAGATGCTTTAACCTCTGAGCCACCAAGTGCCTACCTCTTATTCTGGGAATGGATACTTATTCTGTTCCTTCCTTCCAAACTTATTTGTGAATTATGCAGAGTGTTTAGCTGACTCCCAGTGGAGGAGATACTTGTTATAGAAATCTCAATCCCACTTTATATTCTAAAAAACAAAGTGTCATAAGATAATAAAATCAAAAATCAGTATGATGCAAACTAAATTATTTTTGTGTGGCATTGAGATTTCAATGTAAGCTGTATTCTATAAATCAGGGACAGTGCAGGTAACAAATGACACTTTCTCACTGGCTATGTGTGGGTTGAGCTTAAAACCAAGAGGTTATACAGTTTCCATGGCTAATGACAATGAGGAGTTATTATCACCTTTCAGAATGATAATCATAACATTGAGGATCACTGTGGGGAGAGGGCAGCATGACGAAAGTGTGGTTTTCAGTACAGGAAGAGTTATCCCATGGTGATCAGGCAGAGAAGATGAGAGAAAATACCCCTATTGCCCAACCTTCTCATCCTTTCTCATGCTAGTGGTCTGACCACTTATTATACACACAGAAAGTCGAGGGGTATAGGAGCCTATCTGTCTTGGGTCCATGTGGGTCAGTCTTTTATCCCACCCTACACAGGTAAGACTCAAGGAAGAAAAGGGTGAAGAATGGTTCTTGAGAGGTAAACAAAATATTCAGCACAAATTTCCTATAATTATAAGACAACTATTTAAATTATTCCAAAGTCACACCAGTAATATGTCATTCTGTGACTTCCTGTAGTATAGGTCACTATAACTATGAGAATCTATAATTGCTTATATGGTTTACTGATAGGACCATATACTTTTATATACTAATTTTTAATTAACTTCCTTCTTTCTTTATATATTCCACAACCATTCTTGACCTTTAGTCTTGAGAAAAAGCATAATGCTTAAGAATTTGTATCATGGAACCATACCATTTGAGTTCAAATCATAGGTTTACTATTTAAAATGTGTGTGACTCTAGGCAAGTTACTTACCTCATTGGGTCTGCATAGGGTCATGTCAAGGTTAAATGTAACAAATGCTTAGAACTTTGCCTAACACATAAATGAGTTATGAATGTTTGTCATCACTATGTATACAGACACTTGAAATGCAAAGTTATGGATAAAATATCATGGGAAGAGACAAATGAGTAAATAATTATAGTAAAATACATGATTGATGTAAGTATCCCTAAGGCCTGTTGTTGTTCAGTCTCTCAGTCATGTCCAACTCTTTGCGACCCCATGGATTGTAGCATGCCAGCCTTCCCTGTCCTTCACCATCACCCAGAGCTTGCTGAAATTCATGTCCATTGTGTCAGTGATGCCATCCAACCATCTCGTCTTCTGTTGTCCCCTTCTTATCCTGCCTTCAATCTTTCCCAACATCAGGGTCTTTTGTAATGAGTCAGCTCTGCACATCAGGTGGCCAAAGTATTGGAGCTTCAGCTTTAGCGTCAGTCCTTCTAATGAATTATCAGGACTGATTAGCTTTAGGATTGACTGGTTTGATCTCCTTGCTGTCCAGGGGACTCTCAAGAGTCTTCTCCAAAACCACACTTCAAAAGCATCAGTTCTTCAGCGCTCAGCCTTCTTTACGTCCAACTTTCACATCCATACATGACTACTGGAAAAACCATAGCTTGGACTATATGGACATTTGTTGGCAAAGTAATGGTTCTGCTTTTCAATATGTTATCAAGGAGCTTCTTCCAAGGGGAAAGCATCTTTTAATTTCATGACTGCAGTAACCATCTACAATGATTTTGAAGCCCAAGAAAATAAAGTCTTTCACTGTTCCCATTGTTTCCCCATTTGTTTGCCATGAAGTGATGGGACCTGATGGCATGATCTTCCTTTGTTGAATGTGAGTCTTAAGCCAGTTTTTTCACTGTCCTCTTTCATGTTCATCAATAAGCTCTTTAGTTCCTCTTCACTTTCTGTCATAAGGCTGGTGCCATGTGCATATGTGCATTCTCTGGCAATTTTGATTCGAACTTGTGCTTCATCCAGCCTGGCACTTCACATGATGTACTCTGCATAAAAATTAAATAAGCAGGGTGACAATATACAGCCTTGACATATCCGTTCACAATATTGAAGTAGTCTGTTGTTCCATGTTTCGTTCTAACTGTTGCTTCTTGACCTGAATACAGGTTTCTCAGGAAGCAGGTAAGGTGCTGTGGTATTCCCATCCATTTAAAAATTCTCTACAGTTTTTTGTGATCCACAGAATCAACAGCTTTAACATAGTCAATGAAGCAGAAATAGATGTTTTTGCTTTGTTTTGTTTTCTGGAATTCTCTAGCTTTTTCTATGATCCAGTGGATTTTGGCCTATAGAACTGCAAAGAAAGGAGCAAGTGACTAGAGTTACAAACTCAGGTCAATCTTTATGAAAGACGCATCAATTCAGTTCTATCACTCAGTCATGTCCAACTCTTTGCGACCCCATGAATTTCAGCATGCCAGGCCTCCCGGTCCATCACCAATTCCTGGAGTTCACTCAAACTCATGTCCATTGTGTCCGTGATGCCATCCAGCCATCTCATCCTCTGTGTCCCCTTCTCCTTCTGCCCCCAATCCCTTCCAGCATAAGAGTCTTTTCCAGTGAGTCAACCTTTCACATGAAGGAGACAATGTACTGGAATTTCAGTCCTTCCAATGAACACCCAGGACTGATCTCCTTTAGAATGGACTGGTTGGACCTCCTTGCAGTCCATGGTACTCTCAAGAGTCTTCTCCAATACCACAGTTCAAAAGCATCGATTCTTCAGTGCTTAGCTTTCTTCACAGTCCAATGCTCACATCTATACATGACCACTGGAAAAACCATAACTTTGAAAAGATGGACCTTTGTTGGCAAAGTATTGTCTCTGCTTTTTAATATGCTATCTAGGTTGGTCATAACTTTCCTTCCAAGGAGTAAGTGTCCTTTAATTCATGGCTCCAATCACCATCTGCAGTGATTTTGGAGCCCCCAAAAAATAAAGTCTGACACTTTCTCCATCTATTTCCCATGAAGTGATGGGACCAGATGCCATGATCTTAGTTTTCTGAGTGTTGAGCTTTAAGCCAACATTTTCACCCTCCTCTTTCACTTTCATCAAGAAGCTTTTTAGGTCATGTTAACTTTCTGCCATAAGGGTGGTATTATCTGCATATCTGAGGTCAGTGTTATTTCTCCTGGCAATCTTGATTCCAGCTTGTGCTTCTTCCAGCCCAGTGTTTCTCATGATGTACTCTGCATGTAAGTTAAATAAGCAGAGTGACAATATACAGCCTTGATGTACTCCTTTTCCTTTTTGGAACCAGTCTATTGTTCCATGTCCAGTTCTAACTGTTGCGTTCTGTCCTGCATACAGGTTTATCAAGAGGCAGGTCGGGTGGTCTGGTATTCCCATTTCTTGAAGAATTTTCCACAGTTTATTGTAATACACACAGTCAAAGGCTTTGGCGTAGTCAACAAAGCAGAAATAGATGTTTTCCTTGAATTCTCGTGATTTTTTGATGATCCAGAGGATATTAGCAATTTGATCTCTGGTTCCTTGGCCTTTTCTAAAAAGAGCCAGACATCATGGAATGTGAAGTCCAGTGGGCCTTAGAAAGCATCACAATGAACAAAGCTAGTGGAGGTGATGGAATTCCAGTTGAGATATTTCAAAACCTGAAAGATGATGCTCTGAAAGTACTGCAGTCAATATGGCAGCAAATTTGGAAAACTCAGCAGTGGCCACAGGACTGGAAAAGGTCAGTTTTCACTCCAATCCCAAAGAAATGCAATGCCAAATTATGCTCAAACTACCACACAATTGCACTCATCTCACACACTAGTAAAGTGATGCTCAAAATTCTCCAAGCCAGGCTTCATCAATACGTGTACTGTGAACTTCCAGATGTTCAAGCTGGTTTTAGAAAAGGCAGAGGAACCAGAGATCAAGTTGCCAACATCTGCTGGATCATGGAAAAAGGAAGAGAGTTCCAGAAAAACATCTGTTTCTGCTTTACTGAGTATGCCAACACCTTTGACTGCGTGGATCACAATAAACTGTGGAAGATTCTGAAAGAGATGAAAGAGGTATCAGTTCAGTTCAGTTCAGTTGCTCAGTTGTGTCCAACTCTTTCAACCCCATGAATCGTAGCACGCCAGGCCTCCCTGTCCATCACCAACTCCCGGAGTTCACTCAGACTCACATCAATCTAGACAGTGATGCCATCCAGCCACCTCATCCTCTGTTGTCCCCTTCTCCTCCTGCCCCCAATCCCTCCCGGCATCAGAGCCTTTTCCAATGAGTCAACTCTTTGCATGAGGTGGCCAAAATACTGGAGCTTCAGCTTTAGCATCATTCCTTCCAAAGAAATCTCAGGGCGGATCTCCTTCCGAATGGACTGGTTGGATCTCCTTGCAGTCCAAGGGACTCTCAGGAGTCTTCTCCAACACCATAGTTCAAAAGCATCAATTCTTCAGCACTCAGCTTTCTTCACAGTCCAACTCTCACATCCATACATGACCACAGGAAAAACCATAGCCTTGACTAGATGGACCTTTGTTGGCAAAGTAATGTCTCTGCTTTTGAATATGCTATCTAGGTTGGTCATAACTTTTCTTCCAAGGAGTAAGCGTCTTTTAATTTCATAGCTGCAATCACCATCTGCAGTTGATTTTGGAGTCCCAAAAAATAAAGTCTGACTCTGTTTCCACTATTTCTCCATCTGTTTCCCATGAAGTGATGGGACCAGATGCCATGATCTTAGTATTCTGAATGTTGAGCTTTAAACCAACTTTTTCACTCTCCTCTTTCACTTTCATCAAGTGGCTTTTTAGTTCCCCTCCACTTTCTGCCATAAGGGTGCTGTCATCTGCATATCTGAGGTTATTGATATTTCTCCCAGCAATCTTGATTCCAGCTTTTGCTTCTTCCAGCCCAGCATTTCTCATGATGTACTCTGCATATAATTTAAATAAGCAGGGTGACAATATACAGCCTTGATGTACTCCTTTTCCTATTTGGAACCAGTCTGTTGTTCCATGGCCAGTTCTCACTATTGCTTCCTGACCTGCATATTGTTTTCTCAAGAGGCAGGTCAGGTGATCTGGTATTCCCATCTCTTTCAGAATTTTCCTCAGTTTATTGTGATCCACACAGTCAAAGCCTTTGGCATAGTCAATAATGCAGAAATAGATGTTTTTCTGGAACTCTCTTGCTTTTTCCATGATCCAGCAAATGTTGGCAATTTGATCTCTTGTTCCTCTGCCTTTTCTAAAACCAGCTTGAACAAATAGAAGTTCACGGTTCACATATTGCTGAAGCCTGGCTTGGAGAATTTTGAGCATTACTTCACTAGCGTGTGAGATGAGTACAATTGTGTGGTAGTTTGAGCATTCTTTGGCATTGCCTTTCTTTGGGATTGGAATAAAAACTGACCTTTTCCAGTCCTGTGGCCACTGCTGAGTTTTCCAAATTTGCTGGCATATTGAGTGCAAAACTTTCACACCATCATCTTTCAGGATTTGAAATAGCTCAACTGGAATTCCATCACCTATACTAGCTTTATAAGGCCCACTTGACTTCACATTCCAGGATGTCTGGCTCTAGGTGAGTGATCACACCATCGTGATTATCTGGGTCGTGAAGATCTTTTTTGTACACTTCTGTGCATTCTTGCCACCTCTTCTTAATATCTTCTGCTTCTGTTAGGTCCATACCATTTCTGTCCTTTATCGAGCCCATCTTTGCATGAAATATTCCCTTGGTATCTCTAATTTTCTTGAAGAGATCTCTAGTCTTTTCCATTCTGTTGTTTTCCTCTATCTCTTTGCATTGATTGCTGAGGACGGCTTTCTTATCTCTTCTTGCTATTCTTTGGAACCCTGCAATCAGATGCTTATATCTTTCCTTTTCTCCTTTGCTCTTCACTTCTCTTCTTTTCACAGCTATTTGTAAGGCCTCTCCAGACAGCCATTTTGCTTTCTTGCATTTCTTTTCTTGGGGATGGTCTTGATACCTGTCTCCTGTACAATGTACGAACCTCAGTCCATAGTTCATCAGGCAGTCTATCTATCAGATCTAGGACCTTAAATTTATTTCTCACTTCTACTGTATAATCCTAAGGGATTTGATTTAGGTCATACCTGAATGTTCTAGTGGTTTTCCCTACTTTCTTCAATTTAAGTCTGAATTTGGCAATAAGGAGTTCATGATCTGAGCCACAGTCAGCTCCTTGTCTTGTTTTTGTTGACTGTATAGAGCTTCTCCATCTTTGGCTGCAAAAAATGTAATCAATCTGATTTCAGTGTTGACCATCTGGTGATGTCCATGTGTAGAGTCTTCTCTTGTGTTGTTGGAAGAGGGTGTTTGCTATGACCAGAAAGAAGTATAGTTAGACCTTAAAAGATGCATAGGAATTTCCCCAGGTGTTACTCACTGGGATGTTTCTTCTGTCCTGGCTGAGACATCTTGCCTAAGCACATGTTGATGTGAAAATATCCTGACATGCCTGACACTTAAGTAGTTAGTAGGAAAATGGTTGCAGACCAAAAGGAAGAGACAGGAAAGGTTTAAAACACGAGGACTCCCATAGTACAGAATTTGAAGAGATATGGATAGTTTATAAATTACCCTGGTGCCATAAAGGTGATTTGGTGTGTTGAAATATTCAAGACAAGAACCTCTTTTAAAATTAATGTTGCTACTTTTTTTTCCTGTTCCAGTCCTGGAAGCAATTTTCTTTCCTTAGTTATTCCAGTGCCTGGCTAACAGTATTCTCTCCATCCTTTCTCTCAAGCAGTATTGAACAATGGCAGCATATGGTCATTGGAGTCAGGTAGATGTTGAGTGGAAACTTACTTGACTTGAACTATTTCTACGTATCTGACCTTGGTCAGCTTCTCAGAACCTTGTTTTTTCACCCATTAAGGTAGAATAAATAGGGTCTTCCTCTCAGTGTTATAATAAGTGATACATGAGTTAAAGCAGATAAGTATTTAGCAAATATCCTGTCAAATTATGGAGAAGGCAATGGCACCCTACTCCAGTACTCTTGCCTGGAAACTCCCATGGACAGAGGAGCCTGGTAGGCTGCAGCCCATGGGGTCTGTAAAGTCGGACACGACTGAGCAACTTCACTTTCACTTTTCACTTCCCTGCATTGGAGAAGGAAATGGCAAGCCACTCCAGTGTTCTTGCCTGGAGAATCCCAGGGACGGGGGGAGCCTGGTGGGCTGCCGTCTGTGGGGTCGCACAGAGTCGGACATGACTGAAGCGACTTAGCAGCAGCAGCAGCAGCTGTCAAATTATAATCTCTCAATAACAGGAACTAATAATCTTATTTCCTGGGACCTTTAGATAGCCTAATCCCTTACTTTCTTTACTGACTGCCAGTTTTAAGTTACTTATTAAAGCTTTGCATACATGTGTGCAATGTCACTTCAGTAGTGTCTGATTTTGTGCAATTCTATGGGTGGTAGTCCACCAGGTTCCTCTGTCCATGGTATTCTCCAGGCAAGGATACTTGAGTAGGTTGCCATACCCTCCTCCAGGGGATCTTCCCAATCCAGTGATTGAACTCACTTTTCTTATGTCTCCTGCACTGGCAGGTCGGTTCTTTACTGCTAACACCATCTGGGAAGCCCCATCTTAGCTTTGAGTCCCTAGAAAACAAAGGCTGTGATGAAGCTTATAGACTAAAACTTTATGTGAGGAGGGCAGAGTACAATTCCAAGACAATAGAAATGAAGGGAAAAAAGAGATATAACAGGGAATTAGGGGGATCAAATATAAAATAGTAAGGTACTGAATAGCCACAGCCTCAAGAAAAACACAGTGTATTGGCCATGTGGACCTCATGAACCAGCTGTGGTTTCAAACCACCTGTTTTGGGAGAAGACAGATGAGCAATATTTCTTCTGTTCTCCTTCCCATATTTTTTCTTGGTAGTCAAAGTTCATCTCTCAGACATTAAATTGTCCACAGTTACAAGTGGCACTTTAGCACCTTAGAGAACCTGTTGAGGAAGACGAAGTTTCTGGCAATTTTGTGGGGTCAAATCTGGATCCTGGAGCTACTACAGTTTTGCTGCAATAAACAAAATAAAGGTGACTATACCAATGGTTGTTCCATGCCTCAAACTTGTAGGGGGCTGACACAACTGATTAAGCTGCCCTAGAATGGCCAGTGTAGTTCCTTCAGGCTGGCCTGCATGTCTTTTCAATATGTCCCCATCATTCTTTAAACATTTCTTTTTACACAAGGTGTTCCAGTTTTGTCCTTTATGTTTCCTTGACCACTGCTGGAAGCAGTTTCCTGATTTCCTTTAGTAAAGAATAGTATTCAGACACCAGGATGTGAGCAATCATGTCCTTGAAGCTATAAGTACTTATTGTTATTAGGAGTCTCAGTGGATAGGGCTAGACAAGATCTGTGCATGCATATATGTGCATGTGTGTGATGTTTGATATAATACAGGCACACTCATCTCTATTTGTGTATATCTATATTTTAAACATGAATTAACATCAGTTTCTCCAATTTTAGTTCAGCCACTCAGAATCCTTTGTAGCCTTCCAATTTTCTACATCCCCTTCTGGATAGTGAGAAGTCTAGCTATCCTTATCCTCAATACATTCGTGATTTGCACAGTCCCCTCATATGTACCTGATCTTACAACTTTACTGGCTGCTTCCTTGGCCTTGCTTCTACTTGTTTGGCCTCTAGCCCCATTATCACTTACTTAACCTCACTATCTCCTCAACTCTTGTTGCCACTATCACTGTCTCTGCTATAGGATGAATATTTGTGTTTCTAAAATTTACGTATTGAAACCTAATCCCCAATGTGATGGATGATATCTGTTTATGGGCCTTTAGGAGGTGACTAAGTGATGAGAGTGGGTGCCTGATAAATGGAATTAGTACCCTAGGAGCTCCCTAGCCCTTTCTACCATGTGAGGACACAGCAAGAAGATATTGGTGAATCTGGAAAATGAGCCCTGTCCAGATACCGAATCTACTGACACCTTGATCTTGGACTTTTCAACTTTCAGAACTATGAGAAACAAATTTCTGTTGTTTACAAGCCATGGCAACCCACTGCAGTTTTCTTGCCTGGAGAATCCCATGGACAGAGGAACATGGCAGGCTACAGTCCATGGGGTAGCAAAAGTGTCGAACATGACATGGCACCTAAACAACAACATTCTCTTATAATATCTTGAAAGAACTCAGACAGACTCCTAACACCAAGTCACCCCATCTAAAGAAAGAGAAAAAACTTTATCTTCTCTAATACTTCTCTTCTTTTTCCACCTAGGAAACCTTTCCTCCCTTATTCTTCCCCAGTTCACATAGTAAAATAGCTCTAAGATAGTTTCAGGTTCACCTCTGCTCTGAAACTTCTATCTATTTGTCAACCTCCAATTCAAGGGGCCTTTACTGTACCTCCTTTTGCCCTCATTTAAGGACATAAGCTACATCTTATTTGTCTTCATATTCCTAGTGCCTAGTCTTATTTTTGATACATATTAGAAACTAAACAAATGTTTCATAAATGGGTAATTAATGAATGAAATTTTCTTTGCAATAGCTTGGGGATTATGGCTATAGACTCAGACAGACCTAAACTCTGCTATTGATCTTGTGAAATTGGGCAAGTTAATATCTATATCTTATCTGTTTTTACTGTTATAACAAAAAATACTGCAGACTGGGTGGCTTATAAGCAAGTATGAAAACTAAGTCTAAGATCAAGATGCTGGGAAATTCAGTGTTTGATAAGAGCCCATTTCCTGGTTCACAGATGGCTGATTTTTTTCCTGTGTCCTCACATGGCTAGATAGGTAAGGGACCTTTGTGAAGTCTTTCTTTTATAAGGGCAGAAATGCTATTTATGAAGGCTCCACCCTCATGACCTTATCACCTTCCAAAGACTCCACCACAAAATATCATCACATTGGGGATTATATTTCACTATATGAAGTTAGAGGTAGACAAAAATATTCAGTCTGCAGCATTATTTCTCTGAGCATTACTTAACTTCTCTGATTTTTTTTTTTATCAGTAGAGATGATAATAGTTCCATTATATATTTGTTATGAGTATTAAATATTTTAAAAAGATTTTTTCATAATATCAGTATAATTTCTATGTAAAATAAATGGTAGTTACTATTATTAATAACTGATTTTTGTGCAAAACTCTATTATAACACTCATGTGTTGTATATGAATTATTTATTCAGATATTAGTCTTGCCTCGATAGAAAATAATTTCAAAGGCAATGATATAAAATAAGTGAAAAAAAGTGAAAGTTGCTCAGTTGTGTCCAACTCTTTGGGACCCCATGGACTATACAGTCCCGAGGCCAGAAAACTGGAGTGGGTAGCCTATCCCTTCTCCAGTGGATCTTCCTGACCCAGGAATTGAAACAGGGTCTCCTGCATTTCAGGCAGATTCTTTACCAACTGAGCTATCAGGGTTTTTTTTTTTTTTTTTTTAATGTTGTTTTTTCTTATTGTATGTTGTTTCTCAGTCTAAGAGAATATTGCAACTTCAATATTATATCTTCATTTGAAAGTATATTATTGTTTTAAAGGAGCAAAGAAAAAAATAGTTTCAAAATAGTACAGTAGAGTAAGCACCTATTCTCATTGCTAGCCCAAAGATGATATAAAACATATTTTTTAAAAAAACCAAAAATCTGGTGCTTAAGAAGAGAAACTTTCAGTTATTGTAAGGCTATTGGGGATTTCTGAGAACCATAAATATAAATAAGCATATATATATATGGAATATAGAGACAAGCTGAGAATTTCATAAACCAGTGCCTCTATGGGCTGCTGTTGTTACACTTTCTGCCTAAGAAGCCATCATTCATTGGGACCAGAAACCTCCAGAGAAAAGGCCACTGATAATCTTGAGAAACTGAGTAATCGCTACAGAAGAAAATATTTTGGCTCCAGAGCAAAATGTCCAGATATAAAATGGAGTCAAATGTAGTTATCAAGAGGGAGGGATACCCAACTCAGAGTGAAGCATAAAAGTGGACTGCACCGTGGATTACCAGAGGAGATAATTTATACCTAGAAATATGACATGATTCTGACATTAGAAGAAATAAGCTTGAAGTTTACAGAAGCAAGCCAATAAAAACAGTTATTTGACCACTCATTCAAAATCAGCAGTTTTGGTCTTCCCTTCAAATAATCGCCCCCTGCACTTGTCATCGTAGGCTTGACAACCATTCAGTTCAGTTTAGTCGCTCAGTCGTGTCCTACTCTTTGCGACCCCATGAATCGCAGCACGCCAGGCCTCCCTGTCCATCACCAACTCTCGGAGTTCACTCAAAATCACGTCCATCGACTCGGTGATGCCATCCAGCCATCTCATCCTCTGCCGTCCCCTTCTCCTCCTGCCCCCAATCCCTCCCAGCATCAGCGTCTTATCCAATGAGTCAACTCTTCTCATGAGGTGGCCAAAGTACTGGAGTTTCAGCTTTAGCATCATTCCAAAGAAACCCCAGGGCCAATCTCCTTTGGAATGGACTGGTTGGATCTCCTTGCAGTCCAAGGGACTCTCAAGAGTCTTATCCAACACCACAGTTCAAAAGCATCAATTCTTCAGCGCTTAGCCTTCTTCACAGTCCAACTCTCACATCCATATATGACCACTGGAAAAACCATAGCCTTGACTAGACGGACCTTTGTTGGCAAAGTAATGTCTCTGCTTTTGAATATGCTATCTAGGGTGGTCATAACTTTCCTTCCAAGGAGTAAGCGTCTTTTAATTTCATGGCTGCAGTCACTATGATTCATCAAATACATTGTCAAATATACTGCTTCAGAAGAAACTTTAGTCTGCTACACTTGAAGCAGATTTCTGCTTATACCCAAAGAAACAGATAAAAAACATTTTTTTAATTGAAATGACTATACTAGATATCCTCATAAAAATAAAGGGGGAAATCATGTTCATGACAAAAGTAATAGATTATGAAACAATAAATGGGAATAAATCATTAAATATTCAAGAAATTGCAACATATTTTAAGTATAAATAAAAGTGCACCACCCCCATAGCACATATCACCTTCTAAAATAAGACTTTTATTTATTATTATTTGTGAACTTCCAGTGGAATATACACTATTAAGAAGCAGGAATTATTATGTTTATTCATTTATCTATCCCATATAGTACCTAGAAGAGAATCTAGCATATCATAGGTCCTCAGATATTTGCTGAATAAATTGAATGACTCAATGTGATGTGAACTATGTAAGTGAGCTTGATTGAACTACAAATAAACCTGGAAAAATTCATACTTTATTTAGAATTTTAACAGTTATTTAAAAAATTGTTGGAGAGGGTAGACAAAAGATAATTAACAACATAAGTTATTTCAATTTGACAAATATATCAAATTGAACTGAATATATTTTTCTGAATATATTTTAGTGAATATATTTTACTGTGAGAGCTGGATATACGTATACTGATTATTAAAGCAATAACACTAGAAGTCAGCAACAAAATGATAGCCTAGACCCATAAATTTAAAAGCACTTTGAAACTATTTATGATTCAAAGAGGAAATAAAGATGAAAACTATAAACTATTTAGAAGTGAACAACAGCAACAAAAGCTCTAAATACAAAAACAGTACTCTGAAGAAAATTTATAGACTAAAAAGCATATTTTTAAGGAAACAAGAGAGGCTGAAAATAAACTAATATAGAAACAAATCCTAAAACTTAAGCTTAAGAAGGTGGAGAAAGAATAACAAAATAATGCAAAAGAGTTGAAGTTTGAGTAGACTAGTAAATTTGACAATGTTTTGTAAATATGAAGAAAAGAAAACTGGAAGACTAGTCACAAATAACTTGCATTAGGAGTAAGAAAATTAATAATTTATCTTTATAAAGATATATTTAAAGATTACATAACACAATTCTATCCCTACTAAACTATCAACTTGGAAATTTTGGAAAATTTCACTTCTCTAACATATGTGTGTGTGTGTGTGTGTGTGTGTGTGTGTGTGATTTTATGTTGTTAAATCCTCCGCAATGTTTTTTAATAGGGAAATAACCTTAGAAGATATTGAAACACTGGTCAGATATCTACCTCAAAATTATGCCAGACTCACTCAGCTTATTTTTTTGGCAAATTCTAACACTTAGGTATCATTTTCTTGTTATACAACCTAGCCTAAAAGACTAATGAATACTGGAAATTGCTAATCTTTCTTCGATATGAAGTCTATATAGAAACAGCACAACAAAAAATTTAGACCAAAGGACCAATGTCACTATGACACAGAAAGAAATAAATATCAAATCAAATCCAGTGTATTAAAGAAATCGCAATAACTATCTATGTTTTCTGCTAAGGATACAAGGGCATTCAAAAATATCTCCAAAATTATTGTTTGATTAAAAAGCAACATGTTATAGAATATGCTGAGAGTGTACTGCAGTATAAGTTACAATACTTACACAAAGCAACACTCCATAGATTTTGTGAAGAGAATTTTATATTTATGAAAATATGGATGCTTATAATATGTATTTTATATGTGTGTGTCTAATTGTAAAAGCATGGGGAAAGAACTGGAAAGATGCATGACAAATTGGTACTGGTTGATTACAGAAGAACCAGGAGTGTGTGATCATTGGAGTGTCAAGAGAGATCATAACTTTATCTCAAAGTTTTTTTTTTTAATTTAATTGTTAATTTCTGGGTGTTGTTTGAGGATGGCTATGTTAATGTTACCTCATGTAACTAAAAACCAAAACAATCACCACAATAACCTACACCTGGCCTCGTAACTCCACAATGAAAGTCCCAGATATCTTAAGTTTCCTTGAGCACATGAAAAGACCCTGATGCAGGGAGAAATATCAATAACCTCAGATATGCAGATGACATCACCCTTATGGCAGAAAGTGAAGAAGAACTAAAGAGCCTCTTGAGGAAAGTGAAAGAGGAGAGTGAAAAAGAACTGCCTTATGATCCAGCAATCCCACTCCTGGGCATACACACTGAGGAAACCAGAATTGAAAGAGACACATGTACCCCGATGTTCATCACAGCACTGTTTATAATAGCCAGGACATGGAAGCAACCTAGATGTCCATCAGCAGATGAATGGATAAAAAAGCTGTGGTACATATACACAATGGAGTATTACTCAGGCATTAAAAAGAATACATTTGAATCAGTTCTAATGAGGTGGATGAAACTGGAGCCTATTATACAGAGTGAAGTAAGCCAGAAAGAAAAACACCAATACAGTATACTAATGCATATATATGGAATTAGAAAGATGGTAACAATAACCCTGTGTATGAGACAGCAAAAAAGACACTGATGTATAGAACAGCCTTTTGGACTCTGTGGGAGAGGGTGAGGGTGGGATGATTTGGGAGAATGGCATTGAAATATGTATAATATCATATATGAAACGAGTCGCCAGTCCAGGTTCGATGCATGATACTGGATGCTTGGGGCTGGTGCACTGGGACGACCCAGAGGGATGGTATGGGGAGGGAGGAGGGAGGAGGGTTCAGGATGGGGAACACATGTATACCTGTGGCAGACTCATTTTGATATATGGCAAAACCAATACAATATTGTAAAGTTAAATAAAATAAAATTTAAAAAATATTAAAAAAATAAAAAAAGAAAAAGTTGGCTTAAAGCTCAACATTCAGAAAACTAAGATCATGGCATCTGGTCCCGTCACTTCATGGGAAATAGATGGGGAAACAGTGGAAACAGTGTCAGACTTTATTTTGGGGGGCTCCAAAATCACTGCAGATGGTGATTGCAGCCATGAAATTGAAAGACGCTTACTCCTTGGAAGGAAAGTTATGAGCAACCTAGACAGTATATTAAAAAGCATTAGTTTACCATCAAAGGTCCGTCTAGTCAAGGCTATGGCTTTTCCAGTGATTATGTATGGATGTGAGAGTTGGACTATAAAGAAAGCTGAGTGCCAAAGAATTGATGCTTTTGAACCATGGTGTTGGAGAAGACTCTTGAGAGTCCCTTGGACTGCAAGGAAATCCAACCAGTCTATCCTAAAGGAGATCAGTCCTGGGTGTTCATTGAAAGGACTGACGTTGAAGGTGAAACTCCAGTACTTTGGCCACCTCATGCGAAGAGCTGACTCATTTGAAAAGACCCTGATGCTGGGAAAGATTGAAGGCAGGAGGAGAAGGGGACGACAGAGGATGAGATGGTTGGATGGCATCACTGACTCGATGGACATAGGTTTGGGTGGACTCCGGGAGTTGGTGATGGACAAAGAGGCCTGGTGTGCTGTGGTTCATGGGGTCAGAAAGAGTTGGACATGACTGAGTGACTGAACTGAACTGAGCACATGTTGAAAGCGTGTTTTGATGTGCTCTGAAGAGAATTTTTTCTTTCAAACTCCTTCAATTGAATTCACCCAAAAAACATTTGTTGAGAAATGTATCAGGGTAATCAGGAATACTAAATTGACCTCTGCTCTAAGGAGCTTTACAAGGGGTCTAGTTGGGGAAGGTAATTCAACCAACAAGTACTAGGGAGAGTGGCAGATACTGTGTGGAAGGAATTCACTGACTGTTCTAGGAGCACAGAGGCAGAGGATGTTACCCTGTGTTCTAGTTTCAATCAAACAATTTCCTGTACCATGTACAGGTTACAAAACTAAGAAAAGTTTTTGAAATTTGGGGAAAACACATATGTATGTAATTATGTGTACTATATGTATATAGCATAGACAGAAAATCTGGATATTGTTCATAATTGTTCTGTTAGGAACAACCACATAAGCTCTGAAGACCTTCGATTCCCTGTTTTCAAAGTGAGAGAAAAATACTAAGTGTTCCCTAAAGATAATTACATCATAACCATAGCAAAAGAAGATTAAGACTGGGAGAACATTTTCATCTTTTGCTCTGAAATATCCTGACTATAGAGAATGTATGTCTCTAAATTGACTATATGGATATCGTATGTCTGAAACCCTTGAAATCTGACATATCATCTATTGTTACAGAAATTGAAAAAGAAAGTTGTGGTGATCCTGGTACACCCTTATATGGAATTAGGGAAGGTGATGGATTTTCTAACCGTGATGTTTTAAGGTTCGAATGCCAGTTTGGATTTGAATTAATTGGAGAGAAATCCATTGTTTGTCAAGAGAATAACCAATGGTCTGCAAACATACCCATCTGTATCTGTGAGTACCAAATGCTTTGCTTCCATATAGCATATGTTACCCTGTCCTTGCATATAATTGCTTTTGTAATTAATTGCAAAGAACTGGAACCGTGTAATTATTTTTGAACGAGTAGCACTTTTTGGTACTCTCTTTAACAAGTGTGCTTATGCCAAACTATAAATTTCTTTGCAGATTTAAATAAAGTCAACATAGTTCATTTGGTAATTGCAAAGTATATTTTCCATATGTTCTCATAACACTTTATTGGTGGCATTTTATACTTTATAGATAGCATACTTCTTATGGAAATTATATATCTGAGCTAATTCTAATAGACTCATTTATTTTTAATGAGATAGTACATGCTTATTTGCAATCAGGAACACTTAAAAATATTTAAAGGTTATATTCTATGTATAATGCATTAACTTAATTTTGCTTGTAGATGCTCACACTAATGCATGGTTAAGTGTCATTTATTTATATTGCACAGAATAAAATTCATTAATGTTTATGGCCTATAATATGCTTGGATTAAAATAATGTATTTCTTCAAATACATTGAAGCATTTCAATTTAACTGAAGCAAAAATATAATTTGTTTTATCTGTTGATGTACTTTTAGGTTAAATTAAGATCTGTCTTCATTACCAACAAATACAGCTTACCAGGTGTGAATGCAATAATTGAAAACTTGGATTTTAGTTTTCAATACAAATGGTAACATATAAGCTCATAACATGAAAGTAAAAATAATTTTCTTGTTTTAAAATGATTTTAAATTTTTCTTGTTTTTTATCTGTATCCAACTCTTGTAATGATAATGCTTTTCATTTGTGAAATCCTTTATTCCCTACAAGGGCATTAGCACATACTTCAAAATATAACTGACATTAAAAAATTTAGCACTTTTCAACACCTGCATTTTATCTAAATTTTAATTTGTGCTGCAAAACACACGTTTTCCTTTACTGGAAATGTTGATTTATTTAACATTTTAAAATTCTTTAGCATCTTTAAACATGTACTGAGAACTTTTTAAGTGAATAGAAGCCAAATATTTCCTAATATTTGAAAAATATTATGTAGAAATTTATATTGCATTTTTTAAAGGTGATAAATAAATTTCTAATAAACACAGATGTCTAACGAACATATGAGAACTCTTAAACACTTTTGCTTTTATAAGTTATGTGGGTCCCTTTTGCAACTAAACTCTGTCAGTGTAGCAGGAAATGCATTCATGGACAATAGGAAAATGAAAGTACAGGATTACAGTCAAATAAAATTTCATTTGAAAAGGTAGAATTCAGGCTAGATTTGGCCCACAGACCTTAGTTTCCTAATCTCTGATTTAATGATCTACATTTGAGGGTGGTGATGTTTAGTTGCTAACTCCTGTCTGACTCTTGTGACCCCATGAACTGTAACCTGCCAGGCTCCCCTCTTCATGGGATTCTCCAGGCAAGAATACTGGAGTGGGTTGCTAGTTCCTTCGCCATGGGATTTCCCCGATCCAGGAATTGAACCTGGGTCTCCTGCATTGCAGGCGGATTCTTTACCGACTGAACTACAAGGGAAGCTATAAATATATGAGGGAAAACTGACCAAATCTACCATGCTAATCTCCCTTATCAGATTAAGTAGATGCCTACACAATACTTTAGGCTTCCCAGGTAAAGAATCCCCCTGCTAATGTAGGAGGTGCAAGAGACATGGGTTCAATCCCTGGGACAGAAGGATCCTTTGGAAAAGCAAATGGCAACCTATTCTAGTATTCTTGTCTGGGAAATTCCATGGACAGAGGAACCTGGTCATGGAGTTGCAAAGAGTTGGACACAACTGAGTGAGCACACACACGATACAATACTTTAAACACTTAATTATATCAAATGCATTTCTTATGTAACTTCTTTTGATCTAGTGTTATATATCTATGACTGTCATGCTAATTTTATGGTAATGACTTAATATTATGCTTATTAGCTACTTTGCTTATAAAAATTCTCACATCTATTCTTGCCTTGTTATTTTTTGACAAGTTGTGTGCCAACACATTAGATCAAGTTTCTAAAGAGATTATGTTAGGATTTTGATTGAAATTTAAAAGCAATTTCTATATAATTTATACATTTAATGTTTTCTCATTCAGGAACATGGCATCCATGGCACCTCTTTTTTCCTTGTAAAATTTCCTGTTCTCAACAAGTTTATAATTTTCTTTGTATGAGTTATTCATATTTTTGTAAGGACTATTTCTAGTCTTTACCTTTTATAGTCCTGTACTTTATAACTTTATTTTTCTTCATAAACTATCTTTCAATTGCATTTTCAAATTAGCTATTGTTGGTTAAAAAAGGAAATTATTACTTGTTACATATTTATCACATATCAGAATTCAGGGGTTAATTCTTTTTAAAATTGTGTAAAGTGTTCTCTAGATTTTCTTAAAGTTTGATCTAGTCAGCATTATTTAAAATTAGTCTATTAAACACAATATTAGCATCTACTAAAATGATTTAAAATATTTCCATTGTTGATGTAATACACTACATTAATAGGTTTTGCAATATTAGACAAAGATTATCTTCTTGGAAGAATACCTAGATTTAAAGATCTTGAAGTAAAGTGTTTTGAAATACTATTAAGCTTTCGATCATGCTGATAGAATCTTCAACTTTACTAGAAGGCAAAGCAGTGCTAATTAAAACACTGTGATATCATTCTTCTTATTAAATAAAAAGGTCAGATAATAACAGTATTCATGCTTGTAGGGGTGTTGCACTATCTAATACATTTTTGTTATATTTAAGCATAGGATAATACAACTTTTATATATAAGAATTTAGCAAAATATTCTGAGGGCCAAAGTTCATATCCTTTGTCAATAAAGTATGGTACAAAATCATATAAATTCAATTTTGTTTAAAAATATGTAAGAAGAAACACTGGAAAAATATAATACTTTTTTAAACTATGATTTCCTCTGTGTGATAGATCATTTTTTCTTATCCTTCCTCTGCTTTCTAACTTTTCTGTGTGAACCTTTAAATCAGATTTTTTCAAAGTTTAAAAAAAAATCTGCAGGGAAATAAAGACTAGCCTTACTATGATATGAAAATTATTTAGTTGTCTTTCCAATGTTAGCCACTATCGTGTGTTAATTCATCTCCTTATCTGTGTTAGACGCTATCAGAGCATCCCATGCCCATAATAGGAATCAAGTTCACCTAGTTATTACCCTTATTTCAAGTTTTCTTCAGGTTGTATCATCCTGGTAATGTTAGTACCTACGTATTATTTTTGTTTGTTTGTTTTCAATCATTTTGTGAGCTTTCTATGGAAATGTCTATATTCTTCTCCAATATTTTTTGAAGTACAAAAACTAAAATTTTGCACCATACTCTAACATGGACATGATAAATGTCAAAATAAATTGTTATTACTCCAGTTATGATTTTGTGGATATTTAACATACAGTAATTCAAGGTACTAGTTGCCTTCCCTAATAATGTGCAAACAGTAACAATTTTTTTTTGTTTTATAAAACAGATTACATTGTTTAATATTTTTTTCAAACTTCTAATTGATTATTGTAATTATTAACAATGGCAAATTTAGATACTGTATTACTTTTGAACATTTATTATATTTTATGATTTTCCTATTTTAACAGTTCCTTGCCTCTCTAACTTTACTGCACCAATGGGAACAGTCCTTTCTCCTGATTATCCAGAAGGGTATGGAAATAATTTAAATTGCATCTGGACAATAATCTCTGATCCAGGAAGTCGAATACACCTTTCTTTCAATGACTTTGATCTGGAATCCCAGTTTGACTTCCTTGCTGTTAAAGACGGGGACTCTCCAGACTCCCCAGTTCTTGGAACCTTTACTGGGGCTGAAGTGCCTTCTCATCTTACTAGTAATAGTCATATACTACGGTTGGAATTTCAAGCTGACCACTCAATGTCAGGACGTGGCTTTAACATCACTTACAACAGTAAGTTTATTTTTTTGTGTGTAACATATTCCTATAAATTAGAACTAGAAAGGAAATCATACAAAACAGCCCTCTTGTTCCTCAGATAAGGAAATTTGAACACATTGTATATATAATTTCTATTGGGGTGGTCTTTTAGTCCTTGATTCTAACCATATTTTAACTCATTGTGTCATTTCTCCTTTTAGGAGGCATGATATTAAGAAGATATATTTCAAATATAATTTTATATCAGCCAATATACTAACTCATTTTATGAAATCACATAAGCATGATCTGACATCTACTATACATATTTCCCTATTTTGGTATGCAAACATAGCTTCCTTCAGGATACTCATAAATCAGTAGAGAATTTTAAACAAATAATGACAACACAGTTATAATTCCAAAGATAAAATTCACTAGACTATCAAAGTATCACAGAGAAGGAAATTACTAATTTTGGGGCAGTGAATTACTAAACTGACATAGCAAAGCCACTATGTGGATGGTACCTTAGTGATTAAGATCAGCTCTAAAATCAGTCTGCTGCTGCTGCTGCTGCTAAGTCGCTTCAGTCATGTCCAACTCTGTGCGACCCCATAGACGGCAGCCCACCAGGCTCCCCCGTCCCTGGGATTCTCCAGGCAAGAACGCTGGAGTGGGTTGCCATTTCCTTCTCCAATGCATGAAAGTGAAAGTGAAGTCACTCAGTCGTGTCCTACTCTTAGCGACCCCATGGACTGCAGCCCACCAGGCTCTTCTGTCCATGGGATTTTCCAGGCAAGAGTACTGGAGTAGGGTGCCATTGCCTTCTCCAAAATCAGTCTATGGAACTTCAAATCTTGGCTTTGCTGTAATACATTTTTAGGTTTAACAACAGAGCCTCAGCATTCCCATCAATAAAGTTATAATGAGTTTTTGTAAGGAGTTGTCAATAAAAAAAAAAAAATCAGTGGTTTAGATTTAATAGAATAAGTAATGTATTGGCTAATATAAATAAGAAAGAAATGAAAAAATTTTTTGAAGGCAACCTGTGGATTATAACCTGGGAGACAGTCTTTCAGAAAGCTCTGAGGACTGTTCCACTGTTAGAGGTCAAAGCATAGTTAGGCAATTTTTTGAGACAATATACAAAGCAAGTCATGATCCCTTATGAGATTAAGAAGGAATGTTATCTCCTAAGGTGGAGAAGGCAATGACAACCCACTCCAGTACTCTTGCCTGGCAAATCCCATGGACGGAGGAGCCTGGTAGGCTGCAGTCCATGGGGTCGCGAAGAGTCGAACACGACTAAGTGACTTCACTTTGACTTTCACTTTCTTACATTGGAGAAGGAAATGTCAACCCACTCCAGTGTTCTTGCCTGCAGAATCCCAGGGATGGAGGAGCCTGGTAGGCTGTAGTCCATGAAGTCATTAGAGTCAGTCACGACTGAGCGACTTCACTTTCACTTTCATGCATTGGAGAAGGAAATGGCAGCCCACTCCAGTGTTCTTGCCTGGAGAATCCCAGGGACGGGGGAGCCTGGTGGGCTGCCGTCTATGGGGTCACACAGAGTCGGACATGACTGAAGCGACTTAGCAGCAGCAGCAATATTTCCTAAGGAGGTCTTGTTAATGGAGATGCACAATATACACTGAATAGGAAGAAAGAGGCCCAAGAGGATGGAGGAAACAAAATCTATGTTTAAATATTTATCATGCCATAAAATATGAATTTTATTTAATCAGAGTAGGATAATACATGTAAACAATTCATTATATATACCTAATAAATGCTCAACAAACATTAGCAGTTATTGTTTAGTTGCCTTCTGAGCTATTCCCTTGAAAATTCTTGTTGTATTACTGTGCTCATTTTATTGTTCTAGTTTTAATTCTTTGAGGTTATTTAGCTATTGTCTTTCTGTCATCCACATTTTTTTGTGTTTCAAAAGATGAATATTATTTTCTGAAAATAACATGATATAAATATAGAAAAAGAATCACATAAAGAAAATACCTTAGTATGTTAACAAATGTACATACTGAAACTTCTATTTCCACATATATTACCTGAAGCTATAGAATGTCAGTGATTTTTATTGTTTATGGGCAAAAGTACCATATTCCATCAGATACTGAGTGACCAACTTGATGAGTTAATATTTGTGTCACATTATAATAGAATTTAATTTCCTGCTCATTGAAAAAAATTCCACCCTCCTCCCCCAAACCCTTGCCCCAGCGCATTCAGTGCTGAGCTGTGTCGATTAGTAACTAAATGTGATTATTGTCTTTTCAAGATGACACTCTTAGTGAATACTGGCACTCAAAAGTTGTCAATGTGTAATTGCACATTGTTCAAGTTAATTTAGCCATGATGTGTTATATAGACCCTCTCTATAAATTAGTTGCTTTATCTGTAAGTTCCTTTTAAAATATTTCATATATATGTATAAATAGACAATATATGCATTTTTCTATTTACACTTTTTATGTTGTTGTAAATGCATATATCTTGTTTTCTTTTTCTTTTTTTTTTTTGGCTAAACAGGGATCATAGTTCCAACTTTAAAATGAACTCTGGGTCTCACCAAGTCCTAAGCACTGGACTGCCAGGGAATTTCCTTAAATGCATAATATTTTTAACTTTAATATTTATGGTATCTTGAAGATATTATGGAAATATTTATTTTGTTCCTTGTTCTGTTTTTCTAGTAAATGATTTAACCCATTGTATTCAAATTCTTACGCCCATGCTTCCTACTGATTGTTTTTTCCTGAAAAATTATATAGCAGATGTTATATTCAGGAGCAACCAGACTTAATCAAAATTATGCTTTTAAAAAGCACAACAGAAAGAAATTAGAAATAAGTATACATTCAAAATAAATGTTATACATTTTAGAATTTACTTAATATTATTTTGTATTGAAAGTGAAAGTGAAAGGGCTTCCCTGGTGGCTCAGAGGGTAAAGCGTCTGCCTGCAATGTGGGAGACCCTGGTTCAATCCCTGGGTTGGGAAGATCCCTGGAGAAGGAAATGGCAACCCACTCCAATATCCTTGCCTGGAGAATCCCATGGACAGAGAAGCCTGGTAGGCTACAGTCCACGGGGGTCACAAAGAGTCAGACACGACTGAACTACTTTACTTTCACTTTCACTTAGTGTTATTTTGTACTGTTAAACTTAAAAATGAGGAGATGGATAATACAATTATATAACTTATGAACAATATCAGTGATGATTTAGTGAAAAATTGAAATAATTGCATGTACTCATGTGGTATGAATATATTAAATTGTATATGCCTCATGAAATAGACTTTACATATTTAGACTTTGCTACTTTAAATATTCTTCCATTTATATTATACTAATTTAAACACAATGCAAATTTATAGGGCTCATGTAACGTATAATCTATGAAAAATTTAAGTAAACACATTGTCCTTACAATTCTGCTACTTGCTGGGATGGGGCTAAATACACATCCTGGATGATACAAGGTGAAATAAGATAGTGACCCTGAACCAAGAAACTTGCATTCGTTTGAGAGACATGAGATAAATGATCCAAGACAGAATATGTTGTGGAGAAAAAATTTAAAGCCAGACCAGGGGATACATTTCAATAGTATCTTAATGATCTGAGGCAAACTATTAATACTTTTTCTGAATTTCACATTACTCTTTAGAGTAAATGGCTATCAGGTTATTCTACATGTTAAGTGATGTGATAATGTATAATATCTACAGCTTCTATCACAGTGCCTAGAACATAGTGATTGTAAAAGAATTAGTTCTCTTCCCTTTTCCTAGATGGCAGAGAATAAATGATATATGGAAAATTATTGAAAAATTGAAAGACTTTATACTAGATTGAAACATTTCATGTTAATTCTCACAATGAGACTATCTCTTTATTCCAAACAATGAATCACAGCAGAACTTTTCAAGGACATGTAGTCAATCTGTTCTGTATTCACATTAATTGGAATTTTGTTCAACTTAACCCGGAAATTTTACTTAGATAAAGCTAATGATTTCAAGAAATAAGCAGAAACAATTCTACTTTGAAATATTGTAATTTTATCATGCAGTTCTTATTTTAACACCAATACATCTATTACACATCAGAGAGAAACAGGTGTGGCCAGAGGAGAGTCTCTCTATTTTTTTTTTTTTTAATAAATAAGGGCTTTTCTAATAATGAACATAACCTTTCTAAAATTCAATTTTTATCACCCAGATACTCAAGGTTCTGTTTCATACTACTAGTTTGTATGTTTTTCTCTTCTTTTGCTGTTCTCAAGCATTTGGACATAATGAGTGTCCTGATCCTGGAATACCAATCAATGCAAGGAGATTTGGGGACAACTTTCAATTAGGAAGTTCAATTTCAGTTATTTGTGAAGAAGGATTTATTAAAACCCAGGGAACAGAAACAATTACATGTATACTAATGGATGGAAAAGTGATGTGGAGTGGCCCAATTCCAAGATGTGGAGGTAAGCACAACGCTCAGTGAAAAATACAATTCCATCGTCACAATACACTAGAAACCATAACAGGAAAGCATTGTTCTGCCAGGACAGTTGTAATCTTAAAATATCATTTAGTATTTTTCTTTAGACATATAGTATGCAAATTACACATTTAATATTTATTATTTTATCTTTATTATTTTAACTTTTAGAAATCTTTTAGAAACTCCTTTTATTTTTTTGTCATATTCTTTTTTTTTTTAATTTTATTTTATTTTTAAACTTTACAATATTGTATTAGTTTTGCCAAATATCGAAATGAATCCGCCACAGGTATACCCGCGTTCCCCATCCTGAACCCTCCTCCCTCCTCCCTCCCCTACCCTCCCTCTGGGTCATCCCAGTGCACCAGCCCCAAGCATCCAGTACCGTGCGTCAAACCTTGTAATAGCCAGGACATGGAAGCAACCTAGATGCCCATCAGCAGATGAATGGATAAGAAAGCTATGGTACATATACACAATGGAGTATTACTCAGCCATTAAAAAGAATACATTTGAATCAGTTCTAATGAGATGGATGAAACTGGAACCTATTATAGAAACTCCTTTTAAAAGAAGTACTTATTAAAAGATATACACTAATAAATAGTAAATATTAGTTGCACATGCAGGTTACCTTCAATGTATTTCATAATTATAGCTGAGTAAACTTTATTTTTCCAGTCATTTTTTTCTTGGTATTTTAACTATTCATGATATACATTTATTTTCAAAAATGTATTATTATTAATTACAATGAATAAGTTTATGCTAAAGCACCTGTTATTTAAAATGTATAATTTTATAGGAATAGTTTACTGAACATTTTTTTTCAATTTTGATTTGAATGTAATATAATGTAGTCAAGAATGTTCAAGACAAAATATGTATTATATATGTATATATATAGCACATATATATACATGCAATGTTTGTGAGTATCGATATATCTTTGAATATATATACTCACATAAACTCGCAAATCATCTTGGTAAAAGGGAAAGATGATTATCTTAAGGATACTATTATATAGCAAGTATGTAGTGTTTTAATATAGAATCTCTAAGAGTGAATGTGGGCTGGGTTTTAGTTAGAATTGACACAGTAGGAATTAACATTTTGCATTACATTTTTCTCCTACTCTAAGGTTACATAACCATTTTATAAAAAATATATATGAAAGAACTTTTAATAAGACATAGATGAACTAGAATTATTAAGCACCTTTCAATAGATCACCATTTAGTGATTTTAGGTGGCAATTTTGAGTGGTTTCTTATTTTCTTTGCTTTCCCAATTATTTTTCTTAGCTGTGCCCAGACTGACATTGGACCTTCGTTTTCTCAATTTCTAGCTAATAAATTGGGAATGTTTAATACATACTTTCTAAAAGTATAACCAATTTAATTGAATAATTCAGCTATTACCTATAAATATTGAGTTTCATTGAACTGAGCATTTTCATAATGTCTCATGATGAAATAATCCAGACCATGCAATTAAGTTTTCCCCTTAGCGCCTTCAATTAGCACCTCCCTCCTTTTCTAATCACTTCTTCATATTAACATCAGAGGGCCAAACTAGATGACTTCACTGTTCTTTTCCAAACTTCAAATATTATGGACTTCATAGGGGTTACCTTAACAATGGCTATGACTATGCTATTATGTTTAAAATGCATAATGAATCTGCACAATGCAGGACTAAAATAAAAGGAGTAACATTCAAGTTTTTCCAAAATGCTTTGCCCAGAGCTCATCATTCTTTTAACCTAGTGCCCAGCCTAGACTTGGGAAATCAGTCAGGAAAGTCTGCATTAGTATTTGAGGGAAAAGTAGGAGATAAAAGTTTGTTTTAGGAAGAAGGCATACATAGTATTGGTTTAGTATGACTGGAGTGGAAGATAGAGGGACGGGACTTGATGAATTCAGAGGCTGCTGAAGCATGTAATACTTTGTAAACAGCACTAAGGAGATTAAAAATTATCCTGTGGCAACAGGAAGCCACTTCAGTTTAGAAGTGACATGACTTGAGCCCCTCCCAGCATGGGGTTATTTACAGTCTCAGTGGACAAACATAGAGACCACCTCCAGATAATTGGATCTCACTGAGTCCTCGCTTGGCTAACTTAGGTATTGGTTTAGGAGCTGTTTGGTGCCTGGATGCATGGAGCGGTAAAAATAATGAGGTTGACATCAACAGATCATTTGATGAATTGCTACTTTGTGTGAGAGAGCAGTTTCAATGAGACTTTTCACCATGAAAAATGAATGGTATTTAACTTTTAAAAATAAGTGAAACAAAATACTCAGAATTCTCATTTGGCACAGGCCAACAGGGTCTCAGATTCCTAAAGAGAACTGTATAAATTTTTCAAAGGAGAAGAATATTTTTTTGCATATGTGAGTAAAATTCACCTGCCAATTTCTGGATCCAACACTAAGTGGGAACATCACTAAGGATAAGACTGGAGCCAGGGAGGGCAGAATGGTAGTGGGCTGGAAGCAGTCTTACCCTGGCACTTGCCAGATTACTTGCCATATCCCAGGCTATGTTTGGAGCCAGTTTCCACTGGATAAAACAGACTACTGTCAGTTCCTTTGTAGCTAACTCTGGTGGGTTTCATTTCTAAGACTCTAATTAAGGTTTCTAAAGATTTCCTTTAGTTTTTCCAGAATTCTATTTAGGTACTAACAAAAAAAAAAGCCTGAGATTAGCTGAGGAAAGCTTTTTTTTTTTTCTTTTTCTAAGTTCATTCTTTTTTCTTTCTGTTTTTTTTTTTTTTTTTTTTTTTTTTATATATATATATTTTTTTAAATACAACTCTTCCTCCTCCATTCCCTAAGTGGCCACACAGCGACTCCAACTCACACAAAGAAATATGTCTGAGAGCCTGCTCTGCCTATAGTCTTTGTTCTTTAGCCTTTTTTATTTTGACAAAAAAAGTTTTGCTTATTATTTATTATAGTTTATCCTCTGGGACTCTCTCACAGTTTCCAATATATGCTTAATATTTTAGCTATTTTTTCAATTATCATTGTCTTAAATATTTTATGTAGATTAAATATGTACATGTTTACGTATTGTAATTAATAGAAATAACCTTCTATTTCAATTAATTTTCTAAACACAAAGAACTACAAAATCAAATACATTGTTAAATTTGCTAATGTGTATGGATTTCTATGGGCTTCCCTGGTTGCTCAGTGGTAAAGAACTCATCCTGCCAATGCAGGAGATATGGGTTCAATCCCTGGGTTGGGAAGATCCTGTAGAGAAGGAAATGGCAACCCACTCCAGTATTTTTACCCAGGAAATCCCATGGACAGTAGAGCTGGTGGCCAGCAGTCCATGTGGTCACTAAACAGACACAATTTAGCGACTCAACAATAACAATGGATTTCTGTGTTAAAATTAGAAAATTGAAAATAATTTGTTTTCATCAGAATTTGTAGAGCAAAGGAGGTCACTATAAAATGTTTTGATAAGAAAACCCAGGGCTTCAATTCACTTAAAGATTGTTCTCTCCACCCAACTCCTCTCTATCACAATTATATAGAAATTTAGGCATTATTGGCAAATTAATGATCCACCCATGTCAACCAGTCTTCAATCCTAAAACTGTGGAACATCATTAAGAAGAAAAGAAACTTTTTATCTCCCACAGGCCTTGAATAAGGATTGTTCAAACCAAAAGGGAGAAATGAAATCATAATATATTGCAGTTCTATGATCCCATAGCTGAACTAAGATTTATTTCAGATAGCTTAAATGTAATTGTTAACAGAATTGGGTTATACATTTTATTCATTGACCTAAAGTTCAACCCTGATGCATTAGCTAGGGATAGATTTAGGCTATCTTTTTTAAATTTTGAACTTTTTTCTCTAGAATGGAATGATCAAATTTCTTCATGAGGAAGAAGGATTAGATGCTTTATAAAACCTTGTGATAGTTCAGTTTTGCTGATGGAAAACAGAACACATTAATTTTTATAATTAGCATTGGAATTATTCACTTTGAATTTCACAAACTGTCTGCCTAACTCAATTTAGTAACAATCAATGACTCTTTCACTCACACCTAGGCAATAACCTGAATAAAACTGGCTTTATCTAGGGCCAGTCTCTGCACGGAGTCTCCTTCAAAGATACATCCTAGAGCCATGATGAATGGTTATGATAGGTCTCCTGTAATGGGTTGACACAGGGATTTTCATGATTTTCTACAGAGAAATATTCTTTAAAAAGTGTTCCTGATGCCCGTATCATTTGTCCCTTTTCCTTGCTATGTCTTGTTTTAAATATTTCTATGAGTTTACTGCATATCCAGAACATATTGTTCCAACACTTGCACTCAATTCAAATTCATCTTGATATTTATGCCCTCTAGTGAGCTGAAGCTAAGTGCCATTAGGTGGAGGTTTTGATGGATCTGAGTTCACTAATAGCACCAAATGTTCTATGTCATAACCTCAGTGCTTACAAAAGCAACACAATAACAGAAATAAATTAGGTGGGCTGAATAAAACAGTCTATCCTTTTAATGAAGAGGTATTATTTCTCACTTTTTATAGAGATATGTTTACTAATAAACATTTCTCTGTTTAACAACAATAATAAACAAGAATGCAAGAATATAATTAACAGCCAACAATGATGTTCCCATTAGCACATACAGTCTTCATGCACATTTGAAAGAGCATTTTCCAAGAGAGAAATGGCTTGAACTAATGGTTACTAAGGCACTTTAATTGGAAATTCAACAGCAGCAACCAGTCCTTTGGGGAGTATGTCAGGCTGGCGGAACAGGTTAGAAGTCACATATCAACCTCCCCTCACTTTTGAGAAAACACACAAATGTCCCAGGAAACTGGGTGTTCTTACCTATGAACAATGTTCCAGATAGTTATTTTAAGAAAATGCTTTCTGAGTTCCTCATTTTTGTGAATTTGTGTAAATCAGTGAATTTTTTCAGGTCCAATCCTCTGGCACCTAGAGTCGAGCTAGAACATCCTATCCTGGATTGTGCATTTTCCCCCAGAGGGGGAATTTCAACCTCAGTCTACACTGTCGTTTTGACTTTGCACTGACATTCTGCTTACGTTTGATTCTTCTTTGCCATCTGGCACTGCAATTTTTCTAATAATTTAGCTGCTTCTTGTTGTCGGTGTTATTCAGTCATGTCTGACTTTTTGCAGCCCGTGGACTGCAGCCTGCCAGGGTTTCCTGTCCTTCACTACCTAATTTTCAGAAAATGCATTCATAGCATTGTAACTGTGAAGGCTTGGAAATTCATTGTTTGTATACACAGACATTAACTATACCCCTCAATTATCCTCCAAATTGGAGACCTGGGCGTGGAGATGACAGATTATAAATAGTTTGCCATAGATGCATCAATTGGTGATGTTCCATTACTGAGTCATGTCCAGCTCTTTGCAACCTCATGGACGGCAGCACACCAGACTTCACTGTCCTTCAGCATCTCCGGGAGCTTGCTCAAACTTATGTCCATTGAGTATGATGCCATCCAACCATTTCATCCTCTGTCACTACCTTCTCATGCCCTCAATCTTTCCCAGCATCAGGGTCTTTTCCAGTGAGTCAGCTCTTTGCATCAGATGGCCAAAGTATTGGAACTTCAGCTTCAGCATTAGTCCTTCCAATAAATATTCAGAGTTGATTTCCTTTAAGATTGACTGGTTTGATCTCCTTGCTGTACAAGGGACTCTCAAAAGTTTTCTCTAGCACCACAGTTCAAAAGCATTAATTCTTCAGCACTCAGACCTTTATGGTCCAACTCTCACATCAGTACATGACTACTGGAAAAACGATTGCTTTGAGTAGATGCACTTTTGTCAGCAAAGTGATGTCTCTGCTTTTTAATACACTGTCTAGACTTGTCATAGCTTTTCTTCCAAGGAGCAAATGTCTTTTAATTTCAGGCTGCAGTCACTGTCTGCAGTGATCTTGGAGCCCAAGAAAATAAAAACCGTCAGTTTCCATTTTTTCCCCATCTGTTTGCCATGCAGTGAGGGGACCAGATGCCATGATCTTAATTTTTGAATGTTGAGTTTTAAACCAGCCTTTTCACTCTCCTCTTTGACCTTTATCAGGAGACTCTTTAGTTCCTCTTTACTGTCTGCCATTAGAGTGGTATCATCTGCATATCTGAAGTTGTTGATATTTCTCCTTGCAATCTTGATTCCAGCTTGTGATTCATCTAGCCTGGCATTTCCCATGATGTGCTCTGCCTGTAAGTTAAATAAGCAGGGTGACAATATGCAGCCTTGTCATACTCCTTTCCCAATTTTGAACCAGTCTGTTTCATGTCTGGTTCTAACTGTTGCTTCTTGACCTGCATATGGGCTTCTCCAGAGGCAGGTAAGATGGTCTAGTATTCCCACCTCTAGAAAAATTTTCCAGTTTGTCATGATCCACACAGTCAAATTCTTTAGTGTAGGCAGTGAAGAAGAAGTAGATGTTTTTCTGAAATTCTCTTGCTTTTCTATGATCCATTGGATATTAGCAATTTGATCTCTGGTTCCTCTGCCTTTTCTAAATCTAGTTTGTATATATGGAAGTTCTTGGTTCACCTACTCTTGAAGCCTAACTTGAAGGATTTTGAACATTACCTTCAGTTCAGTTCAGTTCAGTTCAGTTGCTCAGTTGTGTCCGACTCTGCGACCCCATGAATTGCAGCACGCCAGGCCTCCCTGTCCATCACCAACTCCCGGAGTTCACTCAAACTCACGTCCATTGAGTTGGTGATACCATCCAGCCATCTCATCCTCTGTCGTCCCCTTCTCCTCCTGCCCCCAAACCCTCCCAGCATCAGAGTCTTTTCCAATGAGTGAACTCTTTGCATGAGGTAGCCAAAGTATTGGAGTTTCAGCTTTAGCATCAGTCCTTCTAAAGAACACCCAGGACTGATCTCTAGCATGTGAAATGAGTGCAATGTGAGGCCGTTTGAACATTCTTTGAAATTCCTCTTCTTTGGTATTGAAATGAAAACTGACATTTTCCAGTCCTGAGCCACTGCTGAGTTTTCCAAATTTGCTGGTATATGTGCTTTAAAAGCATCTTTTAGGATTTGAAATAGCTCAGCCTGAATTCCATCACCTCCACTAGCTTTGTTTGAGTAACGTTTCTTCAGGCCTGCTTGACTTCACACTCCAGAATGTCTGGTTCTAGGTAACTGACTACACCATCATAGCTGCTATTGTGGCTCAATTGTGTGGCTTAATTTGATTCAGGCCGACTTAAGAACTGAACCAGATTCAAGAAGCAGTAAGTAAGATAGAATTTTTATCTTGATTTTCTTTGAGCTGGGATGCAAAGGTTTTAAACAATACAGTAACTAGAAAGCATCCTAAATATTTTTCTAAGCTATATTTTCCCCCATCTCCCTTCCAAGGTAGTTGTTACATATAAAAATCAACACCATCTTTGTTATTATCATTTTTTTCCTCTGATGACTACACATACATTTCTCTCATCATTAAGCTGTTCTTCTTTTTCTTCCAATTTTCCTTTTCTCAGCCCCATGCTCTTGCTCACATATTTTTAGCCCTTTTCCTCAATACTTAACCCTAAGGTTAGCCAAGACCTACCTATTAACTCCAATGTACTCTGCCCCCAAGAAAGACTAGTTCATCCCATTCTAATGGTTTTTAATTAAAATTGTGTCTCCATAGAAACTTGTTAAATACAATTTTCCACTTCATTATAAGAAATTGTGCGTTGGTTTAAAAAAAAGAAATCAAGTTTTTGACCTGTCTTTTCAAACTACTCTCTAACTTGCATTTCTACTTTATAACTACCTGCTTCTATATTTGCTAGTAATAAACCAGCCAATTAATTCCAAAAGCCTTGAAAGAGATACCATGCCTTGAGATTAAGAATCAAAGAATCAAATGAGAAAGTTCTCTTCCTAGGTGTCAAACAGTGAGCACTAAGTCATCTAGAGTTTTTCTGTAAGACAGGTGGACATAAATTGTCTTCTATCTCTGTTGTAGTCATGGAAGGAAACTTTTCTTGAGTATGAGGATTTATTATTCATTGATGTAATTTTAAAAATGCTACTGAACTGTACTCATTCAGACTGAAGAATGAGAAGGATTTATTTGCAAACCAAAAACAAGATTTCTATTAAAATGTATTCATAATTTTTCTAAAATCTGAAACACATGTTATTTACATTTTAAAATCAAATGTTACTTGATAGTTTAAAACTATAAAATCATTTAACTGTTCATGAAAAAGTTGACTAATCTCAAAATTATATACCTTATTATGTTTCATTTTAATAAGTATGCTACTCAAGATCATTTTAGTCTCTCTTCTTGGTTTCTCCTCATGTCTGTGATCTCTATTTGTGTCCTAGAGCTTGGTCTTGAATATTTTCTTCTGTCTATTTCCACTCACTCCATTCATAATTTCCATCCAGTCTCCAGCCTTGAATAACATCTATGTGTTGAAGGCTCTCAAATTTCCATCTCCAGCCTATTTCTCTGTCTGAAGTCTGGAGTTGTCTATTCAACTTCCTCCTGAATATCTCTGCTTAGATGTTTAATAGGCATCTCAAACTTAACCTGTCCAAAACTAATCAGATTCCCTGGTCATTCCAAATCTGGTACTGTCACAGACTTTCACCATCATCATTAATAGGACATCCATTCTTCCACTAATTCTAGCAAAAACTCTTAGGAGTAATTCTTGACTCCTTTCTTTCTGTCATAACCATACACAATCGATCAGAAAAATATGTTAGCTCTACTTTGAATACTTATTTTCAAAACCCATCTGCTTGTTACTTCCTTAACTGCTGAGACTGGTTCGAGCAACCATCGTCTGTGACCTAGATTACTGCAACAGCCTTCTGACTAGTCTCACTGCTTCTGCTCTTGCTCCTATTCAGTTCTGTAGAAATCATTTGTTATTCAGCTTACCTGTGCCCACCTATTAGTTTCTTCATAGTTATTTCTCCTCTAGGACTGATACATATATACTATCTGCTTCTCTCCCTCTTTTTACCTGGCTGTTTGTCCCCCATGCCTTGCTTGACTGTAGATAGCAACACCCATTTTGATATAAAGCAATCCCTTCAATAAAAACGGAAATGGAATATTGGCCTTCTGGATTATGTGGCCATGTTCTTGAATATAATTAGGATGTAATACATTCATTTAACTACATTAGAGATAAAGTGGATTACATTTAATAAAATACATTGGAAGAGTCAGATGAATGCTATTGGCTCAAAGCATTTGATTTAATTAAGGATGCTGAGTTAAGACTAACTGAAAGAAAAGTTGTCACTTCCTTGTGAAGACTCATCATAATTTCTAATATTATTATCATTTTGGCCTCCCTGAGAAGAAAAACAGTAGAAGCAAAATGTATGACTAATAATGTTTTCAGGCAAAATTTCCTGTTACTTTGGGATTGGCAACCTATACCATACCCACTAAGGAAAAAGATTTTTAAATATCCCCCTCCATAAAAACTGAGGTTCAGATACCTCCTTTGTGGTTTATTAAGTGGGTTCTGACTTATTTCTCTTAATCATAACTCAGCTATCCCACTACCAATTTATATAAGCAACAAAAGAAAAGTAAGAGAGATTGAGATATCTATCTATCCATTAATGTCTATGTATCTAATTAAACTGTTAGAGTCAAAGGTTTTTCAGATTTTCCTTTAGATCCTCATAGGAATGGAGAGCATCTTCTCTTTTCCAGCTGCTGAAATGAAGGAAGGAATGAATCACCAACTGCTGGTGCATTATCAGCATCCTCCCCTCCATCCTCCAATGTAATCACAGATGCACCTTGGGTGGGTGGGTGGAGGAAGTAAGAATTTTAAATTAATTTGGACTAAGTGTTTTCAATATTGAAAGTGATGAGAATTTTAGAGGCTGCACCCAGCATTTCTTTAAGGAGAGTAAGATTTATCAGTGCATGTTTGAAGGCTATAATTAAGGATGAAAGAAAGAAAGGAAGAAATTTCTGTTTGTCTTCCACGACTTTCATAATACTCCATAAAATGCTTACTCAAGCAAGAACTTCCTTGTTCTCAGTGGAGAACTCTCTGAATAACTATGGCTTCCTACCCATAATGGGATGTCTGAGAGAATTCCTTGAGTGAATAGGATGGGACTAGAGTCCCTGGGAAAACTGTTTGACAGCAAGACTGGACCTGCTTGCCAATGAACTTCAGTTCAGTTCAGTCACTCAGTCGTGTCCGACTCTTTGCGACCCCATGAATTGCAGCACACCAGGCCTCCCTGTCCATCACCAACTCCCGGAGTTTACCCAAACCCATGTCCATTGAGTCGGTGATGCCATCCAACCATCTCATCCTCTGTCGTCCCCTTCTCTTCCTGCCCCTAATCCCTCCTAGCATTAGAGTCTTTTCCAATGAGTCAACTCTTCTCATGAGGTGGCCAAAGTACTGGAGTTTCAGCTTCAGCATCATTCCTTCCAAAGAACACCCAAGACTGATCTCCTTTAGAATGGACTGCAAGAATTTCTCCGTGCAGTCCAAGGACTTTCAAGAGTCTTCTCCAACACCACAGTTCAAAAGCATCAATTCTTCAGTGCTCAGCTTTCTTCACAGTCCAACTCTCACATCCATACATGACCACTGGAAAAACCACAGCCTTGACTAGACGGACCTTTGTTGGCAAAGTAATGTCTCTGCTTTTGAATATGCTATCTAGGTCGGTCATAACTTTCCTTCCAAGGAGTAAGCATCTTTTAATTTCATGGCTTCAGTCACCATCTGCTGTGATTTTGGAGCCCCCAAAAATAAAGTCTGACACTGTTTCCACTCTTTCTCCATCTATTTCCCATGAAGTGATGGGACCAGATGCCATGATCTTCATTTTCTGAATGTTGAGCTTTAAGCCAACTTTTTCACTTTTCTCTTTCCCTTTCACCAAGAGGCTTTTTAGTTCCTCTTCACTTTCTGCCATAAGGGTGGCATCTGCAAACTTACCCTTTGAGAATAAGGGATTTTTTCTTGAGTCTCAGTTAGCCTCAAAAGAAAGGAAATCCTTCTCTTTCACAGACATTTCACTCTCTGGAGGTAGTTAATTTGAGGGAGCAATTAGAGTAACAATCTGATGCATAAACCAGAATATATTTGTGGTTCTCATAGAAAGAATGTATATTCACACGTTTGTCTATTCATATCTAACAATAGACTCCTCTTTTAGTTACATATTAAGGTACTATTAAATTCCTAGAGGACTACCATTGGGAAAACTAATTTAATAGCAATCTTTAGGAGTTTGCACCTAATTTCTGTAGAGCTATGCAAGAGAAGAGTAGGAGTTGTTATAGAAATGAAAAGAGGTTCAGAACTAGGATTGCTTCTCTGCATTCCTGGCACTTTAATATCTATATTTCTGGCTTTCTCAAGAATATAAGAGATGCAACTGTTTCCCATAATTTTCCTTGAAGCATCATCCAGTATGCTGAGGTTAGATAGAACAGGTGGTTTATTTGTTGTTGTTGTTCTTGTTCAGTCGTTCAGTCATGGCCAGCTCTTTGAGACCCCATGAACTGCAGCATGTCAGGCTTCCCTGTCCTTCACTATTTCCTGGAGTTTGGTCAAACTTATGTCCACTGAATCAACGATGCACTATGAAGAAAGTTAAAAAAAAAAAAAAAAGGAAGGAAATGGAACCCTCCTTGTTTATAATCCCTGAGATCAAAACCTAATTCTTCTTCAGGTCCTTAATCCCCTTCTGAGCACCTGTCATTTCTAAAATGAAAGAACACCAAGATTCTGTAGCATTTTTCTTCAAAAGACTTTTATCTGAATACAGTCTGAAACATTTCTGACTCTTTTATATCTTAAAGCATACTGGGTATCTTGAATTTGCCCATTCTACTTAAAGCAACACAGAAATGAGTCAGTACTCCAGCAAGAATTATTTATAACAGACTTTCTTCAGGCCTTAGAAAATGAAACAGGATAAATGAATTTTGTCTACTTTATCGTTTATGCTTTGCTTTCATTGTTTAAAGTGGGGAGGGGGATTAGAGGCAGTAATGTGTATTTCACATTTCAAATAGATGGAAATTACCTTTTTATGCCAGGAAACTGTTTATCCAGGAGAATATTGGAGCTACAGATTAGCCATATTCTCTTAAATTTTGTCACCATGGTCTGTGAGCCAAGAGTTGTAAAATGACCTGAGGGATTAGAATAGAGTGAGGGTTTTGTTAACAATGCAGATTTCTGGTTCCTACGTTGTAATTACTAAATCTGCATTTTAATACGTTTTTAATATAAATTCATGTCTGGATGTCTGGGCTTCCTTGGTGGCTCAACTGTAAATAATCTGCCTGCCAGTGCAGGAGGCATGGGTTCCATCCCTGCGTCAGGAAGAGCCCCTGGATAAGGCAATGGCAACCCACTCCAGTATTCTCACCTGGGAAATCCCATGAACAGAGGAGCCTGGCAGACTGACACAACTTAGAGACTAAACAGCAACAACAAAATGACACCTGTAGATGTCTAAAAAGCTTTGAAAGTCTTCAAAAGCAGTAACCACCACATGAAACCAAAAGGTCTTTTCCTCACTAACTATAAGCTACAGAAACAAAGAACTACTAGACTTTCTCACATAGAAGTATTGGCCCTAATTTCATGTGCCCTATGCACAGGGATGCTAAATAAGCCAAAATATTGCAGTTTGGAACAGAGAAAGGTTTACTGCTTGGGCCAAGCAAGGAGAATGGTTAGCTCATGCTCAGAAGACCTCAGCTTCCTGGTGGTTTTCAGAGAAGAGTTTTTTGTTGTTGTTTTTTTGTTCTATTTTTAATTAATTATTTTTTGGCTGTTCTGAGTTTTGTTGCTTTTCATGGGTTTTCTCTAGTTGTAGAAAGTGGGGGATATTGTTTGTTGTGGTGCAAGGGCTTCTTCTCATTGTGGTAGCTTCTCTTGTTGTGGAACACAGGCTCTAGGCACACGTGGTTGTGGCACATGGGTTTAGTTGCTCTGCATGAAGCATGTGGAATCTTCTAGGACCAGGTATTGAACCCGTGGACCCTGCATTGGCAGGCATATTCTTATTCATTGTGCCGCCAGAGAAGTCCCAGAGAAGGGTTTCTAGATATAGAATTTGGAGTGAGGGATGTAGGGTCAGTGACTTTCTTCTGATTGGTTGGTGGTGAGGTAACAGAGTGGTCTTTGAGGAATCTTGTGTTCAGCCTGAAGTTACTGTCCTCCTCCTACGAAGGACTTTAGTTCTTGTAGAGGAACTCTAAAAGATATACTGTTTCTGCATCCCCTCACTTCCCTGAACAATAAATTTTAAATCTGTTCTTTGGAACTCAGGGAAGGTCTAGAGGCTGAAGCTTTTGTTTGTTTGTTTGTTTGTTTGTTTTGTTTGTATTTTCTAAAAACAAGAAATGGGATACATGTACCTGAGAAGGCCCTCCAGGGTTCTGCTTGTTTTCAGTATTTCTCACTTCCTTTCTCTGGACTTTCTGTCTTCCCTCCATAATCCTCATATTCTATTCATTTTTTTCCTTTCTTAATAGAACTCACCTCTGACAAAATATCCTACAAGAACTCTTTTCTAATGCCCTTGAGATTTTACCTGTATTTTCCCCACATTTCTAGCCTATCTAGCTCAAACATGCATTTATTCTACATGTTACCTATGAATGTCTTCCTTGTATAAACTTTGTGTTTCATGAAATGAAATATAATGTCACAAAAATTTTTAAAAATTGTACCACCTAGCATAGTATCTTATATATAGCAAAAGCTAAATGTTTGTTCAGAATAAATAAATACAGAAATAATAAATAAATTAATATCAGGGAAGCACTTAAAATTGTGTGGTTAGAATCTCAGATTTACATTAAAATTGAGTTACTTTGTTTTATCCCCCTAACCATTCATTTCTGTCTTCACTAAACTTATTTTAAGGAGAATAGATATGCTTACACAAATGTCTTTCTTAGAAAATTAATCCAATACATCTATCATGGAAGTAGTTACTAACTTGGAATTTGAATTTTCCCTTTTCACTACGTAGGTCTGTGTTTCTCATCAAGTCATATGTTTGATGAATTTTTTCTTACCTACAAAACTGATATAAGAAAGAAACCAGCATTTTTATGCTCAGTTCAGTTCAGTTCAGTCATTCAGTCGTGTCTGACTCTTTGAGACCCCATGAATCGCAGCATGCCAGGCCTCCCTGTCCATCACCAACTCTCAGAGTTCACTCAGACTCACGTCCATCGAGTCAGTGATGCCATCCAGCCATCTCATCCTCTGTCATACTCTTTTCCTCCTGCCCCCAATCCCTCTCAGCATCAGAGTCTTTTCTGAGTGAACTCTTCACATGAGGTGGCCAAAGTGCTGGAGTTTCAGCTTTAGCATCATTCCTTTCAAAGAACACCCAGGACTGATCTCCTTCAGAATGGACTGGTTGGATCTCCTTGCAGTCCAAGAGACTCTCAAGAGTCTTCTCCAACACCACGGTTCAAAAGCATCAATTCTTCGGTGCTCAGCTTTCTTCACAGTCCAACTCTCATATCCATACATGACCACTGGAAAAACCACAGCCTTGACTAGACGGACCTTTGTTGGCAAAGTAATGTATCTGCTTTTGAATATGCTATCTAGGTTGGTCATAACTTTCCTTCCAAGGAATAAGCATCTTTTAATTTCATGGCTGCACTCACCATCTGCAGTGATTTTGGAGCCCAAAAGAATAAAGTCTGACACTGTTTCCACTGTTTTCCTATCTATTTCCCATGAAGTGATGGGACCAGATGCCATGATCTTCATTTTCTGAATGTTGAGTTTTAAGCCAACTTTTTCACTCTCCTCTTTCACCTTCACAAGAGGCTTTTTAGTTCCTCTACACTTTCTGCCATAAGGGTGGTGTCATCTGCATATCTGAGGTTATTGATATTTCTCTGAGCAATCTTGATTCTACTTGTGCTTCCTCCAGCCCAGCATTTCTGATGATGTACTCAGCATATAAGTTAAATAAACAGGGTGACAATATACAGCCTTGACGTACTCCTTTTCCTATTTGGAACCAGTCTGTTGTTCCATGTCCAGTTCTAACTGTTGCTTTCTGACCTGCATACAGATTTCTCAAGAGGCAAGTCAGGTGGTCTGGTATTCCCATCTCTTTCAGAATTTTCCACTGTTTATTGTGATCCACACAGTCAAAGGCTTTGGCATAGTCAATAAAGCAGAAATAGGTGTTTTTCTGGAACTCTCTTGCTTTTTCGATGACCCAGAGGATGTTGGCAATTTGGTCTCTGGTTCCTCTGCCTTTTCTAAAACCAGCTTGCACACCTGGAAGTTCACGGTTCATGTATTCCTGAAGCCTGGCTTGGAGAATTTTGAGCATTACTTTACTAGCGTGTGAGATGGGTGCAATTGTGCAGTAGTTGAGCATTCTTTGGCATTGCCTTTCTTTGGGATTGGAATGAAAACTGACCTTTTCCAGTCCTGTGGCCACTGCTGAGTTTTCCAAATTTGCTGGCATATTGAGTGCAGCACTTTCACAGCATCATCTTTCAGGATTTGAATTAGCTCAACTGGAATTCTATCTGGAGAAGGAAATGGCAATCCACTCCAGTACTATTGCCTGGAAAATCCCATGGATAGAGGAGCCTGGTAGGCTACAGTCCATGGGGTCGCAAAGAGTCGGACAGGACTGAACGACTTCACTTTGGCTTTGGCTTTGGAATTCCATCACCTCCACTAGCTTTGTTTGTAGTGATGCTTCCTAAGGCCCACTTGACTTCACATTCCAGGATGTCTGGCTCTAGGTTAGTGATCACACCATGGTGATTATCTGGGTCATGAAGCTGTTTTTTGTACAGTTTTCTGTGTATTCTTGCCACCTCTTCTTAATATCCTCTGCTTCTGTTAGGTCCATACCATTTCTGTCCTTTATCGAGCCTATCTTTGCATGAAATATTCCCTTGGTATCTCTAATTTTCTTGAAGAAATCTCTAGTCTTTCCCATTCTGTTGTTTCCCTCTATTTCTTTCCATTGATCACTGAGGAAGGCTTTCTTATCTCTCCTTGGTATTCTTTGAATCTCTGCATTCAGATTCTTATATCTTTCCTTTTCTCCTTTGCTTTTTGCTTCTCTTCTCTTCACAGCTATTTGTAAGGCCTCCTCAGATAGCCATTTTGCTTCTTTGCATTTCTTTTCTGTAGGGATGGTCTTGATCCATGTCTCCTGTACAATGTCATGAACCTCATTCCATAGTTCATCAGGCACTCTATCAGATCTAGACCCTTAAATCTATTTCCCACTTCCACTGTATAATTATTAGGGATTTTATTTAGTTCATACCTGAATGGTCTAGTGGTTTTCCCCACTTTCTTCAATTTCTGAAGAAATTTGGCAATAAGGAATTCATGATCTGAGCCACAGTCAGCTCCTGGTCTTGATTTTAATGATTATATAGAGCTTCTCCATCTTTGGCTGTAAAGAATATAATCAATATATTATATTGATTATATTATGTTATAATATAATCAATATAATCTGATTTCAGTGTTGACCGAAATCATCTGGTGATGTCCATGTGTAGAGTCTTCTCTTGTGTTGTTGGAAGAGGGTGTTTGCTGTGACCAGTGCATACTATTGGCAAAACTCTATTAGCCTTTGCCCTGCTTCATTCCGTACTCCAAGGCCAAATTTGCCTTACTCCAGTTGTTTCTTGACTTCCTACTTTTGCATTCCAGTCCCCTATAATGAAAAGGACATCTTTTTTGGGTGTTAGTTCTAAAAGGTCTTGTAGGTCTTCATAGAACCATTAAACTTCAGCTTTTTCAGTGTTACTGGTTGGGGCATAGGCTTGGATTACCATGATATTGAATGGTTTGCCTTGGAAATGAACAGACATCAGTCTGTCATTTTTGAAATTGCATGCAAGTACTGCATTTTGGACTCTTTTGTTGACCATGATGGCTACTCCATTTCTTCTAAGGGATTCCTGCCCACAGTAGTAGATATAATGGTCATCTGAGTTAAATTCACCCATTCTAGTCCATTTTAGTTTGTTTATTCCTGGAATGTTGATGTTCACTCTTGCCATCTCCTGTTTGACCACTTCCAATTTGCCTTGATTCATGGACCTAACATTCCAGGTTCCTATGCAATATTGCTCTTTACAGCATCAGACCTTGCTTCTATCACCAGTCACATCCACAACTTGTTATTGTTTCTGCTTTGGCTCCATCCCTTCATTCTTTCTGGAGTTATTTCTCCACTGATCTCCAGTAGTATATTGGGCACCTACCGACCTGGGGAGTTCCTCTTTCAGTATCCTATCATTTTGACTTTTCATACTGTTCATGGGGTTCTCAAGGCAAGAATACTGAAGTGGTTTGCCATTCACTTCTCCAGTGGACCACATTCTACTGACCTCTCCACCATGACCCTCCCGTCTTGGCTCCACATGGCAGGGCTTAGTTTCATTGAGTTAGACAAGGCTGTGGTCCATGTGATCAGATTGGCTAGTTTTCTGTGTGAATTAACAGTATTTGATACATAAATCAGAAAATGAAAGAGAGAAACTAAAACCAACAACATGTTTTTTTCCAAGATTTGAAAATGGGGAAAATGGTGGAGACACAAGAGCATATTTAAGGGATATAATTGGGAGATTTGAGTTCATCTGACATGCTGAGTGTGTAACTAAACCTTATTTCAACAAGTAAAGTTTGTTGTTTTTGTTTTTGTGTTTTTTTAGGGATAATAATCATTCAATGATAGAATGACTAGATGTTTTACTTTCAAAACATTTTAAAATAGCATATATTATATACATACACGCATGCACACTAAGTCGCTTCAGTTGTGTCTGCCTCTGTGTGACCCTATGGACATCAGCCCTCCAGGCTTCTCCATCCACAGAATTCTCTAGGCAAGAATACTGGAGTGGGTTGCCATTTTCTTCTCCAGTATACATACACAGATTAATTTTTTAAAATATAATTAATGCTAAAAATATTTTCTGCAGCTTATTCTCTAAAATTCTGCTTTTACCTGTTCTCTGATTTTATTTTTCAGCTCCATGTGGTGGCCATTTTTCAGCTCCCAGTGGATTGATTCTGTCACCAGGATGGCCCGGATACTATAAAGACTCTCTGAATTGTGAATGGGTGATTGAAGCTGAACCAGGACACTCTATCAAAATTACATTTGAAAGGTTTCTAAAAATACTTTTCTACTTTAAAAAACAGATTATCTAAAAGAATAGTTGACATTCTCTTTTACTTACCAAATTCATGATTAATTTTGCTGCACTAGTCAGTTGCTGTGCCTTGAGTGTTTCAGAATGTTTTCCCCTTTTAGCCTTCAGTCTGTCCTGAAGTTAATTTCCCATTTGCTTAATGCTCTATCGGTACTAATGAGATATATAAGATGGATTTTTTATTCATATATATAATACACACACACACACCACTGAGATATGAATCTATAACCTTTAACTTAATGTTTAGTTGCCCTATATTTTGAAGGGCCTGTGGATTCTGTTCTGCTAGATTGTTAAAGGTAAAGATGCTGTAAATACATTTGAATTGTTACCATATTGTAGCCTGAGGCATCTGCTTACATACATTACCCATATACCTACACTTACAGGGCCTTCAGAAAAATGGCTGTGTCAAATCCATGTGAATTAATGATTTGTCAGTAAAGTGTCCACTCCCACCCAGGATAATTAGTATTATTGATTGAATAATCTATATCCTATAAGATTATAATATTGTCTATTAAAAGTTTTAAACAATGAATCTTCATGTCTGTGATTCAATCACTATCCCCAAATCCAAATAGAAGTATCTATTTAATTTTTCATTTATATTTTCACCCCTCTCATCTTCCAACCTTTTATTTACCAAAAAAAAAAAAAAAAGGAAAGAGAAGGAACCCCTGTAAGGCTTATAGTAAATATATATATTTGTCAGAATTGTGCTCTGACGAGTGAATTTTACAAATATAGCATGATCTTTTCCTAATTAAAGAGTACCTTCATTGAATTAACCTATTCAGGCTAGTGTAAAAATTTGAGAGGAAAACATTCTATTTTGAAAGATGTACAATACTAAACATTTCATATGAGGTCACTCTCCCTTACTATGACCTACACAATTTTATTATGACTGTATTAATTTCCTCGGGCTGCCATAACAAAATATAACAGATTAAGTGGCTTAAGTAACAGAAATGTCTTTCCTCATAGTTCTAAAGGCTAGAAGTCTGAGATAAAGGTGTCAACAGGGTTGTCCTGTAAGGCTTTAGTCTTTAGCTAATAGATGCCTGTGTATGCCTTCCTGTGTCTCCATGTGGTCTTCCATCTGTGTGTATCTGTTTCCTAATCATTTATTTTTATAAAGACAGAAGTCATATTTCAGTTAGTCTAGTCACTCAGTCATGTCTGACTCTTTGCGGCCACATGGACTGTAGCCTGGCAGGCTTCTGTGTCCATGGACTTCTCCAGGCAAGAATACTGGAGTGGGTCTCCAGGCGATCTTCCCCACCCAGGGATCAAACCCCCGTCTTCTGCATTGAAGGCAGATTCTTCACCATCTGAGCCACCAGGGAAGGTCCCCCATATAATCTCATTTTACCTTAATTACCTAATTAAAGGACCTTTCTCCAAATACATTCACAGTCAGAGGTATTAAGGGGTTAGGATTTCAACATTTAAGTTTTAGGGGTCAGAATTCAGCCCATAATAATGACTTACATATTAAAAAGTGATTTCATTTAGAATAACATGAAGAGTTTTTGTTATGATATTAAAACCATGTCATTTGTTCAGTAGTTGACATAGCTTCTTGCCATAGTAATTTTTAAAAAGCTTGAAAAGCACCTTATTTATTCAGAATCAAATCATTGTCAAATAACAGTGCCCCATGAATGTGTGATCCAAATTAACCAACTTTACTTTATTACACAAAATTTTACTTGGTTTGGAGTATACCATATAACATATTATTGATCATATCATTAAATAATTTTTAAAAAAAATTATGCCAATATGACAGATTTATAATGTATTTTTAATTTGTTAAATTTAGAGCATCACACCTGAAATATTAGCATAGTTGTCACTCTGTCATAATTGATCTCACACTTTTAAAAATTGCGTATATTATAGGTTTAAACACATGATTTTAGTATTTCCTGTTTTGGACTGAACATTATTTTATATCAGGAGTTATGATGCTAAGGTGATTGAAACATCTTATATTTTCATAGTTCATAATATTTTCACCCATATATTAATAATTCTCACTAATCATCATCTTTCAATATCTAATGAAGAGTTGAGCACCGTCTCAGATACAAAGGGAAGTCTAGGCCCTTTTTACATCCTCAGAGCTTTCCTGGAGATGCTTTTGTTCACTTATGACTCTGAATCCCTGCTCTCAGAGTCATCTCACTTTTGAGATACTGAAGCTGCTGTCCTTTCAACTCCTTACTCTGGTCTTTATTTGGATCACTTGCCTTCACACAATAAAAAGAAAGAAAACTTTAGTACAAGGGATAACCAAATAGGATTATTGGACAATCCAGAATAATTTAACATTAAATAAACCCTCACTGTTCTAAAATTTTCCTGGTAAATTCCATCGTGGGAATGATTGCATCTCTCTCTCTCTAGTTTCCTCCCCTTAGCCTAGACCCTTCTCCATGTCTATCTAGTATTTTCCCCATCAGGATCTTCACCCCTCATTTCCCTCACTCCCTAGTTGCTCCCTCCACTATATAGCAGGGTAAATCTCAAAATATCTGTTAACTTAAGCAGAGCAATTTAAGTGTGTTTGTTTCTCTGAGCTCCCAACTTGGCGATGGGTGGGATGATGGGGATGAATTTTTGCCTTTCTTTCTAAACATGCAGATTAAGATTTTCCCCCCTAAATCAAAGATCAGTGTTCTTATAAGAAGAATTCACCCCTTCTCCACCTCCCAGATGACTCAGATTGTAGCCAACTTTTAAATTAAAATAAAAAATATATATACATAAATATTCAATATAGAAGAATTACATAAGCATAAAACAATATCATAAGAAAATTAAGTGTTTTTAACAAAGAGTGCATTATTGTATGAAAAAGCATTTCCCAGTTTGCTAATAATAGTCACTAAATTCCACTAAAGTAACCCCTGATATCTTTCAGGGCTTCCCATGTGGCTCAGTGATAAAGAATCTGCCTGCCATTGTCGGAGATATGGGTTCAATCACTGATCGGGAAGATCTCCTGAGGAGGAGATGGCAACCCACTCCGGTATCCTTGCCTGGAAAATCCCATGGACAAAGGAGCCTGGCAGGCTACGGTCCACAGGGTTGCAAAGAGTCAGACATGACTTAGCGACTGATGAGCACACATGTGTGATATCCTTCAGCCTTATGTAGGCTATCTAGCACTGCCTACCTGAAAAGCAGTTAGATTGCAAAGCAATGGTTGTAAATGAGAGCACCACGCACATATCTTATGATTTTGGACTTTTATTTGAAGGCACTATTTTCTCTGTCCAGAGTTCTTAATATGTCTGTCTTATCTCTTCAAACATGTTGTTGCATGGGCTTCTTTGCTATCTTGTTTAGATGCCTTCAGAATTCTCAAAATTAATATGCACCTACAGGCTATGTTCTAAGTCAGGTCAGCCCAAAACCTTCCTTTGAAAAAGAAAAAAATCTTTCCAGTCATTTTTATAAGATGCAATGCTAGAGACACCTAATTTAATTTTGATAAATATAGTTTACTTAGTTATTGTTACTCTGCCACTTTCTTATCCTCTTACCTTTTTCCTGAGACACAATTTTTTAAGTTAGACTAGAAGCAAGAGAATCAAATTAAAAAGTGATTTTCACTCCTAGGGTTTGTGCACAGCAACAAAAAACAGTTCTGTACATTGAATCAGAACAACAAGCCTAGGTTGAGAAACGATTTCCAGAATACAAAGATTTTTGACTTCTCCCATGGGTATCACTGAACAGGACTTGTCAGTTATGCCTGTTTTCTTAATCCCTCAACTACCCACTCAAGTAAATTACAACCCCCTGCCCCCCAGCTCCTTCACCTCCTTGATGGCAATCTTCTTTTTTTTTAAACAATTCCATGTTAATTAGCCCAAACACTGGAAGAATCAAGAGTTAGACCACTTTGTGTATTTATTGATGGTGTTTTCACTATTTTAGAATAGACAAGGCTCAGCTATATCAGTATATTTTTTTTGAATCAAACTTTATGTAACTAAAATAAATAAAGTCCCACATTATTTTAAGTGTTATGAACAAACATGTTTGGGGGTTTGAATCCTCTATCTGCCCTTCGCACATGTACATGTGCACGTGTGCAAACACACATACACATACGCAAACAAACACCCACCCACCCCCATTGGGTTCTTGAGTTTGAGCTATTTGAAGGGAAAATTATTTTTTAAACTTCCATTTCTTTTGTTTTTCCTAAAGATTCTTAAAGCATGTGTATGACCTGTTTTAGGGTTGTCCATACTCCATTTGCTTTCTATCAGAAACTGTCTTCTTTAAAGTAATTAACATTTTTAAACTTCTGCTACATGGTCAGAAGTAGCTGTGTAGCAAAACAACGAGCATCAATCTTCATCAAGTTAAAAATAAATGAGGATTTTATCTGTTAGGTAATAACATAAAATAGTCACTTTGAAATCAGAAATGTGTACATCTATCACTTCCTTGTTTAGGGACCTTATAGTATTTCAATGCTTCATTTCCCCCTTAAGATTTTTCTGAGAAACAAGATATCATCTTTGAACTATCCACCAAGAATTATGTTGTTAAAAAAATGAATTCATTTCTGATTTTCAGCTGAACTCTTGTAAGGACACTGATTGTTAATTCTTTAATAGTCCTTGTCATCCTGAGAATATTTTTTTATAGAATTTGTTTCCAAATGATGGATTGCATTTATTACAGAGTAACACCATTTGCTTTCTACTACTCATGAATAGCATGAAGTAATTTGGCAGAAAATGATATTTAAAAATTCAGATAATATATTCAGATGACTTCAGAGACCAGGGTTTGATCCCTGGGTTGGAAAGATCCTCTGGAGAAGGGAATGGCAATCCACTTCAGTATTCTTGTCTAGAGAACCCCATGGACAGAGGAGTCTGCTGAGCTACAGTCCATGAGGTCAGAAAGAGTCAGACATGACTGAGTGACTAATACACACTCACATATTCTCAAATGTTGTGAGTGATTAGAATTAGTCTACAGAAAAACAAATACTGAAAACATTACAAATATATTAGCCATTAGTTGGCCTCTTGAGATTGCCTAAATCAGTAATATCTTAAGAATTACACTTTCCTGTCAAATGCAAGGCCTTCCCCTGATGGCTAAGCAGTAAAGAACCCACCTGCCTATGTAAGAGACATGAGTGCAATCCCTGGCTCAAAAGATCACTTGAAGGATGATATGGCAGCCCACTCCGGTATTCTTGCCTCGAGAGTCCCATGGACAGAGGAACCTGGTAGGCTACACTCCATAGACTACAGTCCATCGGCTGCAGAGTCCATAAAGTGACTTAGCACACATATACACATCAGATGCAAAACAAAATAACAAAACCACTAATGGACATATAAGTTTTAACTGTTTATCCTTTCCTAACATCAGTTCAGTTCAGTTCAGTCACTCAGTTGTGTCTGACTCTTTGCGACCCCATGAACCACAGCATGCCAGGCACCCCTGTTCAAAACCAACTCCCAAAGTTTACCCAAACTCATCTCCATTGAGTCGGTGATGCCATCCAACCATCTTCTCCTCTGTCGACCCCTTCTTCTCCTTTCCCAGCATCAGGGTCTTTTCAAATGAGTCAGCTCTTCACGTCAGGTGGCCAACATATTGGAGTTTCAGCTTCAACATCAGTCCTTTCAGTGAACACCCAGGACTGATCTCCTTTAGAATGGACTGGTTGGATCTCCTTGCAGTCCAAAGGACTCTCAAGAATCTTCTCCAACACCACAGTCCAAAAGTGTCAATTCTTTGGCACTCGGCTTTCTTTATAGTCCAACTCTCACATCCATACATGACGACTGGAAAAACCATAGCCTTGACTAGACGGACCTTTGTTGGCAAAGGAATGTCTCTGCTTTTTAATATGCTATCTAGGTTGGTCATAACTTTCCTTCCAAGGAGTAAGCATCTTTTAATTTCATGGCTGCAGTCACCATCTGCAGTGATTTTGGAGCCCCCAAAAATAGTCAACCACTGTTTCCATTGTTTCCCCTTCTATTTGCCATGAAGTGATGAAACCAGATGCCATGATCTTCGTTTTCTGAATGTTGAGCTTTAAGCCAATTTTTTCACTCTCCCTTTGCATTTTCATCAAGAGGCTCTTTAGCTCTTCTTCACTTTCTGCCATAAGGTTGGTGTCATCTGCATATCTGAGGTTATTGATATTTCTCCCAGCAATCTTGATTCCAGCTTGTGCTTCTTCCAGCCCAGCATTTTTCATGATGTACTCTGCATATAAGTTAAATAAGCAGGGTGACAATATACAGCCTTGGCATACGCCTTTTCCTATTTGGAACCAGTCTATTGTTCCATGTCCGGTTCTAACTGTTTCCTGACCTGCATATAAGTTTCTCAAGAGGCAGATCAGGTGATCTGATATTCTCATCTCTTTCAGAATTTCCTACAGTTTATTGTGATCCACACAGTCAAAGGCTTTGGCATAGTAAATAAAGCAGAAATAGATATTTTTCTGGAACTCTCTTCCTTTTTCCATGATCCCGCGGATATTGGCAATTTGATCTCTGGTCCTTCTGCCTTTTTAAAACCAGTTTGAACAGCTGGAAGTTCACGATTCACGTATTGGTGAAGCCTGGCTTGGAGAATTTTGAGCAGTACTTTACTAGCATGTGAGATGAGTGCAGTTGTGCAGTAGTTTGAGCATTCTTTGGCAATGCCTGTCTTTGGGATTGGAATGAAAACTGATCTTTTCCAATCCTGTGACCACTGCTGAGTTTTCCAAATTTGTTGACATACTGAGTGCAGCATTTTCACAGCATCATCTTTAAGGATTTGAAATAGCTCAATCAGAATTCCATCATCTCTACTAGCTTTGTTTATAGTGATGCTTCCTAAGGCCCACTGGACTTCACATTCCAGGATGTCTGGCTCTAGGTGAGTGATCACATCATCGTGAATATCTGGGTTGTGAAGATATTTTTTGTACAGTTCTTCCTAAAATAGCCAACAGTTAGATCTTATTCTGAGATTTGCAGAGGAATTTTGTTTTCTTTCTTCTCTCATTTCTTAATATTTGGTAGCTCTTAAGTCAATTAACTTTACTGTTAATAATCTTAAACTTTTATTTCTGTTCACCTTCCTGTCCTTAACTCCTTGACCACAAGCCATCAGTATCAGTCTACCTGAGTGCAAATTTTAAAATGAGAACTATTTCACTGTGGTCAGAAAGATTTTGGATAACACAAAGAATATTTTAAAAGATACTGAAAATTGACTAAAATGAGATTAAATTTCATTTTAATATCATCTCGTGGCTCCATAAGATTTTTTATGATAAACAATAAATTTAATGTCATAAACTAATACACAGTAGATCAAGGCAATTCATGTGAAATTTATATATAACCATCCTAAAATACAAAATAAAAGAAATTCAAATTATTGTGTAACTCTTTTTCATTTTCTCTGTTATTATAATTTATTTTTATAGTTTCTTGTGTCAAATCTATGGTGATTTTCTTTTTAGACATTCACTCCTACTGAATAATACTCTCTGATCACAGCATTTAATGTTGCTATTCTATTAAGAATTAAGTCTCTTTATGCTTTAAATCAAAGTAATCCCTCACTTTTCTGTGCACTTTAATTTGGTTGTTATCAGCTGACTTGCTATCAAAGTGAAAGTCCAATTTCAGTACTAGAGTAGACTGACTACAAAATAACCAAATAATAGATTTGCAGTGCATAATTGCCTGATCATTTATTTAAAGGACATAATGTGTTTCTATACATTTACTACTCTAAATCATATTATTGGAAAAACTATTTTTATTAGACAAAAATACAATATATCCCAGGTTGCAAAGTGAGAAGTAAGATAAACTTATGAAATCCATTAGTTTTACTAAAACTTTTTTAATAGTACGTACCAGTAGTACAAATCTAAAAATATTTCATTTGTATTTGTCAAATAGCTTAAATTCTACACTTTGTTTTCACTATTGTTAGGTATGATGGAGTGATTATCTATTAATGATAACTGTTGATTATAAAGTGATTATCTGAAAATTGGTGGACATTTCAACTGACAATTCTTTTAAAAACATAGTGAATATAACTAGTTGCCAAAATGTGTTGGAAGGTATATTTTAAAAGAGTGAAAATGAATGGTTAATACTGAAGTATCTAAATATATTGACTTTTTTAAATAAAATTGATAACAGTTCCAGAGAAAATATTTTTTTTCCTTTAAAATACATTCATTCTTTCATTTGCCTAATAAATATTTACTGAGGGTTTGCTATATTCAGAACATCAACAAAAAAAACAGAAACTGTCTGACCTCATGGAGTTTATAATCTCTTAAAGGAGACAGATGTCAACAAGTAAGCAACTAGGATTAGTATCACAAAAGCACAATAAATTGTGACAATATGGTAAAGAAACTAAGGTACACTGTGAGGTCAGAGAAGGGCTTGCTGTGGACATATCTAAGCTGAAAACTGAAATATGTATAGGAAAACCTGGGTGAAGGCAGAAAAGAATGTCCTAGGCTGTAGGATCATCATGGCAAGGGAGTCAGATGCTCAGTTGTTCATGATTCCACATAAAGGCTTTTTTTCCCCATAACTAAGATTTCTGATCCAGATTCAAAATGTGGAATAATCCTGACATGCAAGAAGGAATTCAAAATTTTATTTTATTAATAATGTATTATGCATGTTAAAATAAGCTCTGTTTTGGCTACAGATTATAATAAATTATATCTTTTAAAAAATTGAAAGTAAAATCAGGAAGAACAGCCAAAAATCTAAATAAAAACTATACAAAAATTTAATGGCCAAACAGATTTGTCAAAAAACAAAACAGAGATATGAAGAAGAGGTCAGTATGAAGCAGAGGTCAGATTTGAAATATATATACATATACTAAAGATGAAATTATGATGATCTGATTGAGGGTAAATTTTATATAGTCATGTAGTTTTCCATAGAAATGAAGAAAGCAAAAAAAAAAAAAAAAAGGACTACTCCATAAAACATGTTTGGTTAACGAAAAGACCATTTATTTATTCAAGACAGTCTGTAACGTTTGAATAAATCTTTCTTGTGAACAATAAGTATATATACATACTATTTACATGAAAATTGTCCACAGGAATAAGAGCTTATAACTTTGGTATTCTTAAATTATGGATCCTAAAATGATGTATAAGATATTAGCAAAGCTAAAGAAAATTATATATAAAATTAGTAAAAATTATAAATAGTAATTTAAATAGCAGCCTAAAGTGCTTTTTCCTAATAAATATATTTTCACATCTCTCTCTTAATCTTAGATTTCAGACTGAATTGAATTACGATGTTCTGGAAGTTCACGATGGGCCAAATCTTCTGTCACCCTTGCTTGGATCTTACAATGGCACACAGGTGCCCCAGTTTCTATTTAGCAGCAGTAATTTTATATACCTTCTATTTACAACAGACAATAGTCGTTCTAATAATGGTTTCAAGATTCATTATGAAAGTAAGTGATGCCAACATTTATTTTTTTAATTTTTTTATTCTGTTTTCCATGCTTTTGGTATTGTCTTGTATCATTAAGAGAACCTATGAGAATGCTAATGGGTTATAAGGTGTGTGTTTCAGTAAATTCCATAATAGGTTTTTTCCAGCAATATCTATGTAATATTATTATGAAAGGAAATACTAAGGAAATGTAAAAAGTATTAACTAAAAAATCTTAAAAGTGAGTTCATACAATCATTATTTGTGCAGTTCTGAAAAACCAACAATAAGTGGAAATGTCAGTCTAAGATGTATATGAACATTGACAAATTCTTCTAGCATTCACTTCATAAACTCAGTCATACTTCTATATTTTCCTCACACTCATTGCATACATTTCCATTTAAAATATTTAATTTTGTTATTTTGTATGAAGTATTGAAAATTATATTAATATTATAAAGTAAAATATATACTCACGTATATGCAACTATGGCTAACATAACTAGCCAAAGGCTATATATTAAAACAAGCTCTAATTTACAGTCGGAGAAGGCGATGGCACCCCACTCCAGTACTCTTGCCTGGCAAATCCCATGGACAGAGGAGCCTGGTAGGCTGCAGTCCCTGGGGTCGCTGCGAGTCAGACACGACTGAGCGGCCTCGCTTTCACTTTTCACTTTCATGCATTGGAGAAGAGCATGGCAACCCACTCCAGTGTTCTTGCCTGGAGAATCCCAGGGACAGGGGAGCCTGGTGGGCTGCCATCTATGTGGTCGCACAGAGTTGGACACGACTGAAGCGACATAGCAGCTGCAGCAGCTAATTTACAGTGCTGGAATCAGTTTACAATAATTTCACTTAGAATACTACAGTTTTGTTTAAAAAATCTAAAATATGTCTGATTTTTTAAATTGATTCTGATATATATATATATATATACAAATCTCTGTTTTATTTATAAACATCTAACATATTTAGACGTGTGGATGTATCGCATATGATGCACAGTTGCACACATACATATAAACTCATGTATTCACACATTTTAATCTGGAAATATGTTGCCATATATCTTCCCATGAAAAACAGTTGTGGTGATTGTATCTAACAATACATTTAAGATTACTGCAAGATATCTTTATATCAGTTTCAGGTAGATATTGTATCTCTTATTTTTGTATTCAAGTCTCCTATGCCCCCTCGCCCCTCAGAAAAAAAATTCCAGCATTTAAATTTGTAACTGTATATTCCATGTTAGGTGTCTGTCTTCAGTAAATCTGGATGGACCCGTGAGGTTTTTTTTTTTAATTATGAATGTATATTTATTATTTTCTTTTTGTTTTCAACCTTATCTACAATATCATTTAATTATATTAACTTCCCTTTACTTAGAGCTTTGTGGCATGGAAATATATTTTATGAACTATTATAAAATGTAATAAGAGGATTAACACACACTTGGGAATTAAAATGAATTTAAAGAATTTTAATTTCGATCTTTAACATTTATTAGTTAAGCCTGAGTCAGAGTAGAGTCATTTTTAAAGGTCTATTTCAAAATTAATTTTCACTGGCAATTAATTTGTATCAGTGTGCTAACATTAGCAGACACCATTTTCACTTTTGTCCAGCGTTCTATTCTATGCCAAATACATCCTATTCAGTCCATTTCAATCAAGGTAGGTGGTCATAATTGTGTTCTCATACACGATTATTTTAAGAATTATTTTAAGAATTATGTTAAACCATCATGCAAAGTGTTATTAAAAGGGTAAGGATTTTCTATAAACTGACCAACAGATTTAGTTCAGATTCTTGCTAAAACTGAATTAAATGGACCAAGGACAGAGCCCGGGGTGAAAGTGAAAGTCAGGTCCTACTCTCTGCAACCCTATGGCCTATACAGTCCATGGAATTCTCTAGGTCAGAATACTGGAGTGGGTAACCTTTCTCTTCTCCAGGGGCTCTTGCCAACCCAGAGATCGAACCCAGGTCTCCCAAACTGCAAGCAGATTCTTTACCAGCTGAGCCACAAAGGAAACCCGAGAAGACTCTAGTGGTTAGCCTATCCCTTCTCCAGTGGATCTTCCAGGAGTCAAACTAGGGTCTCCTCCATTGCAGGCAAATTCTTTACCAACTGTGTTTATCAGGGAAGCCCAGCCAAGGGGTGAGCCTGACTCTGAGTTTGGCTAAAGCAGAGTCTTTCTCACAGTCAGCAAGTTTGTCACCTGAAGGCCTTTGGTGAAATAGTCCAAATTATTACTGAGGGCTAGTGCTTAAATGGCAGAGTAGAGGCTAGGTAATTCTGAGGCTGATGAGAGGCGCAACAGATACTGATTTTGGTCAAATCTGCCCAGGAGACAGTGACTCTGAATTTAAATTTGTTTACAAAAGTTCATTTTCTTTCATTTTTATTCTAATTAGCCTTGTGGTTTATTTAGTAAACCAAAAGGCTAATTTAAGGGCTTCCCTGGTGACTCACTGGAAAGAATTCACCTGCAATGCCAGAGACCTGGGTTTGATCCCTAGGTCAGGAAGATCCTCTGGAGAAGGGAATGGATACCCACTCCAATATCCTTGCCTGGAGAATCCCATGGACAGAGGGGCCTGGTGGGCTATAGTCCATGGGGTTGCAAAGAGTCAGACATGACTGAGTGACTAACACTTTCACTTGTTTAGTATTGTGAGATAATCTCTAACATCACAAACCCTTTCTTACCAAGAAAACAAATAAAACACTATTTCTGTCGACACTTTGTTAATAAGTTTCTCAAGCTGAAGGTATCCAAATTATCTTTTTTAAATGAACCATTCACAAGCCTCAAAATCAGTAGAGAAAAATTTTTTATTTTACTACTTAAAACTTTAAAAATATATTTGGTATTTTGTGAATTTCTATTTTTATTTTAATGGAACACATTAAAGGAGAAAACTTGATTTCTCCAGTGAACCAAATTTTTATGGGAAGGATTTCTTGAAATGCCATCACTGGTTGTACTCCAGAACTTGATTTTATTCCCTTTCTTGGGCACTTTTACTCATCTGTCTTCCTCTCAAAACAGGAAGATTACAAACACTTCACCAATAGCATAAAAGTTATTTATAGTTTACAAAACACATTAAAATAATAAAAACAACACAGAATAGACTTTCTGTTTTTTGTTTTGTTTTGTTTTAGTGCAATCCCCAATCCCAAGGAGCTGTATTATGTTGTATTTCTTGAAATCTAGATATAATCATGTTTCTTAGATTATGTAAATATCATATAAAGCAAGGCAATGATAAATGGCTACAGAACAAATCCTTTGACACAGATACCAATCTCTGAGACATACTTAGAGTCTCCTAAAGCAGTTAAATGGAGTTTTAATGATAGAAGTAATTTCATAGGATTATTTTAATGACTAAATGAGGTAAATTTTGCAAACATTTTAGAGTTGTAAAAACATGGAATATAACAAGCTGAAAACATTAATTATTGCTATGATAATTATTGTATATGCATCTGCTGTGCTGTGCTTAGTCACTCAATCATGTCTGACTCTTTGCAATCCCATGGACTGTAGCCCGTCAGGCTCCTCTGTCCATGGGGATTCTCCAGGCAAGAATATTGGAGTGGGTTGCCATGCCTTCCTCTAGGGAATCTTTCCAACCCGGGGATTGAACCCAGGTCTCCCTCATTGCAGGCGGATTCTTTACCATCTGAGCCACCAGGGAAGCCCAAGAATATTGAAGTGAGTAGACTATCCATCCCTTCTCAAGGAGATCTTCCTGACCCAGGAATAGAACCAGGATCTCCTGCATTGCAGGTGGATTCTTTACCAGCTGAATAACCAGGGAAACCCATAAATGTGTGTGTGTATATATATACATACATATATAAATATATGGAGTGAAGTCGCTCAGTCGTATCCGACTGTTTGTGACCCCATGGACTGTAGCCTACTACGGTCCTCTGTCCATGGGCTTTTCCAGGCAAGAGTACTGGAGCGGGTTGCCATTTCCTTCTCCAGAGGATCTTCCTGACCCAGGGATGGAACCCAGGTCTCCCGCATTGTGGGCAGATGCTTTACCATGTGAGCCACCAGGGAAGTCCTATATATATATAGGACTACATATATATATACACACACATTTATACATATATACATATACATATACATATATATATATATATATATATATATATATATATATATATATATATACACACACACATAATTCGGAGGAGGCAATGGCAACCCACTCCAGTACTCTTGCCTGGAAAATCCCATGGATGGAGGATCCTGGTGGGCTGCAGTCCATGGTGTCATTAACAGTCGAACACAACCGAGCAACTTCACTTTCACTTTTCACTTTGATGCATTGGAGAAGGAAATGGCAACCCACTCCAGTGTTCTTGTCTGGAGAATCTCAGGGACGGGGGAGCCTGGTGGGCTGCTGTCTATGGGGTCGCACAGAGTTGGACACAACTGAATCGACTTAGCAGCATATACATAATTTATAATACAAAATTTGATAGACAATTATACATTTTCATTAAGTTTTTATGTACCTTGTAACCTGATTTTGGCATCACCGACTTGATGAATATGAGTTTGAGCAAGCTCCAGGAGTTGGTAATGGACAGGTAAGCCTGGCCTGCTGCATTTCAGGGGTCGCAAAGAGTCAGACACTACTGAGCTACTGAACTGATCAGCACATTAATTTATCTGTAAAAGTTATCACCAACAGTTGTTTGTTTTGAAGAAATGAGTTTGTTTAAAAGAATAAGAATGTATTTCAGTGATTTGATTCTCATCAAGCTTACTCTTTTTCATATTCCCTTTGTTTTCCAGGTGTTACAGTGAACACCTATTCTTGCTTGGATCCTGGCATACCTGTACATGGTCGTCGTTATGGTCATGATTTCTCCATTGGATCTACTGTTTCGTTTAGTTGTGATCCTGGATACAGGCTGAGCCATGAAGAGCCCCTTCTGTGTGAGAAAAACCACTGGTGGAGTCATTCACTTCCAACCTGTGATGGTAGGTTCAATATGGAAAATAAACCAATTTATAAACCAAAAATAAATCAACATAATCTTGTCAAATGTGAGATTTCTTGAATTTTGCCAATTTTATGTTATCAAACCATTAATAAAGACACAAAAGAATGAATACTGATAATAAATCAAACTTACCCAATGCCTAAGGATGTTATATGTATTTTTAAAATGTGTTGAGGTAACCATTTTAGGTGCCTATTGTGTCCTGCACTCCTTGAAAAAATAGCATTGGAAATGTCAAATTGGTATCAGGTGAATGCAATGAAGAGCTAGAGCATTTACCTCCTGCCTGGAAGACAATGTGTAATAGTCCAAATCCTGCCTAGCTACACAGCTTTATAGCAATGTACCAGACTTCCCTGTGATGGCCAGTTCCTGACCATAGAAAATAATACACCAGTGTCCTTATCTCTTATTTATTTCTATGGAAAATAAGTCAGCAATCCTTCATTTTTTAGAAAACATGTATGAAAATACAATGAAAGAAGCTGCTTTCCTAAGATTGGGAAATACTTGTACCCGTAAAACACACACACAAAGTAAATCTATCCATTGGTTGTGGGTTTTAATTCTCATTTATAACACTATTCATAACATATTCTTATCCTTTTGCCAAGTGGAAGATCACATTTCCCATTTTATAAGTGTTTTCAAATACTGTCAGTGCCATCATTTTTGTGTCAATTTGTTTTTATAACGAGGTTTAAAAGAATCCTCAGCATATCTGCCCCATATTTGGTGCAGTACAATTTGTAATAGTCAGCATTCTTGTGGCTTAAGTGACAAAAACCCAATTCTAACTGATTTTTAAAAATGAAAGCAGAATTTGTTTTTCGAAGTTTCAAACTTAGAAAAGGGCTTCCCTGGTGGCTCATATTGTAAAGACCCTGCCCGCAATGCAGGAAACTCAGGTTCAATCCCTGGGTAGAGAAAATCTCTGAAGAAGGGAATGGCAACCCACTCCAGTGTTGTTGCCTGGCGAATTCCATGGACAGAGGGCTACAGTCCATGGGGTCACAAAGAGTGGGACACAACTGAGCGACTAACACAGGCCAAAATTAGAAAAGGCACACATGGCATACTTCTTGTTGCTAATGATAATCATGAATTCAGACATTTTCAAGGATATTTCCATTTCCACCTTGGCTTTTCTCTCTCCTTATCATCATTCTCTTTAGTTGAAACCAGGCTTTTTCTATATGTGGGACTAAAGGTAGAGAATACACTCTCAGGAGAATGGAATCATATAACCTCACATTTCCAAAATTAGAAAAGAATGAGAGTTCTACCATTCTATTTTAATTAGAAAAATATGAGGAAAGGTCTCTGATTAGTCCATACCTCTACCAGAAATTGTAGTAATGGAAAAGTGCCCTTTATGATTGGCTTTCTCCAGGTCATGTGTCCATCCATCCCTATGAAGACAAATGATAGAGTAATTCACCAAGATAGAATGGTTTGGTGGTGATATTATCAGAAGAAGCAGGAGAAAAAAAAATAATGTCCAAGTATACCAGCATGCCAGTGGCACCCCACTCCAGTACTCGTGCCTGGAAAATCCCATGGATGGAGGAGTCTGGTAGGCTGCAGTCCATGGGGTCGCTAAGAGTCGGGCATGACTGAGCGACTTCACTTTCACTTTTCACTTTCATGCATTGGAGAAGGAAATGGCAACCCACTCCAGTGTTCTTGCCTGGAGAATCCCAGGGACGGGGGAGCCTGGTGGGCAGCCATCTGCGGAATCCCACAGATTCGGACACGACTGAAGACTTAGCAGCAGCAGCAGCAGCATACCAGCATGCCAGAGAATGCAATGGCACCCCACTCCAGTACTCTTGTCTGGCAAATCCCATAGACGGGGGAGCCTGGTAGGCTGCAGTCCATGGGGTCGCTAAGAGTCAGACACGACTGAGCGACTTCACTTTCACTTTTCACTTTCTTGCATTGGAGAAGGAAATGGCAACCCACTCCAGTGTTCTTGTCTGGAGAATCCCAGGGACGGGGGAGCCTGGTGGGCTGCTGTCTATGGGGTCGTACAGAGTCGGACATGACTGAAGTGACTTAGCAGCAGCAGCAGCAGCATACCAGCATGCTTAAGTGTTATTAATAATAAAATTGAATGTGTCTGGTTTGCCTAGGAGCAACATAGACCCTTATCATCTCTCATCAAGGCAACTGGAATCAACCTTAAATTCAATATCCAACTACTTCAATCTAACCTTCATTCTATTTCATGTTATACGCAATGTCAAAAATATTTAATGACTTTGTTTCCTAGGGATAAAAGTTCAAATTATTAATCAAGAAATTCATGATTCTTAATAACGTGGACTCTATCCTTTCCAGTTTTGTCTCCTTCCAGTATTCTTACCTCTTTGTTTTTTTGAAAGATCATTTATGTCACATTGAAATCTCCATCTTTATCTATCTTCCTCTTTTGTAACCCCAACTCATTCTGAGTATAGCTGTGAAAAGTGAAAGTGAAAGTGAAGTCGCTCAGTCATGTCTGACTCTTTGTGACCCTATAGACTGTAGCCTACCAAGCTCCTCCATCCATGGGATTTTCCAGGCAAGAATACTGGAGTGGGTTGTCAGTTCTTCCTCCAGGAGATCTTCCTAACCCAGGGATTGAACCCGGGTCTCCTGCATCGTAGGCAGACGCTTTACTGTGTGAGCCACCAGGGGAGTCTAGCTGGACAGGAAGCATAGCTGGACAAGGCATACTTTATATTCACTTTTTTGAATGTCTGAGCTTTGTGTGAAGCTGCTACTTAATTTTTCATTCATTCTAACTGAACTCGACTACATATAATATTGTACACTGATTTGATTATGCTTTTCCTTCAGTTTAAACTTCTTCCCCAGAGGCAACTAATCTAAAATTCCTTAAAGGGAGGAATAGTGAATAAACAGAATTTATTCTCCTGAGCCAAGAGTGTAACCTCCATTGACATAGATTGCCTGGTTACTCAAGGTACAGCTTGCCTCACTTTGGCACACATTAGTTCTTATCGTTTCTTCATCAGATCAGATCAGATCAGTCACTCAGTCGTGTCCCACTCTTTGCGACCCCATGAATTGCAGCACGCCAGGCCTCCCTGTCCATCACCAACTCCCGGAGTTCACTCAACTCATGTCCATTGAGTCAGTGATACCATCCAGCCATCTCATCCTCTGTCGTCCCCTTCTCCTCTTGCCCCCAATCCCTCCCAGCATCAGAGTCTTTTCCAATGAGTCAACTCTTCACATGAGGTGGCCAAAGTACTGGAGTTTCAGCTTTAGCATCATTCCTTCCAAAGAAATCCCAGGGCTGATCTCCTTCAGAATGGACTGGTTGGATCTCCTTGCAGTCCAAGGGACTCTCAAGAGTCTTCTTCAACACTACAGTTCAAAAGCATCAATTCTTCAGCGCTCAGCCTTCTTCACAGTCCAACTCTCACATCCATACACGACCACAGGAAAAACCGTAGCCTTGACTAGACGAAACTTTGTTGGCAAAGTATTGTCTCTGCTTTTGAATATGCTATCTATCTTGGTCATAACTTTCCTTCCAAAGAGTAAGCGTCTGAATTTCATGGCTGCAGTCACCATCTGCACTGATTTTGGAGCCCAGAAAAATAAAGTCTAACACTGTTTCCGCTGTTTCCCTGTCTACTTCCCATGAAGTGATGGGACCGGATGCCATGATCTTCGTTTTCTGAATGTTGAGCTTTAAGCCAACTTTTTCACTCTCCACTTTCACCTTCATCAAGAGGTTTTTTAGTTCCTCTTCATTTTCTGCCATAAGGGTGGTGTCATCTGCATATCTGAGGTTATTGATATTTTTCCCGGTAATCTTGATTCCAGCTTGTGTTTCTTCCAGCCCAGTGTTTCTCATGATGTACTCAGCATATAAGTTAAATAAACAGGGTGACTGTATACAGCTTTGATGGACTCCTTTTCCTATTTGGAACCAGTCTGTTGTTCCATGTCCAATTCTAACTGTTGCTTCCTGACCTGCATACACATTTCTCAAGAGGCACGTCAGGTGGTCTGGTATTCCCATCTCTTTCAGAATTTTCCATAGTTTACTGTGATCCACACAGTCAAAGGCTTTGGCATAGTCAATAAAGCACTCCAGTGTTCTTGCCTGGAGAATCCCAGGGACGGGGGAGCCTGGTGGGCTGCTGTCTATGGGTCGCACAGAGTCGGACAGGACTGAAGTGACTTAGCAGCAGTAGCATCTAGGTTTCCTTTAGTTTTAATGCTGATAAAATTATCTGGTCTATTGTAACCACTGGTGTTAGAAGGCATTGTTAACTGTGATTTAGTCTACAGTAAATAAACATTGAATCAAAATTTAATTTCTGTTACTTCAGTTCATAAATATTTATTTTTATTATCTTGGAGTATTTACTAAAAACTAACTATCCTCTCAGAAAACTCTTTTTATTCCTTATGTTTCCTAGAGAAATGCACAAGTTCAGAAACAGCTTTCTAAATTTCAGTTTACTCCACTATGTCAAAAGGAATTCTGTGAAGAATGACACCTATCCCTTTAGGAATCTAAAATATAAATAATTTTGTATAATTAACAAATTGTTTTCTTAAAGCTTAGTAAAAGAGCAACTGCTAAACAATTAATTACTCATGTTTAATTTATAACTGATTTATGCAAATGTTGCTTGTAATTAGAAATATATAAGTATGTACTTTAAATGCAAATATGAAAGGTTGAGCTAAATTCTTTTGGGGCTGGTATTAATTCTCAGATACAATTATATACCTTTTTCTTCTCTAGTGTTTCAAAGGATGAAGTGAATTTCTAGTATTGGAAGAGGTCTTTATACACTCCTATTATTTCCAGGAAGTAACTTAAGCAAAGATAATCAGACTCCTATTTCAAGAGAGATTTGTTCAGCCTTTGCCTCTCTTAACAGTGATCATATGACTATATTTCTTTGTATTTTCAGCATTATGTGGAGGAGATGTTAGAGGGCCTAGTGGAACAATCTTATCACCTGGTTACCCAGAATTTTATCCAAATTCTCTGAATTGTACATGGACTGTTGATGTAACCCATGGAAAAGGTAATTTGTCTCATGCAATGATAATGGGCTATCTTCTTAATTTTCATTGCATATATTTTTATTTCATTGTCCTTTACAATGTCATTTTGCATGAGCAAAAACAGATCAGTACTAAAATATGCTAATACAAAATTCAATTTGAATAACTGCAGCAGAGGATTATATTTACTTTTCTGTAGTATTATAACATACATGCTCATATGATTTTTTTTCAGAATGGTAATATATATATATATTAAACTAATGTAATTTGAAATTTTCATAACAATAAAATCTCAAATAGGATGTCTTTTGTCTCTGGCAGAGTGTTAAGAAGTTGATTTCAAAAATTCAAAGGGAAATAGATATTCTGAAGTACTGAACTGATTGTAAAGTAAACAGTACATGTTTATATACACTTGTTTTAAAATGGTTTATTTATTATAAATAAATATAATATAAAGAAATATAAATAAAATGGTTATTTATTATAACCATATACCCTATATAAATGTATAACTGTCCTAGAAATATTTGTCTCAAATTTTCTGTCAGAACTGCAGTTGGATCTCACGCAGTTGAGTGAAAGTAAAAAATTGCGCTGTGCTTATAGTAGAGCTTAATAAATGTCCTTTGAACAAATAAAGAAAGCCCTTGTAGTACTAAATGTGATTTATTCATGCAATACAACCAAAATATTCAATGAATATTAGCAATATAAATGGTTTAAGATAATAGCTTGACAGTGGGAAAATGGGCATTCTAAATATCAAAACAAAAATGGATGAAAATTATTTACCTGAAAGTATCTATATGCTATTATTTTAAAAAATAATTTATTCATGTTAAAAACTGCTTATTCTTATTGGTTTTTACTATTACATTGTACATGGGCTTCCTGGTAGCTCAGCTGGTAAAGAATCCATCTGCAATGCATGAGACTCCAGTTTGATTTAGAGAAGGGATAGGCTACCCAGTATTCTTGGGCTTCCCTGGTGGCTCAGTCAGTAAAGATCTGCCTGCAATGAGGGATGCTTAGGTTCGATCCCTGGGTTCAGAAGATCCCCTGGAGGAGGGCATGGCAACCCACTCCAATATTCTTGCTTGGAGAATCCTCATGGACAAAGGAGCCTGGCAGGCTACATTCCATGGAGTCACAAAGAGTTGGATATAACTGAGCAACAGCACACACATTACATTGTACTTATTGGCTTTATTATCAAAGATCTAAAAATTAAAAAACCCAAATCCTAGCAATGAGAAGGTGATGTTACAGTTTTAAAAATTAAAGCTTTATTTAAAACATTTGAATCCACTGTGGTTTTTACACGATGTGTTATTTTATTTTTTAATTTTATTAGAATAGAGTTGCTTTACAATGTTGTGTTAGTTTCTGCTGTTCAATGAGGTGAACAGTTATACATATACATATATACTACATATAAGATCTTTTTTTAGATTTTCTTCTCGTTTGGTTCACCACAGATTCTTGAGTTGAGTTCCATGTGCTAAACAGCAGGTTCTAATTAGTCATCTATTTTATACATAGTAGTTTATGTATGTTAATCCCATCTCCCAATTTGTCCCACTCCTCCTTCCCCCACCATTGGTAACCATGTGTGTTATCCACATTTGCAACTCTATTTCCACTTTGCCAATAAATGAAAACCATTTCCACTTTGGCAATAAATGAAAATAGAAAACCATTTTTCTAGATTCCACATATAAGAGATATACAGTATTTGTTGTTTTTCTTACTTCACTTTATATGACCATGCACGATGCTTTTTATACTTCTGTTCAACTATGTGAGATATATCTGCAGTTCTGATAGAATATTTGAGACACAGATGGTTAGCCTTTATTGAAATTATACATCCTTTCATTAATGGTGAAGGTAATATAAGGATGGTTCTTTTAATGAAAATTAAATATTATTGAGAAAAAATGCTGTTAAAATGAGTATTCTGGTATTTACTGCAGGAATGAAGTGGAAGACTTCACAAACTGTCATTTTTGTTGTTCTCCATAATAGAAGACTATTTGTTGGAAGTTAACCAAAGCATCCTATTATCCCACTGTGTAGCAGATTAATGGAGTTTAAAATAAGCTTGCTTATATTATACAAGAAAATGGAGGGCTACATACTGCTTGCTGTGTAAACAGAGGTTTAATTAACACTTGAGGTTTTGCACCTTCAGACGTTGCAAGTGTTAATTAAATCTGTATTTACATGGCATGAAATGCAGATTATGTGCTTTTCTTGGAAGAGCCAACAAAATTTGTTCGAAGTACAACTGTTCCAAAGTGTAGTCAAAGTTTTGTGAAGGATAATCTCTTAAAGTTAGGAGAAATTATCAAGATAATGTAGTTAAACTTCTCACCCAGTCCATATACACACACATTGACACACAAATGCACATCAGTATTGCACCCTGAAGGTCAAAATTCATGATAACTATAACTATAAGCTAGATATTAATAATATTTTTACTTCAAGCCCAAGTTTTTCATATATTTACATAACAAAAATTACCTTAATAGGACTTTTTGAGTTATCACTTTTATGGGACGGTACTATGATGTTGTAACCACTTACTTTTTCTCACTATTCTTCATACCCACTGCCCTATTAAGATTGTATGTCTTTGCCTGTCTACTTCTACTTCCTGAAATGTCCACCCAAGGGTTGCTCTTCCACAAAGAGCTGTTCACTTTTGAAGGTCATTGCCTTCAGAAGCATCTGCTAGTCCCTCTGACAACCTACCTCTTAAGTTTATGCTCTGATATTGACTCATATTAATTACTTTCATAGCACTTAGCAAAATGTTTGAACGTTTAGTTTATGTGTCTTTTTCCCTTAGATAGACTATGTTATTTATAATCTCATTTTTTATATTCTATAATGCTTATAATATAGTAGGTTCTTAGTATCATTTTATTATTTAGATTAATTGCCTTTCATTAAAAGGTCTTTTGTCTAAAAACACAGATTTTATTGCTTAAAACATAATATGATAAACAGAAGCTTCATTTTTTTAAAGTAGTTGACTAGGGCAGAGTGACATGAAAACAACTGACTTTCAGGTTGAAGAAGTAAACAATAAATGATAGCTAAGAGTTGCTGAGCACTTCCTCTGTGAAAGCACTGTGCCAAGTCATCCCTTATATTGCCTCATTTAAACTTTAGGACAACTCTATTAGAATCCATTTTCCCAGATGTCCGAGAAAGTGCGTTTCAGAAAGGCTATGCATGTAATACATGACAGTGGGCTCATTAGCACTGCTGCCTAACAGAATTTTAAATTTTCCCATGTATTAATTTCAGTACACATAAGAACAAGCACATTTTTCTAAGAAAAACATGCAGGCTGATAGACTGATTTTTTTTTTCTTTTTTGTTCATTTGCTCTTCTGACTATTTTTCTTATTTTTAGTCTCTGACCAAAATCTAATTCACTTTATCTGAACTTCCACTCATGTTAATTTGTAAATTTAGATATCAGTTAATCTAGATGGCAAAGTATCTTCTCCTTGCTACATTGCCATTTTCATTTACATCTGTCTAGTATCAAATGCCACATTTATATTGAAGAACTTTTGAGACACTGACTTTCTGGACCCAGTCCTAAAAAGGGCTCATTGTGGAGTGAGAAAAAAAAGATGTGTTATATTTTGAAAAAAAGTATCATTGTATATTTCAAGTATTTTCCAAGTTGAAATCACTGGCCTATTATGCAATAATAACTTATCATTACTTATATTTTCAGTTTATTTTTTGGTCTCATTTTATTTCACTTTTTGCTTTTATAACAAACAAGTGATAAATAAGGAGTTTGGGATTAACATATACAATAAAATAGTTAAACAACAAGGGCTTACTGTATAGCAAAGGGAACTATTTTCAGCATCTTATAATAATCTATACTGGAAAATAATATGAAAAAGAATACACACACACACACATATCTGAATCACTTTGCTGTATACCTGAAACTAACTAACACAACTTTGTAGATCAACCATACTTCAATTTTTTAAAAAAGCAATGAAGACTCCAAAACTATCCATCATTTGGAACTATAAAGTTGATAAATAGCATTAAGAATGTTATTTTATCATTACCCACTAACATATGTTACTGAGTTTTTGATGAAGCTTTTGGAGATTCTTCTAGATCAAATAAGAAAATTTATTAAGCACTTCAAAAGAAAGATCAATGTGATATCTTCCTTTATTTCATTTGGTACTTAAATACAGCATCCCAGGTGGCTCAGTGGTAAAGAAATCTGCCTGCTAATGCAGGAGACACAGATGTGGGTTTGATCCATGGGTCGGGAAGTCCCCTGAAGGAGGACATGGAAACCCACTCTAGTATTCTAGCTTGGAAAACCCCATGTCAGAGGGGTCTGGCGGGCTACAATCCATAGAGTTACAAATAGTCGGACACAGCTGAGCAACTGAGCACACACATATGCATATCTTACAAACAGTATAGGATGTGTGTGTGTGTGTGTGTGTGTGTGTGTGTATGTGTAATTGTTAGGTTATTACATGCATTTGAGTGTCATTAAACAGTCACATAAGACACAATGCAATGACCGTATTCACCAGGACAGAACAAATGAAAAAATAAAAATAAAAATTTAAACTTTCAAATATTGATGAAGATACAGATCAATTGGATTTGTTGATGAAAATGTAAATTGGCATAGCCACTTTGTGAAACAATATTAAGGCTGAACTATATATATATATATATAAATTTCCCATGAGCCAGTAATTCTACTCCTAGGTATCGATCCAACAGAAATAAGCAATTATGTTCTTCAAAAGACATACTTGAATGCTCCTAGCAGCATTTTCTGCATTCAAGCTAAAATGTCAATTATCTAAATAACCATCAACTTTTGAACAGACAAATGTGTTGTGTTCACAAAATGAAATGGATCTCTAAAACAACTTAAAATCACACACAAAAGTAGAGAGAAATCTCACACACTTAGTGGTAAGAGAAAGAAACTCAGGGGCTTTCCAGGAGGCTCAGTGGTAAAAAATCCACCTGCAATGCAGGAGATGTGGGTTTGATCCCTGGGTCAGAAAGATCCCCTGGAGGAGGAAATGGCAGCCCACTCCAGTATTCTTATCTGAAATACTATGCACAGAGGAGCCTGGCGGGTTACAGTACCTGGGGTGGCAACGAATTGGACATGACTTCGAGACTGATCACGCATTCTAAAGAACTCATACCAAAAAGAGTATACCCTATATGAATCCATTATATAAACTACAAAGAGTTGCTAAGCACTTTAACATGAGTGGAAGTTCAGATAAAGTGAATTGGATTTTGGTCAGAGACTAAAAATAAGAAATAGAAGAGCAAATGAACAAAAAAAGAAAAAAAAATCAGTTTATCAGTCTGCATGTTTTTCTTAGAAAAATGTACTTGTTCTGATATGTACTGAAATTAATACATGGGAAAATTTAAAATTCTGTTAGGTATTAACAGAGTAGTCGATCCTATTAGAAGTTGAATGAGTGGTTACTTTTCCCAAAACACTTCTATTTAAATAAAGGGTATAAGTTTTCCTTGAAATTTTCAGAAAATGCATGTAATTTCTTTTTAGACAGTAATTTTAAAAATTTATTTCCAAGCAGTTTCCAAGACATGACTCATTATAAACCTTATAGAGAAGCGAAAGGAAACAAGCAAACAGAAAAACTCAAAAGAAAGATATAATAATTATACTATATATTCAGAATATTTTATACCAGTGCCTTTCATTTTCACAAAAATCTGTTATAAGAGTCCTGATTTTTGTTAGTTTGGTAACTCTGTGTGTTTTACTAATATACTTTATGAGTCTAATTTTCCTCTTTTCCTTATTAGGTGTACAGTTCAACTTCCACACCTTTCATTTGGAAGACCATCATGACTACTTACTGATCACAGAGAATGGCAGTTTTACCCAACCACTGGCACGCTTGACTGGTTCAGAACTTCCTTCAACAATCAATGCTGGTCTCTATGGAAATTTCAGGGCTCAGTTGCGCTTCATTTCTGATTTCTCAATATCATATGAAGGATTCAATATTACATTCTCTGGTAAGAAAATATGTTTTAAAACCAGAGTTTTAAAAGTGAAAATAGCTTATGCATGATCAAACAGAGAGAGAAAATGAGACAAAAAAGGGTGAAAGCAAAAAAGCTATCTGCCAACAAATTTTAAGGAAAGTTTGAAATGCCTTGAAGATTGACTATAGTAATATATTAAAGGGGACCTTAAAACAGTAGCAAAAAAGAAATTAATTCACAAAAATTTACTAGAAATACAATAAATACATTTCTTTAACTTATATTCCTGTAGAATTCTGAGAGGAAAACTTGCTAAAAATGTCAAGTGAACTTAAAATGGAAGCCCATACATATATGTAAAGGTTTACTTAGTCCATTAATGAAATGTGAATTAAACCAGTGATATTCTAGTTTTGTGTTTCTGGGAAAAGTCATTGTTTGCAGGCCAAGATTAATATATTCATTTGGAACTAGATGATCTAGAAGCAAGTTAATTCTATTATCCTTTTTATTCTAGAATAACCTCTATAGGCAATATTATATCTATAGACAATATTATAACTTGGATTATAAGGGAAGAAAATTGTAAGACAAAACTGAACAAAGAAATATTCTTGTTAGTTCTACTTTTTAGCTAAATGGAATAGTGAAAGAGAATACAGAAACAATAAGTAAATCTTATGCCAACTTGCTAATACTAAATTTACAATATTGCAATTATACATAATTATATTAATAATATATATTACAAATATATAAATAAAATAATAAATACTGACTTTGTTCTTCAATTGTTATTCCAGTATTTGCATGGAGATATTTGTCTACTAAAATAAGTTATTTCATAGAGAAGAACAAATGAGCATAATCAATTTTAACCTAGAATGTTATTAAAATAATAGCTCATCAACATGAAGCAATCCCTTTGTTCTCCACTACAGTTAGGTACTAAGTGTGTGTTCTGGGAATGTTTTTAGATAAGCTACTTCTTCTTAAGACTCTATATAAATTATATTATGGTTAATTTAATTTAGTCTGTCATACCCTGAAGAGTGTTTAAAGGTTTATTTTCATGATGTTCATTCATTGCTTGAGGAAATTCTCTTGTATAAATCTGTAATATACAATTTTAAGTTTGTGGGCAGTCAGTCTTACATAAATTCTTGCTTCTGAAGTCACGTATTTTTCAGAATATGGATTAATAGAATTCCTCGTATACTATAGGCACAAGAGTCTTTGTCATTTAGACTAAAACCGTTAAGTAAATGTCATTTCAAAATGTAAATGATTTCATTCCAAATGATATTTTTGCATTTGAAAATATTACTCTATCATGTCATTATTTTAAATCAAAAATCTAAATAAAACAAAACGTTTCTAATAGAGAATAAAAAATACAAGATAAATATCTACATTTCCAATGTATCATTCACAAGGTGACACTTTCTCATCTTTATTTAATTACACATAAGAGTATTTATTATATTATTAGGTCTTTCACAGTTCGGTTCAGTTCAGTTCAGTCACTCAGTCATGTCTGACTCTTTGCAACCTCATAGACTGCAGCACGCCAGGCTTCCCTGTCCATCACCAGCTCCCGGAGCTTGCTCAAACTCATGTCCATTGAGTTGGTGATGCCATCCAACCATCTCATTCTCTGTCATCCCCTTCTCCTTCTACTTCAATCTTTCTTTTCAATGCTCCTTCCACCTTTCTCAGCATCAGGGTCTTTTCCAATGAGTCTGTTCTTCTCATCAGGTGACCAAAGTATTAGAGTTTCAGCTTTAGCTTCAGTTTTTCCAATGAATATCAGGACTGGTTTCCTTTAGGACTGACTGGTTTGATCTTGCAGGTCTTTCACAAAAGAAGAAAATTATGTGTGCCATAGTATATACCCATAATTACATCTATGTGTGCTCAGTCGCCTCAGTCTTGTCTGACTCTGGGACCCTATGGACTGTAGCCCACCAGCCTCCTCAGTTCATGGGCTTTCCCAGGCAAGAATACTGGAGTGAGTTTCCATGCCTTCCTCCAGGGGATCTTCCCGACCCAGAGATATAACCCACTTTCCTGTATATCCTGCATTGCAGGAGGATTATTCACCCTTGAGCCATGGGGGGAAGCCCGCAGTTATACTTATAAGCACTTTTAAAATGTATGGCTAGCCCTGAAAGCAACCAGTTTACAAAATATAGAAGTATACCCTCAAAATCACTACTGTTTTTTGTTTGTTTGTTTGTTTTCCTCTTCATCCAATTACAGAGTATAATCTGGAACCTTGTGAAGATCCTGGAATTCCTCAATATGGTAACCGAATTGGGTTCACCTTTGGGGTTGGTGACACTCTGACCTTCTCATGCTCATCAGGTTATCGTCTGGAAGGGACATCAGAGATCATCTGTCTTGGTGGTGGCCGACGAGTGTGGAGTGCACCTCTGCCAAGGTGTGTGGGTACGTGGTCAGCTGCTTTCATTTGCTTGTATGTGTAGTCACTGTCCATGGAGTTGCATGATTATACACCCTTTTTAAAAAATATGTAATCTGTTGAATTTCTTCATTTATTTCATATTAATTATTTCAATTTTTTTTTTTTTTTTTACTTGGCAATCTGGTAAAACACAATTATCTTCTCAACTGCTCCATTCAGCCTACCATGCTTCTAAATTTGTCTTCGGATCATGGGAATAAGGAACGAAGAGATGGTTAGAGAGACAGATAATAGATAGATAATAGAATCATATTTTGAAAGCTCACAGACAATTGCATTTCTGCATTCTATTAATAGATGTTTTTTCATGATTTCTGACAATATTTGATAACTTAGAATTAACACCTATGAAAGGATTACAAGGGAAAATAGTAGAGAATTTGAGTTATCAAGGCAAGTATTGCCTCAATATATGCAATCTACAGAATAATCTATTATGATAGATGAATTCCGATGGGAATTCATGTTGTGAAATAAAGAATAGCAATAATTAAAGTATTGAAAATTTGAAGCACCATCTCAACCTTTGGAAATGAATATTTTGACTGATAGAAAAAAAAATATCTGTAGAGAAATGAAGGACTATTCACTAGGACTTAAAATCATTTTCTATTTATACAGGAAATAAACAAGAATTTCTTTAGGTGATCACCCATTCAGTGGTTATCAGTACTCATTTTTATAATAGAACAAGATACAAGTGATTTTGCTATTTCAAAAAGCTCTTAAAACTCTCAAATGTATTTAACTTGAATTTAATTATAAATTTGTGGGTCACAGTTGTTTGTAAGTTATACTACAAAATCAGGTGAATTTGTAGAGCTTTGATCTGTGGTTTAAGACTTTATCCTTTTTTTACTTATTTTAATGGAGGCAAATTCCCTCTAGATTAAAAGATTAATGAAGAAGAGGATTCCTTCTGTGACTTATTCCATACATTGCTCACTGTATGGAATGTTGTGGGAATCCTGTGAATCCTTAAGTCTAGTAAAACAAAATTGATATTTCAGGTTAATATGGGTCTGAAGGTTTTTATAGTGCTGAGATTGTTTTCATAGCCCCTAAGTGTTATATAACAGAGAAGCTGATATTTAACAGATGAAATGTCTTTACTCCCAAAACATCTTTTCCAGGGAGATATATAGAGTGTAGTCTTTCTGGTTTTGTTTCTATGTTTGTTTTTGTTGTTGTTGCTGATTTTGTTTGTTTGTTTGTTTTACTGTTTCCGGATTTGGAATTCTCCTCTGTATCTGAATTGTCCCTGTTTCCATTTTCATTTGGTGTGAATATTTTCAAAGGTCAATTAATGAAAACCTTGGGAATAGGGTGTTTGGCTTTATATTCTAGTCATTTGATACTGGGTTAATTCACTTTTCTAAACTTTGTTTTTCTCATCAGCAAAATGGTTGCAACATTATGTTAATGTTAGTTATGAGGGTTAAAAAAGATCAGCCATGCTAGTAGACACCCAATACAATTACTGGAATATTGGAGGAGTTCAGAGTTTAGATGTTGAGAATGTTTAGATGTTGAGAACTTATTATATTGAGAATAATCTGCAATGTTAGTTTATTTGAACAAATTTTATTTCTTCTTAGATTCTTTGTAGTTTTCATGTAATATATCTCTAAAGTCAACAAGCCACCAGAAAAGCCCTTCTCTAGTGCATATTTGCTTAAAAACATCACTTAGTCCTCAGTATCGCCAGCCTCATAGAAAGCTTATGTTATAGACAGGGGCCTAGTTATGAGTAAGTTATATTCCAAAAATTTCCTTCTACTTTGGTTATTTGGAATCTAGGTAGTTTTGCCTTGGCACAGGGTTGCAAACAGGGACATTCCCAGAACAAACAAGAAGTGATTATAAATTTTGTATCAAGTGTAAAACTAATACTAACATTTACTAAAAAGACTTATGTATACCTAGGTTACATAAGACTGTCCCTGATTCTGAACAGTAAGGCAACTGATAAAGCAGTTTTTGGAAACTTGCTTTTCATTTATATTTTACTTTAATTTTGATTCTATATTTACACTATAAATTTGTTAGCGTCTTTCTGTTTCTGTGGGTAGAATTTGATGAAAGGTATCTTAATTCTAGATGTTAGAAGAATAATAAATAGTATTTTCATTTAAGGAATTTCTGGAATAACCTCTTCATTTATGTTTCAAGGTAATATTTTTAAAAAATAACAAACAATAACACCGTAATATTGTCTATACAGTCTGTAAAGCATTATTTCATGTAGTGTCCCATTCCTGAAATCAGCCTATACTTTGAAAGTAGCTTTGAGTTCAGTATCTCAGTCGTGTCTGATGAATCGCAGCACACCAGGCCTCCCTGTCCATCACCAACCCCCGGAGTTCATCCAAACTCATGTCCATCGAGTCGGTGAAGCCATCCAGCCATCTCATCCTCTGTTGTCCCCTTCTCCTCCTGCCGCCAATCCCTCCCAGAATCAGAATCTTTTCCAATGAGTCAACTCTTCGCATGAGGTGGCCTAAGTATTGGAGTTTCAGCCTCAGCATCGTTCCTTCCAATGAACACCCAGGACTGGTCTCCTTAAGGATGGACTGGTTGGATCTCCTTGCAGTCCAAGGGACTTGCAAGAGTCTTCTCCTGCACCACAGTTCAAAAGCATCAATTCTTCAGTGCTCAGCTTTCTTCACAGTCCAACTCTCACATCCATACATAAACACTGGAAAAAACATAGCCTTGACTAGATGGAACTTTGTTGGCAAAGTAATATCTCTGTTTTTTAAATATGCTATCTAGGTTGGTCATAACTTTCCTTCCAAGGAGTAAGCGTCTTTTAATTTCACGGCTACAATCACCATCTGCAGTGATTTTGGAGCCCCCCAAAATAAAGTCTGACACTATTTCCCCATCTATTTCCCATGAAGTGATGGGGCCAGATGCCATGATCTTCGTTTTCTGAATGTTGAGCTTTAAGCCAACTTTTTCACTCTCCTCTTTCACTTTCATCAAGAGGCTTTTTAATTCCTCTTCACTTTCTGCCTTAAGGGTGATGTCATCTGTATATCTGAGGTTACTGATATTTCTCCCAGCAATCTTGATTCCAGCTTGTGGTTCTTCCAGCCCAGCGTTTCTCATGATGTACACTACATATAAGTTAAATAAGTAGGGTGACAATGTACAGCCTTGGAGTACTCCTTTTCCTATTTGGAACCAGTCTGTTGTTCCATGTGCGGTTCTAACTGTTGCTTCCTAACCTGCATATAGGTTTCTCAGGAGGCAGGTCAAGTGGTCTGGTATTCCCATATATTGAAGAATATTCCACAGTTTATTGTGATCCATACAGTCAAAGCCTTTGGCATAGTCAATAAAGCAGAAATAGATGTTTTTTCTGGAATTCCCTTGCTTTTTCGATGATCCAGCGGATGTTGGCAATTTGATCTCTGGTTCCTCTGCCTTTTCTAAAACCAGCTTAAACATCTGGAAGTTCACAGTTCACGTATTGCTGAAGCCTGGCTTGCAGAATTTTGAGCATTACTTTACTAGCATGTGAGATGAGTGCAATTGTGCAGTAGTTTGAGCATTTTTTGGCATTGCCTTTCTTTGGGATTGGAATGAAAACTGACCTTTTCCAGTCCTGTGGCCACTGCTGAGTTTTCCAAATTTGCTGGTATATTGAGTGCAGCACTTTCACAACATCATCTTTCAGGATTTGAAAGAGCTCAACTGGAATTCCATCACCTCCTCTAACTTTGTTCATAGTGATGCTTTCTAAGGCCCACTTGACTTCACATTCCAGAAAAGTAGCTTTAGCATAATAATATTATCAGTGAAACTATTAAAAGCTCAAGATTGCACACAAACTCAAGGTCAGAATCATGTCTGTCACAAGTTCTTAGGTCCAGAGTTATGCTCCATTTACAACAGCCCACTGCTGTCTTTGACTGGAGGCTTCAGTAAAGTTGAGAGGAAATCTGGTCTTAACTATAATTGATATATGGCTTCAGAAAACTCCTTAGGCTATCCTCTATTTTAATTGGAAGAAACCTCTTCTACTGTGAACCATTTATTGAGGTTACTTAAGTGCAGGGAAATATTAAATTTTATATTATTTTTTTTGAAGTATAGTAGATATCAGTTTAGTTCAGTTGATCAGTCATGTCCGACTCTTTGCAACCCCATGAACTGCAACACTCCAGGCCTCCCTGTCCATCACCAACTCCCAGAGTTCACTTAGACTCACGTCCATCGAGTCGGTGATTCCATCCAGCCATCTCATCCTCTGTCGTCCCCTTCTCCTCCTGCCCCCAATCCCTCCCAGCATCAGAGTCTTTTCCAATGAGTCAACTCTTCGCATGAGGTGGCCAAAGTACTAGAGTTTCAGCTTTAGCATCATTCCTTCCAAAGAACACCCAGGGCTGATCTCCTTTAGAATGGACTGGTTGGATCTCCTTGCAGTCCAAGGGACTCTCAAGAGTCTTCTCCAACACCACAGTTCAAAAGCATCAATTCTTCAGCACTCAGCTTTCTTCACAGTCCAACTCTCACCTCCATACATGACTACTGAAGAAACCCTCCCTTGACTAGACTGACCTTTGTTGGCAAAATAATGTCTCTGCTTTTGAATATGCTATCTTGGTCGGTCATAACTTTCCTTCCAAGGAGTAAGCGTCTTTTAATTTCATGGCTGCAATCACCATCTGCAGTTGATTTTGGAGCCCCCAAAAATAAAAAAGTCTGACACTGTTTCCCCATCTATTTCCCATGAAGTGATGGGACCAGATGCCATGACCTTCGTTTTCTGAATGTTGAACTTTAAGCCAACTTTTCACTCTCCTCTTTCACTTTCATCAAGAGGCTTTTTAGTTCCTCTTCACTTTCTGCCATAAGGGTGGTGTCAGCTGCATATCTGAGGTTATTGGTATTTCTCCCGGCAGTCTTGATTCCAGCTTGTGCTTCTTCCAGCCCAGCGTTTCTCATGATGTACTCTGCATATAAATTAAATAAGCAGAGTGACAGTATACAGCCTTGGCGTACTCCTTTTCCTATTTGGAACCAGTCTGTTGGTCCATGCCCAGTTCTAACTGTTGCTTCCTAACTTGCATATAGGTTTCTCAAGAGGCAGGTCAGGTGGTCTGGTATTCCCATCTCTTTCAGAATTGTCCACAATTTATTGTGATCCACACAGTCAAAGGCTTTGGCATAGTCAATAAAGCAGAAATAGATGTTTTTCTGGAACTCTCTTGCTTTTTTGATGATCCAGCGGATGTTGGCAATTTGATCTCTGGTTCCTCTGCCTTTTCTAAAACCAGCTTGAGCATCTGGAAGTTCACGGTTCATTTATTGCTGAAGCCTGGTACGATCTTGTATTTGTCTGAGGTGTACAACACAGTGATTCAGCATTTATATACATTATGGATTGATTACCACGGTAAGTCTAGTAACCATCTGCCACCATACAGAGTTACTGCAATATTCCTTATGCTATTCACTACATCCCTGTGACTTATTTATTTTATAATTGGAAATTTGTACCTCTTAAACCCTTTCACTTATCTTGTTGAACCCCCACTCCCTCACCTCTGGCAGCCACCAATTTTTTCTTTGTATGTATGAGTCTGTTTCTATTTCAATTTGTTTGTTTTGTTGTTTAGATTCTACATATAAGGGACATCATATAGTCATTGTCCTTTTCTCTTTTGACTTATTTCATTTACCTTAATATCCATACTATCCCAAGCGCATGGAAATTTGTAGAGGCAGGAAAATAATCTTGATAGAACTTGAGATCATAACACTCACCATCGAGTGGGTGTTACAGGGATTCTTCTCCCTAAAGAGTAGTGTCTGTTGCAGGCACATAGTTTATATTTATGTTTCATTCTTTCCTAAGTTACGTGATCTTTGAAAAGTTGTTCACATCTCTTTCCTGCCAAGTTTTCTCAAATGTGATGTTTTCTAAAATATTATAATTACATCCATGCTGCAAGATAGTTTATAGCTCTAAGAAATAAAAGACGTGTAAATCACCTAATGTATCACTCAACAAGTGACACTTGCTCAACTAACCTCATCCCTTTTCCTTGTGCCTACAACTATCTCCACCACCTAATAGTCAGTTCTCCTAAGGGCCATGATAACTGATAGCAGTGAAGAGTAATTTTCACCACCAAGCAGGAGAGGAAAGAGAAGGAAAGGAGGAGATTAAAAAGTTTTACTATGCTATGATCAGCTGAGTACTTCACACACATAATCCTATTTACTACTTGGTGATCAAGATGATCCTATTTACTACTTAGTAATCAAGATCAATTTTAACTTTTAAAGAAATATATATCTATACTTATGTTTTCCATTTTGAAAAAAGTAAAAATAACTAACATGTAAAATGATATTTCAGTGGATATATTTTACATTAAGTGATTATCCTGGTGATCCACGTTTCTGTGAAAATGGTCACATATTTTAACCAAATATCTAAAAGCAAAAAAAGAAAGAAAAGTGTAAACAAATGTCATTACTTTGAAAATAAGAAACAGTGACTTGTTTTTGGTCAAAAAATATTTGATTAAAAAAAAAATTTGATTTCCCTTTCTTAAATACACATTACAAAAAAAGCAAGAAACAAACAAACAAAAAACCTAGTAGTTCCCTTGTCATCTTTCGAGATAAAAAAACAAACAAAAAAACTTACGTGTCTTCATTTAGCTTCCCAACATTCCAGGAACCCATGCCAGGTCATGTTGCAAATAAACAAGGACCTAATGGAAGTATTTTGTTTTGGAAAGTAAATTAGCAAGTTAAATATTAATAATGTTTCTTTAGGCAAGAATCCACATATTTTAAGAAGTCCATAAATTTGAAAGTTATTTTAAAGACATTAATTCATTCATCCTTATAGTTTATTTAACACAGCAACTTCTATTTCTAATTTTATGAATCATTAATTTTTTATCTGACCTTGGAGAAGTAGCATGTTGCCTAGATCATGAGTGAAATGAGAAAAATGATAACTCCACATTACACATCTACATAGGTTTCTCACTCTTCAGAACTTTTAGATGATATATACTGATGGTTACTTATAATTTAGTTTTAAAATGAATTTTAAAAATATGGGAAACAAAGTGAAGCATTTGTGGGGATTCTCTGTACTATCATTATAACTTCTTTTAAATCTAAAATTATTCTAAAATGAAAATTTTATTAAAAATTCAGAACAAGAAAGGATCAATTGCACTTGAAAAGACAGTTCATTTTTAATCAAATTCTTTTTATTTCATCTCAACTTCTGAACTCTCTTGTATCTCAGATACCCACTTCCTATGTCAGATATGACTGATTTATTGGTAGTTGGCATTGTAGAAATATAGTGTTGTAGAAAGCATATTAAGATTAAGATATTTCACCAGCTCTCAGACACTACCAGTAATTAGTTGGATGATTTTAAGCAAATATCTTAATTTTATGTGCTTCTCTTTTCTGGAAAGAATAATGCCAATATGAGTTATACTCAACACAAACATCTCTTATAAAGAGAACAAAAATAATTTGATAAATTATGTATACAAATGTATATATTTTTCTTATATAATTATGATTAGGTGTATTTTCTTGATTTGGCAATATAAAAAAATCTATATTATTACCTTATAGTTTGGTGCTTTATATTTTTTTAAAGATTTTCTTGCTTGCAACCTTGTGAAGTAAGCAGAGGAGATATTATTCCCACTTGACAGCTGAGAAAATGTTGTTACAGAAACATTATAAGTAATTAGTGGAAGGTTATACCAGAAACACAGAAACCAAGTCTCAAACTTTTTAGATCAGTGTTGTAGTTGAAACCGTTTACCTAAGATTGGGACTTGAACCCATGTGCAGGGACTCAAATCCTGCCAAAACCTTGCTTTGAACTTGAACCCATGTGGCTGGGACTTGAACTTTGCCAAAACCCTGCCTGGGATTGAACCCACACTGTGGGTACTGGAACCCTGCCAAAAATCCCTCAATTTGGGATTCTAACCCACATGGCCAGGACTCAAACTCAGCCAAAACCCAGTTTGAGACTTGAACCGCAATCTTAAACATCCAATGTCTGGACTTACTGAGACTCAGGTTCTTTGATCTCAGCACAGAAGGAATTCAAACTGATAAACAGGAAGTAGATTTATTAATATAGGATGCCTGTAAGAGATGCAGGGAGCTCTGCCCTGAAGACTCAGTGGGCTATAATTTATAAAGGAAAGAAAAGGAGGCGAAAAGACTGCCTTCTTCAGGTAGATATAGATGCAGAAGTAAGGCATGCATCATTAGCTCCTCCTTGATATTAGTCAGGAAAGTGTCTGACCCTAGGAGGTCAAACTAGGATTATCATGTTTGTAAAAGGTGGGCCTTCCGTCTAGTAACCTGAGGCATATTTTGTGGTTTTGTTTATGGTTTTATAATTAAGGGGCTTCCCTGGTGGCTCAGATGGTAAAGCATCCACACACAATGCGGGAGACCAGGGTTCAATCCCTGGGTTGGGAAGATCCCCTGGAAATGGCAACCCACTCCAGTATTCTTGCCTGGAGAATCCCATGGACAGAGGAACCTGGTGGGCTATAGTCCATGGGGTCGCAAAGAGTCAGACACAACTGAGTGACTTCACTTCACTTATAATTAAGCAAGCCTGCTTCACTGAATAATGTTCCAGTAGCTTTCTTGAGCTATTATTGACTTATAAAGGCCTCCCAAAGTTTCTTAGGTTTCCTTCTCTATGTGTAGTCCCCTACTGACACTGCTACAACTGCTTGTAACTATCCTATTCTATCCCATTCGTGGTGTTCCAGGTGGTATTTCTTTATTACCTTACTTATTATATATATGTATACAGAAGCTTTTCTACTATGCTTGATAAAGGCTTGAGAAAGAACATCAAAAAAAAAAAAAAAAAAAAAGAAGAGGTGGAGTAATTGGAAAACGTAAATTAAATGAAATGAGAGCACTGAATATGAAATATAAAAAGTGAAACAGAATAGATAAAAGATCATCATAGAGTCCAGTTGTTTTTCAACATAGCTGCTTATTAGAATATTACCTTATTTATTTATCCACTATTTTGAAAGACTACCATTTGTTTTTCTTAATGGAATAGACCATGGGTGAGTAAACATTTTTTTCTATGAAGTGCTAGATAGTAGACATTTCAGTCTTTGTGGCCCACACAGTTTGAATCACAGCTATTTAATTCTGACATTGTATTGTGAAAGAAACAATAAATAATACATAAATGAATAAATGTGTTTGTATTCCTATAAACCTTCGTCTACAAAGATAACAGACTGGATGTAGCCCTCAGGTCATAGCTTGTGATTTCTGCAGCAGATTTACCAAGTTTAAAGTTACTAGTCATTCATCCCTAAGGGAAGAAGGAAAGATCCTTTTCCCATTCTCTATTTTTTTCATCACAGGTTCTGTTTATTAAAGGAGCATATCGTTTACTTAATTCTAGGAGATTTCTCTTGTTTTTACAGAAAGAGTATTAGGATTGTATATGTTTGTATGTATCTGTGTATGAACGTGAAAGTCACTCAGTTGAGTCTGACTCTTTGCGACCTCATGGACTATACAGTACATGGAATTCTCCAGGCCAGAATACTGGAGTGGGTAGCCTTTCCCTTCTCCAGGGGATCTTCCCAACTCAAGACTTGAACCCAGGTCTCCTGTACTGCAGGCAGATTCTTTACTAGCTGAGCCATAAGGGAAACCCAAGAATACTGGCGTGGGTAGCATCAGTGTGTATGAACACTGATGCAATTTATGGGTAATTTAATTCATAACCATCTCCAGATCCTTTCATATACCCAGATCTCTTCTGAGTATCAAGTCTGTATTCCCACTGGCACATCGGGCTGGTCCACATGGATGGCCTCCCATGGAAACACTGCTTCACATTCCAAAACAACTCATTATCTCCTCCACCAAATCAACTCTCCCTTCTGCACTGCTTAGTTCAGATATGGTATCATTCTCATTCAACCATACAAGCTAGAAATTGTGTTATATTTTACTTTTTCCTCTCTCTTTCTACCCATACTAGAAGTCACTGAGACCTACTACCAAGAGCTATTGTTCAAATTTACCACCATTTCCATTCTCATTACCCTTATTTTCATCTAGCTCTCATTAATTCTCATAAAAATGAACATAATAGCACTATAATAATAATGTGTGGTAGGCACTGTGTTAATATATATATATATATATATATATATATAGTCAGAAGAGTGTGTACTTTGCTCAGTTCTGTCTTGATGCAACAAAGATTTGAAATGGCGGACCAGTGTTACAACTCGGTTACAGCTCAGAGTTTTACTTGGCAAACAAAGGATAGTACACTTTGAGGTGTGAGGGCAGATGGGCCCCAAAGGAGATGCCTCAACCCATCTCGGCTCCCTGTTTTTATATGTTTTGTCTCCTCCCCCTTCACCTGCCCTATGTAAATCAGGGCTAACCAAGAAGGGGGTGTGTTTGTTTTACCTGAGGTTCTCACTCCCAGTCTGCAGATTTTCTTTTGTTCCGTTTTCATGGGATTTTCCCTTTGTATTTTAGCCACCACCATTTTGGACTCCTTTTTCCTATTCTAACTACCCAATATGAGACAGTATTATTATCCCATTTTAAAAGCTAGCCAGATTAATTATTTAACTTGGTAAAAAGCTTGAAATCAACTCTTTCTGATTACAGCTTATGTTTTAGCAATTGCATGTATAATCCTACTATAACCTTTCTTCTTTTCTAGCTGGACTTCCTGTTTTCAAATTTCCCTTATCTAATTATCTTCAATTGCATTACTAGTGATATTCTCTTTTATTGATGAGTAAAAAGTAACCACTAATTTTGCGGTTTAAAACAGCATATTTACTTTCTCTTGGTTTCTGCAGGTAGGGAGTATGGACACGGTTTAACTGAATCTTCTCTTAGGGTCTCAAGGACCAGGGCAGAATTCTTAACTGAGGTTCAGTATCCTCTTTCATATTCACATCATTAACGGATGTCGTTACTTCCTTCTTGTTGTAGGACTTAGAGCGTCAGTCCTTTGCTCACTTCCTAGGGACCAAACACAGTTCCTTGCCATATGAACTTCCCAAGCTTGGATGCTTCCTTCATCAAAACAGCAAGTCTATCTAGTAAATCACTGCTGTGTGCTGCATGTGTGTTCAGTCATGTCCGACTCTTGGGGCCCTATGAAATGTAGTCCACAGGGCTCCTCTGCCCATGGGATTTTCCAGGTAAGAACACTGTAGTGGGTAGCCATTTCCTCCTCTGGGGGATCTAACCGACCCAGGGGTTGAACCTGTGTCTCCTGCATTGCAGGTGGATCCTTTACCACTTAGCCACCTGGGAAGCTCAGTATCACTAGCAAGATTCAGTTCTGAATGTTATAAAATCATAGGAGTAATGAAAAACAAATCATAAGTCCCACTTAACTCAATGGGCGGGGGCTGCATTAAAGCATGAATGCCATAAGGTGGGTATAATATGAGATTCACCTTAAAGTTGACACCAGGAAACCTTAGAAAGATCAGATCATCTTTATCCCCTGCATAAATCACTAGGTGCTTTCCCATGCCTATTCAGTTCATTCACTCAGTTGTGTCCGATTCTTGGCAACCCCATGGACTGCAGCATACCAGGCCTCCCTGTCCATCACCAACTCCCAGAGCTTGCTCAAACTCATCTCCATTGAGTCTGTGATGTCATCCAACCATCCCATCCTCTGTCATCCCCTTCTCCTCCTGCCTTCAATCTTTCCCAGTGTCAGGGTCTTTTCCAATGAGTCAGATCTTTGCATCAGGTGGACAAAGTATTGGAGTTTCAACTTCAGCATCAGTCTTTCTAATGAATATGCAGAACTGATTTCCTTTATGATTGACTGGTTTGATCTCCTTGCAGTCCAAGGGATTCTCAAGAGTCTTCCCCAACACCACAGTTCAAAGTCATCAATTTTTCAGCACTCAGCTTTCTTTATGGTCCAACTCTCACATCCATATATGACCACTGGAAAAACTGTATCTTTGACTAGATAGACCTTTGTTGGCAAAGTAATGTCTCTGCTTTTTAATATGCTGTCTAGGCTGGTCATAGCTTTTATTCCAAGGAAGAAGTGTCTTTTAATTTCATGGCTGCAGTCACCATCTGCAGTGATTTTGGAGCCCTCCAAAATAAAATCTTCACTGTTTCCATTGTTTCCCCATCTATTTGCCATGAAGTGATAGGACCAGATGACATGATCTTAGTTTTCTGGATGTTGAATTTTAAGCCAACTTTTTCACTGTCCTCTTTCACTTTCATCAAGAATGAAATGCCTATTAGATTATTAGATCTATACCTATTAGATTTGGTTGAAATTCCAGAAGTCTTTTCTTAGGTTGGCCTTCCTGCCCTCTATACAGTCATTTCCCTTTATGCGTCCTAGATTATATCCACAAGATGCTACGTATCATTCCCAAACACACCAAGCATGTTCTTCTTTTTAAGATGCACAGGATGTGTTGAGATCTACTCTATATGCAAATGATCAAACTTTTACTTGTACTGACAAAAGCAAACAAATAATATCTTTAGCTCTAAGAAGGTACCTGTGAAGTTAGAGTGAGAGAAAGCCCTGAAAGCATTGTTAAATGGCTGGAAGACACTTTGCATTTTAATCAGTTGAGTTTTCATTTCTACCACCATACCATGGATAAAGCCACCATTATCTCTCATTATCTACTTTATTATTGTGACAGCCCAAACAGACTCTAGTCTTGTCCATTTTCCCTAAAGTAAATAGTAGAGTCAGATTGAATTTCTTATGATACAAATTTGATGAGTCACTCTCTTGCTTTAAATTCTTCCATTGTTCTCCATTGCTCTCAGAATAAGTTCTGATTGTTACCCTCTTACTCCTATCCTCACCCCATAAGTTCATCTAACTAATTTATTCTTCAGATTCATCTTATTTACCTACCCTGATATGAAGCCTTTCTTGACCTTCAAAACGTGTTTTGGATGTCCTTCCTACAGGCTGCATGTGCTTTTCTGTATTTATTCTTTCTAGGATTCATAATGCTGTATTGAATTGCCTTTTTATCTACATCAGTGTTTAGCATATAGAAAGCTTTCAGTAAATTTGTTGAGTTGATAAAGAATGAATATATAATAGGGGCAAAGCTCCTTTGTTTTTGCATTTTCAATTTGCTAACTTTAACATATATGAACAAAGCTGTACTTCAGAAGTACTCTATTCAGCCTAACACCAATAAAGGAATGTAATTGCCTTTTCAGCCTGGACCATCACTCTAGTATCTATAATGCATTTGCTATGTGGATATTAACACTCAACCCCTCAAGTCTAATAAGTCAACCAAACAATAAACAATGAAAGTGCCTGTAAAGACTACTAACATAAAGTCTATAATAGGAACCAAAAAGATTAATTTATAAAAATTGAACAGGGTGAGAAAATACTGAATCTCATATCTGTATATGGAATAAATCTTTCCCCAATATGTAGTGAAAGTGAGAGCTCAATAAGGAGACTGACTGACATTTTCCCCCGAGTGGAATGAAAAGGAAACTGATAAAAACATTTTCCACAATTTTCATTAGATAAATATATTTACAATATTTTTATTTGAAGCAGGATTAGATTAGGAGCAAATTTTTCCATATGGAAATATGAGCCATAAAGAATGGAAGCATTAAATAAGCCAGTGTAAATGGGAAAGAAACAATGTACATTTCCTATTTAATATAACTGCATTGATCAATGTAAGCTGAAATTCTTCTCATTCTTTTAGAACTTATAAACAAGCCGATTTATGGAGAACCTTTTATCATCTAAGTAAGTAATATAATCTTAGTAATCTCCTGAACTTATTTTATTATATTTTAGTTGGCAAGTGAATCAGTTCAGTTCAGTTCAGTAGCTGAGTCGTGTCTGATTCTTTGCGACCACATGGACTGTAGCACGACAGGCCTCCTTGTCCATCACCAATTCCCAGAGTTTACTCAAACTCATGTCCATTGAGTAAGTGTTGCCATCCAATCGTCTCATCTGCTGTCGTCCCTTTCTCCTCCTGCCTTCAATCTTTTCCAGCATCAGGGGCTTTTTGAAGAAGTCAGTTCTTCGCATCACGTGGGCAGATTATTGGAGTTTCAGCTTCAGCATCAGTCTTTCCAATTAATATTCAGGATTGATTTCCTTTAGGATGGACTGCTTGGATCTCTTTGCAGTCCAAGGGACTCTCAAGAGTCTTCTCCAATACCACAGTTCAAAAGCGTCAATTCTTCAGCACTCAGCTTTCTTTGTAGTCCAACTCTCACATCCACACATGACTACTGGAAAAACTATAGCTTTGACTAGACAGACCTTTGTTGGTAAAGTAATGTCTCAGCTTTTTAATATGCTGTCTAGGTTGGTCATAACTTTTCTTCCAAGGAACAAGTGTCTTTTAATTTCATGGCTGCAATCACCATCTGCAGTGATTTTGGAGCCCCCTCAAGAAAAGTCTGCCACTATTTCCACTGTTTCCCCATCTGTTTGTCATGAAGTGATGGAAGAGGATGCCATGATCTTAGTTTTCTGAATGTTGAGCCTTAAGACAACTTTTTCACTCTCCTCTTTCACTTTCATCAAGAGGCTCTTTAGTTCTTCTTCAATTTCTGCCATAAGGGTGTTGTCATCTGCATATCTGAGGTTTTTGATATTTCTCCCAAAAATCTTGATTCCAGCTTCTGCTTCATCCAGCTTGGCATTTCTCATGATGTACTCTGCAAGTGAATACATGCTGTTTCATCTGATGGCTGGAGGCCCTCGAAGGTGAAGGCTGTATGTTAGTTATCTTTCTACCTCCTATGTGTTTGCCATACTCTGGCATGTCACGGATGCCCATTCTGAGCTTAGGACACAGTATAAAGTTAATTCACCATGTGATTATCATGAAAAAAAGTTAGAGTAGATAGAGAATGGTGATTCACTTATAAGGATACTTTCATTGAAATGATCCTCTGCATTATTAGAGTTTCAGATTTATTTGGACAAATTTAAAAAAAAAATTTTTTTGAGGACCTGAAATAGCAGACTCCTAAGAAGCGGTCCATTTCCATTATAGGTCCTCATGCTCTGTGAATCTTGTTGCAAGCCAAAATCTGCCTGCCAATTGGAAAATTATTTCTGGGATGACATAGAGGATACAGACTCTTTAGAGAGAACTGACTTGCAGAGAGGAGCAAAAAGTAGAGTATTTACTGGAATCTGTGCTTCAGAGTCTTGCCTTAAAGCAATAGTAAGGGTCTCACATTAGGAAGAATCACAAAGGTACCAGAGGCACTTGCTATCTCTGCAACCTCTAAGTTACCTCTTCATGCTATTGCGGAGAATATGCCCAAGTTCAGAAATACCTGTTATTCCTCTGTGTCTTCCTCTGTTCTTCCTCTGTATCCTGGGCATACTGGAAAACATAATGAGAAAAGGGGACATGATTAGACCTGTAAGTAATGTTTTAAAGGAAAATAAATGTTGTAATATTAACCTGAAAAGTGTGAAATTCATTAGCTTTGTCATTAGACAAACTAACTCTGGTATTTAGTTTAATATATCTTTACTTCATTAGAAAGTGATTGGTCTCTAGTACATATTAGTGCCAGATAAGAAATATTTGCCTGAGGTAATTATAAAAGCTAATATTTGTTGTGTGTTTACTACATGCCTGCCATGGTCTTATAAGGTTTGAATAAGAATACTGAGAGACAGGGAGGTTAAGCGATTTTTCCTAGGAGAATATATTAGAAATTTTTATTTGAAGCAGATTAGATTGGGTGCAAATTTTTGCTCTATGTAAATATGAGGCATAAAAAATGAAAGCATTAAATAAGCCAGTGTGATGATAGTCTATGCATATCCCCAAACTGATTCTTGCTTACTACTGTGACATCTGTGGCTCTCAGGAAATGCCATCATTTGGCAATGCAGATAAATGGAGGAGATAATTAAATGTTATTGTTACTTGTAACTGAATTATATTTTGATTCCCTGTCTCAAGAGAGGGTAGGATTTAATTGAAGTTGCAATAGATCGACAGTATCTAAAAGCCTTTGAAACTGGGAGAAAAGGTCATCACCACATAAGGCAAATACATTTTAAAATTATTTCTAATTCTCTGTTTTTGTAAAACTAATGTGTCTGTTTTCTGCGTACAGTTTTCTTTTTTTAATTTCAGCCTCATAATATTAAAATAATAGCAAAAATATGCATGTCATTAGTACAGAGGTTGATTCCTAATAAACGGTTTTATTGTTTGTCATCTGGTAATGCACTTAGCTATGTTCAAATATATCTAGGGCTTTGAAAAACAAACAGAAGTTCACTGAAACAGAATAGAGCTATCAATTAGTAACAGTGCATTGTACTAAGGAACCAATCAGCTGTAAGTTCAGTGGCACTAATGGGGGTAGGTTTAGGGTGAGTCCAGTACAGTAAGCCATGATTATTCTACCTAGTAAATGCATTCAGCCCACAATAGAGGGTATGTAATAAAATGAATTTCATATTTTTCAACATTATTTATGTTTTTAACTGTTTTCTCTTAATTTACCAATCTTAAATCCAATTCCTTCACTGCAAAACAAACTATCTGAAATGATCTTCCTTTGTTTATTATAATAAGACAGTTGTTGCAGTAGAAATACTATAATGTTACAAAATACGTATCATGAGTTAAAACCAAAATCAAGAAGGGTCAGGTATGATAGAGTATGCTTATATAAATAAACCTTGGTAATCATAAGAAATGTCAAAGTACATTATGGAGAAAGCAAGAGAAAAATAAATTTAGAGCTTTGGGAAATAATTTTCAGAATTTAAATATTCCCCTTCAAGAAGGTGTTTTAAAGGAAAGGATTACTGACCCTTCCACAAACTAAATTTCTGGCTACAAGCCATTTTTTACATCTTTGCCTTGTACCTTAGTACTCTCTTTGTAGCTCTCTTTGAATCGCAGTTCAATTACTGTTGTGCTTAATATGTAGGTAACACTTTTCTTTTCACATGTTTTAATCAGTCTACAAAGACTGTTTCAAAAACTGATAGATAGTTTTTATGTCATTCATTTAACTACCCCTTTCTGAATTTGTAGTAGGTGATGTTTTTTGTTATGCTTAGCTACAGATCCTGCAGACATAAAAAAGACATAACCTTTTCTTATCCTGTAAAATTAGAATCTCAACTGAGTCTAATCACAATTTTCCCCCCAAAAAGAAAAGAAAATCCTGGGTTTTGTTTGTTCTGAAAGCTTTGGATTTAATTTTGGATTTAAAGAGTATCAGTTCAGTTCAATTGCTCAGTTGTGTCTGACTCTTTGTGACCCCATGGACTGCAGCACGCCAGGCTTCCCTGTCCATCACCAACTCCAAGAGCTTACTCAAACTCATGTCCATTGAGTAGGTGATGCCATCCAAACAACAAATCCTCTGTCTCCTTCTCCTCCTGCTTTCAGTCTTTTCCAGTACGGTCTTTTCCAATGAGTCAGTTCTTCGCATCAGGTGGACAAACTATTGGAGTTTCAGCTTCAGCGTCAGTCCATCCAATGAATATTCAGGACTAATTTCCTTTAGGATTAATTGGTTGAATTTCTTTGCAGTCCTAGGGACTCTCAAGAGTCTCCTCCAAACAGCAGTTCAAAACCATCAATTCTTCAGCGCTCAGCTTTCTTTACAGTCCAACTCTCATATCCATACATGACTACTGGAAAAGCCATAGCTTTGACTAGACGAACCTTTGTTGGCAACATAGTGTCTCTGCTTTTTAATATGCTGTCTAGGTGATCATAGCTTTTCTTCCAAGGAACCAGTGTCTTTTAATTTCACGGCTGGAGTCACCATAGGCAGTGATTTTCAGTTCAGTTCAATTCAGTCAGTCAGTCGTGTCTGATTCTTTGCGACACCACGAACCGCAGCATGCCAGGCCTCCCTGTCCATCACCAACTTCCAGAGTTCACCCAAACCCATGTCCATCGAGTCGGTGACGCCATCCAACCATCTTATCCTCTGTTGTCCCCTTCTCCTCCTGCCCTGAATCTTTCCCAGCATCAGGGTCTTTTCCAATGAGTCAGCTGTTCGCATCATGTGGCCAAAGTATTTGAGTTTCAGCTTCAACATCAGTCTTTCTAATGAACACCCAGGATTGATCTACTTTAGGATGGACTCGTTGGGTCTTCAAGGGACTCTCAAGAGTCTTCTCCAACACCACAGTTCAAAAGCATCAATTCTTCAGTGCTCAGCCTTCTTTATAGTCCAACTCTCACATCCATACATGACCACTGGAAAAACCATAGCCTTGACTATACAGACCTGTGTTGGTAAATTATGTCTGCTTTTTAATATGCTGTCTAGGTTTGTCATAACTTTCCTTCCGAAGAACAAGTGTCTTTTAATTTCATGGCTGAAATCCCCATCTGCAGTGATTCTGGAGCCCAAAACAATAAAGTCTGACACTGTGTCCACTGTTTCCCCATCTATTTGCCATGAAGTGATGGGACCAGATGCCATGATCTTAGTTTTCTCAGTGTTGAGCTTTAAGCCAACTTTTTCACTCTCCTCTTTCACTTTCATCAAGTGGCTCTTTAGCTCTTCTTCACTTTCTGCCATAAGGATGGTGTCATCTGCATATCTGAAGTTATTGATATTTCTCCTGGCAATCTTGATTTCAGCTTGTCCTTCTTCCAGCCCAGTGTTTCTCATGATGTACTCTGCATATAAGTTAAATAAGCAGGGTGACAATACACAGCCTTGACATACTCCTTTTCTTATTTGGAACCAGTCTATTGTTCCATGTCCAGTTCTAACTGTTGCTTCCTGACCTGCATATAGTTTTCTCAAGAGGCAGGTCAGGTGGTCTGGTATTCCCATCTCTTTCAGAATTGTCCACAGTTTGTGATGATCCATACAGTCAAAGGCTTTGGCATAGTCAATAAAGTCAATAGAAATAGATGTTTTTTGGAACTCTCTTGCTTTTTCCATGATCCAGCAGATGTTAGCAATTTGATCTCTGCTTCCTCTGCCTTTTCTAAATGGAGCCCCCTAAAATGAAAATCTGTCACTGTTTCCATTGCTTCCCCATCTATTTGTCATGAAGTGATGGGACCAGATGTCATGATCTTAGTTTTCTGAATGTTGAGTTTTAAACCAACATTTTCACTCTCATCTTTCACTTTCATTAAGAGGCTCTTTAAATATTTTAAAAATATTAAAAAGTATATTAATAAAAAATATATTTTTTCTGATAATGTCAGATTATTTTCTACTTGTTCAATTTTGGTGTTTGAAACCATTTGATGTAATTTTAACCCGTGTAAAACAGTTTGAGTATGAGTGCTTTGAAGTATGAGTGCTTCACCACCTTACAGTCACCCTCCTATTTGCAAAAGAAAGCCAGATTATACATTTTTCTACTTGGGAAATTTGTAGGAAAACTCCTCTGATCACAGTCTAGGCTGTATGTGCCACCTTATCCCCAGTTTTTAAATTTATCTAATAAATATTCAGTGCTTGCTCCAAGGTAGTTTAAAAGACTTTCTTGCCTTCTTCTTGCTAAACAAGAGCAAATAAAAACCATTTAATGAATTTTATAAATTCTTCCCTCCTCTGCTAAGAGTTCTTCTCTCCTACCCAATTCAAACTCAACCACTCTTCCCCAGGAAACAAGGTTATAGCACTAGTCAGCCATAATCACTAATGATGCTGTCTTCTTACCATCTGATGTGTGGAAGGGATGAGATTTTTTGATGAAGAGAATAATGCAGCCTTCATTTTCTTGTGAGCTTGGAAATCATTGACATGCTATTATAGGCTTTTTCCCCAGGTACAGTTTCAACTATTTCTTCTTTAATTATATGTTTGTTTTCCCTTCCTCCCCTCTTCCTTCCTTCTTTTTCTTTTTTTCTTTTTTTGCTTTCTTTCTTCCTCTCTGTTTCTCCTCTTTCTTTCATTCAGTCCCCTCACATGAAACTTCCTCATTTGATGATGTTTCACAATTCCTTTCTTATAAAAGCAAAAACAAATAAATGTACAAAGAAATACCTAAGGAGTATCAAACAGGAATACAGATGACATGCAAATTTCTGACACTTAATGAGCATCAAAGAATGTGTCAGTTGTTGGTTAGTCAAAACCAAATACCCTAAATATGAAACTCATATATTTGAAGAATTCTCAGTTTTTTAGTAGTTTCCCAAAGCTATAATGAAGACAGAAGAGAAATCATATTTTAGGGTGCTGATATGTACATAGTAGCATGTCTGGTACTATTAGGTTGGTGCAAACATAATGTGATTTCAAACCATGATTTTTAAATTATTATAACTAGGCTCAAACACATCTTTATTTACCAAAATAGGAACAATTACAATCAACACGTTTTGCCAACAAGAAATAACTTTGTTTATTCCTGTGGTATAAAAATCTGTGCCTCAGTTTTCAATGAACTCTTGGAAAGTATTTCCTTCCTCCTGATGGTAGTGGAAGCATTTTCCCTGCAAAAAGTTGTTGAGATGCTTAAAGAAGTGGTAATCAGTTGGCAAGAGATCAGGTGAATATGGTGGATTAGCAAAATTTTGTAGCCCAATTGTTCAACTTTTGAAGTGTTTGTTTGACATGTGGTCAAACATGGTGGAGAAGAATTGGGCCCATTCTTTTGACCAATGCTGGCTTCAGGCCAGCTATAAATCACAGAGGCAGCAGACCACCAAACAATAACCGTGACCTTTTTTTGGTGTAAGTTTGACTTTTGAAAATGCTGTGAAGTTTCTTCCTGGTCTAGCTGCTGAGGTGGTCATTTGCTGGTTGTCATAAAAAATCCGCTTTGTCCCACATCACAGTCCTATCAAGACATGGTTCATTGTTGTTGTGTAGAATAAGAAAAGATGACACTTCAAAATAATGATTTTTTGATTCTCAGTCAGCTCACAAAGCACCCACTTATCGAGCTCTTTCACTTTCCAGTTTACTTCAAATAGCAAATGACCATAGAATGGTCAAGGTTGAGTTCTTCAAAATTCTCATGTAGTTGTAAGAGCATCAGCTTTGATGATGGCTCTCAGTTGGTTGTCAGCTTCTGATGGCCGGCCACTACACTCTTCATCACCAAGTTTCTTATCTCCTTTGCAAAACTTCTTGAACCACCTCTGCACTGTACATTTGTTAGCAGTCCCTGGGTCAAATGCATTGTTGATATTGTGAGCTGCCTGTGCTTGCTTTAAGACTCATTTTGAAGTTGAATAAAAAAAATTACTTGAATTTGCTTTTCGGCTAACATCATTTCCATAGTCTAAAATAAATATAAAATGCATCATTTTAGTTCAGTTCACTCAGTTGTGTCAGACTCTTTACAAACCCATGGACTGTAACACACCAGGCTTCCCTATCCATCACAAACTCCTGGAGCTTGCTCAAATTCATGCCCATCAACTCAGTGATGCCATCCAACCATCTCATCCTCTGTCATCCCCTTCTCCTCCTGCCTTCCATCTTTTCCAGCATCATGGTCTTTTCTAATGAGTCAGCTCTTCACACCAGGTGGCCAAAGTATTGGAGTTTCAGCTTCAGCATCAGCACTCCCAATGAATTTTCAGGACTGATTTCCTTCAGGATGGACTAGTTGGATCTCCTTGCAGTCCAAGGGACTCTGAAGAGTCTTCTCCAACACCACAGTTCAAAAGCATCAATTCTTTGGCACTTAGCTTTCTTTATGGTCCAGCTCTCATATTCATACATGGCTACTGGAAAAACCATAGCTTTGACTAGATAGACCTTTATTGGCAAAGGAATATCTCTGCTTTTTAATATGCTATCTAGGTTGGTCATAGCTTTTCTTCCAAGGCACTATAAAATGCATAGCAAACTTTATATATGCTATTTATATGTTATATACATAAGTTTTATGTATGCTGTAAAATGCATAGCAAGTAATGTCATTAGTAAAAAACATAAAGTGAGAAATGCATATTGAAACAGTGTATAACTTAACCACATTTATTTGAGAATATATTCCAATATCAAAGGGTAAATTTCAACAGTGCAAAATCGCAACTATTTGCACCAACCTAATTAAAGTTTTGTTGCCTTTTTTTTAAAAATCTCGTTTGTGTGTGTGTGTATGTGTGTTAATTGCTCAGTCGTGTCCAACTCTTTGCGATTCCATGGATGGTAGCCCATTAGGCTCCTCTGTCCATGGAATTTTCCAGGCAAGAATACTGGAATGGGTTTCCATTCCCTTCTTCAAGGGATTTTCCTAACCCAGGAATTGAACCTAGGTCACCTGCATTGCAAGCAGATTCCTTACATCTTAGCTCCATGGGAAGCCCCAATCTCATTTACTCCTTATAATACCTTATTGCTGCTGCTGCTGCTGCTAAGTCGCGTCAGTCGTGTCCGACTCTGTGCAACCCCATAGACGGCAGCCCAACAGGCTCCTCTGTCCCTGGGATTCTCCAGGCAAGAATACTGGGGTTGCCATTTCCTTCTCCAATGCATGACAGTGAAAAGTGAAAGTGAAGTCACTCAGTCGTGTCCGACTCTTAGCAACCCCAAGGACTGCAGCCTACCAGGCTCCTCCATCCATGGGATTCTCCAGGCAAGAGTACTGGAGTGGGATGCCATTGTCTTCTCCATAATACCTATTATATAGACATTAATATTTTCATTACCCATATTTTTTTTTTACCCTTTCAGAAGACAATGCCAAAAGAGGTGAAAAGATCCACGCTGTGTCTCAGTTAGCAAGTATAGTATAGATTTGTCTATGTTCCAAATTCTGTAGTCTATATACTTTACTTCATAGTTTATCAAAATTTTTCTAGGATTGTAATAATAATACAGATTCAAGTAGAATTTTGAAAAAGTATGTTTCCATTATGTGAACATTATTTGTTTTCATTTTCTTCAGGGAAAAGAAGAGAATGGTTTGGGGATTAAAAATAAAATTATAGAATTTTCTAAAGAATTTTTATTTTAACGTGTTTACCTAATTTTCAGGATAAGCATTTCTATGATATTTAATTCATTCCAAGATTTGAAGTCCTGTGAGAAACTTTTTATTGATTAAATGCACTGTCCATGGAAATGTTAACAAAAATAATAAGAATCAAATTACAGTGAATGCTGTGATATGATCTACCTTGAGTAAGAATTAATGTTTTGGACATATATAGTGATCTAACATCGAATACTTGCAAATATTTTTAAGATTCATTGTTTACAATAATTTTATTCCTTAGGAATATGTCCCTTCCACCCCCCAATAAAATGCTATTCATATTAATAGATTGAGTTCTCTCATTAAGTTCCCTGACATTTTACCTTTGGGAAGTTCTAAACTCAGTCCTTGGAAAGTTAATCTTCATTTAGTCAATCATTTATTCATTTATCTTTTCATTAATTCACCGAACTTAGACACACAGCAGTGTTTTGTATGCTATGAGGTGATGGTGATATAACCAAGGTAATTAGATATTAGTGATTATTTTATTTAAAAACATATGTTCTACTACTCAACAAAAAATTAATTATTCCAACTTAACAAATATTTAGTGAGCACCAAGTTGGGTGACAAAGGTAAAAACATATATAAGTACTTTCTCTCCTCTGTGATTTCCTATTCTATTTTAAAGGGAAATAAGACTAATTTTGACTTAATGAGATGAGAATTAGAAATAAGACCCCAAATATAGCAGAGAGGAGTAGCATTTTTTTTCCTGGAAGAATAGGGAGCCAGTGTCTCAAAAATGGCATATTTGTGAAAATGGGATGAATTTTTGCTAAATAAAATACGTTGGAGAAGATCCTGTAGGCAAAGGATATAACATAAGCCAAACAAGTAAAATCAATGCATCTACAAATCTGTTTTGGCTCTGAGTGGCTTTTTTGAATTCTTTTTGAGTCACAGTTCAATTATAGGTATTGTTGTTCTTCAGTCGTTAAGTCATGTCCAACTCTTTGTGACCCCATGGACTGTGGCAAGCTAGGCTCCTCTGTCCTCCACTGTCTCCTGGAGTTCATTCAAATTCATGCCCATTCAATCGGTAATGCTATGTAACCATTTCTCTCATCGCCTTCAATCTTTCCTAGCATCAGGTTCTTTTCCAATGAGTTGGCTCTTCACATCAGGTGGCCAATGTATTGGAGCCTCAGCTTCAGCATCAGTCCTTCCAATGAATATTCAGGGCTGATTTCCTTTAGAATTGACTGCTTTGATCTCCTTGATGTCCAAGAAACTCTTAAGAGTTTTCCCCAGTACCACAGTTCAAAAGCATCAGTTCCTTAGTGCTCATCCTTCTTCATAGGTGTAGTCAATGTGCAACTAACACTTTCTTCTTCCTGCTTTTTGACCAATTCAGGAAGGTCATATTTCCTTCAATGATAGATAGTTCTTATTTCACACATTTTTCTGCCTTTTTCAGAAGTCTGAATAAATATTTTATTAGAATTGAATATATATCAGTCCTGAACTGAATATTTATTGAAAGGACTGATGCTGAAACTCCAATACTGTGTCCACCTGATGTGAAGAACTGACTCATTTAAAAAGACCCTGATGCTGGGAAAGATTGAAGGCAGGAGGAGAAGGGGACAACAGATAATGAGTTGATTGAATGGTATCTCTGACTCAATGGACATGAGTTTGAGTAAACTCTAGGAGTTGGTGATGAACAGGGAGGCCTGGCACATGCTGCAATCCATGGGATCACAAAAAGTAGGACACGACTGAGCAACTGAACTGAACTGAAGTAGAATCTCTGTAATATTCCATGAGGTATTATAGAATCTGGACTTGGAAAAATAATACCATAGGTTTAAACATGGCTTCACAACTTAGTGATTTTGACAAGTTGGACATGAAACTTATTTAACCCCTGGCCCCCATCTCTAAAATGGAGATACAATAAGAACATATTTAATTTTATTAAGTTCTTACTATGCCCAGGCATTGTTCTAAGTGATTTGCATGTATTAATCCAATCTTTTCCAAGAGTAAGATATAGAAAGGTATTGTTGCTGTCTCCATTTTACAGTTGAGATCAATGAAATACAGTGAAGTTACTTCACCAAAGTAGCTGTGTGTCGAGATAAAACAGTGCCCATTACCTGATGTTACACCGTTGAAGGAGTTGCTACTAATTCAGCATAAATTATTTTAAAATCCATTCCTTTTGAAAGAGACCAAAGTCAAAGGTCTATTGTGTCTTGAAATTGAAATTTCAAGTTTTCAATTTCAAACTTGAAATTGAAAACACAACATTTTCATTGCTTGATGGAACAGAACAAGAGTTGGATAAACTGAAATTTGAGTTTAAATGACAGAAAATTGTGTATGCTACATTAAGGAGTAATTGAGATCTATGAAGATTAAGCAAGGGAATGCTATGGTCAATTGTACATCTTACAAGGTTTTTCAGATATTTACATGTATGAATGGATTTGTGTTTCCCTAGATTTGGTTTGAAATTAGGGATATCCTTTAGCAAAGTGTTCTAGTATCCCATACATAAAAGTTCATGGGCCAAACCAGTAAAATTGGAGAGAAGCAGGCAGTTTTAAGAACTGAGCATGTTTGTGCTAGAAATCTTCAAAATGTTTGATCATAAATTCCTCCTTAATTTGCTCGTTACATGCAGCAGCAATTATTGCCAATTCCTGGAATCAACTTAGTGTAGCGTCTCTAATTTAGAGGAAGAATCTTGGCGTCCCAATCAGAATTCACAGAGCTCCTCTTTCATATGCTGTTCCACTTCTTTTATATCATAGCCAGACCTCAGACCAGTCCAACAGCCAATGTCATCTTGAGTATACCACAAAGAGAGAAGAAGTAGAAATAGACACTTCTTATGTGGCATGGTCACCATGCTCCAGACAGAAGAATTTCAACTGAGTGTACAATCTGGAAATCAAAGGAGAGCTCCAAGCTGTGAAATAAATTACAGGTTTTCAGTATATAGATGCTATTGAAAGTCATGGCATGGGATGAAATAAACAAAGGGTAAGTGTAGATTGAGAAGAAGTCAAGCCCTGACCTCACCAATGTTTAGGAATCTGGAAAATGAAAAAGAACCAACAAAGGATATTGAGAAGGAAGAGTCTGTAACATAGGAGAAAAATAAGTAAAGACTGATGTCTTAAAGGTGAAAAAAGTGTTTCAAAAAGAAAAGAGTAATTTTTTGCTTCAAAGGCCACTGAAAGGTTAAGCTAGATGAAGGGCACAAATATGTAAAATATGTCAAAATGGGAAAGTCACTGGTGAACTTGATAAATGCAATATCAATGAACGGACAGAGTGAAAGTTTGAGAAAATGGGAGGAGAATCACACAGTTGATTCTAGAATCTAGACAACAGTCTTTGAAGAGTTTTACTGAAAAGAAGGCCTATGCAATGAAGTGGCAATTCAAGGGGAATGTTGGATCAAGAGAGTTTTTCCCCGAAACTGTTTATGATAATACTTTTCAGATATGCTCCAATGATGGAAAAACTAGTATGTCCATATAGGTGTCATAGAAGTTTAACAATTGCTGAAATATTTCCATATTTGCTTTTCTATTATTTTTCTGTATTCTGTAGCATATGAAAATAATTTACAGACATCATATATTTCATCCCTGAATGTTTTAATATGCATTTCTAAAAATAAGACTGCTCTGCATAATTTTGACACCAGTACCACACCTGGAATCATTTGACATCTAGTCCATATTCAAATTTCCCTCAATTTTTACACAAACACACACATACATACACATATATATGTGTATATATATATATATATATACACACACACACACACATATACTTTTTTTTTTCTCAAATTAGGATCCAAATCAAGGTTCATGCTGATAGTTAGTGATGTGATTCTTTAGTTTCTTGTTTTTTCCTGTAACATGATGTTTTGAAGAGACTGGGCCACTTGTCATGCAAAATATTCCATATTATGGATTTTTTTGATTGTTTCTTAATTGTGTCATTTAACGTTTTCTACTAAACCCTTTCCCACTCCTACTCTGCACCCACCACCTAGCTGCTTGCCCTTTAAACAGAAGGTTAGGTCTAAAGACTTGACTGGTTTCTGGTTAATTTTTTTTTTTTTTAACCATAGTCTTTTGTGGGTGATGTTTATATATCATTGGGAGTGATCCAATGAGAAGGAGACACTGATGATGAGGAGAAATTGATTGGAAATTGATAGAGTTATATGCTTGCATAAATAAGGATAATGTACAAGCAGAGGGTCTGTACAATGTACCAATCTCAGAAACACAGATGATTACCCCAAGTGATGGGTCACAGGAGAAAAGCAGAAAATGTGGGTATAGACACAAGTAGGTGGGATAATGTAGTGCTGTGCTAATAGAAACTTGTAAGAAGTTCTCTTTTGCTTAGCTTTTTCTGAGAAGTAGGAGGCAAGATCATTAGCCAGGAGGAGGGTGGAGAAGGAGGCACTGCATCTTTAGGAAGAGAAATGAAGGTGTGCAACAGTTATAAAGGAGTGGAGGGTGAATGCATTTGGAAATATCAAAAGCACCAAGAAATAAAAGAGAGTCACATTTTGAGTGTGACAGTGAGTCAGTGGAGCTTAAATCATGTCAAGGAATTAAAGGGATAGTGGATGACTGCAAGAGGAGAAGGAGAGTCTGATAATTTGTGATTGGAAGCCTAGAATGAGGGAAGGAATGAACAGTGGTAAGCAATGAACAATTCTACTTCACCTTCAGGCCCACTCGAGTATGGGTGGGAAAACAACCACTACTTTTAACAGCAGAGAAGGCAATGGAATGAGTAATACCAGCTGTTGAGCTCAACAAGATTTAATCTAAGATTTCACATGTATGTCATCCTAACAGACATCTTATGTAGGCACTGTTTGTAGATTCAGAGGCTGAGGCACAGAAAGGTTAAATAAAATGTCATGCAGTTAATAAACAAAGGAATCAGAAATCTTAGCTCTTAGTTTGATTCCATGATTTCTGTAAATCATGTTGATTCAGCTGCCTATTTATACAAAGATTCTCCAAACCAAAGAGATACAAATGATATAATTATTTGAAATGAACTGAGTCCAGCCAAATTGGTTGTGTTAACCACAAGTATAATTTATAATATATGAAGGCATAATTACAGAGTGACTCAGTATTAACACTCCTTTTCAGAATATTGGTAAAACTTTTAAGCAGAGGTAACTTATGACTTCATTATGGCTTGGGACTCCGTCTTTCTTTATGATCTTTGCTCTTAGTTGCCAAATCATCTGTGCTGTACTTTATGATGGTCCAGACTGGACTAGTTGCTTTTAGTTTTTTGTGGCACTTAAAGCTCAAAGAATTTGGGAACCAGTTTTAAGAAGAATAATGCAAAGTTATGAATGTAAAATCAGGCACACAGCTTTGGAAGGATCCTGTGCACATGAGGTACCCTGAAACTTAAGCTCTTTGAGTTTATCTGGTTTGAGATGATTTCTGCTGGTATTCTGATTGTGGAGAAGTTGAAGTTTCTCCTTTTTTCAAAGACACAGTAACCATCCTAAAATATCAGCCTTCTATCTTGACTAGGGCTTAATAACCATATTTCTATTCCTTGTTCTATTTCTATTTCTGTTCCTAATTGCTATTCTCAATTTGAGTTAACTTGAGAGCTGTAAGAAATATAAGTCTCCTGGGTAATTCTTTTACAATATGAAAGTCTTCTGCCCTCAATAGTCACTCTTTTATAGTTTGAATTGTATATACCATGATTTCATGCAGGAAAAATATCTTTATGCTGATTTTTTTCTTTTACCCTTTTTCATCTCCATCCAGAGCACTTTCTTCAGTGGTCTTAGCTCTCTGGTCAGGAGGTCTTTCTTCCTTTTCCTTTTACCCCTAGGCTATGTATTGGCTACTTTCCTGAGTTATTGCTATTTAATCACTTCATGTTCTTGCTTTAAATAACTGGTATGGTAGAAAAAATGTGGAATTTCAAGTTATAAGATAAGGAGTGAAGTAATGCTTACTACTTGCTAGCTATGTTGTCTTGAACAAACCACTTAGTGCTCTGACCTCAATAGTGTGTAATCAAAATGGGGATGAAGTTACCGTGAGAGAAAATAGTATGACAAAGCGTATTGTAAAATACAAAGATAGATTTTATTCTGTTTTCTATTTATTTCTGTAGATCTCACTATGAAAATTTTGTTGTAAATAAAGTTCCTGAAGAACTACAGCTTCATCAGAAACAAAGCTGAACCACACTTTCTTCTAAACAATTATATAACAGAACCAGTGTTTATGTTAAACCTCTGCCTTGATAGGGAAGACAATGCTTGCTCTTGTGTAAGACTCAATCAGCAGTATCTTATAAGTTCCTGAAGAACTACAGCTTCATCAGAAACAAACTGAACCACATTTTCTTCTAAACAATTATATAACAGAACCAGTGTTTATGTTAAACCTCTGCCTTGATAGGGAATACAATGCTTGCTCTTGTGTAAGACTCAATCAGAAGTATCTTATAGTTCAACCATAAGTGTTATTGCTCTTTGATCATAGGCATTCTAGATTCACAAGTAACTACTTTATCCAACATGAACCCATTTCTCTGAGGTGGCTGAGGCTGGGTGGGTTTCAGCAGCTTTAGCAGCAGATATAGTCCCATGCCAGTGATCCCTTTAGTCTTCTAGTTTGCCGGTCCCTCTTCTCCTAACCTCATGTTGAACTCTTGTTCCTATTTCCCTATTGAATTTTTATTTCAACTAGGATCTCACTCCAGTTATCAGGCACATTTTTATATATGTCAACCTCTAAGGCAGAGTTGGAATAGAGGGCTGATGGATAGTAGATTTTATTACCTTTTCTCCCAGGAATGTGTCCTGTTTCTATATGGATGTAAGTAAGTCCATTAAAATATAGACACAAAGGACTGGTTTTTCTCAGTCCTACCAGCAACTGCAAACATGTCTGTTAAAGGGAAGAAGGGAAATGGGAAAGGAAAGGAAAGGAAAGGTGAAAGTTCTTTGGTCTACATTGTCTGAGTTGAAGGCTCCAAAATGGTCTGTTTAGCACATATATGTACTTAAATTTTGTAGTGAATTCCTGTTTCCATGAATCATTTTTCATTCTGAAGATTTGGGTTAGAAAGGAATTCCTACTGTACATTGGGATAGATAATAAAAATCATAATCAGGGAAATCAACTGGTAAATGTGATAGTCCTAGGATTTGGCTCATAAAAAGCTAGAGAAAGGGCAAGTACATGTTCCCTGGCTATAGAATTTGTTTTTTTTGACATAATCTGGAATTTTTAGTTTTTGACCTTCAAGCATTAATGTGGAATGTGTCCTTTTGAACAATAAAAAAGAGACTCTTTATTCAGTGAGATAATTACAGATTTGAAACTGCTGTGTGCTTTACTAATGAACCCAGAATATTTTTAGCTATTTCAGGTTGTTTTCTTCTAGGCATATTTACACATAATCTACCTCAAACTGCAAAAAATATCACTTGTACTTTAAGCATCAATTCATGCTCACTCTATTTTAATAATGGCCAGGGCCAGAAGTAAAGAAGTGGTATTTTTTAATGTGCAAAAGTAAAATAAAATCAGTTAGCTTCTAGTATAGCATAGATGTTAAAATGACTTGCCTAAAGAAGAAAAAATATAAATCAATATTATTTTTCCTTGTGCTGAAACATGTAAGATCAAGTTTGTATATATTAATGTTCATTTACTCCTCGTCCAGCCACACATAATCTGTATTATTTTGTTGTGAAAATTGTACATGTATATTACTCTCAAATTTTTCAAGGAAAACAAGCCTGTAAGGAAATAGCTCAACTGTGTAGTGAGTGTCCTCATAACCTTACACATTTCCACATAGGTCATGTGGGTGGAGCGTATCTTCAGTCTGAACTTTCTTTTGGCACAATGTTCTGGGATTCCTTCTGGAAACAGGGGAGAGAAGCAGTCTGGTAAGGAGTGGCTATCAGACTGTGTCTCATTCATCTCTCTAGTTTCAGCTGACACAAGACATTTTGCTGTTCCCTTTTCAGGGTACATTTTCAAAATTCTGAATAATCCTTGGCTGGCTGTAATTTAGAGTTAGCTCCTCAATGGCAGAGTGACCTAAACCCACGCCATCTATCATCTAGCCACTTTGGTTTAATGTCATCCTGTGGGACAGGAGATGTCATTATGCTGATCTTGTGTTTCCTGTCTGTGTTCAGTAATAGGCTGAGTCCATTTGGGCTTGCTGACGTCTTACCAGCCAAATCTGTGGAACAGTGGTCAACCCATTAGCTGCAGTAGTGACCAGGTGGCTTTATTAACCTTCGCACTGTGGCTGAGCTACTGCTTGGCCACTTTACAATGCCATAACCCATTAAAGCAATGTTCTGAAATCAAATATTCAATAAATGTCTATAGTTTATCATATAAGGTAGGAGCGCTGTATAGTGGGGATATATGTAACACAGGCATTTAAAGTTGTGTATGCTGATGTCATGTAGTTCCATATTTTTAAAATACCATTATCACATATGAGGATAAAATGACATAATAATAGATATTTTTTGTTGCACGGATACCAGTACATGACTCTGTTCCGAATCCATTACATGTGCTAACTTCTTTAATCCCCAAACAACACTGAATTTGGTACTATAATTATCTTCACTTTAAAGATGAAGATACATGAGATTAATTAACTTGCTTGAGGTCATGTAGGTAGAACCCAGATTAGAACCCAGGCACTGGGACTCAATTTTAATTACTGTAGAATGCTGTGCTTCTAGTTAATGAATATGAATTTTGCCAAATATTACCATTTCAGTGATAGCTCCAAAAACTGCATGGCCATTCTTCATGGAAAGAATTAACTTCTAACATTAAGCATAGAATGGAATTTTCTTCCTTAATTCCAGAGAAATAAAATATGCCTTCTAGTGAAAGCAACACTGAAACTTAATTCACATAAATATTATTTTCTTCTACAGATGCAGTTTATAGAATGCGATGCATTAATTTCACTGTCCCTTTATTATCTTTTCTATGGTAGCTCCAGTATCCCTAGGGGCAACACACACACACACACACACACACACACACACACACACACATATATAAATGCATATACACACAGACACACACACACACACACAAAACACTGTCTTAGAATACCAGCATTGTTTCTCATATAGCTTATAATATGTCAGTTATATCTTTCTTTAAGAGTCATATTTGGTGACAGCCTATTATAGATTTTTCAGTTAGTAGTTACATTATTGGTTAAATTTAATAATGTGCAGACATTCTATACCTTGTTCTAATTGACTGTAAAAATATTTTATTTGAACTTTTTTGCTTCAGGATAAAGTAGTTTTCATCGTGCTTCTATGTACCATTTACAGTGTTATCTTAACTATCCAGAAGATCAACAAACTCTCAATTAAAATTTGCAGGTTTAATAATTTCATGACTATTGCTATTGACATTTAAAAAGGCATTTCAGGAAATGTATTTAGGTTTTATTGATAGGTTGTGTATGTTAGTCGCTCAGTCGTATCTGACCTTTGCTGCCCCATGAAACCCACCATTAAGCTCCTCTGTTCATGGAATTCTCCAGGCAAGAGTACTGGAGGGGGTTGCCATTCCCCACACACAAAGGTTTTACCACCATTAGATTTTAGCTCAAAATTTGTTCAGGTGATAAAATATTTTTAAAAAAATTGAAATTTTGTAGGTAATTGCGAAATGCTGAATTATTTTTTATGACTAGTCAAAATATGTATTTCAAGAGAACATTAAAGTGATAAAATTATGATATCCAAAATACCAGTAAATAATATATTTGTTGTATATTTTTTGGAATAGCAGGCTTTAGGTTTTACCTGGTTATGCTCTGCTGCTGCTACTGCTGCTAAGTCACTTCGGTCATGTCCGACTCTGTTTAACCCCATAGATGGCAGCCCACCAGGCTCCTCCATCCCTGGGATTCTCCAAGCAAGAACACTGGAGTGGGTTGCCATTTCCTTCTCCAATGCATGAAAGCGGAAAGTGAAAGTGAAGTCGCTCAGTCGTGTCCGACTCTTAGCGACCCCATGGACTGAAGCCTACCAGGCTCCTCTGTCCATGGGATTTTCCAGGCAAGAGTACTGGAGTGGGTTGCCATTTCCTTCTCCAATGCATGAAAGCGGAAAGTGACAGTGAAGTCGCTCAGTCGTGTCCGACTCTTAGCGACCCCATGGACTGAAGCCTACAAGGCTCCTCTGTCCATGGGATTTTCCAGGCAAGAGTACTGGAGTGGGGTGCCATTGCCTTCTCTGGGTTATGCTCTAAAAAGCCTTAAACAGACCTCTTCAAAACATAATCTTTCAATTCTTTAATGACAATGTAAAATTTTCACAAATATTTTTGTAACATTTTAATTTAAAATCACTTTTTAAAATTTATGTTCTTTCAAAGAAATTTAAGATATTAAGTAATCTTCCACTTAAGTTAGAAAGTCTTTAATTGTAAAAAAAAAAATGTATATCTAAATTTAACCTTTTGTTCTATGCTTATCAATTTAATTGAGTTTATATATACTATGTAAATGACTGATAGCAGATAAATATACTACTAGGCTCTAAAGGGTTATTTTCAATTTTTATTTAATTTCTAAATTCCAATTGAAAGTGAGAATAAAAGTGAAAGTGAAGTCGCTCAGTCATGTCCAACTGTTTGCGACTCTGTAGGTTCTTTCTCCATGGGACCTTCCTGACCCAGGGATTGAACCTGGGTCTCCTGCATTGTAGGCAGATCCTTTACCATCTGAGCCACCAGGGAAGTCTAAATTCCAATTAGTCATTTTAATATAGTCTAATTTTCACTGCATTCTGGGCTTGTCAATATGTGTTATGTGATTGTCTTTGATAATTCTGATTACGAAATGCACTATGACCAATAATTAGACAAAGTCAATGTTGTAATTAGAGAAAGGCAATGTTACTAGTAAACTACCACAATGATGACTACTATTAATACTACTGCTTCTACTACTACCTGTCATTATTCAGTAAATACTATGTGTCCCACCTCAGTTCAGTTCAGTTCAGTTACTCAGTTGTGTCCAACTCTTTGCAACCCCATGGACTGCTGCACACCAGGCTTCCCTGTCCATCACCAGCTCCTGGAGCTTGCTCAAACTCATGTCCATTGAGTCAGTGATCCCATCCAACCACCTCATCCTATCGTCCCCTTCTCCTCCTGCCTTCAATCTTTCCCAGCATCAGTTTCTAATGAGTCAGCGCTTTGCATCAGGTAGCCAAAGTATTGGAGTTTTAGCTTTATCATCAGTCCTTCCAATGAATATTCAGGACTGAGATTTCGTTTATGATTGACTGGTTTGATATCCTTGCAGTCCAAGGGACTCTCAAGAGTCTTCTCCAATGCCACAGTTCAAAAGCATTAGTTCTTTATGCCCCACCTTGTTCTAGACAATTTAAATGTCTGCTTTCTATTTCTCACTAGTATAGGAGAAATTTTACTTAATTCAGGGCTTCCCTGGTGGCTCAAACAGTAAAGAATCTGCCTGCAATGCAGGAGACCTGGGTTCGATCCCAGAGTTAGGAAGTTCTCCTGAAGAAGGAAATAGCAGCAAGGAAATGGCAACCCACTCCAGTGTTTTTTCCTGGAGAATCCCAGGGACGGGGGAGCCTGGTGGGCTGCCATCTATGGGGTCGCACAGAGCCGGACATGAAGGAAGTGACTTAGCAGCAGCAGCCAGTATTCTTGCCTGGGAAATCCCATGGACAGAGGAGCCCGGCAGACTAGAGTCCATGGGGTTGCAAAGATTCAGACATGGCTGAACAGCTAACAGTTTCAGTTACTTAATTCACTGATAAGAAAACTGAGGAATAAAGTTAAGTACTTGACAAAAATCAGTTGGCCTGAAAGTGACAAAGCTGGATTTGAAGTCAGATGCATCTGATTTCAAAACCCATTCCCTCTATGTGCAGATTTGTCATCTGAGGGAGCAACATGATTGATAATTGTGTTGAAGCCACAAAGAGTGGCATTACCCTGGGCATTAGTCCCCTAACTCAGGACCTGGTTGCATGGTGTGAACTCAACTTTGTGAAGTCTTCTCAGTGTTTTTATGCAGATAAGATTGGTTATATGATAGATAAGATTGACAAGATATGATAAGATTGATAAGATTGAATAGATATGATAGAGAAGATAGATAAGATTGGTTAATGCAGATAAGATTGGTTATATAAATGTATTAATTTATTGGAAGAGGGATATATGTTATTCCACAGTCACACTATTCATTGTCATCATCATGTTCTTTATTACATCAGATTGCCAGGGACATCAAATCAGTAATCAGAATGTGGTGTGGTGATCCAAGAATCTGAGCAAAGTGAAACAATCAATCTGGTCTATTTCTCCTAGGCCAAACTGAAGGTTTCAATGATCCCCTCTTCCAACTTCTTCCTCCCAACACACATACATACTCACAAAATTAAACAGCTTCAGGGTGAACTGGAGACCTCTTTTGCAAAGGTCTTGTGTATCTGTTCACCATTACAGCTAAATTCTTTTTCTTAGTGTCGGGGGAGTTGGTAATTTCTTCCGTTTTGTCTCATCACGACAAAAATTTGAAGCAATGGACAGACCGGTGTTACAACACTGTGTAATTTCCCCTGAAGGACCAGTGTTACAGCTCAGTTTTATTTAGAAAGCAAAGGAAAATAAATCCTCGAGGCGTGAGGGCGAGCAGACCCAAAAGACACGAAGAGAAGAGAAGTCCCCAGCCCAATTTTGGCTCCTCTTTTTATATGTTTTTTCTCCTCACCCTGAACCTGCCCTATGTAAACTGGGCTATTCAGGGGAGCTGCTTGTTTTACCTCAGGTTCTCACTCAAGTCCTCAGACCTTCCTTTGTTCTGTTTTCATGGGCTCTTCCCTTCTTTGTCTTTTAGCCACCGCTGCCGCCGCCTTTGACCTCAGATGTGGGGTGGCTCCTCTCGGCTGCCACCCCTGACCTTGGGCGAGGGGTAGCTCCTCTCAGCCACACTTCTGCGCAGTCCGTCACACCTCATGTGAAGAGTTGATTCATTGGAAAAGACTCTGATGCTGGGAGGGATTGGGGGCAGGAGGAGAAGGGGACGACAGACGATGAGATGGCTGGATGGCATCACCGACTCGATAGACATAAGTTTGGGTGAACTCCGGGAGTTGGTGATGGACAGGGAGGCCTGGATTTCATGGGGTCGCAAAGAGTCGGACACGACTGAGCTACTGAACTGATCCTGGACTCCTTTTTTCTATTCTATCTACCTAACATTACAATTTATTTTTCAGACTTCAAGTTAGCTATGTTCTTCTAAAATGAAGTATTCTATTTCAAACCAAGATCTGTACAGAATTAGAAATTAAATTATTTTTAGTTTAAATCCCATTTCCTGCATGCCTCTCAGATGCCTGTCACCAGGATTGGAAGTTGAGTGTTTCAGAAGCCTCTTAAGAACCAGTTTAGTATGCCAATGTTACCTTTTACACATGGGTTTTAATTCATTTCCAGATTCTTTAAAACTTTTTTTTTTTTTTTTTTTTTTTTAAATACACTACTGTTACAGTCATGGTTAAGCATAAAAATTAAAGTTGAATTAAATTCATCTCACAGACTTACCCATTAGAGATTAGGATAATCATAAAGAAGGAACTATCTTTATTCACATTTCCTGGGGTAAAAAATAGCAATAGTCTTATTAAATCTATTTTTACAAATTTATACCTAGTTTGAGAGGAATTTAGAAACAAATTTTAGGTTAATACTCTTAATACTATTTTAACTAATGCAAATTTATTGAGTATCCATTCAGTTATATCTACTCTAGGCTGACCACTCTGCTAGGTAATTGGGATATAGTGTCTAACAGCAATGATAAGTTCCTTAACTTCAAAGAGCAAACAGTCTGGGGAAGATATAAGCAGGTAAATAGGCAATTTTAATAGAATGTAATAATTGCCCAAATAGAGGAGTAACTTCCCAAAGGAAGTGATCTCTAATGGAGAGTAAGGGATGAGAAGGCATAAGTTACATGTGGCTGGGGAGGATGAGTGTGAATGAGAGAGAAAAGGCCAGTATCAAAAAAAAAAAAAAAAACAGAATACATTTGTGGTACCATTGACAAGCCATTTGGCCACTGTTCACAAAGATAGTGCACAAAGAGGGCAGATAAGTCTGTGGATTGAGAAGATGGAACAGATACCTTCTGTTTGGGAATTTGAGCTGCCATGGTGTGTAAAATTGGTGACTTGTGGTAGATGGGTTAAACAAAGCTGGAGCTGGATAAAGAGAAATATATTAGAAATAGATTTGAGAGTCATAAATTGATCAATGAAATTATCAGATTGGTTTATTTCTCTCCCTGTGTTCTTGTCTCATTGCAAAAAATTTTGAAACAATGCTCTAAAGGGTTTAAAACAACAAACAAGTTACAGCTCAGTTCAGCTCAAGTAGACAGATTGTTTACTAGACAGACACTCCCAAGACATGGGAGCAAGCCAACCCCAAAGGAGTGGTCCTCCCCTCCATCCCTCTTGGCTCCCCCTTTTTTTATACTTCCCATTTCCTCTTTTTGGTTGTGCCCTGTGCAAAATAGGACTTGTATCCACCACCAGTCAATTAAAGGGAATGCAAACGGGCATACGTTCAAAGTAAGTCATATAACAGAAGGCTTTGTTGTGTATGTCTTCCCATAATTCAGTCTGTTATAATCAAATGTATATATGTGTAGAATATTTATGAACCCTTAATGGGCTCCTAGCTCCTAAGGTTAATTGGAGAAGTCCTGTGGTTAGTTTATATCCAGTGTGTGCCTAGGATTCATGTGTTGGAGTTGGAGAAGTCTCTGTGGTTATTTTTTGTAGCTTATCTGTGAGCTCTCCTGGGTGTGTCTGGCATGGGACTTAGAGATCAGCTTCCATCCTTTTCAGCTAAGCCACCACACCTTGTTCATGCCTAACTTCCTACCTAACAAAATTAAATTCAAAGGGCACATATAGAAATTTAAGGACTTGTTATATTTTCAACATATGAAGCATTCTAGAGGAAAAGAAAAACTGCCACAGGTCTTACTTTTGACAAATATATATTAGGAATGTTAAATGGGAGGTCAACCAAAAATTTAGTGCCAAAGTGGGTATTCTGAAAGAAGTTTTAAGAAGATAGAAATTTGTATGGATTGAAACTATCATGGAAGAATTTTTGAGGAATATATATGTGTGTGTGTTTGGGTGTGTGTGTGTGTGTGTGTGTGTGTGTGTGTAATGTCCAAAGTGGAGCATATTAAAATATCATTTTGACCAAGAACATGTCAAAATAAGTTAAGTATGAACATAATATTATTAATTTTGTCTCCAGGAAGGTTTTGGCTGCATTTAACAAATAATACTCAGCAAAAGCTCCTAGTATTTACTTTCAAACAGCAACTAGCTTAACATTCATAAACTGTTCTGAAATTTTAACACTTAAAAGTTGTACATACTTTTTGTCACATTTTGTGCAAGTGTGTCGTGTATTCCTTATCACAATTCAAACTCTTAAATCATGTGCACATTTTCTACAGCAATAAATGAAGAGCTAAAAGCATAAATTGATAAATCTAAAGTAGTATCATTCTCTTTTTTTTTACTTTAATATTACTTTAAACATGTTTTTCAGCATTTTATAGTATGTTGTAGACTGCTATCTTCTAAATTAATAAAGCATATCATGGCAGTTAGCCATATTTGTTGTATTTTGTCACATTAACTTCCATTCTAAAGTTTCTTTCTCTTAAAAGAAATTCTGGACTTTGTATAAAATTTGTATAATTCAAATGTATATAATGAAATTCTACACATGTGATCTGCTGTAAGATTTTCTCCTTTTAATTTTTGCTTTAAAGAATACTTTTTCCATAAAGAAATTTAAGCAAAAAAGCACACTATTTTGTGTATTTTGTATTTTGTCACATTAACTTCCATTCTAAAGTTTCTTTCTCTTAAAAGAAATGAGTGCTTGGATGCTTGAAAGAAAATTTTATAAAATAATAAAACATGTAAATTATAATTATAGTGACTGTTAAAATAATAGCAAAGTAATGATGAGTTTCAGCTTGCTCATCATCTGCTTCACCAGAGTTTGTTCCCAATTCAGAGCCTGAATGATTCTTTAAAAACATGCATCTTAGAATCCCTCTATGTTTGGCCCTCTGATAAGTCTTTTTTATCAGAACCTGAATAGAGTAGGGGAGGGGAGAACAGAGCATGGTAGAAGAGGGAAAATAGGATGCAGTAAGGGCAGAGAGATAAGAGGGTAGATTGTATCATGTAGGGCTTTGTTGACCATTACAAGGACTGGTTTTACTCAGAATGAGATGGAAAACCATTTAAGTATTCTGATTGTCAAAGGAGCGAACATAGAGGGATCCTAGAATATTTAACTCTTAAGTTTCATTCATGCTCTGAGCTGAGAACAGACTCCAGGGGAGAATGAGTGGAAGCAGAAAAAGTGGTGAGTTTGCTACAAAAGTAATTAAGGCATTCCAGCCATGGTGATTTCTTTGATATTTCCCCAAATGCCAAACACATTTCCACGTTACCTGTTCCCTTTGCCTATGACGCTTTTCACTATATAACTGCATAGTTTCTCCATTACCTCCTTTAGTGCTCGGCTCGAATGCAATTTCTCACTGAATACACTCAATGAATATCTTTCCTATGCCTTTTCTCTAATTGGTTTTTTCTTCTTAGCACTTACTACCATCTGACCCATTGTTTGATTTCCTTATTTCTCTATCTTTATTTATTGCTTGTCTGTCCTCACAGGAATAGATGCTTCATGAATATAAGGATTTCCATCTCTCTCTTTTTTTTTTTTTTCATGGCTGAATCTCTGTACAAACAGTAGTGTTTAGTACATACTAGACATTCAGTAAATATTTGTGAAATGAATTAACAAATTTCACTGCAATCACTCTGAAGTATTTCTTACTCAGAGCATAGTGCACCAAAGGGTGGCAGGCATTTCCAGTTAAAATAAAAAGGGACAGTCATGTGGCATCAAAGTAGGCATGGTTTGCAACCAGTTTGGTCCACTGTTTTGAAACTGTGAGATTCTTTATTATTTTTTAATTGAAATATTTATCTTTCTCTTGGAATGTGTTTAGCCACAGTTCCAAGTTCATAAGAGTTATGAAAGCTGCCATTACTGCTGGTTCTTTTGTAGCAGCTTGTTATTTAGTTGCTCAATCCTGTTGGACTCTTTGTAGCCCCATGGACTGTAGTTTACCAGGCTCCTCTCTCCATGGGATTTTCCAGGCAAGAGTACTGGAGTGGGTTGCCTATTCCTTCTCCAGGGGTCTTTCCAACCCGGATATCGAACCTCTGTCTCCTGCATTGGCAAGCAGATTCTTTATGACTGAGTCACCAGGGAAACCCTTAGCTGAAATATTTATGTAAATGAAAATTATTTATATAAAATGAGAATTTATTAATATTTTCATTATTAAGATATTTAAAATTTGTATAATTCAAATGTATATAATGAAATTCTACACATGTGATCTGCTGTAAGATTTTCTCCTGTTAATTTTTGCTTTAAAGAATACTTTTTCCATAATGAAATTTAAGCAAAAAAGCACACTAACACAATGAAAACAAAAACTTCTATCTTAATAGGAACATAGTGGAGAAAATAGGAGCAAGGAAAGAAAAACAGAACATAACACACACTGGTAAAGGAAAAAGAAAAATACAAGCACTTTTAAGTGGTAATATGCTAGCAGAATACTCAAAGCATGTGTACAGATACCATTTTCTTTCAATTAATTTTAGAACACATGGACTTTGCTTTATAGATTAATTTTAAGTTTGTAATTGGCACAACCTAAAAATATACACTGCAGAATCACAATGCTTGTCCCTTTTTATTTTATTTTATTTTTTCAAAAAAACACTGATCTCAAACTCTGCTTGTAATTTATCTACTGTGGAACCAGTAGTGTTGCTTGGAGAAGTCAGGGAGAGGCTGGTCATCACTCTCCACCTGGTCCTGTAATTTATAAGCTTCTGGCATGTTGCCCTATACTTCAGTCTATTTCCTAAATACTTATGATTTATTAGTTGCATCCCATTCTGATACTTTCTCTGTGGGCTTTCCTCAACTTCTCAGGCAAAATTGTGTATTCCATTCACAGTGCTCCCATTGAAGTTGTTCATATGTGTTCTTGTAGCACATAACAATTTATTTAATTTGTTTATTTCAATCTTCTCTATTCCCAGCAAATAGCACAGTCTCTGCTATGCATTAGGATTTCTATTCATCCTAATAGTGTTTAAAATATAAGTTTTAAATTCAGAGTGCTATATTTTAGATACTTACATTTCTCATCACTGAAGGGAAATTGGAATTCTTACATTTTATTTTGACAAACTATTCTGTGTACAGTTTGGTTGTTCAATAGACCCAAGAAGTCACATTTGAATTTAATTTCATTAGCTAGAATCCATAATGGGAGTATAAAAATTACTCAACATGTGTTGTTGTCTGCAACAAATGCCACACTAATACCAATGAGTCATACCTAGTGGAATGGAAAAGACTTCTTCCAAAGCCAATAGTCTGTTAAGGATCATGCTTTGGAGCAAAATATACAGCTGGCACTATCAAACCTTCACTATCTTGCTTCTGACTGTTTGAATTGTTTTTAGGTTTCTGGATTGCATGTGTGTGAGTGTGGAATCCCAAGTGCTTGTTCAAAATTGGACTGCTCTTTCCTGAAGATATTTTTTATAACTCTTTTAGCTATTAATATGAAGAAAATAACAACTAGTTAGTTACAGTGTCAAGACCCAAGATAGTCATTTCCTTGGGTTAATTTATAACATATCATAGAATGTAGATTCTCCCTATGCTTCCTGTAAGGAATGTTTGGAAAGGTATTTAACAGCCTGAGGGTATCCCTGCTGGCATATATGTAGAGCTGGGACTCTATCTCCTGTTTGTTGTTTTCACTGATATAAAATCCAGTCTTGTCCACATTATGAATATAACTCCTTGGTCTTTATATCCCCATGAAGCCTTAGAAGTTGAGCTAAAACTTTCCATTGTGAAGTTGTTTAGACATTACTAAGTTGTTAATATATTGCTTCTCTTGATGTATTTAATTTGCAAAAAAATGTTTCAGTCCATAGTAATTCCTCTCACATTTTAACAACTCACCTAAAATGCCACAATTTTCCAAAAATCAGTTCTAGTGTGCTTTATAGCATATGTAACTATTAAGTACCTAGCATGTTCATTTTTATACAGTTTGATTGGGAAAGCATGAGGATTTTCCCTGAATTGAAATTGTGACATTATATACATTGACCAAAGAGAAGGCCACCATTGCAGCCTCAATGGACTCTCAGGGCCTGAAGTCTACTCCCTTTTTCTTCCAGAGTATAGCTGAGAGATGAGAATAAGAAGATGATGCTTAGCTGATGAAGGGACTACGGACTTTCCTTATTAGATTTTGTTTTTGTTTATTTGTTCTTTAGAAACTTGGGAGGGATTTTTTTATGATTTCTGCAGAACTAGAAAGGTACTAGACAAAATGGCCCTTCACCAGTTATTTATTGGTTAATTAGATCACGTATAATCGTTCTTTATCACCAGTAAGAAGGAAAGAAGTAAGGAAATTAAAAGTAACTTGGATTTGAAATAGCTGGGAAAATCTCATATTTACCACTGCCATTTCAAACTTACTTTCCTGGTGGCTCAGATGGTAAAGAATCTGCCTTCATTGCAGGAAACCCGGGTTCAATCCCCAGGTTAGGAACATCCCCTGGAGAAGGAAATGGCAACCCACTCCAGTATTCTTGCCTGGAGAATTCCATGGACAGAATAGCCTGGCAGGCTACTCCATGGGGTCTGAAAGAGTCGGATACAACTGAGTGGCTACACACACACTTTTCAAACTCAGTCATAGGAACTAAGAAAATATCAGAGAATTGGGACTATGTATGTTACCCAAAGGACAGATTCTGAGAGACCAAAACATTCCCTTATTTTTACTAAGCCTCCTTTATAGTGCTTCACTAAGTGTGAGAAACAGGGTTTTTAATTCAAGCTTAGAGCAGGATCAGTACATCATACCAGAAATGTTTTATAATAAATGCCAAACAATTCTTATTGAGTGTATTTGTGGAGATGAGCCTTGGAAACAGTTCTTAAAGTTTTTAGGACTTTTTGAATTCAAAGAGAAATATGGTAACCACCCTCCTAACCCCACCTGAAAAAAATCATTTAAATGAAAAGTTGTATGTTACATTTTGAAAAACGAATATTATTGGTTACAGAGAATTTAAATGGGAATAAATAGCTATCATCTATCTTCAGAACAATTTTTATTTCATATATACAATGAAATGCAAATCAGTAATACTGCATAAATGACAAAATTTGCTTAATGCAGATTTTATTTTTCCTAATGTAATTGCATGTTTTATTTCAATACCTTAACTTAGCTAACATAGTCTTTACACATTCATTATATTATATACTTACCTCTAGAAATGTATTTTTATATGCTTTAAAAATTTTTGCTTACTGTAACATTTGAATCATTTCATTTAGTAGTAGAGAACATTCAATAGCATGGAAATAACCCTAATATTTAAGAAATTATGTGTTTCTTATTTGCTTTATTATCCTTCCATTTAAAAATGTTAGCGAGATGGTACTCACGCTAAAGTAATACAGGAAAACACATGAAGAAGTTGTCTGCTCCCATCTTCTGCTTTCATTCTTCCCCAGTCCCAGGAGAGAACTTTATTAATTGCATGCTTAATCTAAAACTATTTTAGATGAAAGATATTGTACTTCAATCTTTGGATAGGAAACATGTTTTGAACATCCCTAATATCATTTTATTCACTGAATTTTAAAATAATGAATCACATATAAAAATAACATAATGTATTTTTACATTCTTATGGCACTTTCTTTATATGTTTGTTTTATAGCAGTCATTATAGTATATGTGGAATTTAAACCTGACTTCACTTATCACATTTAAAATCACACAGATTTTTCCAAGTAAATTTATTACTCTGGTTTTAGGATACTAAAAGGGCTTCCCTTGTGGCTCAGCTGGTAAAGAATCCACCTGCAATGAGGGAGACCTGGGTTCGATCCCTGGGTTGGGAAGGTCCCTTGAAGAAGGGAAAGGCCACCCACTCCAGTATTCTGGCCTGGAGAATTCCATGGACTGTATAGTCCATAGGGTCGCAAAGAGTCAGACAGGACTGAGCGACTTTAACTTTCACTTAGGATGCTAGACTATTAAGTCCTCAGAATCAGAGATGACTTTTGAAAATCCGTTTAGCCTATATGTCTGTACTGTTGTAACATAAACATCTTCAAATTTTTTAAGTTTAAAATAACCTCAAAACCAAAATAACAAAACAAACAAACAACCAACACAAACATCAACAGCAACAACAAAATATTTCTTTAAACCTGAGTCACTGCTGGCTATCCTTGTATTTTTCTACCTCCCTTTATAGCCATATCATTAAAGTCTTGTCTTACCTCCTTTCTCAAGCTCTTACTTACCCAAAGAAGTAAATTTTTGGTATTCATCTTAACTCTCTCTGACACAATACTACTGAGATTTTTTTCTTGGAATTATCCGCTCCCTATTCTTCCATGTTACCACCTTTTGTGAATGTCCCATTTGCCTTTTCTGGTGCTCCATGAATTCTGGACTTAGTTTGCTTTTCTTATCAATTTATATCTCTTACCTGGATAAATTCTTTTGTCTGTAGTTTAAAATATCAATACCATGACTACAAATGTGTCTAGCTCCTTAGTGGACTTCTCTCCTAATATCCCATAGATATACTAAATTCATCATGTACAAAAGTAAGTTCACCAACATACACAAAGCGACTCCTCTTTCTATAATTTTTATTTTTGATCTCCTCTTCCTCCATCATTTTAGTCCAAGTTCTCACCACCTTCTAATTGAAATGCTACAATAATCTTCTCTAGGTCTTTCTCCCTTTAGGAAGCCAGGGCTATAATCCATTCCCCATAGAACTGCCTTAATGGGTTTTTCAAATCTGACTGTATTTTTCACCTTAAAACACTACAATGGATCTCTAGTGCCTGTGTGATAAAATCTGAATTTCTTAAAACAGCATATAGAGCCACTGGTTATTTTAACTGTGTCAGTCCATATGTGTTTGCATTTTAGCAGTTTCCTTGGCCTAGAATGTCTTTCTCATATATTTTGATTAGCATTGAAATCTCTTCTTTGAGTCAGACTAAGGGTGACCTACTGCATGAAGTTGTCCCTGACATTATTTTCTTATTGATACTTTAAAATGTATGGACTGCTCATTTTGGTCATCCCAGGCAATTGCACAAGCTTGTATCACACTACAGATTTCATATTCATACATGTACCAGTTTCCCTGTCTATCTCTCCTCTAGACTGCATATTACTTTAGGACAAGGGGCTTATCCTAAAAACCTAAGTAACGTAGTACCTTGTGTGTCTTTAAGTATTATTGTTGGTAATATTATTTGTAATGAATAAATAAACTTACTGACCCTCAATAGCTGTTTATGGAAGGAAGAAACCATGAAAGGACGATGTTGGATTATAGGAATTCCTTCACACTTTTTCACTGGAAATTTTTTATTTGATTAAAAAAAAAAATGCTTTGAACTTACAGAATGAGTCTGCATGGCAATAATGATTACTGTGATTTTTCATAGTAAAAAAATGAATATAGAAAGTGCATTTAAATGAATTTTTAAGGCAAAAAATATCAAATCACAAATTAAATTCTTCCACTGGAAATATTTTAATACGGTTGATTTATAAATATTTTTAACAAGCACTAATTTGTTCTTGGTTATATACAATTATATATATATATACAATTATATATATATAATTATATTTAGAGAGTCTAGAAAGAGAAAGCCAGTTAAGTATCACTATTGCCTAAGAACAGCTGCTGCTGCTGCTAAGTCACTTCAGTCGTGTCCGACTCTGTGCGACCCCATAGATGGCAGCCCACCAGGCTCCCCTGTCCCTGGGATTCTCCAGGCAAGAACACTGGAGTGGGCTACCATTTCCTTCTCCAATGCATGAAAGTGAAAAGTGAAAGTCAAGTCGCTCAGTGGTATCCGACCCTCAGCGACCCCATGGACTGCAGCCTTCCAGGCTCCTCCGTCCATGGGATTTTCCAGGCAAGAGTACTGGAGTGGGGTGCCATTGCCTTCTCCACTAAAAACAGCAAAGGGAAGGAAAAAAAATCTGACTTTATACAAGTAATACTAATGGTTCTCATATTTTCAGTGGTGTCATAAGGAAATTAATAACTTTTTACACTTTAATTTTCACTTCTTTCTAAAATCCAAACATTAATACCAATTTCAGAAAAAAAATCTGATAGAAAATTTCTAAAAAAACAAATGTGTTATTAATACTGCCAAGTCATGAAGGAATATTAGAAGTATTCCTAAATATATCAAATCTCATTAACACATTTTATTATATTTTACATTTTAGATGCTCTTTTCAAAAAATTTTAATATGTCTGAAATTGTTATATATCTCACATTCAATGACTGCCATAGTTTATTGGTAACATGTAATCTTTTCTTAGAATCATGTAAAATAATGATGCCTCTTACAATCAATGGTGTTTTAATTTGATGAAATACAGTAGAAATTAGATTTGAAACAAAATGAGCTCAATTAGATAATAAAAAGTAAAAAAATAAAAATAGATAAATCCATATATTTGACACAAAATATTGATTGATTTGAATATAGCAGTTTGAATCTTTACACACTCTCTTCTATGAACATAATCACATATTACCATTATTTTTCCTCTAGTAATGATTAAATATATGGAAATATATTAGTGCTACACCTTTCTTAACACTCCATATGTTTAGGATTAAAAACTTTCTAAGTTTTTTTTCTTTTGAATAATATGAGTTTATTTTAAACACTTTCACTAAGCATTTTTAAAATAACTCATGAGGCTTTCAAAATAGCATGAGATTCAATTGCATTGCAAATTCCATTTTTTTTATGAGAATGAGTCTTAATGTAATGAAAATTTATTTTTGTTTGTTTTTTATTTATTTTAATTGGAGGCTAATTACAATATTGTGGTGTTTTTGCCATTCTTAAAAATAATTGTGAACTTCTCTATTCATCGGCATTTTCAAATTTCCCAGCCAAATTACTGAAAAATATTTTACCAGTTTATCTGAAAATATATAACTGTATGCACGCAGTAGACACCACCAGATTTTGTTGTTTTGTTTATTTTTAATATCTCAATTATGGAGATAAATGATGCATAGGCTGGCCTGTTTTTTTGTAAAAAAAAAAAATGTGAAATTCAATGGGTATCCTAGTTCTACTGAATTCCACACTGTAGCTGTAACTCTTATCACCTGAATTCAGTACACATATCTCTCCTACCCCAATCCAAACAAAGCCACATTAATTGGCATATTATTTTTAACTCAGCAAAGAGTTTAATATTGATAATGCAAATAGATTTATTAATTTGTAGGTTTAAATTTTTAAAATGTATTTTATATGAGTGGGACTTGTTTTTCATAAAATAAAGGAATCATAATAAGCAGAATTTAAACTGGAGATTGCATAGAACATATTTATATTCTATAAAGAGCATGAGAGACTATTCTCTAAAATATTGTTTTCCCAATATACTGCTAAATTGTGTAATGTTTTCATATTATTAATTCGTATGGTTTAAAGATGATCATTCAGTTAAAATCTGACAGAGAGATATTATCACCTAATTAATAGTGATTGTTTGACATTGATTATTTTGTAGAAAACTCATAATAACAAGATGGCACTAATGGTGAAGAATCTGCCTGCCGATGCAGGAGACACAAGAGATACGGTTTCAGTCCTTGAAATGGGAAGATCCCCTGGAGTAGAGGAGTTGTCAACCCGCTCCAGTATTCTTGCCTGAAAAACTCCATGGACAGGAGCCTGGAAGGCCACAGTCCTTGGGATCACAGAGTCAGACATGACTGAGCAACTGAGCATGCACACGTGTATTAACAGATTTAGGCTTTGTAAGTTAGTGACATTAGTTATCAAGAACATGTATTCATTCTAGACCAAATAATGAAAAAAGAAAAAAAGGTGCTGAGCTTACATTAAAGTAGGGAAAAGTGTGCTTTCTTCACTTCCACAAAACATTGCAGACCCTGAACTCCAATGCAATAGTTTTCTAACTCAAAATCTCAAAACAAAAATGTTATGAATGTAGTGTAGCTCATCAGTCTTCTCCTCTGTTCTTCATCTTCTGCCACCCACTTAGTGACACTCTCCTTTCATACATACCTCAGAAAAAACATTTTCCCCCTACCATACTAGGTAAACAACGGAGACCCTACCTCTAAATTAACATTGCATGCGTGCTCAGTTGCTTCAGTTGTGTCTGACTCTTTGTGACCATACGGACTGTAGCCCACCAGGCTCTCCTCTGTCCATGGGAATTCTCCAGGCCAGAATACTGGAGTGGATTGCCATGCCCTCCCCTAAGGGAACCTTCCGACCCAAGGATAGAACACGCTTATCTTATGTGTCCTGCATTGACAGGTGTGTTCTTTACCACAGTCTTTCTCATACTGTATCTTTCAGTTCTCAGAACCTGTCATGGGCCCCTCATAATGTTTTCAGACCCATTCCTTCTGTGTAGGCTATTATTTCTCCCAACCCACCTTCTGCCATCACCCTTAATATACTAATTTCAATCCTTCAGGGAAGTCTTGACTTTACTCAAAAAAAAGTCAGGGCTTCCAACTACCTGTTTTCACATACTGTATGTTTATTTGGATAACTACAAAGTAAACATGTTTCTTTCTGCCAGAAAGTAAATTATATGAGGAGCTTCAACATGCTACCTCCTATGCCCAGTATATAATAAAGATTTCATAAATTTTATCAAATGAATCAATCAGTTTTTCCAAATCGGAACATATTATTATCTGCTTCTAGCCGTTTCAAATATTTTAGTGTATATACTCTGTTAAGCTTGCATTTATTAGAGCAAATGTTTCATATATATATATATATATATATATATATATATATATATATAGGCTTCCCTGATAGCTCAGCAAGTAAAAAAAATGAGGCACAGGAGAATCAAGTTTGACCCCTGGGTCTGCAAGATCCCTGGAGAAGGAAATGGCTACCACTCCAGTATTACCGCTCATGGGGTTCTCAAGGCAAGAATACTGAAGTGGTTTGCTATTCCCTTCTCCAGCAGACCAGATTTTGTCAGAACTCTCCAACATGACCCGTCTGTCTTGAATGGCCTTACATGGCATGGCTCATAGTTTCATTAAGTTAGACTGGGCTGTGACCCATGTAATCAGATTGGTTAGTTTTCTGTGATTGTGGTTTTCATTCTCTCTGGCCTCTGATGGATAAGGATAAAAGGCTTGTGAAAGCTTACTGATGGGAGGTACTGGCAGTTGGGCAAACTGGATCTTGGTCTGTCCATGGTGGTACCATGCTCCATAAATCTTTAATTTAGTCTTCTGCTGATGGTTGGGGCTGTGTTTCCTCCCTGAGGTCAAACTACCATGGGAGTAATGGCTGTAATGGTTCAGTTCAGTTCAGTTCACTCACCCAGTCTTGTCCAACTCTGCAACCCCATGGACTGCAGCACGCCAGGCTTCCCTGTTCATCTCCAACTCCCAGAGCTTCCTCAAACTCATGTCCATCGAGTCAGTGATGCCATCCAACCATCTCATCTTCTGTCAACCCCTTCTCCTCCTGCCTTCAATCTTTCCCAGCATCAGGGTCTTTTCCAATGAGTCATTTCTTCACATCAGGTGGACAAAATACTGGAGCTTCAGCATCAGTCCTTCCAATGAACACTCAGGACTGATATCCTTTAGGATGGACTGGTTAGATCTCCTTGCAGTCCAAGGGATGCTTAAGAGTTGTCTCCAACACTGCAGTTCAAAATCAATTCTTCGGCACTCAGCTTTCTTTAAGGTTCAACTCTCACATCCATACATGACTACTGGAAAAACCATAGTCTTGATTAGACAGACCTTTGTTGGCAAAGGAATGTCTCTGATTTTTAATACACTGTCTAGGTTGGCCATTACTTTTCTTCCAAGGAGCAAGCATCTTTTAATTTCATGGTTGCAGTCACCATCTGCAGTGATTTTGGAGCCCCCTAAAAATAAAGTCTCTCATGGTTTCCATTGTTGGTAATGGTGACTTCCTGTTTCCATTGGCTATAATGGTGACTTCCTTCAAAAGAACTTATGCCAGCATGTTGTGGCTCCCAGGACTCCTGTATTCGGGGCCTCTACCCTGTAGCAGGCCACTTCTGGCCCATGCCCCCACTGGAGACTCTTGGACACACACAGGGAAGTCTGGCTCAATCCCTTGTGGGGTCACTGCTGCTTTCTCCTGGCTCTTGGTGAGCACAAGGGTTTTTTTGTGCCTCCAAGAGTCTGTTTCCCCAGTCTAATGGAAGTTCTGTAATCAAATCCCACTGGCCTTCAAAGTCAAATTCCCTGGGGGTTCTCAGTCCCTTTACCAGATCCCCAGGTTGGGAAATCTGTTGTGGGCCCTAGAACTTTTGCAACAGTGTGAGAACTTCTTTTCTATAATTGTTCTTCAATTTGTGGGTTGTCTGCTCAACAGCTCTATGGTGGGGCTAATGGTGACCTCCTCCAAGAGGACTTAAGCCACATGCTCACACATCAAAGGTCTGCTGCCAGAGTCCCTGTTCCTGTGGCAGGCCACTGCTGACCCATGCCTCCATAGGAGACACTCAAACACTCAAAGGCAGGTCTTGCTCAGTCTCTTGTGTGGTCCCTGGGTCCTGGTGCACACAAGGTTTTGTTTGTACCCTCCAAGCGTCTCTGGCAGGTATGAGGTTTGATTCTAAACATGATTTCACCCTTCCTCCCGTTTTGTTGGGGCTTTTCTTTTGCCCTTGGATGCAAGGCATCATTTTTTGGTGGGATCCAACATTCTCCTGAAGATGATTGTTCAGCAGCTAGTTGCAATTGTGGAGTTCTTGTAGGAGAAGATGAGCACACATCCTTCTACTCCGCCATCTTGTCCATGGAAGAAAGTAGGAAAAACCACTAGGCCATTCAGGTATGACCTAAATCAAATCCCTTACAATTATACAGTAGAAGTGACAAATAGATTCAAGGGATTAGATCTGATAGAGTGTCTGAAGAACTATGGGCTGAACAACAGCAACAACCAATATTCTTGCCTGAATAGAGGAGCCTAGCAGACTACAATCCAATGGATTCCAAAGAGCTGGACATGATTTAGTAGCTATTACCTTATATATGTAATTCATCATATAGCACCTGACTAAAGCCCTAGCACTGCACTGATGCAATAAAGTCACAGATTTGTTTGTTCAGTGACCGCTGCGCATCCATAAATGTCATTATGATGGGAGATGATGACTATTTTTCAGCTCATCTTTTTTCAACTCAACTTGGATTTTATAGTTTCCCTTACTCAAACTCTTCTTTACTGTGTAGTTGACTTTTTTTGTCTTTTTTAAAAATAAACTTACCTTCCTAGAATCAAATAGTCATTCTTCTCCTCTCTTAACTTTAGCTGTTTTGCTGCTAGATTCTCTTCTCAGTTAATAGTAATGTTTCTTGAGAATATTCAATAACAGTTTGACAATAATATGTCTTGTAAAAACATGCTGTGATAGTTACATCATATATAATGAAAAGTGTCATAGTTTAAGTATTTTTCCTGGACATTTATGAACATTGCAGCCAGGACTATTTATGGGAATTATCCTTGATAATTCAATGTAACGTTGTTTGATTTATTCCTTACACCATCACAGCCACTTGATGCTGGAAAGAACTATAACACAATTATTTCTTGTTAAGTCATTTTCTTCTTTATTTGGGCCCTAAAACTGCATCCCTTGGGACTAGAGGTTGTGCTTACAAGAGGAGAAAGCAAAATGTACAAAGGCCTGGAATGTGAGACTGTAGCAAAGGGCCAGTAGCTGAAGATAGGCAAATTACAAGGTCCAGGGGAAGTAATGGTGGGTAATAGCTAGAAAGGCAAGAGTAACATTATAAATGGCCTTATGTGACATTCTGTGGATTTGATTTGCTGATGGTGAGTATTTGTTAGGCAGAAAGTACAGGATTAGATTTACATTTGGAAATTATGCAACAGACATAGAAATATGTTCATTGCTAGACTTGAAGTAAAAGTGAAAGTCACTCAGTTGTGTCTGATTTTTGAGACCCCATGGATTGTCCATGGAATTCTGTAGGCCAGAATATTGGAGTGGGTAGCCTTTCCCTCCTCCAGGGGATCTTCCCAACCCAGGGATTGAACCCAGGTCTCCTGCATTGCAGGTGGATTCTTTACCAGCTGAACTAGACTTGGGAGATAGTCAAACTGTGCAAAGATAATTGTTAATTTCAACATTTAATCCTGTGCAATTCCAGTTGGCAAACAAAACTTCTGTAGCCAAAGTGTGGAAAGAGCTTATACAGGGCAGATGTTATTACTGCATCTAGTACTAAGAAGTCAATGTTTTGTATATTTTAAATTAAAAGATAAAATCAAAGATGAGATTCCATGTGAAAAGTTTATTAATCTCATAACTTCTGGGTTTTAGCACTGTGGCTAAATAAGTTCCTCCTTTACTTGTTGTTAGTAAAACATTTTATTTTATTAAAACTCATAAAAATTAAATTTGTTTGCTTTTCTGTATACATAGGTAGCACATCCTGAACAGATTTTCATCTTTTTATGTTTAAGATGTTTCCATGATATAAGATCATCATTCTAAGCATTAATAATTATGAATAATGGAATGCAGATTTATAAATTATATGTATTCTGACCACCAGGATATACCCCAGCCTGCACAAAATAATGCTTTTAATTTTTAATATAATGCCCTTAAATAGTGTGTGCATCAAAGTATAAATTAAAAAGCAATCCAACTCAGTTTATCTGGAATAGACTTAATTTACAACTGCTCTGTGGAATAGTTATTAATAATCCCTCATTTCACACTAAAAAATGATTTTGATCTGAAAGAGAAACTATGTGTTCACACCTTTAATACCATGGACAATGACAGATAAATAAATCTCATCTCTGATACACACCATTTGTCCAATTTTAGCAAGGAAGCTCAGTTTAATGTCTTCATCTATAAAACTGGAGAAAATAAGTTTTACTTTGTAGATTTGTTACAAAAAATAAATGCAGAATTGGCTTTATGGATGTGAAATCCATGCAGTCCCACAGTAGGGGCTTCATGCTGAGAAGGGCCATGCTTAGTTTAATGTTCTATTGGTCTCTTGAAATTCTTAACATGTTTTCAACAAGTACAGTGTATTTCAAGTTTGTTCTGGGCCCACAATTTATAATGAGTCCTGACTAAATGAGAAATGTGCTAATTTAATTCAGATTTTCTTCCTTATATTCTTCTATTCTGGTTTCAGTCCTGATTGTTATTTCACCAAATTTGTAGCTATTTTACAATGGAAATGTCAATGGACATATTAAACAACTAGGAATAGAAAAAAGTTCTGAGCAAAACTGAGGATTATGGCCTGGAGACAAGCCTCTCAGATAACTTAAAGAATTGCTCCAAAGAAGCATGGTTTTAGCACAGTTTTATATCCTTTCAGAACAAAGAGAAAAAAAAAATCAAACAAGTCAAGAATACATCATTTCAAGGCTTAAAAAAAAAAAAAAACATATCACCATGTGTATAGTGAGTCAGAATGTCATCAGCACCTGTGAAGGGAGTTTTATAAATCAAAGGAGTACCAACATTGGCATCTTAGGAAAGGAGGCATTTAATATTTGTTTTTAACATGGGTATTCTTTCCTTCTGGTCATTGTAACTTATTTTTTAATTATTGAAGCAGATGTGCAATATATCTTTCAGTTCAGTTCAGTCGCTCAGTCGTGTCTGACTCTTTGCGGCCCCATGAATTGCAGCACGCCAGGCCTCCCTGTCCATCACCATCTCCCGGAGTTCACTCAAACTCATGTCCATCGAGTCAGTTATGCCATCCAGCTATCTCATCCTCTGTCGTCCCTTTCTCCTCCTGCCCCCACTCCCTCCCAGCATCAGAGTCTTTTCCAATGAATCAACTCTTCTCATGAGGTGGCCAAAGTACTGGAGTTTCAGCTTGAACATCATTCCTTCCAAAGAACACCCAGGGCTGATCTCTTTTAGAATGGACTGGTTGGATCTCCTTGCAGTCCAAGGGACTCTCAAGAGTCTTCTCCAACACCACAGTTCAAAAGCATCAATTCTTCGGCACTCAGCTTTCTTCACAGTCCAACTCTCGCCTCCATACATGACCACTGGAAAAACCATAGCCTCAATATATCTTTGGTAAACTACAAACAGGCTGTTTTAATTGGCATAAAATTCAAGTTAAATCATTAATTAGCTGGAGTGATTTCCCTATACTTCAATATGTAAAAATGTCTTCCATTAGAACCAACTGAAATATTAAAATATGACCAAAGCAGGTTATTTTTTATATAAAAGGAAACTCTCCTTTAAATTATATACTAAAAACCAATGTTTAAATTAGAAGTCACTTAATACCTATTCAAATGTTGAGAATATTACAATAAATTATTAGTGTATTTTGAAGGGTAGCTGAAGTAACCTATCATTTGGCCTTTATTGTGGGGCTTGTAATATGTTCAGTTAACATAATTTTAATATCATAAATAATTCTCCAAAATTAGGAAGAGTCTGTTGGCTTTCAGACCTAAATGCCTTTCTATCACACTGGGGCAATATATATATACATCCTAAACTATTTTTCTTTGTATACAGCATGATGCTACCATTATACTTATACATAAAATATTCATATTGATAGCTTTAATTTATTGAGTTCTTGTGCCCGACTCTTTGTGACCCCATGGACTGTAGCCACCCCAGATTCTTCCATCCCTTGAATTCTCCAGATAAGAACACTAGAGTGGATACCCATCCCCTACTCCAGCATGTCTTCCCAACCCAGGGGTCAAATATGGGTCTTCTTCATTGCAGGCAGATTCCAGTCTGAGCCACCAGGGAAGCGCTTCTTGTATGCCAGTTCTCTGCTAAATGCTCTACATGTATTATTTACCTGTAATAACACACACAAACATACCTTGAAGAGGGTATTATTATTTCCACTGTAATAATAACAGTATTGAGGCTTAGAGAGGAAAATAACTTGACAAAACCATATAGGTAAAAGAGCTTAATTTTAAAACTAACCTCTGAATAGTAAAGCTTTGGCTATAAATGAGTGTTTTCAGTATTTTGCAAGCTGTTATATTTTCAGAACTCCATGATTCTATAACATAATTTAAAAGTGCTTGCACTCCCTAATAAATAATCTAACCAATAAACACATATGTATATTCTGGATCTTCTGTATTATCTGAGAATATTTGTCGTACCCCATAAGCATGCCTAGATTCCAGTAAGCTAGTGAGGAGGAAAGCAGGAAAATTTAAAATAGAAATGATCAGGAGCAAGACAAGGATGTCCACTCTTGCCACTTTTATTAAACATAGTTTTGGAAGTCTTAACCATAATAATCAGAGAGAAAAAAGAAATAAAAGGAATCCAAGTTGGAAAAGAAGAAGTAAAACCATTGTTATTTGCAGATGGCATGATACTGTATATAAAAAATCCTTAAGATGTTACCAGAGCATTATTAGAGCTTATCAATGAATCTGGTAAAGTTGCAGCATGCAAAATTAATACATAGGAATTTCTTGCATTTCTATACACTAACAATCAGCATCAAAAATAATAAAATACCTAGAAATAAACCTATGTAAGGAAGCAAAAGACTTGTTCTCAGGAAACTATAAGATACTGATGAAAGAAATCAGAGATGACAGAAACAGATGGAAGGATATACCATGTTCTTAAACTGGAATAATTAGTACTGTCAAAATGACCATACTATCCTAGGCAATCCATAGATTCAGTGCAATCCCTATCAAGATACCAATGGCATTTTTTGCAGAATTAGAACAGAAAATGTTTACAATTTGTTTGGAAGCACAAGAAACCCAAGTAGCCAAAGCAATCTTGAGAAAGAAAAACAGAGGTGGGGGAATCGGGCTCCCTGATTTCAGAATGTACTACAAGGTGGCAATAATTAAACAGCATGGTACTGGCACAAAAACAGAAATATAGACAATGGAACAGAGCATAAAGTCCATAGACAAACGCAAGCTCCTCTGATCACTTAAATTTAACAAAGAATGAGAGAATATATAATGAAGAAAAGTCACTTCAATAAGTGATGCTGGGAAGGTTGACCACTACATGTATAAAATAAAGCAAAAATGAAATTAGAACACTCCCTAACACGATACACAAAAGTAAACTCAAAATGGATTAAAGCCTTAAATGTAAGACTGGATACTATAAAACTCTTAGAGGAAAACACAGACAGAACACTCTCTGGCATAAATCACAGGAAGATCTTTTTCAATCCTCCTCCTAGAGTAGTGAAAATAAAAATATATAAATAAACAAATGTGACCTAATTAAGCTTAAAAGCTTTTGTACAGCAAAGGAAACCTTAAATAAGACAACCCAAAAATGATACAAAATATTTGCGAAGGAGGTGACCAAGAAGGGATTAATCTTCAAAATACACAAACAGCTCATTCAGCTCAATATCAAAACAAACAACCCAATCAGAAAATGGGTGGGAGGTCTAAATATGCATTTCTCCAAAGAAGAAATACAAAAGACCAAAAAGCACATGAAAAGATGCCCAACATCACTAATCATCAATGAAATGCAATACAAAACTATAATGAGATATTGCCTTACACTAGTCAGAATGACCATCATCAAAAAATCTACAAACAATAAATGCTGGAGAAGTGTGGAGAAAAGAGAACCCTCCTACAATGTTGGTGGGACATTGGTACAACTATTATTGATAAAACTATTATGAAGAACACTATGGAGGTTCCTTAACAAACTAAAAATAGAGCTACCATACGATCCTGTAATCCCACTCCTAGGCAAATATCTCAAGAAATCCATAATTTGAAAAGAAACATGCACCCCACTGTTCATTGCAGCACTGTTTGCAATAGTCAGGACTTGGAAACAACCTAAGTGTCTATCAGTGGATGAATGGATAGAGAAAATATGATACATATATACAACGGAATATCACTCAGCCATAAAAAGTAATGGAATTATGCCATTTGCAGCAACATGGGTAGACATAGAGATTATCATACTGAGTAAAGTAATCAGACAGAGAAATGATACTGCTTATATGTGGAATCTAAAAAAAATGATATGGATGAACTTATTTGTAAAATAGAAATAGAGTCACAGATATAAAAAATAAATTTATGATTACTGAGGGGAAAGTGAAAGTGAAGTGTAGTGAATGTCTCTCAGTTATGTCCAACTCTGCAACCCCTTGGACTATACAGTCCATGGAATTCTCCAGGCCAGAATACTTGAGTGGGTAGCCATTCCCTTCTCTAAGGGATCTTCCCGACCCAGGGTTCGAACCCAGGTCTCCCGCGTTGCAGGCAGATTCTTTACCAGCTGAGACACAAGGGAAACACACTGGAGGGGAAGAGGGTATAAATTAGGAGACTGAGATTAACATATACATACTTCTAACCATTTGCAAAGAATGGTTAGAAGATGCAGGAGTTGCAGGTTCAATCCCTGGGTCAGGAAGATCCCCTGGGGAAGGAAATGGAAACTCACTCCAGTATTCTTTCTGAGAAAATCCCATGGAGAGAGGAGCCTGGCAGGCTATAGTCCATAGGATCGCAAAGAGCAGACATGCCTGAGTGACAGTACAGCACAGCAGCATAGGAAAATAATCTAAAACAGAGTGTGTATATATATATATATATGTGTGTGTGTATATATATATATATATATATATATATATATATATATATGATTCACTTTGCTGTACAGCAGAAACTAACACAACATTTTAAGTCAAGTACATTCCAGTAAAAATTTTTTAAAAATAAAATAGAAATGATTTTTTCCCACTAAGTGAAAGATGTATTATGTTATGGTGTCCTATATGGATGAATTTCTCAGTAATTCAGATGATATGAGGTGAAGGCAAATTGAATTATTACACAGCATGATCCTTTGGTTGGTAATATCCCCTCGAGAAGGGAATGGCAACCCACTCTTGTATTCTTGCCTGGAGATTCTGTGGACAGAGGAGCCTGACAGGCTACAGTCCATGGGGTTGCAGAATTGGACATGATTGAGCAACTAACACTTCATTTTTCATAGTGTAATTAAAAGCATAGGAATCTCTACAAGTTTGTGCTCTATCAGCTGGTTTCATATTCATGTTGTGAAGGACAATTTAGTTTCAAGGAAACAAAATCTTCTGCTACATAAGATATATAGTTTAAATCAATATTGAAAGTCTGTAAAGTTTTTCGTTTTTCTTTTACCTTAAAAGTCACTTGAAGGAGCTTTACTAGGTGATATGTCATGTTACTAGTTGATTGTTAGCATCACATCACTAGTTTTATTATTTTTTTCTATGTTGATATTATACTGACTACTCCCTCTTGATCATTTTCAGTTCCTCATTAGCCTTTTCTTTTTTTTTTTTTTTTTTTGGTTATCCATTTTATTTTATTTTTTTAAATTTTATTTTATTTTTAAACTTTACATAATTGTATTAGTTTTCCCAAATATCAAAATTAATCCATCACAGGTATACATGTGCTTTTTCTTCTGCCAGATTATTGTTAATGTTTTAGCATTTAAAAAGTAAAGCAATTCATCATCTTCTACCTTGTTGTGTATTTGTTGTATACTTCCTATGACTCTTCCCATGAAGCATTAATTTAAAAATCTTATTTCTAAAAAGTAATAACCTTGAATAATGTGACTCTCCCTGGCCTATGGAATGATAATATGAAGCAAGTTATTACATAAGATAGAAAGCTGAGAAGTTCACTGAATTTCTGATACCTAAAGAGCATGTTTGGGAATTATAAAAACTCATTTGGTTTTGCAGTATTACTACAATCTTTTTAAAGTAATACATTGAAATTAAATTTTTAAAAATGAGAAATTCATAGTTCTCTTTAAGTGGTTAGACACTAAAATTTTGCAAAGTTAGTCCTGGAGAGTTAGCAGTAGCATATGCTGATTAGAGAGTGCCTTAATCCATTCTATCTTTGAAACTAGGAAAATTAATAGAATTTCCAAAGATGCCCAAACCTCTGCCATTATTGATTGGTTTGTGGGTTTTATCTATTATATTCATTTTCAAAGACACTGTAGTGTTTATTCTACTTTTTGTTACTGAAGTTCTTGGGTCATAAAAAAAACTGACTAGTGGGAGGAAGAAGGGGCAAGTTCAAAAAAAGGTAAAAATGAAAAGATTAAGAATCATTCTAAAAAAAAAAAAAGAATCATTCTAAAAAATTGATCTCTTTACTTTTTTTTATAATTTAAAGTAAATAGATTTTAAAATAGTAAATTAGTTAGAGATCTACAAACTTAAAATGCATCCCAAAAATATTTTGTTCTTTTTCTTTTTCCATGCTGTCCCTTCATCCAAGGCCAGAAAATACTGAAACTATTGTTTATTTCTATTTATGTACAAGTGTTCTGTACAGGGCAGTAGTGTAGTAGTTCCTTCTTCCCATCTGTTGTTTGAGAGGGAATGAGTCATCTTCAACACAGAACCATTCTGTACATTTTGTTCATGTTAGACTCTAGTTAAAGTAAAATACATCTACACTTACATACTTTACATTACTTTAAATGATAATGCTTTCTATTAAACTGTGTTTTTTCAATATTCTGTTTTACCTGCAGCTGAATGTGGTGCATCTGCAACAAATAATGAAGGCATTTTGCTCTCTCCAAATTATCCACTGAACTATGAAAACAACCATGAATGCATTTATAGTATTCAGGTTCAAGCAGGAAAGGGAATCAATATTTCAGCCAGAACATTTCATTTAGCACAAGGAGATGTTCTTAAGGTAAGTGAACTCAGAATATTTATATTGTGATCATTTTAATCATTAAGTATTCATTAATGTGTGTATATAATCTACCATAAGTTTATTCTGCCATTCATAGGTTTAAATTATACATTATTTATCTACGAAACATAATCAACCCATAAATGGTCATTTATTTATTTATATTTTGATGTTTTTTTAAGTAACTTATTTAACTCTGTTGATACAAGGAAAACTCTATGCATTTATGACTATGAACATTTTATAATTTATGAACAAATCAAACTAACAATATCTATACATTATTTAAGAAAAGTATACTCTGTCAATAATAAACATGTAAGTAATTTTTTACATTTATTTTAAAAATTTGAAATGATCACATTTAAAGATATAATTAAGGGGAATTCCCTGGTGGTCCAGTGGTTAGGACTTGGTGCATTAATTGCTGTGGCCCCAGGTCTATCCCTGACCAGGTAACTAAGATCTTACAGACTGCATGGTGTGGCCAAAAATTTGTTTGAAAATGGTACAGTAAATATATATTTTCATATTTATTGATCCATGTTTTGCAAATTAAATATTTTGATAAATATCGTTGATATAGATTATTAGAATAACGGTAAATACTTCTATAAAATCACACATAAATATTTAAAAAATGATCACATATATTTTTCTCATTATCAAAATGTCCTTAATCCAGCTAAGAAATTTATGGTATTCTATTTTCACAAATCTTGAAAAAAAAATTGTGATATCCCAGATTGGGGTGGGGGATTTTTATTGAAATGGTGATTTTAACATTATAAGTTATGTCCTTTTAAAAATAATATTAATTTGGTGATAATTGTTGATTGTCTAACACAAACAGTTCTGTATGCTTGCAGCATTTATGTAGATATGGGAAAGATTTCCTTCAGTACACCTGGATGTATACAATTTTATTATTAATTTAAAGCCATTCTTGTTTTTTGTGCTTTTGCCCTATAGGCAACAAAACTTCACTTTGTATATAATATCTTCAATTTCTAGCTCATTGTTTGGGTTTTCCTGTTAAAAATAAATTTATTTGCTAAATTGGAGTCAAACTGAGATTAATGGAAACCTTGTACTTAGAAGTAAGCCAGTGCTTTTTCTTTTCTTTTCTTTTTTCCTGGCTAAATATGGGAAAGAAAAAATGTATCAAGACATAGATCAGAAGTATGAGTGTAGCTGCTAATCTGTATCACATAAGTAACAATAATAAACATGCATTTATAAGTTAAAAGTCAGGAAATGCTTCCCCCTGTCTACCACGATGCTTCCTAAAATATTTTTCTCCTCTCAATGTTGCTTGAAACTTATATATTAATTTTCCATACTAAATAATGTTTATTACTTGGAAAATCCATTTGGAATAATTGGTGATACCTGTTAAAAAATAGTCCTATGTTTCTCAGAGTGCTTTCTGTTTAATGTCTTATTGTTTGGAATAAGGTCACATGCATTTGTTATGTGTATTACCTTGAGGAAGAATGGAATTCAGTAATGAGTGACAGTGTGAGGGGATTTGATGGTGAGAGACAAAGGAAGGCAGGAAAACTCAATGTCAAGCTCCGTAGTGGATTTAATTAAATAGTGGTTTTTCTTTCATGAGTGAAAGAATAAAAATATATATTCCCAGAATTTTTTTTAATTTTTATCTTTCCTAAAATAAATGTTTTCCAAAGTTAAAAAGATTATTTACTAGATATTAACGTGGAAGCATACCAATTCAATCATCCTCCTACTAATAGTCTAACCTGGGATTTATTCTAAATTATTATTTTAAAATAACTTTGGTAAGTCACTCTATAGAGACAGTTGGGGGTGGGCTTTTAAACACTGTCTGTCTTCATGGTCTCTCCACCAATATAAAATATAAAATGCCTATATGTTATTCTTCTCAATAACCCCAAGAACAACTATCAGTTCAAAGATACCTACTGACACAGGCACAGTTAGGCATGCACAAGTAGACCGTGTACTTTGCAGTGGACAAATGATTAATTCTCAGAAACTGGTAAACCCAGAGTCCTCTCAGGATGGAAGGTAATTTGCCTAACTGCAAACTAACTCAACATTCAAAAAACTAGGATCATGGCATCCAGTCCCATCCCTTTCGAGTGTGTAATTTCCTCAGTTCTGTATCGTCACAACAAAAATTTGAAGCAATGGACCAGCATTACAGCCCTCAGACAGACCTTGGACAGACAGACTGTGTCACAGCTCTTGGACAGATCAGTGTTACAGATCCGTGTTACAGTTCAGTTTTATTTAGAAAATAAAGGAAAATATATCCTTGAGGCATGAGGGCATGCCGACCCAAAAGACGGGAAGAGTAGAGAGAGATATAAGAGACAGAGAGAGAGCAAGAGAAAGACAGAGAGACAGAGAGAGAGTGAGAGAGACAGAGAGTGAGAGACAGAGAGCAAGAGAGAGACAGAGAGAGCGAGAGAAAGAGAGGAAGAGAGATCTGCCCCTTTGGCTCCTCTTTTTATATATTTTTTCTCCCCCACCCACTAGGCTTGCCCTATGTAAACTGGGCTAGCCAGGAGTGCTGTTTGTTCTACCTGAGGTCCTCACTCTGGTCCTCGGACTTTCCTTTGTTCTATTTTTGCAGGCTTTTCCCTTCCTTGTCTTTTAGCCACCACCATTCTGGACTCCTTTTTCCTATTCTAACTACCTAACAACTTCATGGCAAATAGATGGGGAAACACTGGAAACAGTGACAGACTTTATTTTCTTGGGCTCCAAAATCACTGCAGATGATGACTGCAGCCATGAAATGAAAAGACGTTTGCTCCTTGGGAGAAAAACTATGACCAACCTAGACAGCACATTAAATAGCAGAGATATTACCTTGCCAACAAAGGCCCTTCTAGTCAAAGCTATGGTTTTTTTTTCAGTAGTCATGTATTAATGTGAAACCTGGACCATATACTGAAGAATTGATGCCTTTGAACTGCGGTTTTGGAGAAGACTGTTGAGAGTCCCTTAGACTGCAAGAAGATCCAACAAGTCCATACTAAAGGAGATCAGTCCTGGGTGTTCATTGGAAAGACTGATGTTGAAGCTGAAACTCTGATACTTTGGACACCTGATGCAAAGAACTGATGCCTTGGAAAAGACCTCGATGCTGGGAAAGATTGAGGGCAGGAGGAGAAGGGGACAACAGAGGATGAGATGGTTGGATGGCATCACCGACTTGATGGACATGAGTTTTAGGAAGATCTGGGAATTGTTGAAGGACAGGGAAGCCTGGCGTGCCACAGTCCATGGGGTCACAAAGAATCAGACATGACTGAGTGACTGAACTGAACTGAACTGAATCCATCAGAGGCCATCCTCATCCACAGGACTTTCCAGTATTAAACTTAGTAATCACTTCTTTTGCTCCATTCCAACTAGGACATAGGAAGAAATAAGAAAAACAATTAGCCTATTACAGAACCTTTTATCCTTTGACTGAGAGCAAAGAACAAAACAAATAATAAAAAAAGTATGTATTTTAATCTATATCTCTATACACACACACACAACTTTCCTTTCTGAGAACCCATCATTTAGGTTGATTCTCATTTACTCACTCACCCACTTTCTCTCTCCCTCCTCCTCCTTATAAACACCTTAGTTATCTGAATATTCATTGGAAGAACTGATGATGAAGCTGAAACTCCAATACTTTGTCCACCTGATGCAAAGAGCTGACTCATTTGAAAAGACCCTGATGCTGGGAAAGATTGAGGGCAGGAGGAGAAGGGGACGACAGAGGATGAGATGGTTGGATGGCATCATCGACTCAATGGACATGGGTTTGGGTGAACTCCAGGAGTTGGTGATGGACAGGGAGGCCTGGCATATTGAGGTTCATGGAGTCGCAGAGTCAGACACGACTGAGCGACTGAACTGAACTGATCTATAACCAAACTAAGTTGAGTTTCAGTAGATCTAGGGAAAATTGATTCAGTTCATCTCCACCTGGGATTAAGGATTTTTATAAATCTCTCCAGATTTTGTGATGGCCAGCAGGTTTGGGAATTATGAATATATCTTTGTTTGGTTATATTACTTTCAGTAGGCAAGAATATTGAACTTCTCAATCCATCACTCAAACTATATAACTTAATTAATTATTTTTAATTAACATTTATAGATGGTGTTTATCATATGTAGGCTTTAAACAGTCAATAGTAAGTTGCTCTGCTTGTCAGCTGAATTGGACAAAATTTGAATACTAATCAGAACTACTATTTATGTTTTTGTTATCGCTGTATTTGTTTTTATTTTCAGAAAAAAGCTAAGCATTATGTTTAGATAAAGGAATGTAGCGGGGGGACAAAAGACAATCTCTTTACTATAGTTGGCATTCTGAAGTTTAAAGACTTATTTCTTATGCAGAAATAGAAAGTGAAGTTGAAAGTCGTCTCTGACTCTTTGCGACCCCATGGACTAAACAGCCCATGGAATTCTCTAGGCCAGAATACTGGAGTGGGTAGCCTATCCTTTCTCCAGAAGATCTTCCCAACCCAATAATCAAACCAGGGTCTACTGCATTGCAGGCAGATTCTTTATGAGCTGAGCTACCAGGGAAAATATCTGTGTTTGACAACCAAATCACAGAGTGTTATTACTAGGCCTCATAAAACCCTTCCTATCTTCTTATACTGAGGATCACAGAAGTAAAATGATGTGTGACATGCCAGTCAGCTTTGAAGGTAGAGTTGGGACTTCAACAGAACCACAAAGCTAAGGCTCCTGAAAACCTGACCCTTCATTCCACTCCCAACTCCCTCACTGAAGCACACTAGCTCTTATAATTGATTACACATTATATAACTGTTGTAAAGACATATAAAGATCTGAGTACAAACAAATGTTCTCTTTTGTTACATATTATCTTTGGAGAGAACATTGTAGATTTGAAATATTTTGAAAAAATATTTTTTTTCAAAATTTGAGGTCTAACTCAACTCATTGCAAAAATTATATAAATTCTTAAGCAACCTATAAAACAAATGGCCAAATTGAAAATTCTAGTATCCATGAGCAGGAATAATTTGAAGGTTTGAATAATTATGCTCATGTACATGTGTAATTTCTCTCTTTTGATGTTACTTTTTTTGCTCTTGGGTTCAGATAATACCTTATTTGCTAATTCATTAGAGTAATGAGTGGGAATATACTTTCTAATACATATCTTATATCATTAGCAACAACAACAGCTTTGAGTATCCATAAGCAGATAATCACAATGGTGTGATCACTCACCTAGAGCCACATGTCCTGGAATGTGAAGTCAAATGGACCTTAGGAAGCATCACTATGAACAAAGCCAGTGGAGGTGATGGAATTCCAGTTGAGCTATTTCAAATTCTGAAAGATGATTCTGTCAAAGTGCTGCACTCAATATGCCAGCAAACTTAGAAAACTCAGCACTGGCCACTGGACTGGAAAAAGTCAGTTTTCATTCCAATCCCAAAGAAAGGCAATGCCAAAGAATGTGCAAACTACCACACAGTTGCACTCATCTCACATGCTAGCAAAGTAATGCTCAAAATTCTCCAAGCCAGGCTTCAGCAATACGTGAACTGTGAATTTCCAGATGTGCAAGCTGGATTTAGAAAAGGCAGAGGAACCAGAAGTCAAATTGCCAACATCTGTTCAGTCATTGCAAAAGCAAGAGAGTTCCAGAAAAATATATATTTCTGCTTTATTGACTTTTCCAAAGCCTTTGATTGTGGATCACCACCAACTGTGGAAAATTCTGAAAGAGATGGGAATACCAGACTACCTGACCTGCCTCTTGAGAAACCTGTATGCAGGTCAGGAAGCAACAGTTAAAACTGGACATAGAACAGCAGACTGGTTCCAAATAGGAAAAGGAGTACGTCAAGGCTGTATATTGTCACCCTGCTTATTTAACTTACATGCAGAGTACATCTTGAGAAACACTGGGCTGGAGGAAGCACAAGCTGGAATCAAGATTGCCAGGAGAAATATCAATAACCTCAGATATGCAGATGACACCACCCTTATGGCAGAAAGTGAAGAACTAAAGAGCCTCTTGAAAGTGAAAGAGGAGAGTGAAAAAGTCAGTGTAAAGCTCAACATTCAGAAAACTAAGATCATGGCATCCAGTCCCATCACTTCATGGCAAATAGATGGAGAAACAGTGGAAACAGTGACAGACTTTATATTTTGCGCTCCAAAATCACTACAGATGGTGAATGTAGCCATTTAATTAAAAGACACTTGTTCTTTGGGAGGAAAGTTATGACCAACCTAGACAGCATATTAAAAAGCTTTACGTTACTTTACCAAGAAACGTCCATTCTAGTCAAGGTTATAGTTTTTCCAGTGGTCATGTATGAATGTGAGAGTTGGACTATAAAGAAGGCTGAGCACCAAAGAATTGATGCTTTTGAACTGTGGTGTTGGAGAAGACTCTTGAGAGTCCCTTGGACTGCGATGAGATCCAACCAATCCATCCTAAAGGAGATCAGTCCTGGGTGTTCACTCGAAGGACTGATGCTGAAGCTGAAACTCCAGTACTTTGGCCACCTGATGCGAAGAACCGACTCCTTGGAAAAGACCCTGATGCTGGGAAAGATTGAAAGTGGGATGAGAAGGGGACAACTGAGGATGAGATGGCTGGATGGCATCACCGACTCAATGGACATGAGTTTGAGTAAACTCTGGTTAGTTGGTGATAAACAGGGAGGCCTGGCATGCTGCAGTCCTTGGCGTCTCAAAGAGTTGGACAGGACTAAGCAACTGAACTGAACTGAACTGACTGAAGCAGTTCATCATAATAGAGTTTGACCTTTTAGAAATAGGATGATCTGTACACCATAACAAATGTCAAACCCTGATTCGTTACAAAAGGTTTGATAATTGAAACATGGCAATATTAAGTTCTCATCTGTTCCTGTGTAAGACTACCAAATTAATTGCAATTTTATAACAAATTAGTCTTTTCAAAGAGCTTCATTAATGTTATTAAAGCTTGCAATACCTTTCACAATATTAATTCTGGAGAAGACTTGAATTCTACATTTGACATAAAAGTAATTCATTATCTGCATTAAGCACTAAATAGGTGAGACTATTCCTGTGCGGGCGAGGGAGCGCTCAAGTCCTCTCTGAGTTTCTGTATGCTATTACAGTTTCCTTATTCTTTTTAGCTTTCTAAATTTCTGAAAACTAAAAACAGATGTTAAGACATATCTCAAAAATAATAACGTCATTTAGAAAAAGAAAAAAAATAAGCTCAAATAAATAAAAATATTCTTAAATATCCTGATTTTAAATAGAAAAGAAATGAGAAATAATAACCTCAACGTTTCTATGAGATTCTGATCAAACCTGACATAATCACTCTGTACCATAAATTTATTATAAAATGTAAGACATATTTTGTTTGTTTTATTTTCTTATTTGTATGTTTGCATTCATATACATTTCAAACATAATTAGTCTTTGACTGTATACACTGATTTTTCCTTCCTTGTTGCTTTTATGTGTTCATATATATTTGAATACACTGAAGTATTTTATTTACAGGTTAAACAGCATTGACTTGATCATAACTATAAAACTCTTCTCTTTTTTTAAAGCCTTCTAATTAACAGTTGCTTTTCATTTTGACCTAAGAATTTATATACACTTCCAAAATTTCATAGCTGAATGATCACACTTCATTTAATTTTGATAATTATAGCGGTGCTTCTACATTATTTGTTTTCTGCCTTTTGACTTTACATTGTTAAATAAATGGTAGTTAGCTTTGGTGCTAAATTAGATTCTCCCAGCTGAGTTTAAGATAATTATTTTCGTTTGAAAATTTAGCTCCTTTTTCATAAATTCTTCTTCAAAGATTATTTAGAAATCATTTCTTAAATAAAGTTTCTTTTGAAAAAGCAAAATTGCTTCTGTCTTGAAAAAAGTAATATAAATAAATATCTCTTATGGCAGACAATTGGGTTATTTTTAAAATTTTTCTTAGGGTTATATATGTGGAGTGAAATAAGGGTATCTGCTATTGTTAAACTCTTATTATTATTATTACCACTGAAAATTTGAGGAAAAAAATTAGGAGAGACATTTTTTAAAGTTAAAAGTAAATTTCAATTTCCATTTACTCAATTGCAACTATTATTTATTTATATTTCCCCTTTATTTGGTTGTTTTTGACAAACTGAAAGTTCTTAAAATGTATCCACACTTGAAAGCAGAACTAGTTGAATCCAAGAAAACTTATTTATATTTAACATATGAATGAAATTATATGTTTGTTAGCAGTAAGAGAAATAAAAGGAAAAAATTCTATGTGGTTGTGTTAGTCACTCAAGTCGTGTCCAACTTTTATGACCCCATGTCCATGGCATTCTCCAGGCAAGAATACTGGAGTGAGTTGCCATTCCCTTCTCCAGGGGGTCTTACCGACCCAGGAAATGAACCCAGGTCTTCTGCATTGTAGAAGGATTCTTTCCCATCTGAGCTATCGGGGAAGCCTATCCTATGTGGTTACTTTGACAGTATTAACTACAAATTAGGTCCACTGGGTCAGTTGGTTACATGGTTTGATTGTGATTGTGTACCTCCAACCACAGGACTTATAAGCTACAGCATATATAGAGTCATAATATAACTGTATTCAGAAGTCGATTTATGAGCACATTGGACATTTGAAACTCAAACACAAAGGTTGTTTTTCCTGACAAGCAATGTTTCTTTGTCTCTGAATTATTCCTCATGAGTGCTATTCTTAAGAAATGAAAAGTTGACTCTTATGTACTCAGACAAACAAACAAAAATATTCCTGACCTAACAACCTCAGCATTTGCTTTGGCTTTGTTGAAGACAAATTCTTGCTGATAACTAACAGAACTATATTTGTATGATTAATTAGATTCCAAGAGGGGTTCCTGGTACTGCCATATAATTTTAAGGAATTATCCATACAGCCCTTTATCGAGAAGTCAAATATTCCTTAAATAGTCAACACATTTTAAAAAAAAATGACAGAAAGACCTTTTGAAAAGAAAAGGGAGACCAGTAAGATGTTTGCTGTTAGAAATTTAGTGAGCATGTTGAATTGATTTTATGACTCACTTCCTCTATTTCTCACTCATAAGAAATATGATTCCACTTCCTTTTCATTGGTAATAAAACAAATAAATAAATTTGTGGAGGCTGGATGGTTGTAATATGAAGCTTTAGATTAACACAGGCACAAAGGGAGAGAGCAGGAAATGCCTAGGTACTGGAGACTTCACAACATCTGGGCAGAAAAGTTATAAAATGTTGTTAGAAAAGAATACTAGGGGCTCTGAACAAAGCTACATTTATAAAGCATGTTAAATAAAAGCATTGTTGTCTTTGGGATATTTAAAACCTATATCTTTAATAAGAAAATATAAAACTATAAGTTTAGTTCAGTTGCTTAGTCATGTCCGAATCTGTGACCCCATGGACTGCAGCATGCCAGACTTCCCTGTCCATCACCAACTCCCAGAGCTTCCTCAAACTCATGTCCATCAACTTGGTGATGCCATCCAAACATCTCATCTTCTGTCATCCCCTTGTCCTCTTGCCTTCAGTCTTTCCCAGCATCAGGGTCTTTTCCAATGAGTCAGCTTGTTGCATCAGGTGGCCAAAGTATCAGAGCTTCATCTTCAGCATCGGTACTTCCAATGAATATTTAGGACTGATTTCCTTTGGGATGGACTGGTTTGATCTTCTTGTAGTCCAAGGGACTCTCAAGAGTCTTCTCTAACACCGCAGTTCAAAAGCATCCATTCTAGGGCACTCAGCTTTCTTTATAGTCCAACTCTCACATCCTTACATAACCACTGGAAAAACCATAGCTTTTACTAGGTGGACCTTTGTCAGCAATGTAATGTCTCAGCTTTTTAATATGCTGCCTAGGTTGGCCGTAGCGTTTCTTCCAAGGAGCGAGCGTCTTTTAATTTCATGGCTACAGTCACCATTTGCAGTGATTTTGGAGCACAAGAAAATAAAGTCTGTCACTGTTTCCATTGTTTCCCCATCTATTTGCCATGAAGTGATGGGACCGGATGCCATGATCTTAGTTTTTGAATGTTGAGTTTTAAGCCAGCTTTTTCACTCTCCTCTTTTGCTTTCATAAAGAGTCTCTTTAGTTCCTCTTCACTTTCTACTATAAGGGTGATGTCATCTGTGTATCTGAGGTTATTGATATTTCTCCCAACAATCTTGATATGATAATGCAATTTGAGTACCAAAAACAGAGACTGGGGAAAGAAAGGGAAGAAGGCAAAGACAGACAGACAGACTGACTTTCTAGAACTTGACTGGCCTATTAGTAGAACTTAAAATTTAAGATTTTAATAGAAGGTATAAAAAGAGATTAGTTACTGTTGAAAATTCAATTGTTAATGTGAAAGTTCCAGTGGAAGATAAGCTATAATATAGAGGGAATATAGATAAATTTCAGAAGAAAAACATGTAAAAGAATTGCAATGCAATTTGGAGACTGAATATGTAAATAATAGGCATTCAAAATGGAAATAAAATAATAAAATATACAGGGAATAATTAAATAAACCAAAACTCAAGAACATTTCCTTGGATTGAAGAATACCTTGAATCCACTGATCAAAAATCTCACTGTTTTATTTGAATAAATTGGATTTTGAAATATAGTAATTTTTTATAATTTAATTTTCTAATATAAACATAATCTAAAACCTTATAGGGATAATTTGATAAAAAGAAAAAAAAGTTATACATTAGCTTTTAGTTACAAATTTTAGAAAGCATTATAAATAGGTAATCAAGTTAAATCCAACCATTTAGCACAAGAAACATATATCATACAAATTAATGTAGTGATAATAAAACTTCCATCATGTACCATCTAAGTATCATCTCTTAGGTGACATGAACATAATGGGGGAACATTGGTGCTTTGGCAAGATCACCAGATCAGAAGTTTAGTGACATAATTTTTACTCTTATGATAGGTCAGAAGTAAGAAAGTTTTGGCAAAATACAAGTAACTTTCAGAAGTATTTTCGAATTTTTCTATTTGTTATCATTTGCAGAAGGAGCCCCCAGATTCAACTTCATAAAACTAAGTACTGTGGAATGAGATTTGTCAGTTAGAGTTGGTCTTTGTAGGTCAACAAATCATCGTCATATCCGAGGTTTTATCAACTCTAAGGACTAATTTTCACACCATTGGGAATAATAGCTACCACACTAAAAATGCATGCCTTAAAAAAGAATGGCAATATGCAGTGTTGGCAAATCCTCAGTTTAATTACTGTACACTTTTTGGAAAATAATCTGACAATACACCTACATTTGAGCACCCAAATTCAATGTATTAAATGTATGAAACCTTTCTTACTGAAATACAAGTACCAAAGAGAAATGTGAGATAATATGTAAAAGGTGTTTTTTTCAGGATCACTTTTAGTGGCAAAAATGTTTGTTAATATAGGAATGTTAATTGTTAATATAGGAATGGTAAAGCAAGTTGTGATAGTGTAGTGGATGAAATATTACCCAGTTCTCAAAAGCAAGAATTTATATCTACTGACGTGAAGAAATGTCTATAAGGCTTTGAAAAGATAAAGCAAATTAGAGGACAATGAGAAGCTACACCTTCAGAAGAATGGGAATGAGGTAGGGATCTTAGGGAAAGTATCAGTTTTGTTTTGTATTTTTTGCCTTGTTAAATCAGTTTCTAAAAGCATTTAGCACCATTTTAGCATTTTTAAAGTGTCAAAAATTAAATAAGTTAAAAGGTGTGGATAAATAGAATGTACAAAGAAGCAAGTATATTTTATATTAATCATGTTATTAGAAAACCAGGTGTTTGGTGCCCTTGAGAAAGTTCAGAACAACAACCAACCAATCAATGCTCAATTTTAAATTATCTGCCATAAAAAAACATTGTTTTTAAAATAAAAGCAAAAACTTTATAACATGAGTTTGAGTGTTACTTAGTGTCTGCTGCTGCTAAGTTGCTTCAGTCATGTCCGACTCTGTCCGACCCCAGAGATGACAGCCCACCAGGCTCCCCCGTCCCTGGGATTCTCCAGGCAAACACACTGGAGTGGGTTGTCATTTCCTTCTTCAATGCATGAAAGTGAAAAGAGAAAGTGAAGTCGTTCAGTCGTGTTGGACTCTTAGCGACCCCATGGACTGCAGCCTACCAGGTTCCTCCGTCCATAGGATTTTCCAGGCAAGAGTACTGAAGTGGGGTGCCATTGCCTTCTCCAGTTACTTTTAGTGTCTACTGAGCTTGAAATAGTAAAATTATCCATGTGGAGTCTTAACTCTCTTACTTGTAACTTGTAACTCTTAATTGTAAAATCAATTAATGATATATGAGGTTTTTCTTGGGAAACATGTAATGACTTGAATTGGGGAGTGTAATCACTCATTTTCTTCATAAATATAAATACATGCTCAGAATTGTTTATTATTTACACATTTTCATTTTAATTTTAAATATATTTTGCAGATTTATGATGGAAAAGATAAAACAACTCATCTCCTAGGTGCTTTTACTGGTGCGTCTATGCGAGGACTGACACTTAGTAGTACTTCAAACCAGCTCTGGCTAGAATTTAATTCTGATTCTGAAGGGACGGATGAAGGCTTTCAACTTGTCTATACCAGTAAGTATTTTGGGAGAAAAAAAAATGGCCAAACACTGATGCTAAATATTTATTAGTAATTGCAATACACCACATGAAGTAATATTCAACATTTGATTATCACTTTGAAGTTTACAACTCCCTTCCATGTATATTTGACCCTAACAACTTCAAAAATTACAGGTAATCTAGCTATTACTATTTTATTGTTGAAACAATAGGTTCAGAAAGTTTAAGTAATATGTGACTTTGAACTTATTTATTTATGTACTTTAAAATAACAGTATTCTCCCCATGAAATATTTAAGAAGTACAATTAAACTTTTTAATAAATGGGAACCCAGTGCTTGAGCTCCTACCTGTCACTGCAAAACATACACAGTACATGTGTATTAGTTATAGTTAGCCAGCCCTTAATGAAAACTGGATGGTTTCAGATGATTTTACACTGAAGAATAGCTAAGATTTTAGTTTGTTTTGCTTTTTTGTTAAATTGTCTTGTTAAAAATAAATTTATATAGAACTATTGTGCTATACTCAAATCAACTTACTGACACTTAAACAGGTAGAAGCTCATAGACTGAGAATCATTGAAAACCATAAGTGGGTTACATCAATTGTTATATGAACAAAATGAATTTATTTACCAGTATCATAATAAGAAGTAGACTAATTATATAAATGAGAATTAAATTGTAGTCTTTACTGTTAGAATATTTGAAAAAATCAAAATAGTTCTATAAAGTTTCTCAAGAAGTCAGGTGAATGAAAATTCTTACAGAAATTGGAAAGTTGAAAAGGTTACAGCATCAAAGATATTCACATGGGATTCAAAAGGTAATTGGAATCAAATTATTGTTTGTGAAAATACAGTCAAGAGACATAGTACTGAGATATGATTCTTTCTCCTTGTTTATTTCAAGTTTTTTTTTTTTCCTTACCTGTGCTAGAATTGTTACATCATTAACACAAGTTAAATTAACAAAATGATGTTTAATACATATTTTTAAACCCTGAGAACTGTTGTATATACTGTGATTTCCTGTGAATTGCTCCCAAAGACAAATGAAAATCCAAGCAAATTGTGTTTACAGATAGTTCTTTGTGATGGACTAAAAGTAACAGTGCTGTGGCTTTTTGCTCAAATATAATCGCTGCCATGTGCTCAGAAGGGCAAATGTTTCTTAATCTGCTTTCCTCTTTCCTTTTTTTTTTTTTCTCTGACAGGGCTAGTGACATTTTTCAAGTCATGGCTCTGTGTTTACATAATGGTCTTTCTTTGTTCTGCATCATTTTATATTTCTCTTTGTCTAAAATTTCAATGAGGTTAAAAAAGGAAACCTAAATTTCCTTTTCTAGTATTTAAATTCTATGTAATGTGAGATTATTGATGCAAAGATACTGGATTTTGTAGCCATACCTGAATTTGAAATTGTATAGGATGCTCAGGAGACTGGAATGAGTAAAATCATTGACTTCTTTGTCATTGCTGTGAACTACTGCTTGTGCTTATCAAAGAAAAAGAAAGAAAGAAACGCTTAAAAAGAAAATACTTGAAGTTATTTTTTTTTCTTAATGATTCTGGCTGTTCATTAAAGGATGTGCATCATTATGAAGATAGAAGGCTGTAGAATTGGGAAAAGAGTATAAAAGCAATTATTTTTTTAAAAAAGGGCCGACATACATCTATAAATATTTTTCAGTCTCAGAACTGAAACTAAAATGTTTCAATCTCAAATCTGGAATTAAATGTTTATAATCTACTTCAAAGGTGTCTCTGAATATTCACCAGGTCAGTAAATGCTTCTAAGATTTTCTGATTCAATGGCTATGTGCTAAGCTCCTTTGTTGAGGAAGGCCCTGGAAGTAGTGGCACATCAGCTATTAACTGTATTTGTTCCTAAGTGTCACTTCTGAGTTTTACAATGGCAGCCTTTCTATGAGCATATACCTGCAATGATCTTAATAGTTAACCATGCATTTCCTATCTTTGAAGGAAGTTACTTCTCATTCTCCAAGTATACTTTGGTTTCCAGCCTTAGAATCCTGTACCCAGGCTTCTTTTTTCTTTCAGTATGCCCCATCCACCTGTGGCATCAATTGAACTGTTCAGCTTCAAGACCATTTCAAACATTTCCCTATTAGGCTTACCCTGACTCCTTCGACCGCAGTTAGTCTACTTTTTAACACTTCTTTTGCAGTAGTCTATATCCACAGCTATATAGCTCTTATCACATGGTATTGTGATTATGTTTTTTGTTTGTTTTGGTTTTCTTGCAAGCATATTATGCATAATTCTTCATGAGGCCATTTCACTTCATAATGCCTTTAGTCAGTTTTAGATCAATTGCAGCTTTCCACATATATTGGTAAATTAACATGTACTCTGAATACTGATTTTATAAAGTGTTTTTTTTTGTGTGTGATATAGAAGATTCTACTAGGCCACATATTGTATATTCCATAAATTCTTAGATGGAGTAATTAACTTCTGAACACAAGAGAATTTGCTAAGGTGTGCAGACATGGGGGAAAATGGAAAAGAATATGTTTTGTGTTTGGATCCCTGTGTCCAGTTATTTCTAATCCCACCTCTGCCATTCTGTGGTATGTTCCCCTTAAAATTATTCCACCTTTGTTTCTGGAATATCTGAGAGAACACTATGAGATGCAGAGGAGTTCTAGTATTCATATTCAGAGGATTTAGAGGCAGTAGAGAGGAAATTTGGCTAGGGCAGATCAGGTTAGGATTCATGAATGAGGTAGTATTAAAGATTGTGTTGGTGGATCACAGAAAGAAATGGTGACTGTATTCCAGGCAAAGAGAACAGGATAAAGAAAAGCACCGAGATTAGAAAGAGCAGGCTAAATAAGCACATTCAAGGCAAATAGAGTAAATAACTTAATTCAGATTAATCCCATTTGCCTAGCTTCTCACAATTCTAGGTTTAGCATAAGCAGGCTTTTTATGATTATCCTTATCTAATTACACCTGGTCTATGTAATGACAGTCATAGAATTGCATTTGGCTGAGATTAAAATGAAGAGATATTTTAGAACAAGCTTTTAGGTTATATTTTACTTCAACTGTCTTATTGGTCCATTCATTATGTAATCACTAGGAATAGCAAATGGACTAGTAGAAACAGTTGAGATGCTGCTTTTGGCTTCAAGGTAAACCTAGGGCCTTCCCAGAGAGTGTGCCTGCCAAGCAGGAGATGGAGGTTTGATCCCTGCGTTGGGAAAATCCCCTAGAAAAGAAAATGGCAACCCACTGAAGTGTTCTTGCCTGGGAAATACCATGGAGGAACCTGGTGGGCTATAGTCCATGGAGCAGCAAAGAGTCGGACACAACTTAGCAAATAAACAGTAGCAGCAGTAGTAAACTTAACCATGGCTTAAACAGCCAGGATTTATGTTAATTATATAAGACCTGTGAAGAGAAAAAAGGTAAGCAGGTCCTGATTCAGTTGCTAAACCTAGGTTACAAGGAGCCATGCTCCATTTTTGTTATGGCATTCCTAGTTTGTTCACTTCTTGTTCTCAGGATTGTTGTGACATGGTCACAAGATGGCTGCTTTAACACTGGGCATATTCAAGGCAAAAAGGAGGAGGTACTGTTTATCGTATATGTCCCTTTCATCAGGAGTACAAAATTTGTGTCAGACATTCTGTTATCCTTCTTTGTCCAAAATAGGGCTATATGGATAAATTTCCCAGCAAGGGAAGCTGGAAAAATGAAGTATTTGTCAGACTAAATTATTGGATTATTATTTGACTATCATGATATACTACTGCCTGATATGCTTCAGTTATTGCTGGAAGCAAAATCAAGATTTTGTTCATGAGGGAGAAGAAAAGATATACTGAGAAGACAGTGTACAGTGTCTCCTATGATGCACAGCTGTAACAGATATTCCAAAAAAAAAAATAAGTTAAAAGATATCGTATTAATAGATGCCTCTATGATTAGTGGTGTCAGGAAAGTACAGAGACCCTTGAGTGCCTAAAAAGGAAAAGCATTTGGTTCACCCATTATTAACAGTTTTAGTTATACTCTACTAAGAAGACCATGAGTTTCTCTGTCTTTCCTTCACCAATAAATAAATTATAACACACCTGGTATAAAAATGCTACACCACATTTGAAGGAAGAAAATGTCCCATTCCTTTACGTTTCTGAAGCAAATTAAATCTTTTCAGTCTTCATCCTTTAGAGTTGTCAAGAATAATCTTACTTAGTTTTTTGTACAGATAACCTTCTTCTCCAAAATTAGTTTCTTAGTCAACTCTAGTTTGATTTAGAGAAATGAAGCGTGGATGGCCACATGGGTTGGATATAAAACATCTGTGACAAACTTGGTCAGACCTTGACTAACATTAGGGAATCCAATTGCTCTTCCATCCCTCCAGCCTCTCAGAATTAACTCCCTCCTTGAGTTAGACCACTCTTCCGTTCTTTTCAGAAATGGCTAATAATTATGCTTGCCCTTGAGAAATCTGAAACTTATTACAACCAGTGCTAGATGAGACATATTTTCAGGTGCTTTATGCAACACAAATTAATTAAATCTGTAGTTGTGTTTTCCTGGACAGTGTAGGGGAGTACAGTAAGAGAAAATTACCATTGCCTTCTTCTAAAGTTAGAAGAGCAGATCAGAAATTAGCATCTCAATACAATATCCTCCATAATACATCACTCTGCTCTGGATAATTCAATAATAGAAGTTAGCAGAACTTAATAGGTTACTCTAGCCAGATCCCCTCAGCCCCTCAATACACATTCAAGAATGCATTCCTTAATCTGATGTCTTTCACTGTATTTCTCTCTGAAGGCTGAGTTGTAGAAATGTCACTCCTTTTTTGGTCCATAAATCCTGTCTTCTCTTTTATTCCTCTATTGGAATTAACTTATCAACATAGAAGTTATTCATTGAATCATAGGTTTAAATTTTGTCTGTCTCCATTGGAACTGTTTCTGCTCTGGGGATGAAGAGAACACTAAAGACAAAGTTCATGCTCACATGGAGCCAATGTTTAGTGAGACAAGACAGAAAAGGAAAAATGTTAACAAAAGATAAAAGAACTGCATGTAGAAATAATTTGTAATAGGGTGATAGGATACATAGTATGGAAGATGAGTCTACTATATCCAGTTCATTCAAGGACTGTGTCTCAGGAGGTATCACCTGATTTGGTATCTGAATTATAATAAGAGATCTGAGAGTAGCAGACTGTAGGCAGATAGATCAACAAATACAAAGGCCTAAGAGAAGACTTCAGCTGAGTTATTTGGCTGGAGGTGGATAAGAAAGGAGAATTGTACAAAATGAGAGGTAAAGTTTGAAGCTAGACAGGGATGAGGTGGACTATAGTAAGGGACTTAGATTTTATTAAAAGGCACACAGATATTTAACATTATTTAAACATTAAATATCAGTGAAAAATAATAGCTAACATTTATTTACTATTGACTAGACAGGGGAGCCTGGTGGGCTGCCATCTATGGGGTCGCACAGAGTCTGACACAACTGAAGCGACTTAGCAGCAGCAGCAGCAGCAGATACAGCTATAACTATGAGGGAAGTACTATTATCCCCGGTGAGAAGAGGAGGAAAAACAAAGCACAGAAAAGTTGTTACTTGCCCAAGGTGACATACCTCATAAATGCAGATATGGAAATTTAGTTGAGGAGCTCTGCCTATAGAATTCCCAAACTTAATCACTATACTATATTATCTCCATGTAACTCCTGGATATTTTATATTTAAAATTCCATGAATTTACATTTTTTGTTGTTGAACTACATGTAAAAAATGTAATAATTTTTAAATGTTAATGTGATTCCTCCCAAATAAATTTCTTTCATTTTATACTTAAGAATCTGAATACTTGTTTTTTGCCAAATTCACTATCAAAGAATGATTTAGGCCTGTTGTTCATGACATCTTTAAACTTTATTTCTTCAAAATATTCTTCATTGAAGATTCTACTAGCTGTATTCATTTCTAGTTATCCCACTTTGATTCAATAGAAAGGAATTGAGTATTTTAAACAACCACCCATTGAAAACCTAAAGTACATCTTTTTGATTGATTATAGCATTGTCTTCTCAAAAGCTGATCTGGCAAATGTTTATGATACCCATCTGTTAGACATTACCTCTGGGCTCAGATGTCTTCTTGTTATCACCTCTGCACATTTAATTTTCTAAAAATCCCATTTGAGAAATGTCCATTATCCCAAGGATATTGTTCAGACATATTTGTATGTTTTTAGCTCTTGAGTTTTGTTGCTTGAAATAATTTGGTAATCCACATGGAACATGTCCATTTCAAATTCTGTATTCAAATTAAAGATGAGCAATAGCCAACTTGTGATGGCATGTCTTGTATACTAGCTTTATAAATATAAAATAAATTACCCTATTTAAACTCTTTAGTTACCAATAAAGTTTTGGCAATATTAACAATGAAAAATAATCAGATATACTATTAGTGCTAACTCTATTCTTATAATTTATTCAATGCAAATCAAGTAGAAAATCAATGAATTATAAGGAAGCAACAAAGTTTGTCTATGCAAATCTATATCCTATAAACTTAACAGGTATATTTGGCATTTCTGTTACTCTTTAAATACTGAAAATCAACGAGGTGATAAATGAAGTATTGACTAAGGCTGCATTATATAGTACAAGGTATTCTAACTAAAATGCTAAAGAAATATTTCTTGATTATCTGTCATTTATATATACAATATTGGATATAATTTCTTCAGATTAGAATAACAAACAAGGCATTTTTATAACCTTCACATCCCAAAAGTTTTGTAAATTTTGAACTTAAATATCTAATGACCTACTAACATACTCCTTTTTAAAGTTAACTTCTGGCAGATTGAAGACATATGTGAGTGTCAAAACTTTACAATGCTTAGAAAAAAATGTGACCCACAGTAGCTATGTCTTTAAGGTGAAGAAAGATTTCTCAAAGAAGATAGGCAAGCAAAAATCTGTCAATACTCAGTAGCATCCATGCCCTTCTAAGCACTTCTCAAGTGTAGAGTCTAAAAATCTGGCAACTACATATCTCCTGCCCTTGCCAGCTAAGACCTCTGCTTAGATTCCACCAACTAAAGGCAATCTGGTGAGAGCTGAAAGATAGGATGGATAAAGAAGCCATTATTTTTCACCAAAATATGTAGGCAAGAGTGTGGTGCTGGAAGGTGGTTGTATGTGGTGGCAGCTTCCCTGAATTGCTGGATTCCTGAAAGCCAGAAGTGATCCTTGACCTTCACACTCTCTGCATTTCTTTGTATTTTCCCCTCTAATTTCTTGTACTGAATTTTAGCAACTCAAAATATCAAATGGCTTCTGTTTTACTGAAGACCAGTAAATAAGTCCCAGTCCTTATTATGTTTTTACAAATCTCTTTAGCTCAATGGCAACCCACTCCAGTACTCTTGCCTGGAAAATCCCCTGGACGGAGGAGCCTGGTAGGCTGTAGTCCATGGGGTCCCTGAGGGTCGGACACGACTGAGTGACTTCACTTTCAGTTTTCACTTTCATGCATTGGAAAAGGAAATGGCAACCCACTCCAGTGTTCTTGCCTGGAGAATCCCAGGGACGGGGGAGTCTGGTGAGCTGCCATCTATGGGGTCGCACAGAGTCGGACACGACTGAAGTGACTTAGCAGTAGCAGTTAGCTAAATATACCATAAACAAGATTTTTTCAGTTCAGTCGCTCAGTCATGTCCGACTCTTTGCAACCCCATGGACTGCAGCACACCTGGCTTTCTCTCCATCACCAACTCCCAGAGTTTACTCAAGCTCATGTCCATTGAGTCAGTGATGCCATCCAACCATCTCATCCTCTGTTGTCCCCTTTTCCTCCCGCCTTCAATCATTCCCAGCATTGATCTTTTCAAATGAGTCAGTTCTTCTCATCATGTGCTCAAAGTATTGGAGTTTCAGCGTCAGCATCAGTCCTTCCATGAATATTCAAGACTGAATTCCTTTAAGATTGACTGGTTGGATCTCCTAGCTGTCCAAGGGACTCGCAAGTATCTTCTCTAATACTGCAGTTCAAAAGCATCAATTCTTCAGTGCTCAGCTTTCTTTATAAGTCCAACTCTCACATCCATACATGACTACTGGAAAAACCATAGCTTTGACTAGACAGACCTTTGCTAGCAAGATTTTTAAATGATATATAATTAGAAGGAGATATTTACAATATCGGAGAAGGCAATGGCACCCCACTCCAGTACTCTTGCCTGGAAAATCCCATGGACCGAGGAGCCTGGAAGGCTGCAGTCCATGGTGTCGCTGAGGGTCGGACACGACTGAGCGACTTCACTTTCACTTTTCACTTTCATGCATTGGAGAAGGAAATGGCAACCCTCTCCAGTGTTCTTGCTTGGAGAATCCCAGGGACAGGGGAGCCTGGTGGGCTGCCGTCTGTGGTCGCACAGAGTCAGACACGACTAAAATGACTTAGCAGTATTTACAATATAGTAGAAAAACCTGGTGGCTCAGATGGTGAAGAATCTGCCTGCAATGCGGGAGACCTGAGTTCTATCTCTGGGTTGGGAAGATCCCCTGGAGGAGGGCATGGTGACCCACCTCAGTATTCATGCCTGGAGAATCTGCATGGATAGAGAAGCCTGACAGCTACAGTCCACAGGGTTGCAAAAACTTGGAGGCGACTGAGCAAATAAGCACAACACAGCACAGAAAAACATATACTCCATAGAAAGAAATCCTACAAATCAATTTAAAAATAGCCTAGAAGAACATATGGGCAAAAAAATTTCACAGTAGAAGATATTCCAGTACAATAATCAAAAGACAAAAAGTGCTTGATAGAAATTAAGAAATGAAAATTAAAGTAAAAATACTTTTCTATTGCACACTCCTAAAATTGGTAAAAATCAAAAAGCAGTATCATACTAAATGTTGATAATAATTGGAAGAATTTGAAATTCATGAACTTTGGGATAAATTGGTATAGTCACATAGGAGATATTTGGTGATATTTAGTAAAATTCATTTTTAGACATGTCTGAAAGTGAAAGTGAAGTCACTCAGTCATGTCTGAGTCTTTGCGACCCCATGGACTGTAGCCTACCAGACTTCTCTGTCCATGGGATTTTCCAGGCAAGAATACTGGAATGGGTTGCCATTTCCTTCTCCAGGGGATCTTCCTGACCCAGAGATTGAATCCTGGTGTCTGGCATTGTAAGCAGACACTTTACCCTCTGAGCCACCTGTGCCAATTATGCATAAACTAAATGGCTGATGGTAAAACTTAACATTCATGCAAAGCTGAATCCCACTATATCCCTGACTGATATACAAATGTGTGATGTAAAAATTTTAAAATGGTGCACAAATGTATGATCCCACTATCCCAGAATGATATACAAATGTATGAAGACACAAACTAGTATATTTAATATCACTTACTTTATCATGGGCTTCCCAGGTGTCACTAGTGGCATAGAATCCACCTGCCAATGCAGGAGACATAAGAGATGTTGGTTTGATCCCTGGGTAGGGAAGATCCCCTGGAGAGTGGATGTGGCAACCTACTCCAGTATTCTTGCCTGGAGAATTCCAGGGACAGAGGAACCTAGCAGGCTACATGGGGTAGTAAAAAGTCAGACATGACTTAGCATGCACAGAATTATTATTACTATTTTACTAACCAGATAGAACATCAACTTATGTGAATACACAATATTCATAAATAAATTGAACAGAAATTATACTGAGGCAGAGATTGAACTATTTTCTTTCATTAGTTCAAGACCGATTAACAGATTTTGATTTAATCTTGAGAAAATGATCTCTGTTTTTTTTTAAATTTATTTATTTAATTACTTTACAATAGTGTAGTGGTTTTGCCATACATAGACATGAATCAGCCATGGGTGTATATGTGTTCCCCATCCTGAACCCCCCTCCCACCTCCCTCCCCATCCCATCCCTCTGGGTTATCCCAGTGTATCAGCCCTGAGCACCTTGTCTCATGCATCGAACCTGGACTGGCGATCTGTGTCATATATGATAATATACATGTTTCAGTGCTATTCTCTCAAATCATCCCACCCTCATCTTCACCCACAGAATCCAAAAGACTGTTCTATATATCTGTGTTGCTTTTGCTGTCTTGTATATAGGGTTATTGTTATCATCTTTCTAAATTCGATATATATGTGTTAGTATACTGTATCGGAGAAGGCAATGGCAACCCACTCCAGTACTCTTGCCTGGAAAATCCCATGGACCGAGAAGCCTAGTAGGCTGCAGTCCATGGGGTCGCTAGAGTTGGACAACTGAGCGACTTCAATTTCACTTTTCACTTTCATGCAATGGAGAAGGAAATGGCAACCCACTCCAGTGTTCTTGCCTGGACAATCCCAGGGACCGGGAATCCTCCTGGTGGGCTGCCATCTATGGGGTCGCACAGAGTCGGACACGACTGAAGTGACGCAGCAGCAGCAGCAGCAGCATACTGTATTGCAGAAGGCAATGGCAACCCACTCCAGTACTCTTGCCTGGAAAATCCCATGGACGGAGAAGCCTGGTAGGCTGCAGTCCATGGGGTTGCAACGAGTCGGACACGACTGAGCGACTTCACTTTTACTTTTCACTTTCATGCATTGGAGAAAGAAATGGAAACCCACTCCAGTGTTCTTGCCTGGAGAATCCCAGGGATCTCGGAGCCTGGTGGGCTGCCATCTATGGGGTTGCACAGAGTCGGACACAACTGAAGCGACTTAGCAGCAGTATACTGTATTGGTGTTTTTTCTTCTGGCTTACTTCACTCTGCATAATAGGCTCCAGTTTCATCCACCTCATTAGAACTGATTCAAATTGATCTTTGAATCCCTGCATGATACATAACCCATAGAAACACTTGCATATGTTCAAATGAGGACATGGAAGTGTAGCATTTTTAAACAATGAATAATGTAAGCAATATAGCAATACAGATACCCACCAGCTGGAGAACAAGTAAATCAATTTTAGGGTATACATCCAATGGAATATCACTGGTAGTTAAAATGAGTAAACTGTATGTGTAAGTATATGTGTGTGTAAATATAACAGTAAAAACACAATGCTGCACACACACACAAAAAAAGCCTCAGAAGAATGTTATTTTAATTACATAATTTATAAAATGTGTAAATGCTTACAAACCATACTGTATATTGTTCATTGAAATACAGATGTTTTAAAATATAAATTGGACTTTCCTGGTGGCGCAGTGGTAAAGAATCCACCTGCCAATGCAGGAGATGAAGGCAATGGCAAGCCACTCCAGTATGCTTGCCTGGGAAATGCCATAGACTGAGGACCCTGGCAGACTACAATCCATGGGGTCACAAAGAGTTGGATGTGACTTGGAGACAAAACAACAACAAAAACATGTAAATTATATGTAAAAATAATATACTAATTCAGAATATTTGCTAGTTCTCAGTAGAGAAAGACTAGAAAGGAATTAGAACCAAACATAAATGGAGTTTTAAGTTACTTAACATTAGACTAAGATCATGACATCTGGTCCAATTACTTCATGGCAAATAGTTTGGGAAACAATGGAAACAGTGACAGACTTTATTTTGGGGGGCTCCAAAATCACTGTAGATTGTGACTGCAGCCATGAAATTAAAAGACGCTTGCTCCTTGGAAAAAAAAAGCTATGAACAACCTAGACAGCATGTTATAAAGCAGAGACATTACTTAACCAACAAAAGTCCGTCTAGTCAAAGCTATGGTTCTTCCAGAAGTTGTGTATGGATGTGAGAGTTGGACTATAAAGAAAGCTGAGCACTGAAGAATTTATGCTTTTGAACTGTGGTGTAGGAGACGGCTCTTGAGAGTCCCTTGGACTTTAAGGAAATCAAACCAGTCAATCCTAAAAGAAATCAGTTCTGAATATTCTTTGGAAGGACTGATGCTGAAGCTGAAACTCCAATACTTTGGCCATCTGATGCAAAGAACCGACTCATTTGAAAAGACCCTGATGATGGGAAAGATTGAAGGTGGGAGGAGAAGGGGATGACAGAGGATGAGATGGTTGAATGGTATCACCAATGCAATGGACATGAGTTTGAGTAAACTCTGGGAATTGGTGATGGACAGGGAAGCCTGGTGTGCTGCAGTCCATGGGGTTGCAAAGAGTCACATGACTGAGCAACTGAACTGAACTGACTGAAGTGAACTGAGCATTATTTATGAATAACAATATTAATGTGAATATGAATCAATTAGTATAAATATTAATCTGAAAAGTAATCTGAACTAATATTACTATTAATCTGAAGCAGCTATCAATAGAACCAGATGATGAAGTTATTTTATCTTTCTCTTCTCTTGTAGATATCAAATAGTAATTTTTAAATGTTAGGAATCTTTAAAGAAGATTTCTGCTTTATGATGGCAGGAAGGAAATTAGAACTCAGTTTAAGTTATTCAGCAAGTCAAAAAGATTTAGATAAATGAGAATTTTCAGTTCATTTTTGCTCCAGAAGTTTTAATTTCATCACAGTATCAAATTTCACAAGGAATGGTGAATATTTAAGAATATGTGGTTTTTCATACACATCTTTATTTAATTGTCAGTTTCATGTATTTGAGCTTTTCAGTGAAAAGACTGGCAGCTGAATGTTTCCATAAAGATAAGGCACTTCTGAATATTTATGAATAAGCAACAATAATTCCACCAAATTGGACTAAATTGTGTTGTGCTTTGTAGCTTACATACTATTGTCCCTGTGCATTTTCATCTACAATGCAAAGTATTATAAATTATCTTAATTTGCAGAGAGTGTCTCCATTATACCTCATCACCAGCAATTGCCAACCACATTTACAGAACATTCAAATTAAAGGAGGATGAATTTGGTAATAAACCTTGAAAAGAGAGCTTGATTTCCATTTTTATTTTGATAAATGATACGTGGTAAAACTCAAAAGTGGCTGAATCTTGAATAATAAACTGAATATTATGTCTGGTAGAAGGAATTCAAGCTTGTTACTTTTGAGCAGAGATATTTTAAATGTACTCTTTACTATGCAGAGTCATACAAAATATGTCCTAAAATTTTGTTACTACTTCTACTGTTTCTACTTCTGTTATTGCAAGACTGACTTGCTCAGCAACCTCCGACCTCTTGTATGACTCTGTTTGAAGCTGTTGGTATTTGCCTTATTTTAACATATTTCCACCCAAATGAGGTTGCCACAGATTAATCCATACAGGAATTTCCTGCAGTTTTTTTTTAACTCTATCATAAATTTCAGTTTTTCATCAAAATTACTTTAGCTTATTTTTCAGATGTCGCTTAGAGATAACTGCCCTGAGAAACACATTCATTCATGAACATTATTGAACATTTGTTATGTGCCAGATTTTGTGCTGTGAAGGCTTTGTGGGAAAGAGAAAAAAGTGAAATAAGTCCAATCTATAAGAAAAAAAGAAAATAAATGATTGTAAATTAATGAAGATATGTGAAATAGTTCTATTGGTTGACAGAGGAAGGAAAGATGAAGAACCTTTCAAAGAGACCAAGAGGAGGCTCCTTATGTTCTCCAAGAGCTAAGGTAGCCCTCAGCATACAGAAATTAAAGTATAAATTTGGTACTTTTAGCTGTACATTTCTGGTAAATGTATGCTTGTTTTGACACTAGGAAGTCGGTACTACAAATTAATGACTTGTCATCAGTGAGCTAATACATGCTTTTTTGCTTTCTAGTTCAAATTTAGATTAATTTGGTCAAGGATCTATGCCCACAAAAAAAGAGATCTCTTTTTGATTATCATATGATTTAAGATGCACAAAAGTCATTCTCTTCTCCTATATTATTTGTCTTAAAATCATAGATTTCCCTCATCCATGAAGCTATCTAGAATTTTATCACAGTCCTCTAGTATCAGAAGTTATAACTGATATAATTTAACATCTAGTTGGGAAATAATGACGGACAAGGAAAGCTGGCACACTGCAAACCATGGGATCGCAGAGAGTTGGACATGACTTAGTGACTGAACAATAACAAGCAGTTAATTATCTTTGTCACATTATATCATTATATAATTTATCTTGTTGTTGTTACTGTTTAGTGGCTAAAGTCAAGTCTGACTCTTTTGTAACCCCATGGACTGTGGCCTTGCCAGGCTCCTCTGTCCATGGGATTTACCAGGCAAGGATACTGGAGTGGGTTGTCGTTTTCTTCTCCAGAAGATCTTCCTGACTCAGGGATCAAACCTGTGTCTCCCGCACTGGCAGGCAAATTATTTGCCATTTTGTCACAAGGGAAGCCCATCATTTAACTTACATTTATAGAATTTATAAAACACTAGGTACAGAATTCTATAGCTAGAAGATTTAGATTTTTGTAACTGGTGTCATATTTGATTTACCTTCTGAAGTACCCTTTTCTAGTTCTTTCGGGATCTTAGGAGCAAATTGTGCTATGAATGTTTCATTTTTAATATTCACCTTTATTAATTTTATTCTGAATAGGCACACTGTGTGTACTGGATCTAAAGAGATTAATTATTATTTAAGTGATAGAATTGATGAATTAAATATAATAATAGTAATAAGTATGTCAGCATCCCTTTGACCTAGTCCTTACCTCTGTGGTAACACAATGAAAATCAGATGGAAAAACTTACCACGTGACCAGGGACAGGGAATAAGGAAAAATGGACTTGTTGTGCTTGAGAGAGTTATCTCTCTCTCCTCTCCTGAAAGGAGGAAGGAAAACTTTTGCTCTTTGGAGATGGGATGGAAATAATTCTGTTTTTATTCTAACCTTAGTAATGTACATTTAGGGTTTCAACAGTCAGATTAACCTCCTGTGTCTCCAGTTTTTATAATTTAGAGATTTCTGTAAAGTCCTGGGTCTCATTCTTCCTTAAGATGTAAACACAGATCCCCTCCAGAGGTACCTTAATCTCTTTGGAGTTATCTCACTACTCATATAAACATATCTTCTCAATCACAAGCTTCCAGCTAAAGTCATGTGGAAAGCCCCAACTCTTCAGAAATCAAAAATATGTATTTTTATGAACTACTTTTTTTTTTCTTGTGAGAAATTTTGAGAATTGTGTATTCTGAAGGCAGAATATAAACATTCAGAGGTCTTCAGACTGATTACTGGGTTATATTAACTCTTGCTAGTTTTTTTAAATATGTCTATTTCATTTTCTTCCAAGACTGTATAAGTAAAGCAATCTAAAGTTATGTTTGCATTGGATGTATTTGTTACCTGAACAGTTGTGGTTTCACATATTTCATATGAATTTTAAACTTTTCATGATTTGATCCTAATAGTTACATTGGTCAGAATCTATTAGTTGCAAATCACTTGAAGCAGGCAAGAATGTTAGTACTATAACACGTTATGATATAGTCACAGAGACCATGGGGTATCATTGCTAAATTTGAATAATACAACAAATTTTAGTTTTTTGAGGAAAAAAAAAAAAACTCTCTCTGGTGGCTATATGCTATCAAAATTAAATATTTTAAGTAATAAAACAGGAAAAAGTATGTAATCATATTAAAAACAATAAAATGGATGATTTGTGCAGTTTTAAATCCTCCTGTTAAATTTTGTCTTTAATAAATTTATATTCTTCTCATAGGTTTTGAACTTTCACATTGTGAGGATCCTGGAATTCCACAATTTGGATACAAAATCAGCGACCAAGGGCATTTTGCTGGTAGCACTATCATTTACGGATGCAATCCAGGCTACACTCTCCATGGAAGCAGCCTTCTGAAGTGCATGACAGGGGAGAGAAGGGCATGGGACTATCCTCTGCCATCCTGTATTGGTAGGATACTGTTTTAGGTTTTCATGCAATATTTCTATGGAAGTGTTATCAAAATATACTGTACCTTTTCAAGTTATTTCATCTGTCCACACCCAACTCATACCTTAATCAAAAAGTTAATGAATACATAGCTCAAATTTGTGGTAAGTCAGAGGGTTCTTTTCATAATCAGTGAGTACCTTCTCTTTTTGGGCAAAAAATAGTTCATATGAAAGTCATTATATTTATCCTATCTTGATATAAAATTTAACTCGCTACAAAATATGTGAAACTCTTAATCATACACATTTACTGAATCTCATTGACCAGATTTGTATTAATATACAAAATTAATGCTTATGCTGGTATAAAGGCAGATTAAAAAAGCTAAATACTCTCAATAACTTCAAAGACTTTATATACATACCTTTTGAAAAACTAAGAAAGTGTATATGTTTTCTTTATTTTATGTATCATGACATAATTAAATGAATTTCAATACGAAAAGGCATGTGAAAGTTAGTCATATAAGATATATTGCCTACGTGAAATTATAGAATGATCATTTTTCTCTCCTTTGTATAGCTGGAGAAGAATTTTATTACTACCATCCCATAAATCAATTCACAAATAACTGGGCATGTGTGAGAAAGAGGGTGGATAGAAAAACGTTGATAAAGACCTCTGCTTTTTTTCTTTTGGTCCGAATATAGGTGCCAGGCTGGGTGGATTACTAGGACAACAAAAGGAAAAAACAAAAACAAAAACAAACAGTTAAACAAAACACAAAGTCCTCAATAGGGAGCAAACAAGTTTCTTTAATGATTCTTATTTAATGGCAGTTGTGGTGGCACAAATTGATTCTGTGTCAGGCTCATATGGATAAAATTGACTTAATTTTTTAAAATGATTTATTAAGGTATAATTCATATTGAAAAAATTCCACATGTTTAATGTATACAGTTTTATGAATTTGGAGACCTGAACACTTTGAGATATATTTTAATGTTTGTTAATTGATATAGTCAACACAGGAATATTCACAAAACTTGATAGACTTCAAATAGGAAAGAAATGAAATTCTAGTTATTAGAGGTCTTGCAACTAATTGCAGTGTTTTTGATGACATGAGACTTCTGTTGGTTTGTTAAAACATTGATGAGCAGAAAGCAAACATTCTTTTATCCAACCAAAATGCAATTATACTGCTTTCCTTTCAGAGGCATCTGAATTTTGGATAGATTATGAGGATAAATGTAAAATAACAATCAACCTAAATTGACAAAGCTTAGGATTCTAGAATATGACCAACAATCAACCTGCTGGCATTGGTTATGAGAAAAATGTACACTGATTCATTCTCTCTGAAGATATTCTTTGCTGTGAATATCACATATATTCAGAAACTCATTAAGGATTTCAAAAGGATTTCAAACAAAACTATAAACTTAAAAATACTGGCTTGCTATGTTGTCAGTAAAATTAAAATCACAAACTAATACATTAAAAAATATATATTTTCCTTATATATTGAATCAAGCTGAAGACATTTTCATTTTCTGGAAAACTTCATGCAAATAGAAGAACATTTGATCTAGGATCAGAATATTTAATTATTTTTGTAACAAATCAATGCACTTTATGAATCTACCAAGTCAAAATTTAGTAATACCACTGCTCAAGCCTTTATGAGAAGGGTAACCTTTTTTTTTTTTTTAAATGATAGATGATCAGGAATAAAAGCTTAAAACAGCTGGACACATAATGTGTCATGCTGATGATTTTCATGACAATAGAAGGTTAAATTCTATTTAAGATGGTGTTCTTTATTGTCAATAATTAACAGCTTTACCACTTGGCTAAAATCATAATTATCCATTCCTATTAACCTTAAATATCTATTATGGTTATATTTTTGCCTTGGTCAAATAAGAAGCTTTTTCTTAATTATATGGGTGTTTCTAGGTAATTATGTTTCTGTAGCTTATACATTGAGCAAACAAAAATTATTTTTTAGGCACCATAGCCAGAGGTATTTAACCTGCACACCTTCAATTTTATCTGTAAACATAAGACTTCTGACAGAATATGAACTCCAATGTTATAGCATATCACACTGCTTTATTTGAAATCAAATAGCCAAGTAATATTTGTAACAAAGAAATATGGAGAAAGAAAGAGTTATGTTTAAATTCAATATAAAAACAGTTCCCAAAGCTCCAGTTCTTGGAGTTGCTTAAAATTAATCTGGCAGATTCTTGTTTTTGTTCAGTCACCCAGTTATGTCCAACTCCCTTTGACCCCTGGACTGCAGCATGCCAGGCCTCTGTCCCATGCCATCTCCCGAATTTTGCCCAAGTTCGTGTTCATTGCATCAGTGATTCAATACAGTCATCTCATCCTCTGATGCCCTCTTCACCTACTGCACTCAATCTTTCCCAGCATCAGATACTTTTCAAATGAGTCAACTGTTCAAATCAGATGACCAAAATAAAATATTGAAGCTTAAGCTTCAGCATGAGTCCTTCCAATGAGTATTCAGGGTTGATTTCCCTTAAGATTGGCTGGTTTGATCTCATTGCTCTCCAAGGCACTTTCAGGAATCTTCTCCAGCACCACAGTTTGAAGGCTTCAATTCTTTGGTGCTCTGCCTTCTTTACAGTTCAGCTCTCACAACCGTACGTGACTAATAGGAAGATCATAGCCTTGACTATACAGACCTTTGTCATCAGAGTAATGTCTGCACTTTTCAACACACTAAGTTTGTCATAGCTTTCCTGCTGAGAAGCAATCATATTCTGATTTCATGGCTGCAGTCCCCATCCGCAGTGATTTTAGAGTCCAAGAAGATGAAATCTGTCACTACTTTCACCTTTTCCCCTTCTATCTGCCATGAAGTAATGGGACTGGATGCCATGATCTTAGTTTGTTTATCTTTAGTGTTCAGCCAGCTCTTTCACTGTCCTCCTTCACCCTCACCAAGAGGTTCTTTAGTTCCTCTTTGCTTCTTGCCATTAGAATGTTGTTATTCAATTGCTCAGTCATGTCTGACTCTTTGCCACCCCATGGACTGCATGCAGCACGCGAGGCTTCCCTGTCCTTCACCATCTCCCAGAGCTTACTGTTAAAATGGTATCACCCTCATATCTGAGGTTATTGATGTTTTTCCTGCTTATCTTGACTCTAGCTTGTAACTTATCTAGCCTGGCATTTCTCATGATGTGTTCAGCATATAGGTTAAATCAATAGGGGGACAGCAGACAGCCCTGTTGTACTCCTTTCTCAATCTTGAACCAACAATTTGTTCTATTCAGGGTTCTAACTGTTGTTTCTTGACCTGCATACAGGTTTCTCTAGAAACAAGTAAGATGGTCTGGTATCCCCACCTCTTTAAGGGCTTTCCACAGTTTGTTATGATCCACACAGTCAAAGGCTTTAGTGTAGTCAATGAGACAAAGATAGATGTTTTTCTGGAATTCCCTTGCTTTCTTTATGATACAGTGAATGTTGGCAATTTGATCTCTGGTTCCTCTTCCTTGTCTAAACCCAGCTTGGACAACTGGAAGTTCCTGGTTTGCATAATGCTGAAGCCTAGCAAGCAAGATATTAAGTATGACCTTACTAGAATGGTAGATGAGTACAATTGTCCAACGGTTAGCACATTCTTTAGAACACATTCTTTAGTACTACCTTCTTGGGAACTGGGATGAGAATTGACCTTTTCCAGTCCTGTGGCCTCTGTTTGGTTCCACAATTGCTGACATATTGAATGCATCACCTTAAGGGTATCATCCTTTAGGGTTTTGAATAGCTCTACTGGAACCCCATTTATTAACAGCAGTGCTTCCTAATGCCCACTTGACTTCACACTCTAGAATGTCTGGCTCTAGAATAACTGACCACAACATCGTAGTAGTCCCTTCATTGATCAGTGTCTTGTCATGACGAAGGTCCTTGCATAGGCTAATGAAGCTATGAGCCACGCTGTGTAGGGCTACTCAAGACGGTTGGGTCATAGCAGCTAGTTCTGACCAAATGGGATCCACTGGAGGAGAGAATGGCAAACCACCCCAGTATACTTGCCGTGAGAACCTCATGGATTGTATAAAAAGGACAAGTCTGGCAGAATGAAGTATCAAATTTGTTCTCCTCAGAAATAGGTCAATAATAGTGAATAAATCATTAAAAATGATGAAAAATGAATTATTACAGTTACAGCATTCTAGGTTGTCCAACAAAGTTCTTGTTACAAAATGAGAAAAACCACAGTAAGTGATGGTAACTTCTTAACTATATATATTTTATTTTAAAAATAACAAATTTATTATCATAAATTAAATTAAACTAATGTTACAATACAAAATAAACTTGCTTAGTCCTCTATAGGTGTGTATATCAGTCAGGGTTCGCCAAATAAAGAGAGTCAGTAGATCTATATGTGATCTATTTAGCTATCATCTATCAAGAAATGTATTTATTTATATTGAGGAATTAACTCATGCAGTTGTGGGGACTGACAAGTTCAAAATCCATCAGATCAGATCAGATCAGTCTCTCAGTCATGTCCGACTCTTTGCGACCCCATGAATCGCAGCACGCCAGGCCTCCCTGTCCATCACCAACTCCCGGAGTTCACTGAGACTCACATCCATCGAGTCAGTGATGCCATCCAGCCATCTCATCCTCTGTCGTCCTCTTCTCCTCCTGCCCCCAATCCCTCCCAGCATCAGAGTCTTTTCCAATGAGTCAACTCTTCGCATGAAGTGGCCAAAGTACCAGAGTTAATCCATAGGGAAGATCGAAAGGCTGGAAACTAGGGCAGGAATTAATGATGCAGTCTTGAGGGAAAATCTTCTTTTCCAGAAAACTCAGTTTTCATTGTTAAGGGCTTCCAATTGATTGGATGAAGGGTACCCACATTATCAAGGGTAAAGTCAGCTGATTATAGATGTTAACCAGGTCTATAAATAGCAACACCTAGACTAGTGTTTGATAAAATAACTGGGTACTACAACTTGGCCAAGTTGACACATAAAAATAACCCTAATATTATACTAAAATATAACATCTAAAATCTTTGAAGCAATTTTATCTGTATGAATAGAGCCTACAAATTTTAACCATGATATTCAGTTGTTATTCAGTCTTTTCCAAGTACTGAAACTTTGGCTCTGACCTTTGTTCTTATAATCAAAACAAAACAAAAATTCAAGATGCTTAGTTCAGTACTGCATTTGAGTAAGATAATAACACTTCAGAGAATAAGAAAAATAAATGTAGTAATATATTCAAATATATAAGCAAAAAGTAAACTACCTTGGATTTAGTTTTATTTTCTGGTAGTATAGTAATTTGGAGAACTTTCAAAAATATATTATTGCACCTTATGGTTTTTAGGATGTAGAGAAGTAGAGTAATATACTAAGTAAACTACTTCATTTCTCTCTTCTCTAGCAAGAGGTTTCTTTCTAGATTATTGCTTATCAATGTAAACTCATTCCAGATTTCCCAATATATTAAATATTATTAAAATAGAGAGGGAATTCCCCCAAAGCTATATATTTTTGTTGTATTGCATGATGATGTTTACATTTTTAATTTGGTGAATTTTATAAAAATTAGAGACCACTTTAAATCAAAAATGGAACAAGTTTTAACCGAAGTAAAATCTAATAAAAATGCGACTTTGACTTTGGGGAGGTTAAAAGCAAAGGAGTTTAGAGTGATTGAAAGGGGAATAAGAGGACAATGAAATTTAGAAGGCCTGAGGGACCTGCAGTAAAGCTTAGAGGTAAGGTAGTAAGATGATGAATTAGTTAGCCTACAACCAGCTATAAGTGAGCAACTTGCCATCTGTTTCCCCTTGTTATATTAAGATTATTTTGCCATACATCTTAAAAAGTTTGTAGCCTAAACTCAGAGCTTTTGAGTGTGTACTTTTAAAATTCCCTAATTGGCTTATTATATTATCATTTATATGATCTAACTTGAGATTCTTGTTTTATTGTACAATGTGTTCTTGCTTTAATTAATACCCTAATCTGAGAAAGCATATACACATATATACTGTCAATAAAAGGAGAAATCAATCCTTATTTTCTTTCAGGTGAAAAAATATATCCTCAAGAAATTTGTATATGTTTATAAAGATTAAACTGTGACTTAAAATTGAATTAATTTTTTCTAGCTGAATGTGGAGGTCGTTTTAAAGGAGAATCATCAGGAAGAATTTTATCTCCTGGTTATCCCTTTCCATATGACAATAATCTGCGTTGCATGTGGATGATTGAGGTAGATCCAGGAAACATTGTCAGGTAAATGAATTTTATCTTTTCAAAATGACTCAGAATCTGAATTTCCTGATCAGACCCTATATACAATTAGTATTAAGATTTTTCTTTTTTTCTTTTTTTTACCATTGGTAAAGAAAAACATGGTTTTTATCTATTATAAAATAGGAGGGGAAAGTATTGATAAGCATGACATACTAATTCATAGGCCACAGCATTGGTTCATATAGCCCCTTAGAAACTTTTCAGTTATAAGAGGGCACAAAAGATGAGAATTTTTCCTGCTGCTTGAGAGTTCTACTCTTTCAATTCTTCATGACTTAAGACACTGTAAATTCAACAGAATTCTGAAATTTTTAAAAATTAAAGAATTTTTGATACTAAATTGTAACCCAGATTTAAAACGGTGACAATTCACATATCAAACATGGATGTGAGATAGATAGATAGAGAGAGAGAGAGAGAGAGGTAAAGAGAGTTGAGTTTGTTAATATAATTGGATTTCTAGCTTTTGGATTAGGCACAAGAAAATTTGATATTAATTTTGTCTAGACTAAAGCAAAATAGATTTAATATGAAGCATTTTTTTTCTTTTATGTGCATTTTTGTGGTGGGGGGCCATTTTCACATTCAGGAGGTTTCCTTTTACTTCTTTTTTGAATGTGAACTGTTTTTGCATTTGTGGAGCAAATCTTTGATTCTGATAAACACACTAAAAAATTGATACAGTGGCCGTAACACATACTATGGCATTAGATAACTTGAGTTCAATTCATGACTCTGCCACCCTTAGGGCAATCTTATTTAATCTGAATCCCACTTGACACATTTGTAAAATCGAGATCAAACTTGTTCCTGCTTCACTGGATCATTATAACAATTAAAGGAAGAAAATAGATGTAATGCGTTTTGCACAGTGTGTGACACATATGAGCTCCTCTTAAATGTCACCTGTCATTGCCACATTTAAGTCATGAACACTGAAAAGAATGTATAGGTAGGTTTTCCTTGGGTTACATGCTGATAAACTGAACATAAGTCGAAAATGTCATAAACTGAAAATACATATAACTAATCTACCAAAAATCCTCACTCACCCTCACCTACTCTAAACATGCTCAGAGCGTTTACGTTAGTCTACAGTTGGGCAAATCATCTAACCTGAGGTCTATTTTATAATAAAGTATTGAGTATCTCATGTAATGTTATTGAATACTATACTGAAAATGAAAAACAGAACTGTTTTATGAGTGCATTATGGTTGTAAATGTGTTGGTAGCTTGTTTTTGTGATCTTGTGACTGACTGGGAACTTAGTTCCCTGGCACTGCCCAATGTCATGAGAGAGTATCACAACTGAGAAAAGATCAAAATTCATAGTACAGTTTCTACTAAATGTATATCTCTTCTGTACCATCTTAAAGTCAAAAATTCCTAAATTGAATCATCATAAATCAGGGATGGTCTGTATACCTAAAGTTTTTATAATTTGCAGAATTGATATAATAATATATTTAATCATATTCTAAAAAAACTATACTGTTGAAGAAAAATGCATTAAGTTTTTGTATACATTTTGCATTCATTTTATTTGATAGAATAAAAGAAATACCTAATATAAGCAAAGATCTTTTATATTCTTTATTTAAAACTGGATCCATGTTTAAAATAATCAGAGATATATGGTTCTCCTACAGCCTACAGTTTCTTGCTTTTGATACGGAAGCATCACATGATATACTCCGAGTTTGGGATGGTCCGCCTGAAAACGAGATGCTTTTAAAGGAAATCAGTGGGTCTCTGATTCCCGAAGGAATCCATAGCACTCTCAACGTAGTGACCATTCAGTTCGACACAGATTTTTATATCAGCAAATCTGGATTTGCAATTCAGTTTTCAAGTGAGTTGTTTTTTTTTTTTCTTAAATAAACAATATAGAAATGTTACTTAAATCCTTCTGTTACTTTACTACTCAAAAACTTTCATTTTTAAATTTTAATTATCTTAATTTTAATTTTATTTTTTAATTGGAGGAAAGTTGCTTTACAATGTTGTGTTGTTAATTATCTTAAATATTCTTATTTCTCTTCTTCTTATTCATCTGGAGTTAAGATAAACCATGGACTGAAGCCCACCAGGCTCCTCCATCTGGTTCAAATATGAGAAAGGAGTATTAAGGTTGTGTATTGTCACCCTGCATATTTAACTTATATGTAGAATGAAAGTGAAAGTGAAGTCGCTCAGTCGTGCCTGACTCTTTGTGACCGGTGGACTGTAACCCACCGGGCTCCTCCGTCCATGGGATTCTCCAGGCAAGAATACTGGAGTGGGGTTGCCATTTCCTTCTCCAGGGAATCTTCCCGACCCAGGGATTGAACCCGGTCTCCCACATTGCACTTTAACCTTTAACCTCTGCACCACCAGGGTAGTGTACTCCTTAAAGTAAAGGTGGTGTTAAAGTTAATTCATCTAAGCCAGAAAGAAAAACACCAATACAGTATACTAACGTATATATATGGAATTTAGAAAGATGGTAACAATAACCCTGTATACGAGACAGCAAAAGAGACACTGATGTATAGAACAGTCTTTTGGACTCTGTGGGAGAGGGAGAGGGTGGGATGATTTGGGAGAATGGCATTGAAACATGTATAATATCATATATGAAACGAGTCGCCAGTCCAGGTTCGATGCACGATACTGGATGCTTGGGACTGGTGCACTGGGACGACCCAGAGGGATGGTATGGGGAGGGAGGAGGGAGGAGGGTTCAGGATGGGGAACACATGTATACCTGTGGCAGATTCATTTCGATGTATGGCAGAACCAATACAATATTGTAAAGTTTAAAAATAAAATAAAATTTAAAAAAAAAGAAGAGGTGGCAAGAATACATAGAAAAAAAATAAATAAAGTTAATTCATCAAGTGAAATCATTACATTATGCAAACTGATAATTTGAATTTACTATAAAAGTATATTTTAAAATGTAAAATTTTGAGATAAGGAAGGAAATGAGTATTTGCCATTACAAAAAGCAACCCTACATTTTTACTAATTTTATTTTCTTTTGTTAAAGATTTTAATTATATATTCACAGAAAACTTTGACAAAATATTTTAAATCTACTTTTATATTAAAGATATCCTACCACAATGAAATTTCATTCACTCTAATTACCAGTGTTGATGGCTTTTTTTTTTTTTTGGATAAGTGGTTAACTATATGCTGTTTCGTAAAAGGGATTTTGGTTGAGTGGCTGAAAAAAATAAATGGGAGCTCAAAATAATTTAGTTGATATATTTTTACTCTTATTACCAATACACATTATCTCTTTGAGAAAAATATCTAAGAGATCTTCTAATTGCATAGCCTTAAAAATCCTAGTATTTGAAACTTATTGAGATTCCCAACATCATCTATGGAAAGAGTGCAGACCAGTATTCTTCATGTGTGCCTTAATTCAAGTCTTGGCTTCTTACTAATTGCTGATTTTGGGCACTTCACCTCATCACCTGAGTCTGAGCTCTGTAATTCACATAGGGATAATGATACTCATTTCATAAATAGGTTATTAAAATTTAATATGATTATGTGTGCACAGTACTTACTACTGAATAAGTAGTTGGTGCCCAGTAAACTATTACCACTATATGAATAAATGTAAAATTGGAATCCTTTGGATAAAGCATGAAGAACTTATTTAATGACTGGCCTAAAAATATATCACTTTAGATTAACAACTAACAATACAAATATATAATTAACTTGATATATTTTTTGTTCGTGAAAGACAATTGCTTGGCATAATCAACTAACAGAAGTAAATGAATTGTTTTGTGTTAGAAATAAGGCTCATGTAAGAGATGTATACATCAGTATAGATGAGTTGATGTCTTAGATTTGTACCCTTAGTATATCTTTTGAGACAGAAAAAAAAAAAGGAATGAAAAATAAGAGAATGATTATATAATTAATGAGCATAAAGGACTTCTAATTCTGCAACACACATTAAGCATTCTTCATATTTATATCTTGACTTTCTAACTTTTTTGAAGTTAGGGACAATATGTCAGCAAACTGTGATATCTGTTCGATTTCAGTTATTTATGATGAAAGTCTGGCAACTAACAACTCTCCTTTCATTTACCTTAAATTAGTAAGGTTTTACACATAAATGGTTATTGTGATTAAATATCTAAATGCAATCATATGAAAAGGTGCTTCAGGCTATTGTTTGTGAATGCCAAATGCATCTGCTTAATAGAAACAAGCTGCTTTATATGCATTTCTGGAAATTTTAATGTGCATCTGTCAGTGAAATTAGTAATATATTTTTTATACATATTATATCTGTAGGTCATATTAAAGTTATAGAAACAATATGCATCCTACCAGAGTTTTAATAAATCTGCCTTCATAATATTCTTTTAAGATGCATAAAAATATATATCATTGACCAGAGACTAAAAATTGATTCACTAAAATAAAATTACCTTGATAATTAATATATTGTGAATAGCATCAGTTCAGATTTCCAATGTGAAAAGTTTTTTTTTTTTTTTTTTTTTCATGAATGATTTCTTGCTTGGTGCCAAGAATCACATTGTGCTGTGCATAGTTACTCAGTTGTGTCTGATTCTTTGTGACCCCTTGGACTGTAGCCCACCAGGCTCCTCTGTCCATGGGGATTCTCCAGGCAAGAATACTGGAGTAGGTTGCCATGCCATCCTCCCAGAGATCTTCCCAACCCAAGGACTGAACCCAGGTCTCCTGCATTTCAGGGGGATTCTTTACTGTTGGAGCCACCAGGAAGCCCTTTAAGAATAATGTTAAGTACTTTTAGTATGGTGATCTCATTTAATGCTCACAGAGCCCATATGAGATATACTGTGCTGATGCTCAGTGCTCAGTAGTGTCCAACTCTTTGTGACCCCATGGACTGTAGCCCACCAGGCTCCTCTATCCCTGGGATTCTCCAGGCAAGAATACTGGAGTAGATTGCCATTTCTTTCTCCAGGGACATATACTATGTCATCCCCATTTACTAAAAAAAAAAAAAAATTCACTGAGGTTCAGAGAGTGAGTTAATTTATTCAAGGTCAGGCCCTAGCAGATGTTTGCAACTGTGGCTCAAATCCAATTCTGTCTGAAAGGAGATTAACACTGTGCCTGGTGCTTAGGAAATACCTAGCAGGCATTACTGCTCATTAATATTCCAGAGGAAAGACAAAGATCTTAGTCATATTTATTAGTTACAGTGAAGTTCTACAATTGCATCAGTTTATATTCTGATTATGCTCCCAAGAACCACATCTAAGGTCACACTTCCAAAAAGCAGATGATTTATACAAGTGAAGAAGTGAGAAAGAAGAAAGAAAAGTGGTATGTGAATTCCCAAAGAGTTCCAAAGAATAGCAAGGAGAGATAAGAAAGCCTTCCTCAGCAAACAATGCAAAGAAATAGAGGAAAACAACAGAATGGGAAAGACTAGAGATCTCTTCAAGAAAATTAGAGATCCCAAGGGAACATTTCATGCAAAGATGGGCTCGATAAAGGACAGAAATGGTATGGACCTAACAGAAGCAGAAGATATTAAGAAGAGGTGGCAAGAATACACAGAAGAACTGTACAAAAAAGATCTTCACGACCCAGATAATCAGGATGGTGTGATCACTCACCTAGAGCCAGACATCTTGGAATATGAAGCCAAGTGGGCCTTAGAAAGCATCACTACGAACAAAGCTGGTGGAGGTGATGGAATTCCAGTTGAACTATTTCAAAATCTGAAAGATGATGCTTTGAAAATACTGCACTCAATATGCCAGTAAATTTGGAAAACTCAACAGTGGCCACAGGACTGGAAAAGGTCAGTTTTCATTCCAATTCCAAAGAAAGGCGATGCCAAAGAATGTTCAAACTACTGCACAATTGCAGTCATCTCACATGCCAGTGAAGTAATGCTCAAAATTCTCCAAGCCAGGCTTCAGCAATATGTGAACCGTGAACTTCCTGATGTTCAAGCTGGTTTTAGAAAAGGCAGAGGAACCAGAGATCAAATTGCCAACATCCGCTGGATCTTGGAAAAAGCAAGAGAGTTTCAGAAAAACATATATTTCTGCTTTATTAACTATGCCAAAGCCTTTGACTGTGTGGATCACAATAAACTGTGGAAAATGATGAAAGAGATAGGAATACCAGACCACCTGACCTGCCTCTTGAGAAACCTTATATGCAGGTCAGGAAGCAACAGTTAGAACTGGATATGGAACAACAGACTGGTTCCAAGTAGGAAAAGGAGTACATCAAGGCTGTATATTGTCACCCTGCTTATTTAACTTATATGCAGAATACATCATGAGAAACGCTGGGCTGGAAGAAGCACAAGCTGGAATCAAGATTGCGGGGAGAAATATCAATAACCTCAGATATGCAGATGACACCACCCTTATGGCAGAAAATGAAGAGGAAAGACCTTCTTGATGAAAGTGAAAGAGGAGAGTGAAAAAGTTGGCCTAAAACTCAACATTGAGAAAATGAAGATCATGGCATCTGGTCCCATCACTTCATGGCAAATAGATGGGGAAACAGTGGAAACAGTGTCAGACTTTATTTTTTTGGGCTCCAAAATCACTGCAGATGGTGACTGCAGCCATGAAATTAAAAGACACTTACTCCTTGGAAGGAAAGTTATGACCAAGATAGATAACATATTCAAAAGCAGAGTCATTACTTTGCCAACAAAGGTCCGTCTAGTCAAGACTTTGGTTTCTCCAGTGGTTATGTATGGATGTGAGAGTTGGACTGTGAAGAAGGCTGAGCACCGAAGAATTGATGCTTTTGAACTGTGGTGTTGGAGAAGACTCTTGAGAGTCCCTTGGACTGCAAGGAGATCCAACCAGTCCATTCTGAAGGAGATCAGCCCTGGGGTTTCTTTGGAAGGAATGATGCTAAAGCTGAAACTCCAGTACTTTGGCTACCTCATGTGAAGAGTTGACTCATTGGAAAAGACTCTGATGCTTGGAGGGATTGGGGGCAGGAGGAGAAGGGGACGACAGAGGATGAGATGGCTGGGTGGCATCACCGACTCAATGGACTTGGGTTTGGGTGGACTCTGGGAGATGGTGATGGACGGAGGCCTTGCGTGCTGTGATTCATGCAGTTGCAAAGAGTCGGACACGACTGAGTGACTGAACTGAACTGAACTGAACTGATGTACATTCCCATTTAAAAGGGACATTGTCCCCCTCTGGCTATCCTCATTTCCTCCTATAGGAAGAAAGACTCATTTTAAAGTGGAGATTGAAATATGTTTTATGTAAAGTCCTCTAATTTTCAAAGAAAGCAACTAATCTTGAAGAGATCATTAAGGTACTGTAGTCCAGTAAATCACTTAAGTAGGTCAAATTTGGCTTGTAGGTCAGAATTTGCCACTTCAGTGGTTTACAGGAATTTCTCCTTTTCCTCAAATAAATCTGTCTCATGTTACCCATTTATTTGTTTGTTTAGTCTAGGAGAGTCTATTAAAGGACCAGATATTAAGCATATTTATCTCCAACTGTTTCTCAAGTGTGTCTTTCCTTTAACCCAGGAAATCATCTTAGTTACATACACAACACACACACACACACACACACACACACACACACACACCCTGTACTGTTTTCTGTCCTTAAAGTTTCTTTTACTTTAAATGTTTTCCTGCTCTTTTTTCATAAATCTTGCACTTTCTTTCAGACTTGGCACCAATAACTCTATTATAAAATGTTTTCTGACCTCTGCATAAAACATTTAAAAATGTTTATAAAACCATCAATTTTTTAAAGCTTTATCTGACTTCCCTATATTAAATACATTCCAGCCCATCCTCTAGACACTTGCTATAGTTTTTTTCCCAAGTAAAGATGAGAGAACATGGGTTATCTATTCACTGTTCCAAAGATGTTTTAATTATGTGAACTTTGCCTCTCTAAATGTCTGTAAAGAACAAATATTTTATTCAGGGTGATCTTGTAGTTTATTGTTCATATCTAAGATGATTTTTGAGAGTAACAGGGACACTGTTAAAAATTAAGCTGAACAATAGCTGTAAACTAGAACAATACTATCCAAGTCAGTTTGTATCATTATTTTAATCGAGTCAGGTATGCATTCTATTCTCTTTCCACTCTCCATCACCACCACAATGCCTGTTCCCCTTTTGAGTGAATAGCTGTCAAATAATAAATTAAGAAGGAATGAGACAGCCAATAGTAGCAAAATAACCTTAAGCAACAAAATACAACCAACAAAATGTATTTCAGTAAACTTGGTACAAAGTAAGTGTAACTGAAATCTAGGTCCCATACCAACTTCATAATCATTGTCAAGCCTCTATCAGCAGCCTCATGCCTTCTATTTCACAATCTATGCATTCTTTGTAGTCTGTCACTTTGCCACTTGGTATTACAATCTACAAGGTGCTTTTGCTTAATCAGAGTTACTTAAGTCTGACATCGCCACCTCATGCTGTCCTGTGTTCTGTCCTTGGTTCTCAGCAGTCAGCCTCTGTATCCCCTACTTAAATTTAATCTGCTTGGCTCATCCCACTTTAGTTCCTCAGGGAGGATATCTTTAGGTATCATGCTTTCATTTGCCCACAGAATAGTTGATTTTGACAGAATATTTTCTATGTCCTTAACTTTTAACCTCTCTGTTAAGAATTTGCCCCTGCTCATAATACAAGATGCCAAGGCCCAAAGCTTATACTGTTGACAATTCTCAAGGAGATGGATTCCTTAATTATGAGAGGTTGATGTCTCTGGCCTTAAAGAACTGTATGGTGCCCTTGCATTCATTCCCATCCTTATTATTACCACTGGCACTGCTGTAGCCACTCACTCCATTATCTGTAGCTAGACTTTTGTCAACATTTCCATCTGACTAATGTTTTGAAAACATAAATCAGACATTCCTTCCTGTTTAAAATTTTTTAATGGCTACACAGTCATAAATTTAAAATTGTAGAGTTACATTTAAAGCAATTTGCACCCAGATTACCTGCCAGCTTCATCCCTCACTATTCAGTTGCATACATCTAGTCATCTAACTACTGTCCTGAGAAGACATTGGCCATTCACATTTCCAGTTCTTTTGCAAACTTTTTTCCATGTTCCTAGTATGTTTATGTCCACATTAAAAAAAATCCATAATTCTTAGTCATTTTCCAAAGCCCAGGTCAAATGATACTTTCATTACTGATGAACTTCTAGACAGAATAGTCATTTTCATATCTGCAACTCCCTGATACTACGTGTGTGTTGTATAGAATGGCTATATAACCTAGTTTGCCCAAGACAGTTCTGATTTATGCCTCTTTTCTGGGCATCCTGACTAGTTTGCCATTTGGGCTGTATTTTCCATTTTTAACAAAGTATCATTATTAATATTTCTGTTAAAATAACAGATATATTTATTAGCTGTATCTTTGTATTTGATCTCATCGGAGAAGGCAATGGCACCCCACTCCAGTACTCTTGCCTGGAAAATCCCATAGATAGAGGAGCCTGGTGGGCTGCAGTCCATGGGGTCGCTAACAGTCGGGCACGACTGAGCGACTTCACTTTCACTTTTCACTTTCACGCATTGCAGAAGGAAGTGGCAACCCACTCCAGTGTTCTTGCCTGGAGAATCGCAGGGGCGGGGGAGCCTGGTGGGCTGCCGTCTATGGGGTCGCACAGACTTGGACACGACTGAAGCGACTTAGCAGCAGCAGCAGCAGAAGCAGCAGTAGTGTGTGAGGTACATTCTCAATGCTCAGAGTAATTATAATACCTGATTAATTTTGCAAGATGAATATACTGCAAACCCATCTCTATTTTCCAGTCTTTTGTGGATTTCAGATAACTTAAACTTTCTTTTCATGAGTAACATATCGGTCACTTGAGGACAAAATAAAAATATTCTCAGATATTAATGTCTAACCCATTCTGACCTTGGAATATAGTGGGAGAAGTATTTGATGCTGTTGCCTTGCCAGTTCTTTTGTATAACAGCAAGTTATATCATAATCTATGGTTTGAAAGATACATAAAGCTGTCAGGCCATGAGCTAGCCAGATAAGTGAGAAATATGTATTCTTGAAATACACACAGAAGTAGAAGTTGAACAGATGGGCTATAAAGCTATAGTCTGAATGTCTTTGCCATGAAAGTGTTTGTTATTTATTTTATGAGGTAAATTAACAATAATTTACTTTATCATAGAAATATTATTTTATTATTTTAAAATAGATGTTTATGGTAGTTGTGGCCTTATTTAAACTCCACATTTAAGGAGAAAGTATAAACTGAATATTCATTTCTTAAGAAAGCTAATTACACCATGACCCATGACGTACAAAAGAAAGTTCACCTGAAGGTTGCAGTGAGGAAGAGCCCAAGCCGAGATTAAGAAGGAGGTCAGAGAAACTTATTATTGTGAAAGTTGAAATTGAGCTCAAAAGGATAGCAGGAAGGGATCTAGAAGAATATTGTTTTTTATAATTTGTGAATCAAAGCATCTTAGTACATCCAGAAACACATTTTAAACAAGCAAGGAATCCCACATGATCCCACTCAATAAAACATATTTAGGTAAGTGGTAAAAATAATTTTAGTGGGTAAATTATGTATGGATTGGTTATTTTTATGTACAATCAAGTAATTAGTAGAATACAGAACTAAATGAAACTTTCTTGGCTTCTGTGTTATATTAACATTTTGTAAGGTATGGTGGGGCTCATTTTATACTCTAAAATATGAAACATAATTAAATGGTGATTGGGAGTCATAATACACTGATAAAATCTGTCATTTTATATTACCTGATTAATTAAATAATGTAGTTGATTTTTTTAAAGTATCTAACTACTATAGGCATGTTCTTTTTGTTTGAATGTCTCCTTAAAAAAAAAAATGATTGTTTGAATTGTTTCCTAAATAAAATTTCTCCCTGGTTTTAGATTTATCCTGGAGACTCTGATATCATTGGTATTAATAGACCAATTTTTCCTAATAACATGTTAACCTCAGGTGAAACATGGGATATTTTGATTGAGAATTTAATATATATGATATTAAAACATGAGATTTAGACCTAATAGTATATTAATATTTTAAGATGCTGATCCTTGGTATTTTTCTTTTAGGAACAAATTGTCTACAAATTTTAATATGATTAGCTGTTGAAATACCTATTTGGATTAACTCTATGGTTCTTAGACTTTTGTTATCTACATACTAAGGATTTTGTACAACTTGTTTGAAATGTCTGCTAATCATCATGCTTTTTACATTTTAATGTGCTAATCATCAAAAATCCCAATAACTTCTCAATTAAAACTAAAAGAAAATTAATGCTGAAAATGCACCTGGCACACAATATATGTTAACATATATGGGGATCATAGTGATATCATTAACCATGTGAAAACTATAAGACATAAATCTGTTTAAAAAAAAAAAAACATGATTTTTCACCTAGAACAAATGAAAACTCTACTGAACTAATTTTGTCACTTAGTTCTAAATTCTCTTCTACATGTGTGGAAAGTGTTAACATGCCAGCTTCCTTAGCAGAAGAACGTCCCAAATAACAATTTTAAATTTACTTAGACTTTTTTTTTTTTTTTTTTTAATGGTCCAGCATATGTGTTTCTGGGCTTCCCTGGTAGCTCAGCTGGTAAAGTATCCACCTGCAATGCAGGAGATCCTAATTTGATTCCTGTGTCGAGAAGATCCCCTGGAGAAGGGATGGGCTACCCACTCCAGTATTCTTGGGCTTCCCTGGTGGCTCAGATATTAAAGAGTTGCCTGTAGTTCAGGAGATCTGGACCACAGATCTTTCCGAGATTGGAAAGATCACGTGGAGGACATGGCAACTCACTTCTGTGTTCTTGCCTGGAGAATCCCCATGGACAGAGGAGCCTGGTGGGCTACAGTCCATGGGTCACAGAGGACCATGTGCATTTGAAAAGATAAGAATGTACACTTGCCATTATTTGGAATTAAATACCAATGAGATACACTTGGTTGATAACACTATGCCTGAAGTGTTCTATATTATTATTGATATTTGTCTACTTATTTTTTAATCTACTAATTAAAACCATATTGATAATCAGTTTTTATTGGACCCATCTGTGCATTCCACCATCATTTTCCCCCTCTATTTAATTATTAGTTAAACATTTTGGAGGTGGGGGTGTACTTGCTCTAATATTAATAACATACATTTTTTAATCAAAATCTACTATCAAATTCTATTACACAACCTCACATATAATGTAAGAACCTTACAATAATGTACTTCTTTACTTTGGAAAATTGTTTTCACAAATCTTACTTCTATTTATGTTAACAGCATATAACTTTTTTTTTAAACTTTTAAGCAAACAATTATCTTTTAAATATTTTTAAAAATGAGACAAAAAACATATATTAAAATTATAGTATTAAGGATAAACTGTTTTGTGATAATAGTACAAATATAAATTTGGGTGACATACAACTTCATGACAAAAACAAAGCTCTTATTAAATTAGAAAAAGATAATACAATTTGAATTGGTTGTGGAATACATATGATTCATAACTTCAACCAAATAATTCTATCAAAATAAAACTATCATTAAAATTTACAAATATTTTTATGTATAGCAAAATAATTGAATAACCTTTTCTTTATGTATGACAAAGAAATGCTGATTTGAAAATAAATATATAAATTTTAGTATATCAGTACTAGTTTCTGCTTTTGCTGCTCATTGTCATTCAGACTTAGGAAAGTTTGTATCTGAAGCACTGTTTTTCATACACAACCAAAATTGAAATATTTCAAAAAAACATAATCTAAGACAATTTCGTAAGTTTTATATTGTGAAAAATTTTTATCAAATAAAGGTGTCCAAAAAGAAGTAAAGATTTAATATCTGTGAAAATACTTAAGCTGAAATATTTACACATTGTTTTATGACAGAAGATCAAATTGAAACTTTCCTCTATTTCAAAGAACTAGCTCTATGCTTACTGGATACCTCAATACCTATAAAGAGAAAACTTTCTCAATTAAAAATATTATAGCTTGTGGAGACATTTGTTGACATACCAACAATTTAAAATATATTGGAAATAGCTTTAACAATACCAATAAAAATAAGAATATATTGAAAACCATATACTTAAGAAAAGAGTAAAATGGCATTTGTGGTGGTGGTGGTTTAGTTACTAAGTCATGCCCAACTCTTTGTGACCCCATGGACTATAGCCCACCAGGCTCCTCTGTCCATGGAATTTTCCAAGCAAGAATACTGGAGTGGGTTGAGTAAAATGACATTGCTGCCAAAGTCTGCCAAGTCGCTTCAGTCGTGTCCGACTCTGTGCGACCCCATGGACTGCAGCCTACCAGGTTTCTCTGTCCATGGGATTCTCCAGGCAAGAACACTGAAGTGGGTTGCCATTTCCTTCTCCAATGCATGAAAGTGGAAAGTGAAAGTGAAGTCACTCAGTCGTGTCTGACTCTTAGCGACCCCTTGGACTGCAGCCTACCAGGCTCCTCCATCCATGGGATTTTCCGGGCAACAGTAATGGAGTGGGGTGCCATTGCCTTCTCCCTAATGACATTAAATATGTCTAAAAAATCAAATTAAAGAATGTACACATGTACCACAAGTGATTATTTTGCTTCTCTTATTTTTAATGTTTAATTAATTCATATAAAGAGGATGTTTTTGTGTGAATAGATATATGGCATTTTAACTTTTTATAAATTATTTTAAGTAATTTTTGTATAGATAACTATTTTGAAAAGTTCATCTATGTAAAATTATAAATCAATACATATTTTAATTATATAATATAAATCACTTTTAGCTTTTTATTTCATGCCCACAATTTTTCACTTTGTATGACAAATGTTACCTGATTTTAATAAGCATTTTATTATATTAAAGACATATACATATCTGCTATCCCTCTTAGATTATGTTCCTTTGATGGACAAGATGTTATCCTGTTAATATTTATATAACCAGAACTTGGCATTACACCTGGTAGTTAGTAAATGTTAAGTGAATCTGTATTGAAATTTTCTATAATATAACATTAGAAACACACTGGTATTATGTGCTATCAGTCAGAACTATGTAAAATATTTGTATGTTTCTTTATCTTTTTTTTGCTAATTAATTCTGTTAATCTCCAAATATTGGAATTCAACTCAAATTAGACTTTTATATAATCTTTTATAAAGAAACCACCTGCAATGCAGGAGACCTCGGGTTGATTCCTGGGTCAGGAACATCGCCTGTAGCAGACCATGGCAACCTACTCCAGTATTATTACCTGAAGAATCTCCATGGACAGAGGAGCCTGGAAGGCTACAGTCCATGGGGTCTCAAGGAGTTGGACACAACTGAGCTACTAAGCACAGCACATAATCTTTTATAATCTTGGATATAAAGTCAATTTCCTGTATAGATAGGTACCTTTGACAGTCTTCAACCTAACAGGACTGTTGATTTAAAAATCATTAGACCAGTGATTTTATCCTCACTTTGTAGCACAAGAATTGATGGTGGTATGGAGGTGTTATTGTTCAGTTGCTAAGTCGTGTCTGAGTCTTAGCAACCCCATGGAGTACAGCACGCCAGGCCTCCCTGTTCCGATCTCCTGAAGTTTGCCCATTTCCATGTCCATTGAGCCGGTGGTGCCATCCAACCATCTGATCCTTTTCTGCCCTCTTCTCCTTTTGCCTAAAATCTTTCCCAGCACCAGGATCTTTTCCAATGGGTCAGTTGTTGGCATCAGGTGGCCAAAGTATTGGAGCTTCAGCTTCATTATCAGTCCTTCCAGTGAATATTCAGGGTCATCTTATTAAAATGTATCTCCAATACCAAGCATACTTGGCTTATAGTGGGTTTACGACAATTACCTGGTGAACAAATGAGTAAATATGTATTTTTAACATTATGTTTATATAAAGTACTTGGAAGTATACTAGAACACTAGCTTTGAGGTTTCTTTTGCATCCCATGTATGGAATATCTCTGTCATCTTGTCATCTACTATAACCTTATTTGCCATATCATTAAGGTGTTTCCGAATCATAATGAAATTCTAAAGATAGCCACATTGCTGAGTAGCTGGCAGAGTGTAGGCCTAATAATGATGTTGAACTTTCTTTATAAAATTGATGGACCTCATACACAGCAAGGACTCAATCAAGGGCAGAACTCTCCAGGGTGAAATCCACCTCTAGGTTACCATCTGCATTTCAAATATTTTTTGATTGATTTGATTCTCGATGAGATTTCCTTCCAGGTTAAATATTCCTACTACCCAGGTTGATTTCCTTATTGATAGTGAAGTGGAGAATATAGTGTCATTTCTTAGTCTATACAAAAGTATAAAGCAATAAAACTGAAGAGGACAGTATAAGGCCTTGTGAATGCCAAATTTGGACCATGACCTTGCTGAAGTTTCTTGACATATTGCAGCAAAAATACAACTACTTCTTAAAGTACACAGTGAATAGTAAAATCTACTGGTCTTTATCTTAGAATTGACATTTTCATATCATATAATTTTCAATTATGCAATGTAATTGTTAGAATAATACTTTAAGATTTTTTCTAATACTAAATCAGTCAGGTAAATGATCACTATGTCAGTTTTACTGATGAGGCAGACAAAATTCAGGAAACTAAGGCAATCTGATCAGTGTCCCTTTCTCACTGCAGTGCAATTCTTCTGCTTTTGATAGTATTATTTATCCAATTATATCAAATCTGAGGCTTTTCAAAAGTTCTTGAGATAAACAAGTTTATACCAAGAAATCAGCTTTCTGAACAGAAAGGACACACAAGAACTTTTAAGTGATTTTAGTGTATTTTTTCTTTGTTGTACAAAAAAATGCCATAAGAAAACTGGAGTATTAATTAGGCCAAGGTAACCACGATGGTAATTCAAATGTTATCTCTGAAATATCATCCATAATATATTTGAAACATGTGCATGTGTTAGTTAGGACTGTTTTTTAGGTGAAATGCACATTTCTAATTAAATTAGATGAAAACAAATATAACATGAGAAGTCAGAAGTATATTTGCAGTACTGATGAGTTATAAAAATGATGATAACTCAGTCATTTTCTGTAGTATTTAGTGCTATCTATATTGTTCTAAGAATGGCCTCAGGTTATCCAGATAGAGTAATACAAATTAAAATGCAACATAAATGTTGTTACTGCACTTGGAGTAAATGTTTCCCAGTATGAAACAAATCCTAAATTATAAATAAAGCTTAAGCATACACTGAAATGACTAGTTATAGTTTCATTCATTCATTCATTTCACACATATTTACTTGAAGAACTATTTTTAACTCTTATGAAAGATTCTCTTCAATGTCTTATATATGAGGACTGTCTATCCGTAGAGTGTAGCAAAGCCTGATTTGATAAGGTTCCATGTTGCTTAACAATAAATGCATTTAACTCTTTCAGTGGATTTAGACTATGGGTAAAGACTGAAAACATTGTAAAAACAATTCCTAAGTAATACTAGTATAAACTTTCCTCACTTGAATATAAATTCTTTTTTAACATAGCCCCTTCCAAAGCATCTTTAATTACATACAAAGACATATATATATATATATATATATATATGTAATTAGCATAAATGTATATGGCTGATAAAATTGGAGACAGTTGTATAGATATGTCCCTCAGAACAGATGCTTAATATGTGTTCTACTAAAGAAAGGAAGGGAATGAGAAAACAGTTGGAAGAGGATAGGGATGTAATGAAGAGTTTGTTTATTTAAGATGGAAGTTATAAGTCATATTTGTATGTTACTGGTTGTGACCCAGTACAGAAGGAAAACCTAGTGAATTAGAAGAGATGAAAAATGTTTAGGAATAAAGTCCTTTCAACACAAGAACTAGGGTTAGCCTTACGTAGAGCAAGGGCATCTTCTTTATTGCAACAGGAGAGAAAGCAGAGAATGTGGATACAGATTCCAGAGGTGAGGATGTGCCTACTTTACTGCTTCTATTCTCTTAAAGAACCGTAAGGAAGAAATTTGTAAAAAAAAAAAAAAAAAAAGGGAGAGAGCAGGAAGAAGAGAGAGAATGAGAAAAACAATTGAAGGGAAATGTCCTTGTTACTACAATTACTTAATACCATTTGGCACATACATGGCTAAATTTGGCATTCTGTGTGATGTGCTATCGCTTCAGTTGTGTCTAACTCTTTGCGACTCCATGGGCTGTAGCCTGCTAGACTCCTCGGTCTGTAGCATTCTCCAGGCAAGAATCCTGGAGTGGGTTGCTGGTTCCTCCTCCAGGGAATCTTCCAGATCCAGGGACTAAACCCACATCTCTTACTCTTATGTCTGCTTCATTGGCAGGCAGGCAGATTGTTTACCACTAGCGCCACCCGTGAAGCCCAAATTCAGCATATATCAGGTTAAATTTTATTTTTATTACTTCTAATAATACCTACAAAATAACCTTGAGTCTTTCTTTTTTGTTTCCCTTTATAGTGAAATATCAGGAACAAGAAATGAGTTATAAACTGCTCTTGCCTTTCTGTTTCGAGCTAGTTCTAACTTTTTCGGCCCAGTTCTTTCATTAAGAAACAACTGTCAAAGTTCCATTCGTAGGGCATGCCTTTTTATTGTTTTATCTGGTAATGTGGTAGATTTGTAATGAGACAGTATACTCTAATACTTAGGAGCCCTGCTGTTTCTTGAGTTCAAATTCCACATCTGCTAAGAATAAGCACATAATATGACGGGAAGCTTGTATTGCTCATTTAAAATAGGGATGATAATACTTAATAAGAATTTGTGTTTTAGTCTAAGAGTATATAAACTTAGCTTCTAGTAAAGTGTTTTGTATAGTATATGCTCTCAATAGAGACAGTAATCATTATCATCATTATTTTATTCATATCTATTCTAATTGTCATTCGTGTTGCATATAGTTGTTCAACATATATCTCTTTCTTAGATAAACAGACTTTTTTTCAGTTTGACACAATGTATACCAGTGGAATCCTGTGAATAAGACTACATTGTTAATATCTGTGCAATTTAAGTAAGAAATTAATATATTTAAAGTTAAGTGTTATTAAATATGTAGGTTTTTTGATTTCTCCTGTAGGGATGATAGGCAAGTAAGGTAGTTTTTTTTTTTTTTTCTGATTTTATAATGACATTTAAGGAGTAATGGCACCCCACTCCAGTACTCTTGCCTGGAAAATCCCATGGATGGAGGAGCTTGGTAGGCTGTAGTCCATGGTGTCGCCAAGAGTCGGACACGACTGAAGAGACTTAGCAGCAGCAGCAGCAACATATTTTAGAAATTCCCATTGAAGTCATGATTTCACTTGCACTCCATGCTATGGTTCACACTCTCAGTATATTTTATTACAAAGTTTCTATCATTTTTACTTAAGAAATGTCCCTCAGTTATGGTCTCATGTGTGCATAGGGCACTTTGTCCACTTTAAACAGCTATGTGATATAGAGCAGGGTTATCTTTTTTAAGCCTCAATTTTCTCATTGGAAAACTATGGGTAATAATAGAGTCCAGATTTCTTGTGAATGCAATGAGAATCAGCGCATAGTGCAAGTGTTTAAAAGATAGTAAGTCTCCAGTAAATATTACATATTGCTTTACTAATCACATTCTCTTCTATTTATATACCTTTTCCCTGTGACTATTACAGTTTCTATTGAAAAATCAACTGGTCTAAGAGCTGTGAAACACATGGTAATTCCTATTCTTTACTAACCAAAATATGAATGTCCATTCCTTTTGGGGAGAAAGACAAAGAAAGGAAGTTATTTTTTTGTTGTCAATTTCATTAGGCTTTGAAAGTTAAATCCAAGCTTTATTTAGATAGGATAGAATTTAAGCCTATTATATGCACTTTCTAGAATGTTCCTTTCTTTATATCATTGCAGATGAGGCAAGGTTGTTAAGAACTTTTATCTCTTAGATTTGTGCTTACCTTACATATTTTTAAGAAAAATCAAGAATATCATACTTAAACCTAATAGAAAAAATGCAGATATTCATTTCAGCAATCAAAATTTGAAGTAATTTTAACTGAAGAAATTAATAAAATAAATATAAATTATCTATGTTAATAATTTGGTGGCAAACATATTATTTCTAATGTGTAGCTTTTTAGATTTTATATATATAAAATAGTTGATAAGTTAAAATACTTGGTAGCAAAAAACACCCTGTGTTTTTATATATATATATGTATATATATATATATATATATATATATAACAGCAAAAATAAAAGCAAATGAGAATTATTTATCATGAGAATTTATGTTCCATAAAATTAAACAATAAATGTCAAATGAAGATTCTTAACCTATTTTTACACATGTGCCTAATACTTACTGTTTTCTAATATAATTGCTTTTAAATCACGCTAATTTTGTGGGATTATTTCAGCCCATGGCATTTTAAATGGTTATTTATTTTCTTTAATGTCTATAGCTTTTGTTTTAATACATAAAACAAAAATGATTGATGCCAAAATAAATGTTTTTTTGCCTACCCACAAACACAGTGAATAACCAGTATAGAGATTAAACTTTGAATAAGTAAAGAAAATAAGACAATAGCATTCACAGCAAGTAATTGTTTCTGTGTATATTTAGCTAATTGCCTTTAGAATTGAAGTAATTCCAAGAAGAAAAATATTTGGTCTTTTACTAAACCCTATCGTTCTCTATATTGTTTTAAAATCTTATTCCTAATTTATTTATTAATTAAGAGAAAAGACATAGTACACTTTTACCACATCTCTTCCTTCAAGTCAACCAGCCCCAAAGGCAAATGAATATTTTTACATTTTTAGCTGTCATATGCGGAGAAGGCAATGGCAACCCACTCCAGTACTCTTGCCTGGAAAATCCCGTGGACAGAGGAGCCTGGTAGGCTGCAGTCCATGGGGTCGCTAGAGTCGGACACGACTGAGCGACTTCACTTTCACTTTTAACTTTCTTGCATTGGAGAAGGTAATTGCAACCCACTCGAGTGTTCTTGCCTGGAGAATCCCAGGGACGGGGGAACCTGGTGGGCTGCCATCTATGGGGTCGCACAGAGTCGGACACGACTGAAGCAACTTAGCAGCAGCAGCAGCTGTCATATTGAAGCCTTCTGATTTTAGTTACTAGGTTCCAATTTAAATCTTTAAGTATAGTAACTCTGATGATAGGGCCCAAACATCTTTTTTCTCTCAAATACTGGTAAGCCACAGTTATACTAACTGCATTCAATATTTGTGTAACATTGCTGTATGTACATTTTTACTTTTGAGAATGCTCATACTAAGCTTCAAGTTTTTTGCAGATGCAAGAGTCCAGCACATAGGAAGCCTCAACAACAATGACAAAAACAACAACAAAATTAACTGTTTTCATTATCTTTTATATCATTCTGCTTTTCAGTTTGAAAGCTGTAGCACATTTTACATTTATATCACTCCTTTCCAATAAAAACTTGCTTAGTGTAAATCTTATATGTAGAACATCCCAATCCACTTTTATATTGTAAAGCCAGTTGATAGATCAGTTTTAGTGTTAGTGGAAACCATCCCAGAGCAATTCAAGAAAAACTTAATAACTGAGTTTATCACAAAAATTTACCAAAAAAGTGTCTATCAATATTAAAAGATTGTAATTGCCAGACCCTGTAATCCCTGATGGATGTTCTGCTAAGGACCACTGATAGGTATTAGAGAACAAATCCACTTGGCAATTGGAACCATGCCCCTGCCCCCCTTCCCTCCATATTCTCCCATATGAGTTTGATTTTTATTCTATTATCAGCTAAAAATAACTCAAAAAATCATTTGAATATTTTAAAATAGACATGTTTATGCATACTATAGCATTTCTGTTTAAGGATATACTCTGTATTTTTAATAATTTCTTAATGAGTTTTATTATATTTAACTGAGAAAGAAATTGTACCTCAAGAACAGTTAACAGGTAGAAGAGGACATTCTCCTGTATCATTTAAAACTTTGACTTCTGAAATCAGACTAACTGGGGTGTAAACCTTGGTTCTGCACTCTGATTTCTGTAATATTGAAAAAGTTACTTAATCTTCCTAAACTTTAGTTTTTTCACCTCTAAAATATTTAAGAACAGTAATGGCACTTGACTGATTGGGTTGTTAGTAGAATGAAATGAATTATACATGTTAAGTCCTTGTCCGTGGCTATTGCTCAGAAATGCTAGTTTATCAGTACAATGAAGCAACTGTAAGATTGCTGATGATGTATATAATGATCCCTGGTTTTAATTTAAGTGATAGGTAAAATGACATTTGTAGTCTACATTTTGTAATCTTTTTAAAAAGTAACACTGTAAAAATAACTTTCTTTCACTCTTTCCAAGAAGATATATAAAACAATTTGTTCTATTCATTTTGTGTATGTTATATATGTGTGTGCATATACATATTGGAGAAGGCAATGGCACCCCACTCCAGTACTCTTGCCTGGAAAATCCCATGGACGGAGGAGCCTGGTAGGCTGCAGTCCATGGGGTCGCTAAGAGTCAGACACGACTGAGTGACTTCACTTTCACTTTTCACTTTCATGCATTGGAGAAGGAAATGGCAACCCACTCCAGTGTTCTTGCCTGGAGAATCCCAGGGACGGGGGAGCCTGGTGGGCTGCCATCTATGGGGTCGCACAGAGTCGGACACGACTGAAATGACTTAGCAGCAGCATATACATATATGTGTGTGTGTGATTATGTGTGTGTGAGTGTATATATATATATGAAATCATTTTTTGTAATTTCAGCTTTTATGCATACCACAGGATTAGAGTGTTTGTTATTTTTTAAATTGATATAGTTCTCTTGATTCCCAAATGACTTGGAGAGTCGAAACCTTACAATATTTGTGTGAGATCCTCTGGTTTCTTTCTTGTGTATGTATGTGTATTAAACAGATGAGCTACAAAAAGAATGCCTGGTGTATTAAAACAGATTGATTGGTATATTGATGAAACTATGTATCTATGTATGTATGTATCTATCTATAGATACCTACCTACCTGTGTACCTGGTTATTAACCTACTAGGGATATATGCAACAGAATCTCTTCATAGGTGCCACCACTACACAGTGTGAACAATTCAAAGTCTCTTCAGTTTTGTGTCTGCTTATTTCCCCTTTGTATTCCTAGCACCCAACACAATGCCTGGAATATATTAAGTTAGTGAATAAATGAATAAATACTAGTTGTGTGTCTGTAATGCAGCAATTTGTGTACTTTAATATGCAGTTTAAAAAATAATGTATACAAGTACTGAAGCCTACATTTATGAATATAGTTTAATAATAGCTTAAATGAAAAAGTTAATACTTTCTTTGTCTTGATACTTAATTATCATATGCTTTAGAGTAAATCTGCTTTCTTTTTTTTTTTGTAAGAATCTTCCCAGCATTTGGTGTTATCATATATATATATATACATTTTATTTTAGCTAACTTGATAGGTATCTCATTGTGGTTTTAATTTGCATTTCTTTAATGGTTAATGATGCTGAACATTTTTCATGTGCCATCAGGTATCCCCTTTATTGAAATGTTTTTTGCCCATTTTGTAGTTGGATTTTTTCTTCTTTTTTTTCCCCCCAGTTCTAAGAGTTTTTCATATATTCTACATACCAGTACTTTGTGGTATATAGGCCAAGCAAATATATTCTTCTAGTTTGCAGCTGTCTTTTCATCCTCTTCACAATGTCTCTCACGGGGCATCAAAATAATGAATTTTGAGTAGATTTATTATTTAGCTACTAAAATGTCATGTTACTGCTTGAAGCAAGGTAACAAATTATTTATGAAAAAGCAATTTAAAAGTATTTATTTTGCAGGTATTTAAAAATTAGCAATATTTTTTCAAATATCAAATTGAGGTATTGTTGATTTACAATGTTATATTAATTTCAGATGTACAGCATAGATAATTTTTATATATTATATATGCAATATGTGTGCGTGCTCAGTCATGTCCAATTCTTTGTGACCCTTTGGACTGTAGCCTACCAGGCTCTTCTGCCCAATGGATTTTCCAGGCAAGAATAGTGGAGTAGGTAGCCATTTGCTCTTCCAAAGGATCTTACTGACACAAGGATTGAACTCACATCTCTAGCATTGCAGTCGGATTCTTTAAATGCTGAGCCATCAGGGAATTATACCTCATTTAAAAAGCAACAAGGATATATTTGTATAGCAAAGGGAATTATGACCCAGGCATTTTTAAGTTATTTTTTTAAAGATGTAGAAGCATCTCAAAGATGAGGTCTGGAACTTTGAAAGTGATTTTGGTTGGCATCAAAACTAAAAGTTTGTTTCTATTTGTTCATAGGTTCTGTTGCCACTGCGTGTCGTGACCCAGGGGTTCCCATGAACGGAACTCGAAATGGAGATGGACGAGAACCTGGAGACACTGTGGTTTTTCAGTGTGACCCAGGATATGAACTTCAAGGAGAGGAAAGAATAACCTGCATTCAGGTAGAAAATCGATACTTCTGGCAGCCCAGCCCACCAGTTTGTATAGGTATGAATTTAGAACAATTAAAATTTTATGCAACTGTGAAATGATGGTTAAAAACTAGTTTCAGTGTTATTAAGAACGTTATTCTAGAATAGGTTCTAGATCTCAGAGGTCTATGACCTTCCAAAAAATGCACAAAATTGTAAATCATTATTTTTCCCCTGAGGAGAGAGTGGGTCTATAATTTCATTATATGCTTAGTGGTTTTAACACTCTTTTAAAAAAGTTAAGAATCAAAGTTCTTGAAAAACCTTCATCTTGCCTTATCTGCTACGTTGTTGTTCACTGTTGTTCAGTCACTAAGTTGTGTCCAACTCTGTGTGACCCCATGGACTACAGTACACCAGGCTTCCCTGTTTTTCACTATCTCCTGGAGTTTGCTCAAACTCATGTCCATTGAGTCATTGATGCCATTCAACCATCTCATCCTATGTCACCCTCTTCTCCTCCTGCCCTCAATCTTTCCAGAATCAGGGTCTTTTCCAATGAGTAGACTCTTTGCATCAAGTGGCCAGAGTATGAGGCTGCCAAAGTATATATTATCTGCCAAACAAATGTAGTTATCCAACACTTTTAAAATTTAAAGAACAGATTCAGACACTGTATTTGAAATGGGTCATATTTATCTTGCCTCTCTAATGGCTATTTCTTCTAAGAAAGAAAGTTGTATCAGAATTTAAATTTGAGTTTTAGGGCTTTGATTTTTCCTTCAATCCATGTATTCCAGATCAGTTTTTATTTTGATGATCTAAGGATTTGCAACCACTTGGTTCATACTTCCAACTCTCTGTCTTTTGCTTCCATGCCCTGTTCTTGAATCTTCAGGTTAAACTCTTGAAAATCAAGACACACATTATTTCTTTACCAAGTGTGAGAAAAACTTTATACCACCTTTAGAATGAAAATAGTGAGAAAATATGCTGTGTAATCTTAACAAAAAAAGATCTCATCATTAAGGTTCTTACATTCAACTAATTCAGTCTCAAACCTGTGGTTCAAGAGCTTTTAAATTGGTGTCATCTAGAATATGTAATACATTTTGACTGAAATTTGTATTGTCTACTCAAAACTTTATTTATATGCATATCCTTTCCTTTGGTACACTGTAAGCAAGTAGAGAGAAGATTCCATTTCTTGTTCATTGTATTTCTTCTAGAATGCAAATTTAGCACATTCAGGAGAGAAAGACTTATTTTTGTTCTCTTATATCTAACTCATAAATACATTTTCACTAATTATTTCACAGAGTCACATGATAATAGGGAATGAGTGTTTAGTACTTAAGCACTCAATTATTCAGATTTATTTTATTCATTTTATATTTCTTATGCATGAGATGGAAACTCAAATTCATAAGTGTGTCCTACACATTGTTATAGACATGGAGGATTTAGCATTAAAATAATATAGAAGAGTTCTCTGTTTTTGTGAACCTACTCCTAGTAAAGTGAAAACTAAACAGTCTGGATTTTCATATCACATATTTTGCATTTTATAGTTTGGAATTAACAAAAAGCACTCAATATGGAAAATGAAACATATCTAAAGACTCAAACCAGCCAGGGTTTGACTTCTAGGTATTTCTAGACTTCTGTAGAAAATGGGACAGATGATAAGGACAAAGCTTATTAAAGAGGCTGAAAAAAATGCACAGAATAAGTACATACCTTGAGCCACTTCAGATTTAGCCATATTTCCCTTTACAATTTATTATTTCCATTTATACCTATGTTGCTCACTATGCATGTATCACTGAAAGATTCTAAATAATCAGATATCTATTACTTTGCATTTTATTATAACTTCACTCATAAATGCAGACAAAAAATACAAGGAAAAAATGCTTTCAAAGGAAAGACTGAAACAGTGAAATGTTCATTTATTTGTGTACTGCACAGATTATCTAGAAAATGCCAATTAAACAAAAATACCACATTCCAATTAATTGGAATCTGGCTGAGCATCTTGTAAAGGGCATCTGTGTAAAGAGAAAATGACAGAACTTCAGAAACTTACTTGGAATTTCTTGATTTATTGTGATTTTTTTTCAATTTATTTAATTTTTAAACTTTACATAATTGTATTAGTTTTGCCAAATATCAAAATGAATCCGCCACAGGTATACATGTGTTCCCCATCCTGAACCCTCCTCCCTCCTCCCTCCCCATACCATTCCTCTGGGTCGTCCCAGTGCACTAGCCCCAAGCATCCAGTATCGTGCATCGAACCTGGACTGGCATCTCGTTTCATACATGGTATTTTACATGTTTCAATGCCATTCTCCCAAATCTTCCCACCCTCTCCCTCTCCCATAGAGTCCATAAGACTGTTCTATACATCAGTGTCTCTTTTGCTGTCTCGTACACAGGGTTATTGTTACCATCTTTCTAAATTCCATATATATGCGTTAGTATACTGTATTGGTGTTTTTCCTTCTGGCTTGCTTCACTCTGTATAATAGGCTCCAGTTTCATCCACCTCATTAGAACTGATTCAAATGTTTTCTTTTTAATGGCTGAGTAATACTCCATTGTGTATATGTACCACAGCTTTCTTATCCATTCATCTGCTGATGGACATCTAGGTTGCTTCCATGTCCTGGCTATTATAAACAGTGCTGCGATGAACATTGGGGTACACGTGTCTCTTTCCCTTCTGGTTTCCTCAGTGTGTATGCCCAGCAGTGGGATTGCTGGATCATAAGGCAGTTCTATTTCCAGTTTTTTAAGGAATCTCCACACTGTTCTCCATAGTGGCTGTACTAGTTTGCATCCCCACCAACAGTGTAAGAGGGTTCCTTTTTCTCCACACCCTCTCCAGCATTTATTATTTGTAGACTTTTGGGTCGCAGCCATTCTGACTGGTGTGAAATGGTACCTCATAGTGGTTTTGATTTGCATTTCTCTGATAATGAGTGATGTTGAGCATCTTTTCATGTGTTTTTTTATTATAATTACTAGAAAGGCTATAGTATATCAAATGTTATGTTGAGAATTCTGAAATATTGAACAGCTTTACACTGAAATTCTAGAAACACAAAAATATGAAGCATAAAAGACTAAATCAGTTCAGTTCAATTCAGTTCAGTCACTCAGTCGTGTCAGACTCTTTGTGACCCCATGAATCGCAGCATGCCAGGCCTCCCTGTCCATCATCAACTCCTGGAGTTCACTCAAACTCACGTCCATCGAGTCAGTGATGCCATCCAACCATCTCATCCTCTGTCATACCCTTTTCCTCCTGCCCCCAATCCCTCCCAGCATCAGAGTCTAAATAGGCTGTTATAAAATTCCATTTGTAGACAAGACTTTAGTCAGCAGGTAATAATTTTAGGAAAAACATGTTGAACACTAAATTTTACTTAAATGGAGCAGGTTTGGAGAATTTTTTATAAGGATTTTGGTGCTGTGTATTATTTTTTTTTTATAGGGAAAGATCACTTGAGGAGAGGATATGCATTAGAGCTTCTCAGAAGAAAATAACCTAAAAAAAAGTCTGAAAAATTGCTGAGCCTGCAGAGAGCTTGATCTCTGAAACTGATAAGAAAGGAGTCCATGATTGGAAATACTATGCCAAAGATTAAACCCTCAACTTTTTAGAAACTTCATAAGTCTATGTGTCAGGCCATGGGGGCATAAAGCATTTTGCTTGTATGTAGAAGTAGTCAGCCTTATAGCAAATACCAAACAGAAGGACAGTCATCTTTAAAAGAGTTAATAGAATTCATTCCAACAAAATTGACAGTGTGAAGATTACTTTGGCATTGCCAGATAGAAAGTAACAGCACTCAACATGAAGGTAAATAGCAAAACCATTAGTGTGGGTGGACTGCTGAGAAAGAGAGTAGACACAAGTAAAACTGAATTGGGGAGAAAAAATAATAATATTGTAAAACCATTATAAATAGTTTTCCGTTTAACTGTCTCATAGAAACTACACTCAGAACAGTTCATTAATGTCAGAATTCCATGGAACCTAAATAAAATTTTAATTCATTAATGTATTTGATTTAAAGAGAATCTTATTTTTGGTGCTTTATGATTAGGTATATAAAAATAAAAATGTATTTTCCAAATGTTATTTAAAGTTTTATATATTTAAAGCAAAGATAATTTTCTTTATTGTTGATTTGTTTGGGATTTATACAAATGTCAGATAATGTCTCTGCTTGTCTCAAAGGTTTTACAGATTTTCAGAATCTACTGCAGCAATGAAATTTATCAGGAAAACCTCAATAAGTAATTTAAATAATTGAATTAAAAGAATTTTAAAAGACTTTATGCTCAAAGAGTAGTATAATCACAAAATATATTCAGTAAGTTACTTAAAATATGTATAATGGATTTGCCTATATCCTAGGTGATAAAGAATATATACTATAAATGTAAATGTAGATGTGGCATGTGCATAAAATTGCTAATGATAAAAGATCACTATTTCCTGTGAAAAATAAAACTGAAACAAACCAGTAAAATTGCTACCACAGTCCCCCCAAATTACAAATAACACCACTTCCTTAGAATGTGAAAGAAAACACAAAAATATTCTTGCCTTAATTCATACATATATGCATTTGCTATTAGACATATTTTTCTAATACTTTCCAAATTCACATTTGATTTCAAAAGTTCCAAAGACAAAATATGCCATTATTTTTATCAAAGCATGTAGCTACAAATTAGGTTGTCATTCAATCTAGTCATAATTAATCTTCACAAGGAATGCAAGGAGCCAGTAACAATTCAGCAACATTTATAGAATGTGTAGTATATGCTAAATCTCACATAGAAAATAACATATAAGACAGTTTTTAGGTTATGGTTAAAGATGAATGCAAACACCTGAAAGGAATATTTAAATAATATATAGTAAGGAAAGTGATAGAGATAGGCAAACGTTGCTATGAATACCAGGTTGTTCTAGAGAGAGCTGCCATAAAGCCCTGGCTGAAAATTTCTAGGAAAACTCCCTGGTGTGTGCTCAGTCACTCTGTCATTTCTGACTCTTTGTGACCCCACAGACTGTAGTGGCCAGGCGCCTCTGTTCATGGGATTTTCCAGGCAAGAATACTGGAGTGGATTGCCATTTCCTTCTCCAAGGCATCTTCTCAACCCAGGGATGGAACCCATGTCTTTTGAGTCTCCTGTATTGGCAGGCGAATTCTTTACTACTGGAAACTCCCTAGAGGTAGTGATGAATCTTGAGACATAATAAAGAGGCACACAGATGTAGAAGGGAAACAGACACTTCAGGAAAAACAAATAGGATGCATGCTGCTGCTGCTGCTAAGTTGCTTCAGTCGTGTCCGACTCTGTGCGACCCCATAGATGGCAGCCCACCAGGCTCCCCCGTCCCTGGGATTCTCCAGGCAAGAACACTGGAGTGGGTTGCCATTTCCTTCTCCAATGCATGAAAGTGAAAAGTGAAAGGGAAGTCGCTCAGTCATGTCTGACTCTTAGCGACCCCATGGACCGCAGCCCACCAGGCTCCTCTGTCCATGGGATTTTCCAGGCAAGAGTACTGGAGGGGGGTTCCATTGCCTTCTCCAAATAGGATGCATAAATGCATGTTAATACAAGGAACAACTAAATAATTATTTGAGTGTAAATTATGTGTATAGATTGGTGGTTGATGCAAATGGAAAGGTTGCAAGGGTTAAGGCATGAAAGCTGTACTGGAGTCAGGGCATTATCTTTTAGGCAGTGTGAAGTAACAGCAGAATTTTATGCATGGGTATAATCTGATAGGGCTTCCCCAGTGGCTTAGCAGTAAAGAATCCACCTGCAGTGCAGGACACGCAGGTTCAGTCCCTTGGTGGAGAAGATACCCTGGAAGAGGGCATGGAAACCCACTCCAGTATTCTTGCCTGGAAAACCCCATGGACAGAGGATCCTGGCAGGCTATGGCCCATAGGGTCACAAAGACTCAGATACAACTGAAGGGATTTACTTGGAAGATGTATTGGAGGAAATAGATTACACTGTATGTGTCCTCAGTCACTTGGTGATGTCCGACTATGCTAGATTATACTAGAGGCATGAAAAACAAACCAAAAAAAGCAATAATTCTGGAGGCATTTAAGAGTCAGATCTAAAAATGTGGTATTAGAGAAGAAAAGATAGAGTGAAATATCTATGAAGAACTATGAAATGGTGTCTTGGTAGTGCTTACTGATAGACTGGAGTCAAAGGGGCAGTGAAGAAAAGGAAGAATCTTGTGTTCCTACCTTGGGAATATATGTGGATGGATAATAGTGACAATTAAACAACCTAGGAATATAGGAGAGATTTGAGTTAAGGTTTGGGTATATTGGATATTCTGTGTTTGATGTACCCATAGGCTATCAGGTAGAGAGATAAATCAGTAAGCTTGGAGATATGGTTTAGAATTAATCAGGGAAATCTGCTGGAGATGATAGGAAAAAGGAGTTATCAGTATATAAGTGGAAGATAAAGTAACAGTTTGGATATGGAATTAAAAGATGCTTACTCCTTGGAAGGAAAGTTATGACCAATCTAGACAGCATATTAAAAAGCAGAGACATTACTTTGCCAACAAAGGTCCATCTAGTCAAGGCTATGGTTTTTCCAGTGGTCATGTATGGATGTGAGAGTTGGACTGTGAAGAAAGCTGAGCACCAAAGAATTGATGCTTTTGAACTGTGGTTTTGGAGAAGACTCTTGAGAGTCCCTTGGACTGCAAGGAGATCCAACCAGTCCATCCTTAAGGAGATCAGTCCTGAGTGTTCATTGGAAGGAAGATGCTAAAGCTGAAACTCCAATACTTTGGCCACCTCATGCAAAGTGTTGACTCATTGGAAAAGACTCTGATGCTGGGAGGGATTGGGGGCAGGAGGAGAAGGGGACGACAGAGGATGAGATGGCTGGATGGCATCACCAACTCGATGGATATGAGTCTGAGTAAACTCCGTGAGTTGGTGATGGACAGGGAGGCCTGGAGTGCTGCGATTCATGGGGTCACAAAAAGTCAGACATGACTGAGCGACTGAACTGACTGAACTGAATGGGAAGAATGTAATAGAGTGTAAATTAGAGATGATTATGGAAGTAATTCAGGAAAATTACCAAAATTATAAGATGAAGTGAAAGTGTTGCTTGCCAATAAAACTGAGGTCTGTACAAAGACATCAAAAAAAAAAAAACAGTGAAATTCCAAAAGGAGAGTGAGTTTAAGGTGAAAGTCAACAGTTAAGGATGATTACAGATATGAAGAGAAAGATAAAGACAGAAATTGCATCTTTGTTGTCAGTACCAAAGTCATCTGAGGATGAGCTAAGAAGGGTTTGTGTCAGAGGCAAGGGGGCTAAGAGAAATAGCAATGGCTGGAGAGAGAATGAGAAGTGGGGAGGAACAAATAAAGACATCGAGAATCCCTAAGGAATTAAAAGATTATTGTCTCTCTGTAATTTAAAATGAAAAAATTCTATGCCTGACATAAGTTTTCTCAGGATAAATACTTTGGTGCTTTTCTTTGAAAAATAAGAAACCATATTTTTTTTTCCAATGTGACATTCTTTGCTAATTATGTTAGTCTGCCTATAGGTACATATAGTACATATGTGATGAAAGAGAATGAGATTAGACTCTTTTTTAGAAGGCTTAGTTGTAAAATAAAAATAAATAAATTCAAAATAATTAAGGAGATAATTTTATTAAAATGAATTATTATAGAATTTTACCATTGTAATATATAGCAATAACAAATCACTAAGTAATACACCAAGAACTAACAGAGTGTTGTAGGTCTATTGTAATTCAAAAACAATCAAAGTCATAGAAAAAGTGATCAGATTTGTGGTTACCAGAGTCAGGGAGTTGGGGAAAGCCACTTGTATGAAGATGGTTAAAAACACAGGATATTTAGCTATCCAGTTAATAAGTCCTAGTGATATAATGTATAATATGATATGAAACACAACTGTATCTTATATGAATATGTAACAATTGTTAGAGTAAATCTTAAGAGTTCTAATCACAAGAATTTTAATTTTTTCTTTAATTTTTTATCTCTATGATAAGACAGATGTTCACTCAATTCATTGTGGTGATCATTTGCAAGCTAAAAACGGTTATTACAGGATGGGGGCAGGAACAGACTACTGTGATAGGAAAACATGTGAAAGTAACATCTTCAAGCATCTGAGAAATTAGGAAAAAGGGATTTTGCTCTTATAGAAAAGAGTACACAAGGTGAAAAAAGAGCAAGGTGTGGGAAGTGAGTTGAAAGGGTGGCCCAGAATGTTGTTCTCTGGGTCCAGCCTGTCCTTAGGTTGTGTGCCGGCTCAAGGCTGAAGGAGAACCAGAGTCCAAGAACCTAGAGAAAGGAGAGAAAATTGAGCAAAGTTTGGTTGTATGCAGTTTATTGTGATTGATCTGTGAGTACAAGCAATTCAACTAATCATTTGAGTCAAAGAAAGGGAGTTTACAAGGTCTTTGCCTGGTTTTGTCACAGAAAACTGAGGGGTCTTATTTAGGAGGTTTTATCTAAGATAAGTGAACCTTATATAGTTAGATGGTAAGGAGAGGATATTCACTGTGAACCCATATAACCAAACACAGAAGGATAAAGGAATTTCTTAACTGTTAGGTAAAATTCAATATTTTCAGCTGAAAAAAAAAAAAAAAAAAAAAGTGAAAGGAAATAGGTTAGAGGGAGCTTTGTTTTATTTTTAGGATGAAAGAGATTTGAGTACCTGTGGACAACAAGGAAGAAGCCAGAGAATAAAGGAGATGAATGAACATAATTCTCAAAAAGAGAAACTGTGTGACCAAATGTAGGGTGTTATCCTGGATTAACAGGAGGGACTCATTACCCTCTGATGATAGAGAAAAATACTCAGGGAGCATTAAAGTTTGAAGAGGGAGATCTAGAGAAAGCTGAGATAGTCTGTTTAATCATTTGATATGATATCACAAAAACATACAGGTGATAGGGTAAATAAATTAAGGCTAAGCAAATAAATATTCTAGGCAGAGTAGTCATCTGTTGTTACAGTGACACTGAGGGCAAGGTTGCAGAAGGTCATAGGGAAGTGAAATAGCAGGCACCCATTATTTAGATGCTTCAATTCAGTTCGGTTCAGTTGCTCAGTCGTGTCCGACTCTGTGACCCCATGAATTGCAGCACGCCAGGCCTCCCTGTCCATCACCAACTTCTGGAGTTCACCCAAACTCATGTCCATCGAGTCAGTGATGCCATCCAGCCATCTCATCCTCTGTCGTCCCCTTCTCCTCCTGCCCCCAATCCCTCCCAGCATCAGAGTCTTTTCCAATGAGTCAACTCTTCGCATGAGGTGGCCAAAGTACTGCAGTTTCAGCTTTAGCATCAGTCCTTCCAAAGAATACCCAGGGCTGATCTCCTTTAGGATGGACTGGTTGGATCTCCTTGCAGTCCAAGGGACTCTCAAGAGTCTTCTCCAACACCACAGTTCAAAAGCATCAATTCTTCAGCGCTCAGCCTTCTTCACAGTCCAACTCTCACATCCATACATGACCACTGGAAAAACCATAGCCTTGACTAGATGAACCTTTGTTGGCAAAGTAATGTCTCTGCTTTTGAATATGCTATCTAGGTTGGTCATAACTTTCTTTCCAAAGAGTAAGCGTCTTTTAATTTCATGGCTGCAGTCACCATCTGCAGTGATTTTAGATGATAAAGATTACCAAATTCTAATAATATTACATATCTGGGCTCAGGCAAAGAACAAAAATCTGAAATGTTGCCAGAATCAAAATTCTCCTTTGAAAACCAGTTTTGTGCTGTCAAAAGAATCCAGTATAACTTATAACTCAATGATAAAATTTACCTGTGAAAAACTGTTACTTCAAAGCTGAGATACGAGAATGATGATATATGTGCACGAGACATCATATGGCACCACAAGAACCCCAGTCTCCATCTCAGTCACTCTCTCTCAGGTGCTCACGTGTTTGTTTACCTCCACACTGTCTCACTCCACCACCAGGACCGTCCATACCTCAATTGCTCTAAGTTTCCTAAGCTGCCAACTTTAAATATTATTTTCTTATCAAGCTGTGTTTAACAGGCACTAACAATAATCCCTTAAAGAATCTATTCTCTGAATTTCTCTGACAGTTTTTTGGACCTCTCCACTGAAGTGTTACAGAAACCTTTGTCAGGCCATTATAATAACTGTGGTAACTGTCCATTTTCGTTAACAAGTCAGGAAACTAGAATTTAAGAATGTCCTAACATTCAGTTTGTTCTGTGCTGTGCTTAGTCACTCAGACGTGTCTCTTTGTGATCCCCTGGACTCTAGCCCGTCAGGCTCCTCTCTCCATCCAGGCTCTCTAGGCAAGGATACTGGAATGGGTTGTTATGCCCTCACTCAGTGGATCTTCCTGAACCAGGGATCAAACCCAGGTCTCCTGCATTGCAGGCAGATTCTTTACCAGCTAAGCTACCAGGGAAGTCCTAACATTCAGTTTAGGAGTGTTTTATTATAAAGTTATATTGGTTCTCAGTTATCCATTTTCACATGTTAACTATTATCAAAGCCTCTTCTTCCATAAATAAAGGTATCAGGGAACATTTGAAAATGAACCAAATACTTCATATTCTATTATCCCACATATTACTAGAGATTTTGCTTTGCTTTGTTTCTATCTTTTTTTCTCGGTAACCTTCAGAATTTTTCTTAGTAATTATGAGGAAATCATTTTTACTCCTCTTAATGTGTTTCTTTTATAAGAATCAAAATAGTAATAGCAAGGGAGAGAAGTATAAATGTAACTTTTTCTTGTCTTTTAAATCCAATAAAGGAGCTAAATTCTCTCTATGCATGTATTTAGTATTTTAATGGTCTTTCTTGAAAAATCATGCAGTATTTAAGCATCCAGTACTATAAAAAATTGAGTTTGTACAAAAACCTCTAAACTTTTTTAGATATGTGTTTTCTAAATACTGATAGATAATTTTATTAATCACTTAAGGGATTTTGTTTGTTTGTTTTAAATTAAAGCACCCTGTGGAGGCAATTTAACAGGATCTTCAGGATTTATTCTTTCGCCAAACTTCCCTCATCCATATCCCCATAGTAGGGACTGTGACTGGACCATCACCGTCAATGCAGACTATGTTATCTCCTTGGCATTTATCAGGTGGGTTCCTATCCCTTTCCACAGCTTAAAAATTGTTTTATTTTGCATTAGCATTTGCACTAGGAAATATTTATTTTTACATGACATTTTACTTTTTTTTTTTTTTTACCAATTTCAATACTAATATTTTGCAATAAACAATTTAAATATAACAGCGTAGATTCCAATGTAGTTCTGCAGGCTAATGAGTGTGCATCACTCACCAGTTTTCAGTATAGAGGAAACATGTTAAAGGTTGAATAGTTTATTGATTTTCATGAAACATTATCTCTTCATAACCTTTCCTCTCTCCCTGAACTTACCATCATTGCTTCAAAAGATTCTATGTTTCCTAAACTTAAAGATTAAAAGGTCAGCATTTTGAGGAATGTTTTCCCCATATGCGCACCATCAAAAATGTCTTTGAAGTATCTGTGCAGCACCATTATTGGGCTTGGGAAGATATATATGTACCATGTACCATTCTTTCTGGTGGTGTCATTAAGTCAACTGTCAAGAATTTGATGGGTAATCTTCATGTAATTTCTCAGCAGAATTTGTCTTCTGATGGAACTTTACATGAGGTGTTCAAAATTTACATTCGTTGTTTAGCAGTATCAGTTGAAAAGTTAGCTTTTAGTTAGTTAGTACTGTTAGTACTGACAGTGGAGGATGCAGCTTCTTGTGTGGAAAAGAAATTACTGAGTTTAAGCCCCAGCTCTGTTGCTATCATTTGTGTTACCTTGGGTAAGTTACTATCTGAATGAGTAATATCATATGATTTTATAATAATATTATTTGAGCCTCTGATTCCTCACATGAAGTAACAGCTGTATCACAAAACCAGGCCTAAATTCTTTTCCTTAAGATTTCAATGGGAATGTTAGGTATCAGCAACTTAAAGAGTTTCTGCCTAGAAATGTTCCTGATCTTAGTGTCCAAGACTAAAGTCTGCTGGCTCTTGTAACACAGCTCTTCCTTCTGCTAGCATATCACAGCTGCTTGGTTTTTATGTAAATTTTTAAGCTGAACATTTTTTCTAATATATGAAAGTGAAAGTCACTCAGTCATGTCTGACTCTTTGCGGCCCCATGGACTATATGGTCCGTGGAATTCTCCAGGCCAGAATATTTGTGTGAGTAGTGTTTCCCTTCTCCAGGGGATCTTCCCAACCCAGGAATCAAACCCAGGTCTTCCGCAATTCTGGCAGATTCTTTACCAGCTGAGACACAAAGGAAACCAATATATGAAACCTAGATTAAAAAAAAAAAAAAAACTCTAGAAAAAAGATAATTCAAATTCATGAAAAATTTCAAAAGTATAAATATATGGAATTTTTATTTCTATAATTTGTAGTAGTACATTGATAATGGTAACAACAAAGCAACACTTGATGGCAATGTTGGTTATATGCCAAGACCCAGTTATAAGACAATTTTCTGAAGTAAATACTGTTATTCTCATTTTTACAGTAGAGAAAATGGCAGTACAAACATTAAAAATGTCAGGATGCATGATACAAGGTTTAATTTACTTTAAAATTGTTTTAGTTAATAACTGAATTGTAGAAGGTTGTATTACATGAAGTGTGTGCGCAGAAGTTGATTTACTGTTGTATCATTGATTATGTGACCTAAGAGAGACTACTGACATATCACGATCTCATTGGGAAAATGGAAATGATAGTCTCTTCCTTATACCACAGGATTATTGACAAAAAACAAGTTAATATTTATGAAACTATTTGTAAAAGATAGAGTGTACTATCTTCCCAGGTTTTTAGGAAAATAATCATTATATTTATGGCTTCAGTTTTCTAAGTATGTGGGTTCTATAATCATTATAGGACGATTCTCATACTTTGAAGGTTGTTAAGGCAAGTTTATTATGCAAGTTTGAAACATTTAAACATTGATTTGAATAGTTTATGTGCTAAAATGTCTTTATTTGCACACTGTTTACTTTTGGTGAAGAGTGTATTGGCTCAATTTGCCTACATTAAGTTCTAAAAGAAGAAAATATATTTACTTTCAAGGAAAAGAATACCTAGTACAATACGCAATGCTTTGAGTAATTTAAATGCAGATTTTATCTTTCCAAATTTTGTTTGAATCTGGTATGTAGAGTTCAGTTTTAAAACAAGAATGCTCTTAAATTTTGAAGTTCAAGGCAAATAGATTCATGGACAAAACAAAAAGCGATGCAAAATATCTGGTGAAAAATTTTAAAATACAATTAATGTCTTACACATTTTACTGATATAAAGTAACTTAAGGATATGTAGCTAACAAGGACACAAGCATCTTGAACCTAAACTCTGACTGCAAATCCTGTATCAATTATCAGCTTAAAAATTGTTAGCCTTACAATCATTTGTATTCCCTGTAGACCTAATGCCAACTTAAAAATACTTGAAAATATCAAGATGTCTTCTTTCTTTTTCCAGTGCTGATTTTATATGCATATTCAGTGTGCTGTTGCCAGAGGAATTTTTAAATTGACTTATTTTGACAGAATCTGTTATTTTTAAATATAATGATTGAATTAATATATAATTTATGGGACTATTATGATTAAAACCTTTGTAATAACCATTCCACTTTTTTCTTCCTTCCTTCCTTTCTTTTTTCTTTTCTTTTAGTTTTAGCATAGAACCAAACTATGATTTCCTCTATATATATGATGGGCCAGACAGTAATAGTCCCTTGATTGGAAGTTTTCAAGACAGCAAATTACCGGAGAGGATAGAAAGCAGCTCAAATAACATGCATTTGGCTTTTCGGAGTGATGGATCTGTTAGTTACACTGGATTTCATTTAGAGTATAAAGGTAAATGTGAACATTTGATTTTAGCATCATGATTTAAATTGTGAATATTTTATATAAGAGAATAATGTCATATTGGCCATTGTCAGCGGTTAGTTATATGTGCAGTTCTTAAAGCATACTACCTGCAATTCATCTCACAAAAGAGCACTCACTGTAGACTTTTCCTATGAGCGAGAAGGAAATTAGCATTTCCTAATTACTACCAAAGGAAATGTATCACGCAAACAAATAAGCCATTAGGATACTGCAGAAGTTGGCTGAGACCACAAAATATTTCTTAAAAAACAAAGTCATTTTTGGAAGCTGAAGTTTCACTTGAATATCAAATATTCAGAGACTACTCTCAGAGATAAAAATATTCAAAAGTATACGATTCACAAAATATTTTGACAATTATGACTCAGAAAATATCTGAAATTATTTAAATAGGTCAACATTAAGAATAGGGTGAATATAATATGCTCTAAATCAAATCCCTTACGATTATACAGTGGAAGGGAGAAACATATTCAAGAGATTGGATCTGATAGACAGAGTGCCTGAAGAACTATGGACCTAAGTTAATGACATTGTACAGGAGACAGGGATCAAGACCATCCCTAAGAAAAAGAAATGCAAAAAACCAAAATGGTTGTCTGATGAGGCCTTACAAATAGCTGTGAAAGGAGAAAAGGAAAGATATCTTTCAAATCAAGATAACATAAGATAAGATATCTTATATTATATAATGGGCATATGCCCATTTGAATACAGAGTTCCAAAGAATAACAAGGAGAGATAAGAAATTCTTCCTCAGTGATCAATGCAAAGAAATAGAGGAAAACAATAGAATGGGAAAGACTAGAGATCACTTCAAGAAAATTAGAGATACCAAGGGAAAATTTCATGCAAAGATAGGCACAATACAGGACAGAAATGGTATGGACCTAACAGAAGCAGAAAATATTAAGAAGAGGTGGCAAGAATACACAGAAGAACTATTTAAAAAAAAAAAATCTTCATGACCCAGATAATCACAATGCTGTGATCACTCACTTAGAGCCAGACATCCTGGAATGTGAAGTCAAGTGGACCTTAGGAAGCATCTCTACGAACAAAGCTAGTAGAGGTGATGGAATTCCAGCTGAGCTATTTCCAATCTTAAAAGACGATGCTGTGTAAGTGCTGCACTCAATATGCCAGCAAATTTGGAAAACTCAGCACTGGACACTGGACTGGAAAAGGTCACTTTCATTCCAATCCCAAAGAAAGGCAATGAGAAAGAATGCTCAAACTACTGCACAATTGTACTCATGTCACATGCTAGTAAAGTAATGCTCAAAATTCTCCAAGCCAGGCTTCAACAGTGCATGAACTGTGAACTTCCAGATGTTTGAAGTGGATTTAGAAGAAGCAGAGGAACAACAGATCAAAGTGCCAACATGTGTTGGATCACTGAAAAAGCAAGAGAGTTCCAGAAAAAACATCTACTTCTGTTTTGTCGACTATGCCTAAGCCTTTGTCTGTGTGGATCACAATAAACTGTGAAAAATTCTGAAAGACATGGGAATACCAGACCACCTGACCTGCCTCTTGAGAAATCTGTATGCAGGTCAGGAAGCAACAGTTAGAATTGGACATGGAACAACAAACTGGTTCCAAATCGGGAAAGGAGTACGTCAAGGCTGTAAATTGTCACCATGCTTGTTTAACTTATATGCAGAGTACATCATGAGAAACTCTGGGCTGGAGAAAGCACATGCAGGAATCAAGATTGCCGGGAGAAATATCAATAGCCTCAGATATGCAGATGACACCACCCTTATGGCAGAAAGTGAAGAACAAAAGAGCCTCTTGATGAAAGTGAAAGAGGAGAGTGAAAAAGTTGGTTTAAAACTCAACATTCAGAACACTAAGATCACGGCATCTCGTCCCATCACTTCATAGCAAATAGATGGGAAAACAGTGGAAACCGTGACAGACTTTATTTGGGGGGCTCCAAAATCACTGCAGATGGTGACTGCAGCCATGAAATTAAAAGACATTTGCTCCTTGGAGGGAAAGTTATGACCAACCTAGACAGCATATTAAAAATCAGAGACATTCCTTTGCCAACAAAGTTCCATACAGTCAAAGGTACAGTCTTTCCAGCAGCCGTGCATGGATGTGAGAGTCAGACTTTAAAGAAAGCTGAGCGGCAAAGAATTGGTGATTTTGAACTGTGGTGATGGAAAAGACCCTTGTGAGTCCCTTGGACTGCAAGGAGATCCAACCAGTTCATCCTAAAGGAAATCAGTCCTGAATATTCATTGGAAAGACTAATGCTGAAGCTGAAACTCCAATTCTTTGGTCACCTGATGCAAAGACCTGACTCATTTGAAAAGACCCTGATGCTGGGAAAGATTGAAGGTGGGAGAAAAAGGGGACAACAGAGGATGAAATGGTTGGATGGCATCACCGACTCTATGGACATGAGTTTGAGTAAGCTACGGGAGTTAGTGATAGACAGGGAGGCCTGGCATGCTGCAGTCCATGGGGTCGCAGAGTCAGACACGACTGAGTGACTGAACTAAACTGAATATGACATGGTAATGAATATAATATTTTAGAACATTTCTGTCTGTATTTAAATGAATTAATATTAAGATATATACGGATATTTCTTGGGCCTTCCCAGGTGGCACTAGTGGTAAAGAAACCCCCTGCAAATGCAGGAGATGTAAGAGAGTCGGGTTTGATCCCAGGGTCAGGAAGGGCACAGCAACCCACTCTAGTATTCTTGCATGGAGAATCCCATGAAGAAAGAAGCCTGGTAGGCTAAGGTCCATCAGGTTGCAAAGAGTCAGATATGACTGAAGGGACTTAGCATGTACACATATGGATATTTATAAATATAAGTTTTCTATTCAATGTGTATAAGGACAAATTAGATCTTAGTTGTTTAAAGTTAAATTTTATTTTAAAAAAATTGATTCTACAAAGGATATTGATAAAGGGGTTATTTGAGTTATGTAAATGCATACTTTGAATTTATCACTTACTGCTTTAATTTTATTTTTTTCCCCACTATAGAATATTTTAAGTAGGTAAAAGTTATACAGAATAGTAAAACAAACTTCAAAGTATTTCTATCCAATTTGACAGACTTTTAACATGGTGTTATATTTGCTTCAAATCTTGTTATTCTTGTTTTAAGAAATATTCAATTGAAACTTCTGAATTTGCACTGGGAAGAGAGGTGTGTGTTTGTTGTTGTTCTTGTTGTTGTTGTTTCTTTTAAGGGCTATCAAAAGAAGGCAAGCTGAAACCCTGCCTTAAATACATTTTCAGCTAGAGACAAAAGAAAATGTTGGGAGTAGTGGTTTGGGACTTCAAAGGAGAAAAAGGCAATCCACATTGATGGAAAAGTAAATGTTTGATAAATAAATGTTTGCTGGGCTGTACAGAGACAAGGAGATAAAGAGTGGATTCTGCTCTCTAGACCCTGCTGAGTTTCCACTGCTGCAACCTAGCCTATAGTCATTGCAGATATCTTTGGTCATCAGTCAGTCAGTTCAGTCACTCAGTCGTGTCCAAAAATTTGTGACTTCATGGACTACAGCCATGGATTATGCCAGGCTTCCTGTCCATCACCAACTCCCAGAGCTTACTCAGACTCATGTCCATCGAATAGGTGATGCCATCCAATCATCTCATCCTCTGTCATCTCCTTCTCCTCCTGCCTTCAATCTTTCCCAGCATCAGGGTCTTTTCCAAGGAGTCAGTTCTTTGCATCAGGTGGCCAAAGTTTTGGAGTTTCAGCTTCAGCATCAGTCCTTCCAATGAATATTCAGGACTAATTTCCTTTAGGATTGACTGGTTTGATCTCCTTGCAGTGGTGGGGACTCTCAAGAGTCTTCTCCAACACCACAGTTCAAAACATCAGTTCTTTGGTGCTCAGCTTTGTTTATGGTCCAGCTCTTATATCCATACATGACTACTGGAAAAGCCATAGCTTTGACTAGATGGACCTTAGTTGGCAAAGTAATGTTTCTGATTTTTAACGTGCTGTCTAGGCTGGTCATAACTTTTGATTTGAGGAGCAAGCGTCTTTTAATTTCATGGCTGCAGTCACCATGTGCAGTGATTTTGGAGCCAAAAAAAAACACAAAGTTTCTTACTGTTTCCATTGTTTCTCTATCTATTTGCCATGAAGTGATGGGACTGGATGCCACGATCTTAAGTTTTTTGGTTGAGTTTGATGCCAGCTTTTTCACTCTCCTCTTTCACTTTCATTAAGAGCCTCTCTTCTTTGCTTTCTGCCATAAGGGCCCATCTTTGGTCAGAAGTGTATTCTGTTTTAGGTACATGCCCTTTAGCTCAATTCTTAGGTAGCTAAGTGGGAGGTAAAAAGACTATGTTTCTGTTTGTTAAAAATAATCACCCAAAATCAATATGTATCCCAAAGAGGCATATTTTGAGGTGGTAAATTTTGGTCTGTGAGTCTCTCATCTTACAGAGCAAAGTAAGAAAATGGCCTTGTCAGTGGAAGAATATATGAGCTATTTGGTACCAAACAGTAGGTGATTCTCTGGTGGCTCAGAAGAATTTCAGATTCTTTACCATGCGAGGAGCAATGAGGGAGACCTGGGTTTAAGCCCTGGGTTGAGAAGATCCTTTGGAGAAGATCTCCTGGAGAAGGGAATGGCTAGCTACCCACTCCAGTATTCTTGCCTGGAGAATTCGGTGGATAGATGAGCCTAGTGAGCTATAGTTTATAGGGTCACTCGTGACTGAAGTGATTAATGCTTTCACTTTCAGTAAGAATTTAGGATGACCAGCTATTTATTAGGGTTGTATGAAAATGTTAGCTGCTCCAAACCAGAGGATCATGGGCAAGCTTACACCTTGTGACTATGGGTTAGGAAACATTGATATTCTAGAGAATTGAGCTTGAGCAATGTGCCAAACTCTCCCACTGGAAGAGTCTCCTCATGCCATACACAAGAACCCAACTAACTGGCAATCTGCACAAATCATGAGTAGTCAAGATTATTTTCAGACACTCCTCTTCCCTTTATGACCTTATCCTCCTAATTATTAATTCAGTGCTTATCTTTTTCATGTATGTATGCTTGTACATATATTTATATTTTCCATCATGTACATTTCCTTCATTCTATTTTCATAAAACATATTTTCATCATGTATACATTCTTATGAAAATTGTTTTTCCCTCTACATTATTTCTGAGATATACCAATGATAAGAGACATGTGGACTTAGTTCATTAATTTCTTTATGATATTCTATCATATGACTATCACAAGTAATTTGTAAATTTTTCTGATAGATACTTAGGTTAAGTTTTCTGTTAGGAATCATGATGATATATCCATCCTTTTGAATACTTTGTTGAATATATCTATTAGATTCTAAAATATCTGTATATCTAAGAGTGGTAATACTAGATCAAAGGTTTATATCAAACCTCTTGAATCTAACTACATATCCCCTAATTACTCCCAGAAGAGGCTATACCAATTTATATTCTCAACAGCACAGAAAGCATTTCAGAACCTCCACATTTTCTGAGTTATAACTGATAAAAACATTATACTAAATTTAGGTGTTTGTATGACATAATGATTTAATAAACATATGTATTTCAAAATGATTACTATATTAAGTCTATATAGCATCATCACCACTGCATATAGTTACAATTATTTTTTTCTTGTAATGAGAACTTGTTAAGATATATTCCCTTAGCAACTTTCAAATATAGAATACATATATTCTTAAGTATTGTCACCATGCTGTATATTACATCCCTAGAGCATACTTGCCTGGAAAATCCCATGGACGGAGGAGCCTGGTAGGCTGCAGTCCATGGGGTCGCTAAGAGTAGGACATGACTGAGCAACTTCACTTTCACTTTTCACTTTCATCCATTGGAGAAGGAAATGGCAACCCACTCCAGTGTTCTTGCCTGGAGAATCCCAGGGACGGGGGAGCCTGGTGGGCTGCCGTCTATGGGGTCTCACAGAGTCGGACACGACTGAAGTGACTTAGCAGCACCAGTAGCAGCAGCAGAGCATACTTATCTTATAACCGGAAGTTTGTACATTTCAGGGAGAAAAAAATTTTCCTCTGTTCTTATAGATTCTTCTAGCTGATCTAAGAATTAAATTGGTATGAGACAGATTAACAAGAGAAAATCAAACAAGTTTAATAATGTGTATACTTGGGAGAGACTTATGAAAACTGAAAACCTTTTCCTGAGAACTAATTATCTTCATGCAAGTTTTCAAATGTATAGACATAAAAATGTTCACAGTGCTCTCTTGCATTTTCTGTTGCTGTATTTTTTTTATTGCAATTGCTTGGTATTTTTGTTAATATTACTTTCACATAATTTACTTATTCCCCATTTTCTCTAGATTGGCTTTTATTTTTATAATTAAAAAACAAATCACATATTAATTTTCATATTTTTCTCCTCTTCCATTATGAGCTTCTGAGGGCTGTGTATTTTCCTCAAAGCACCACTGTAGCTGCTTTGCAAATGTTGGGATACGTAGAGTTTTATTATTTTACAATTTTAATTTGTTCTAATTGTACTGCCTTTTGATTTTTTCTATACTTAAGAGCTATTTACAAGTGCTTACAAGTCTTACAATAAATTTCAGTCTATACTTAATTATGAATTTCAAGCTTACTAGTACTGTGGTCAAATGTGTATGATTCCAGTTCTTGGTGTGTCTAAAGATTTGTTTTATGACCTCTATATGGTTAGTTTATGGGTGCAGTTTTTTTTTTAATATATATACTCATTAAATTAAGTTCTCTATGTATCTTTATTGAATATGTATGTCCTTTGCCATTTAAAAAAACTGCTTGGTCTAGCAATTATTAAAATAGTTGGGGAAATCTATTATAATTTTTTTAATTAATTAATTTTTCTTTTTTTTTTCTTAAAATGGTGATTTTTTTTTTTTTTTTTGCTATGTTATAGGAACCCATTTTTGGGTACATATATACATATTTTTAATCTTATTTTGAGCTTTCTATTCCTTTTGCTTTTTCTCTTGTACTGGCACAAATTTCTCCTTTTATCAAAGTCATATAATTACTTGATATTTTATTGTTCATTTATTTCCTTATTTATTTACTATGCACACTCCCATTTATGCCCCTCAATCCCTGTGCTGTGCTTAGTCGCTCAGTCACGTCTGACTCTTTGCATCCCCATGGACTGTAGCCCAGCAGTGTCCTCTGTCCATGGGATTTTCCAGGAAGAATACTGGAGTAGGTTGCCATGCCCTTCTCCAGAGGATCTTCCCAAGCCAGGGATTGAACCGTGTGATCGAACCCATTGCAGGCAGATTTTTTACCATCTGTGTCACCAGGGAAGCCTAAGAATACTAGAGTGGGTAACCTATCCCTTCTCCAGGGAAACTTCCTGACCCAGGAATAGAACCAGGGTCTCCTGAATTCTAGGTGGATTCTTTACCAGCTGAGCTACGTGGGAAGCCTCACTCAATCGCTACACATACACCAGAAAAACAAACTTCTTTAGAGCAAGAACTCTATTTACCGCTATACAATGAACTTATTAGAATAATGCCTACATACATAGTAATTGTTTGATAATTACTTAGCTGATTTTGAGTTGCTTAAAGAGGTGTTTTATATTTTAAATCAAGATATGATTAGAATAATAACATACTGAAATCTAAGGAAACTTAGAGACACATTCATGTCCTGTATTTTACAAATGAGAACTTGGCTTTTTAGGAATATCTGCAAGGTGATAGCTTTATAAACAAGACTCAGTTAAAAAGAGATAGAGAACTGTAAGCAAGTCAGTAAAGTTAGGTTCTATTGTGAGTTTGTATTTAACAAAGCATTTCCAGAGATCCATAGGATAACAGATAAAGGAAGAATGCCACAAATACTACAATACTCAGGGCTCCTGCTGCTGCTGCTAAGTCTCTTTCAGTCGTGTCCGACTCTGTGTGAGCCCATAGATGGCAGCCCACCAGGCTCCCCCGTCCGTGGGATTCTCCAGGCAAGAACACTGGAGTGGGTTGCCATTTCCTTCTCCAATGCATGAAAGTGAAAAGTGAAAGTGAAGCGCAGATGATACTAATTTGTTACAGCATTCTTTCAAATGGAAACTGGACTTGACTTCACAATCGTTTCTCTCCTAATATCCATGTAGTCATTATTAAATCCATGTCATTTAGCACTTGAGATAAAATCTACTCACCATATCTTAAACTAAATGTATTGCCCTTCCTATTTCCCATCTTGGTCAATTTCTGTGTCCCATTATTTCTGAAAAGCTACAATTTATGCCACCACAGGAAAAAGGCCACTGATGCATTTTTTAAAAGGACAATGTTAATTACCTATTATGTACTTTACTCCAAGTACAGTTATTAGTTCTTTCAATACAGTATCTCTTTCTTTCCCATTAGCAAAAACACTTCTAAATGCAACAAAATGTTAACTAACAGCATTATCGGGTAGGTATTACTATACCTATTTTCAAATGATGAAATTGAGAATCAGATTGTTAAAGTGAATTGCAAATGATGGCATAAATTATCACTACCAATAAGAGTAAAGGAAGATAAAAATGTGAGTACAGGCAGAGAAATACATAAGCATTCCATGAACTACAGTCCATCCTGTACCCTGCAACTACTGCCTACCATCTTTGGTCACTACACCAGTTCCCATTTACACACAATTCCTTGAGGTCTTATTTTTGTACTCCAGATGGTATTTCTTTACAATGTTATTGCTAAGTTTATGGTATTCCCGAAATCCAACCTAATTAACTTTCTGGACTGGCTCTCAAAACTCTCAACCCTCCCCATAGAATTTCATCCCCCACTTTAGGGTCTCCAGGATCTGTCTTTTCTTATCAGTCACCCTACCTTCTATTTTTATTTAAAAAAAAAAAAAAAAACAGTTGGCTCTTTAATTGCCTGGTTCTTTAAAGCTCATAAAGTGGTCTTGTTGTTTATTTCTGCCATAGCCAAGCAAACATGTCAAAATTTTCAAGATAAAATGTACACCTGCCAAAGAAATTGACATATAACTGGAGGTCCTGGATAGTAAAAACTATTTGTTTTTCATTTGTAATCATGTTATATACTTTATTTTAAGCATGTTGATTTCTATTAGCTCTGAAAAAGTAAAGTTTTTAAGTCCCAACTCCAAATACTGATATTTATAGGTCTTTATTTAAAAAGCTATAAGTTCAGCACCTACTTCTATAGAGCTCACACCAGAGTATAGTTGCTATTGCTTGTGTTCATACAGATCTCTTCATTTCCCTCTTGAAGATAGACACTGAACCTTATTTTTGTTTATTTGCAAATACATAGGAATTCTGCAAACAAAGCATTTGAATGGTGAACAAATGCTATAGTCAAACATCGAAAATACACAGCCTGCTAATAATAGAGATTCTGAAAGGAATACTAATTTTATTTACAAAAAGCAAATGCTATATGGCAAAAACCACCACAATATTGTAAAGTAATTAGCCTCCAATTAAAATTTTTTAAAAATCAAATGGTAGATATGCTCTAGCGTTGTAGACAATAGTTGCTGTGGCTGCTGCTAAGTCGCTTCAGTCGTGTCCGACTCTGTGCGACCCCATAGACACCAGCCCACCAGGCTCCCCTGTCCCTGGGATTCTCCAGGCAAGAACACTGGAGTGGATTGCCATTTCCTTCTTCAATGCATGAAAGTGAAAAGTGAAAGTGAAGTCGCTCAGTCATGTCCGACTCCCAGCGACCCCATGGACTGCAGCCCACCAGGCTCCTCCGTCCATGGGATTTTCCAGGCAAGAGTACTGGAGTGGGGTGCCATTGCCTTCTCCGTAGACAATAGTAAACTGAAATAAATAGATATTTGAAGGTAAGGGGAGATGTTTTATTAACTTGAAATCAATGTCCCCAAAAAGTTTAAATCAACCTAGTCTCCAGTAGTCTTCCCTGAAGAATCCCCATGGACAGAGGAGCCTAGAAGGCTGCAGTTCTTGGGGTGGCAAAGAGTCGGACACGACTGAATGACTATGCACAGATAAATTAATGTAATTTCAATAAGATACAATATTAAATGTATACTTGATAAACATTTTAGCTTAATGCTATCTTTTGCATTGTTTTGTATTAAGGTTATTTTTAATTATGTTAATAAATATATTTTAAATATTTAATAGGTGTAACTCATAGGAGGGATGATTATATTCTTTAAACAAAATATTTACATGAAGAAGAGAGTATAGATACAGTTTTGTGCTTCTGAAGGGGACCTCCTGGCAGCTGCTGTTTTATCTGATAGGTACCAAAAATCTACAGTGAAAGATTTATGAATGGTTGTTTATATATGGGATAAGTTAGCCACCTGCTTCAAGAACCTTCAAATATAGTCAATTACTTTCTGAATTAATATATCAATTTAAGGTAAGACATATCCTTTCATAGAGCAACCTATTACATTTCAGCTTTACTTTCAGGTATTTTGCAGCAATTATTTAATTTCCAATTGTTTAATCAACAGTATTTTCCAAAATAAAGGAGATACATCTGTGGTTTATATTTAATTTCCATAGTGTGAACTATGGGTCTTCCAAAAGAAAGAGATCCTTTTGGGAATTACTGTGATCTGAGGGGACTACAATGCATACACAGTTTGAAGGGAATTTAGCTCTTAGTTTCTGAGTTCATGCTAGCAGGTATATGCCCAATGGCACTGTTCTGGAAATAAAAAGCAGCTGAATATTATATACTCTGATGACATCTCAAAAATAAAAATAATATATAACTTATTATCTACAAAACAACACTATTCTTAATAATGGTCCTTTCATGAGTATATACCCGTATGTGGGAATAAACTTTGAAGTTTGTTAAAGACTAACCTTTAACAACAAAAATATTATGGTTCTTATTAGCCCAGGAAAAAAATGTATTTATAAACAAGTCATTAAGTATTAATTGAACAAACATTATTTAGTTATTGTCGTGCCTGATGCAAAGCATGATAAAAACTTTATAATGATATAGATATTGTGCTTATTATAATTTCATCTATATGTCTTCCTTAATAAAATGAAAACAAAAGCATAATAAAGCTTTAATTTTTCCTGTTGACTCTTCTTAAGGACACATACTTCAACTTTGTAATGTCAAAATTTTTCATTAAAATAAGCATTTACAATGCTTTAATTTCACCTGGAAATAATTCTGAAACAAATTTTTTGTAAGAGTGAAAAAATAGTCCATTGTTAAGATACAGGCTCTATTGCTTACAATCACGTCTGTCTTCCAGAAGACTGCTTCTAACATGCTTTACTTAGAGAATATAAGGCAAGGGACTCTTACCTGGGATCTATTCAGTAGGCAAGTTGCTATTATTCATAAAAGTGAATTATTCATACAAATAAATTATTTTATTAAATTAATTATTCATTAAAATACTATTAATTTGCTTCACATTTTTGTTTCCAAAATTGAAATCATTTTTCCATCTGTTTCCTGGACCTATATGTAAGGATTCTCCACATGTTCTCAAAATTTCCAGATGCAATTGCTATGGCAAACACGGAAATAAACAAGTGCAGTATTATTCATAGAAAGCTATTCACTAAGAATTTAAAGCAATATGTAAACATAATAAAGAGATAAGTGAATCCTCTCAAAATGAGCCTAGCAATATAAAATTGTTGCAGAGGCAGTATTTTTATCAACCATTTTTCCCTTTACTCAAAAAGTAGGTTTGCATTATAGATTCACTAATACGTCACTGAAAATTTGGGGAAAACTTTAAAGAAGGAAAAAGCTAACTTTTCAAAAGATGGATGTTAGGCAGTTAGACATGTCAAAGAGATTAATCCTTCTAAATAGTAATTTCAATCCTTTCTTTTCCCTCAAGGGATTTAGTTCAATTTCATGAAGAACATAAATGGTAGATTGCTGTTACACCTAAAAATTACATTGCATTTTCTGCTTATTTAAGGACAAGATTAATGTTTTTCTCTGAAAAATTAAACAAACTCACCTCTGTACTACTAAAGCCTCTTTCTTAGTGACCAAAGAATCTACTGGTTCTTTTCCTTCTGTTATATGGGATACAAATTTCTTACACTGTGTGTGTGTACATACATGTACATACCTTTGAAAGATCAAATTATTTAGTTTTGGTTGATGCTCAGAAATCAGGTTTATCTGACTTACAAGCTCCAGTATAACTTCTCCCCTTCATGTCTCTCATCCCCCTTTCACCTACTCTGCCCATTACCCCTCAGTGCTCAGTTTAGATGTCAGTTCTTCAGGAAGGTTCTGAATGCTGCTCCTTATACAACACACATCGCAACCACAAGTGTTTACTTAATGTAATTATTTTCTTGATAGACTGTAAAAGCCATGAAGGTTAGAATATTTTTTTATCACCATGGCTGTATTTCCAGTGTTACTTGGATAATGGGCTCTTAAGTAGTTTCTGGAAAGAAGGAAGGAAGGAAAGGAAGTGAGAATTTTTCATTTGGTATTCTATTAAAATCACTTAAATGTGTCTTTCCACCATTTCCTCTTTAGTTGAATTCAGAGAAATCTTGTGAAGTATGTTTCCTAAAGCATAAATTTCTCGTAATTTCCTGTAAGTGTTGAAGCACTTTGAACTCTGCAGACTTTAGCAAATGGAATAAAAATAATTTTTCTGTTAAAATTAATCAGATTTTGATTAATTTATTATGATAATATAATTACTATAATAGCCAAACACCAAGATATTCTTGACTTAAATTACAAAGATTCTATGACTCATATCCAAAGATATACCCATCTCCTGAATTCCCACTAACATAAGATAAATTCTAATGTAGCAAATCACATTTGTTATCTTGAATTTGTGACAGCCCTTCAAGGGCACCCCACTCCAGTACTCTTGCCTGGAAAATCCCATGGACGGAGGAGCCTGGTAGGCTGCAGTCCATGGGTCGCTGAGGGTCGGACACGACTGAGCGACTTCACTTTCACTTTTCACTTTCATGCATTGGAGAAGGAAATGGCAACCCACTCCAGTGTTCTTGCCTGGAGAATCCCAGGGACGGGGGAGCCTGGTGGGCTGCTGTCTATGTGGTCGCACAGACTCAGACACGACTGAAATGATTTAGCAGTTACATTGTACATCTCTATTTATCTGCAATGATAATAAAATGTAAATATTCACGTGTTACCCAGATCTGGTATAACAAAAGTATTCTACCACTTATTTGCCAAAATGGATGAACTAATATATTTCTCCCATATTTTCAAAATATTCTGTCAGTCTCTTTAAACAGTTCTTTGTTGTGAATGGAATTTACTTTTTAATTTGCGTTTTACTATTACCTTTGAAAGTTCTTGGCTTTGATATAGACTGTGTCCAATAAGATCATGGTTTGGATATTATAAAGATTTTGCTATTATTTTTAATGGGCAGACCTCTGACAGATATGTGCGGAATGAGTAGAGGAGGTAAGTTAAGAGAAATGGCTTCAGGGTGGAGACATAGGATCTTTTACTTTCTTCATGGTGATTAACTGAAATTAGCATAGGCAGTAGTACTATATCTAAGTTCAGTCACATGAAATGGAGTGTACTTTATTTGGGGGAAGATCGTTTAAATAATGAAATATTAAATAAACAAGTTCTTCTTTTCCAAATAATTCATTTAAAATACTTATGCATGGTTGATAACACATAATTATAATAAACTCTGAAACCCTGTTTGACTATATATATTAGATACTAATTTTAACGGGAAGACCAATGAAGAATTTTATCTTTTTTTAACCAATATAAATCAACAAAACATCAGATATGGTTGAGGGCTACTTTGTACTTTTAGCTCTTAAGCAGAGGCAGAAAGTGTGTTGGTGCTTTCTGTCTATTTAGAGGCAGAGATGAAGATATACTGATAGCTTCCTAGAATGTGCTTTTTTAAAATAATTCATTTTATATCAACATTACTTTACAGCAAAACTCCGAGAGTCCTGCTTTGATCCAGGCAATATAATGAATGGCACCAGACTGGGAATGGATTATAAATTAGGGTCAACAGTAACCTATTACTGTGATGCTGGTTACATTCTTCAAGGATATTCAACACTCACCTGTATCATGGGAGATGATGGAAGACCTGGATGGAATAGAGTCTTACCAAGTTGTCATGGTAAGAAACTACCTTTTGGCTGAGTTTTTATAATTAGAAAGAATCAATTAAAGCTACTTCTGTTTTTTTAACAAATCAACCATTTAACACATGATCTACAAGTGTGGTGTAGGCAATGCAGATTTTATTGAGGACTTTTTAACTGGTTTCTGTAAATAAATGATTTTGGAAAAGTGCTTATATTCCCACGTGTCTCTAAAGCAATGTGCATGTTATAGTGGGCCAGCTCTCTGAGAGCAGGGATATTTTGTTCATTTTTTTTATCTTAAGAATTTAAAGGAGTTCCTAAAACTTCAGGTTCTCAGGAAATATTGACTGAGTAATGAGGAAGAAACACACTGAAACTGTTATTTCAACAAAAGTAGATAAATGCAATACCTAGAATATTATCAATAATCAGTGATAGATCTGAACCAAGCATATGGAGATACATACATTTCTCCTAAGAACTAAGTTGTTTAAAAGGAGTGACCAAGTCAGAGCTACTGAGGCAGCTCCAAAAGCACAAGGAAGACCCAAGTGTGCAAAAAGATGGGGAAATAACTAAAATTAGTTTCAGTAACATAATATCAGATGAAAGTTGTCAGATCTGCTACAGCTATAGTTAGTACAAGACCAGTGCATCAAATTCAGAATGCTGAAGGATCTGACAATGATCATGGCCAAGAAAATATCATATATCTTAGAAAAAGTCTTAGGGAAAAATATATTCAAAAAGAGACTAAATATTTTTAAGATTAAGACAGTTAACAGAGGCACCTGAAACAGAAACATCATCCTCATTTGGGGATAGGGAATTTGCTAAGCAGTTAACCACAGTAAATAAGCAGCTCTTTCTAATGATTTTGAAGAGATGATCTACTGGACAAACGAAGGGAAACTGTAGAAGTCCCCAATTAACAATGAAATAAGTTTTAATGATCATGGTTCAGAAATTCATGAATACATATTTCTGGATAAATAGCTGGAGGAATTTATAAAATAAAGTGTATTTACTGCTGTGATTTCAGTGGAACAAGAAAAACCAGCAATTCTGATCTGTTGATTAAAAGTTTGGATTTTTGGTGTCTAATGCACATGGTTGTTTTTGTTAGAAATTTAATGTATTCACCTGTGAGAATTATATATATATATTGGAGAAGGCAGTGGCACCCCACTCCAGTACTCTTGCCTGGAAAATCCCATGGGCCAAGGAGCCTGGTAGGCTGCAGTCCATGGGTCGCTGAGGGTCGGACACGACTGAGTGACTTCACTTTCACTTTTCACTTTCATGCATTGGAGAAGGAAATGGCAACCCACTCCAGTGTTCTTGCCTGGAGAATCCCAGGGACAGAGGAGCCTGGTGGGCTGCCGTCTCTGGGGTCACACACAGTCGGACATGACTGAAGTGACGCAGCAGCATATATATATATGATTTCTAACTACCACAAGTCATTTAACCTCTCTAAGCTTGTTCTTTTCATACTGTTCATGGGGTTCTCAAGGCAAGAATACTGAAGTGCTTTGCCATTCCCTTCTCTAGTGGACCACATTCTGTCAGTTCTCTCCATCATGACCCGCCATTCTTGGGTTGTCCCACGGGCATGGCTTAGTTTCATTGAGTTAGATAAGGCTGTGGTCCTAGTGTGATTAGATTGACTAGTTTTCTGTGAGTATGGTTTCACTGTGTTTGCCCTCTGATGCCCTCTTGCAACACCTACCGTCTTACTTGGGTTTCTCTTACCTCGGGCGTGGGGTATCTCTTCTACTTTGCCAACAAAGGTCTGTCTAGTCAAGGCTATGGTTTTCCCTGTGGTCATGTATGGATGTGAGAGTTGGACTGTGAAGAAGGCTGAGCACCAAAGAATTGATGCTTTTGAACTGTGGTGTTGGAGAAGACTCTTGAGAGTCTCTTGGACTGCAATGAGATCAAACCAGTCAATCCTAAAGGAAATCGGTCCTGAATAATCATTGGTAGACTGATGCTGAAGCTGAAACTCCAATATTCTGGCCACCTGATGCGAAGAACTGACTCCTTGGAAAAGACCCTGATGCTGGGAAAGATTGAAGGCAGGAGGAGAAGGGGACGAAAGAGGATGAGATGGTTGGGTGGCATCACCGACTTGATTGACATGAGTTTGAGCAAGCTCTGGAAGTTGGTGAAGGACAGGGAATCCTGCTGTGCTGCAGTCCATGTGGTCACAAAGATTCAGAAATAACTGACCTGACTGAACTGACTTGAGGTAATGATTTCATCTATTACAAGATCAGATCAGATCAGATCAGTCAGTCAGTCGTGTCCGACTCTTTGTGACCCCATGAATCACAGCACACCAGGCCTGTCGTCCCCTTCTCCTCTTGCCCCCAATCCCTCCCAGCATCAGAATCTTTTCCAATGAGTCAATTCTTCACATGAGGTGGCCAAAGTACTGGAGTTTCAGCTTTAGCATCATTCCTTCCAAAGAAATCCCAGGGCTGATCTTCAGAATGGACTGGTTGGATCTCCTTGCAGTCCAAGGGACTCTCAAGAGTCTTCTCCAACACCACAGTTCAAAAGCATCAATTCTTCGGTGCTCAGCCTTCTTCACAGTCCAACTCTCACATCCATACATGACCACAGGGAAAACCATAGCCTTGACTAGACGGACCTTTGTTGGCAAAGTAATGTCTCTGCTTTTGAATATGCTATCTAGGGTGGTCATAACTTTCCTTCCAAGGAGTAAGCATCTTTTAATTTCATGGCTGCAATCACCATCTGCAGTGATTTTGGAGCCCCCCAAAAATAAAGTCTGACACTGTTTCCACGGTTTCCCCATCTATTTCCCATGAAGTGATGGGACTGGATGCCATGATCTTCGTTTTCTGAATGTTGAGCTCTAAGCCAACTTTTTCACTCTCCACTTTCACCTTCATCAAGAGGCTTTTTAGTTCCTCTTCACTTTCTACCATAAGGGTGGTGTCATCTGCATATCTGAGGGTATTGATATTTCTTCTGGCAATCTTGATTCCAGCTTGTGTTTCTTCCAGTCCAGCATTTCTCATGATGTACTCTGCATATAAGTTAAATAAACAGGGTGACAATATACAGCCTTGACGAACTCCTTTTCCTATTTGGAACCAGGCTGTTGTTCCATGTCCAGTTCTAACTGTTGCTTCCTGACCTGCATAAAGATTTCTCAAGAGGCAGATCAAGTGGTCTGGTATTCCTATCTCTTTCAGAATTTTCCACAGTTTATTGTGATCCACACAGTCAAAGGCTTTGGCATAGTCAATAAAGCAGAAATAGATGCTTTTCTGGAACTCTCTTGATTTTTCCATGATCCAGTGGATGTTGGCAATTTGATCTCTGGTTCCTCTGCCTTTTCTAAAACAAGCTTGAACATCAGGAAGTTCACGGTTCACATATTGCTGAAGCCTGGCTTGGAGAATTTTGAGCATTACTTTACTAGCGTGTGAGGTGAGTGCAATTGTGTGGTAGTTTGAGCATTCTTTGGTGTTGCCTTTCTTTGGGATTGGAATGAAAACAGACCTTTTCCAGTCCTGTGGCCACTGCTGAGTTTTCCAAATTTGCTGGCATATTGAGTGCAGCACTTTGACAGCATCATCTTTCAGGATTTGGAATAGCTCAACTGGAATTATCACCTCCACTAGCTTTGTTCGTAGTGATGCTTTCTAAGGCCCACTTGACTTCACATTCCAGGATGTCTGGCTCTAGGTCAGTGAACACACCATCATGATTATCTGGGTCATGAAGATCTTTTTTGTGCAGTTCTGTTTATTCTTGCCATCTCTTCTCAATATCTTCTGCTTCTGTTAGGTCCATACCATTTCTGTCCTTTATCGAGCTCATCTTTGCATGATATGTTCCTTTGGTATCTCTGATTTTCTTGAAGAGATCTCTAGTCTTTCCCATTCTGTTGTTTTCCTCTATTTCTTTGCATTGATTGGTGAAGAAGGCTTTCTTATCTCTTTTTTCTATTCTTTGGAACTCTGCTTTCAGATGTTTATATCTTTCCTTTTCTGCTTTGCTTTTTGCTTCTCTTCTTTTCACAGCTATTTGTAAGGCCTCCCCAGACAGCCATTTTGCTTTTTTGCATTACAAGATAAAGGAAATAAAAAGGGAAGTAATTATTTTGGATTTAATCCTGCCAAAGAGGAAAATAAAATGATGACATGAAATTTTATGGAAAATGAAGAGAAAGAGTGATTTATTATCTTAGAATTTATATCCATACAAAAAGGAAATCCTTTTATAGGCAAAAAAGCATACTAAACTTAGAAAAGCACTTTTCAAAATTTAGTCAGTAATCGTTTATAAACCATGGAAAATTTGCAACATCACACATGGATAAACCAAAAATTTGATGGAGAAAACTCAAAAGGTCACAGAAAACTATAGATTAAAAAGCTAAATGTTAATCACTGGAATAAATGATTAAATAGGTGTATTTCAGTGACTTAGATGGGAAAGACTGGAGTACCAAAATATATACCATTCACAAAGAATATGCTCACCTAAGATAATCCTATTTATTTTCAACATTTCCAATGTTTCATGGGTCAATTATATCCTAATTAAGTGTATTTCATATATTTGATTGAACAGTCATATGTACAGACAATTTAGAGGTAAGAACAGATCTGACTTCATGTTCTCTTACTCTATGTATAACCTGAGGCAAGCTGAGCCTTGATTTTTAACTCTCAAAAACCAGATAACAGTTGTTAATTCAATAGGTTATTGTGAAGATTCAGTTGTTAATCACAACACATAGTAAATCAGACCTAGTAAACTTCCCAACAAATACTGGCGTATTAATACTTGTAAGTTTTAACGGTGTTCCAAAAACATGCATAGCGTTGGAAATCATGCATTGCACTTTGCATTGTATGTTATGTTTTAGATGAACTAACCTTTTTTGTCATTTTAACATTAACTAAATGTAACTGATATTTTATATGAATAAACAGTCACTCATTCCTGAAAAGAGCACAGGAGTTGAGTATTTTAAAATTACTTAAGAGAGAATAATTTTTACCATCATTTAAGTTGGATAACAGCATCCATTGATCATAGAAAAAGCAAGAGAATTAACAACAACAAAAAAAAAAAGACTACATATTTTTCACTGACTTGCTGAAGCCTTTCACTGTGTGGATCACAACAAACTGGAAATTCTTGAAGAGATGGGAATACCATACCTCACATCCCCCACCGCACCTGTCTCCTGAGAAATCTGTATGCAGGATAAGAAGCAACAGTTAGCACCAGACATGGAAAAACAGACTGGCTAAAAATTGGGAAAGGAGTGTATCAAGGATGCATATTGTCACCTTGCTTATTTAACATAGATGCAGAGTACATGATGTGAAATGCTGGGCTGGATGATTCACAAGCTGGAATCAAGATTGCCAGGAGAAATAACAAGCTCACATATGCAGATGTTACTATTCTAATGACAGAAAGCAAAGAAAAACTAAAGAGCCTCTTGATGAAAGTGAAAGAGGAAAGTGAAAAAGCTGGCTTAAAACTCAACATTCAAAAAACTAAGATCATGTTATTCTATCTCATCACTTCATAGTAATGGGGGAAAAGTGGAAACAGTGAAGATTTTATTTTCTTGGGCTCCAGAATTACTGAGGATGGTGACTGCAAGCATGCAATTAAAAGACACTTGCTCCTTGGAAGAAAAGCTATGACAAACCTAGACAGCATATTAAAAAAACAGACATCACTTTGCACTCAAAGATCCATACAGTCAAAACTATGGTTTTTCTAGTAGTCATGTATGGATGTCAGAATTGGACCACAAAGAAGGCTGAGCTTCAGAGAATTGATATTTTTGATTTGTTGTTCTGGAGAAGACTCTTGAGAGTCCCTTGGACAGCAAGATCAAACCAGTCAATCCTAAAGGAAATCAACCATGAATATTCACTGGAAGGACTGATCCTGAAGCTGAAGCTCCAGTACTTTGGCTACCTCATTCAAGAGCCAACTCACTGTAAAAGACCCTGATGCTAGGAAGGATTCAGGGCAGGGAGAGAAGTGGATGGCCAAGGACGAGATGGCAGATAGTATTTCTGATTCAGTGGACATGAGTTTGAGCAAACTCCAGGAGATAATGAAGGACAAAGAAGCCTGGTGTGGTGCTTCTCTGTTGCAAAGAGTTGGACACAACTGAGCAACTGAACAAGAACAAAGTTGGATGTCACTAGACTTTTAGCCATAATACTAAGATATAAAAATCAATTTAAGGTTATTCAATACATGCTTTAAGCTCTTAGACAAAAAAAACTTGATACATCTCTGTTAAAAATATGATAATACTGGATAATTTTTTATATACTAGAGAGGAAAGGAAAATCCAAATTTTAAAGCTAGGTACTTTTAACTGTAAACAATGATTTAAAAACAAAGGGAAAGCCTGAGTCAACTGTGAGACCTTGTTTATTTTGCACATATAAGCATGTGATAATATTGTGTAATTTGCAAAGTTGTTGGGGGAATTATCTTAAATAACTTATTTAAAACATTTAGTCATATGGCTATTACTAAATATTATTTAGTCATAAACTAAGAAGAACTTAATAAATTTTAGTTTCTTTATCAGCTGTTCATGTATCTATTTGTTTTCCCTCATGGTGATCATATACAGTAACTGGCTGACATTCAGATTTAATAAATTAATACCTCAAAAGTCAAAATTAGTGTGTAATGCATGTGCAATAGAGCTAGAAGTTTTTGTTATTCATAAGTATAAATTACTCTTAAGATAAATTTTGTATTTTCTAAGCAAAGTAAAATGTGCATATGATAACTAAGGAAATAATACCAAGATGCTTGCAATTTAACATAATGGAAATCAATGTTCATCTGCTTTACCCTTTTCTAATCTCCTATTCCTCAACTGAGCTTTCTAATAATTTCTGTTTCTAATTGCTCTGGTGGCTCTCTCTATATAACATGAAGCTCTATTGCTTGTTATCCAGCATTAGATAATATCTATTGATTTTCTGATACAAAAGATAAATAGTTATGTCACATCTACAGCCTATCTCTTCAGTGTTTCAGAGTTATGTTATTTTTGATTATTCCAGTAGTTGCCCTTGTCACATGTAAATTTGTTTATGCCTTTATTTGTAATTTCATCAGTGTTTGAGAATTAGCTTGCCAGTTTTTTGTGCTTTACATGTTCAGTCTTACTCTATAGTAGAAATCCTAACTAAAGTATCTGATAATGGAGGCAGGAGATTTTGACTGACTGGTAGACTTTGTTGCAGAGTACATGAGTAGGGGGTTGGCTATTAGACTATGATTCTTAAGTGCCAAAATAAGGAAAGATAGATCAATTGATTGATTAATGTTGATTTAGTGTCACCCTGGAGCAACATAAGTTCATAAAGTCTTGAGCTTCATATTACTCCTTTGCATGTAAGAGACATTAATTTATGTAAGAAAGGTCTTGATAAATATTTTCTTCACCTGATCTGAACCCTAAGAACTTACAAAGTTTGTCTATTTAGGAAAAGATTTTTATCATGGTTCAGGATTAAGCATACATTTTAAATCTGAAGAAAATATTTTTTAGAGCTTATATTGGACACCAGGAGATTATATTTGTCAGAATTTAGATCCAAAATGATAGCATCCTGTGGTAAGTCCTCAGGAATGAGAAATCCTGCAGTTTATCTCATGACAGCGTCACATATATTAAATTATGGCAGAACAGGGTATCTGTACCTGCAGTTCACTTAGTGATCCAAAAAAAAACTTGCACTGGGAAAATAATTTTTTCCCTTCTTATTTTTCATTCTTTACTGAAACTCTGAGATGTTTTATCTATAGACATACTGGATTAAAATTAAAAATTAAATTATATCATTCTTATCCATGATCTGATTCAATATTAAATAAAAGTATTAAAACACAAATGGTGACAGAATATATTGTCTCTTAGTATTCATTACTTGATTTATTTCACCTAATTGTATGTCATTTGTTTATGTAAATATATCTCTACCCTGATCTAGAGCACCAGTCATCTCTTGCCGCCCACTTCTCTCCTGACTAGTTTCTCTCATTTTATTGTTTCTGCATACCATCTCCATTGAACACAGTAATCTTTAAACCATATGTTAGATTATGTCACATAAGTACTCAAAATCCATCCAGTACTTCCTAAATCTGAATAAATGCCAAATATCCTATACTATGAAGCTCTACTTAATCTGCCCATATACACCCTGACCTCTGTAAATATATTCCCTTTTTACTTTACTGTTTGAACCACACTGGCCTCCTGGAGGGTTCTTCAAAACACTCATCACTCTTCTACCTCAGGGCTTTTGCACTTGTTGTCCTTGCTCTTTAAATCTTTTTCTCCAGCTCTCTTGCTGACTAGCTATCTCACTTCTTGTAGGTTATGATCACTTGTCTTTTTAATAGAAAAACCATTTCTATTCACTTCCCCCTGCTCTCCAAAGTTCCCAGGATGAAATCAATATATCTAAAATTGAAACAGTATCCTGGATAAAGATATCTCTGATGTATACTTCATTAAATTTGGAATACTGGCTACAGCACAGTACTATAATTTTGTTAGTTGATTTATTGATTGAGGTATAGTTGACATATAACATTAAACTAGTTTCAGGTATACAAAATAATGATTTGATATTTATATGTATTGCCAAATGATCACTGTAGTAAGTCCAGTTAATATCTGTCACCATACATAGTTACAGTTTTTCTTTTTCAATGAAGACTTTTAAGATATATTCTCTAAGCAAAGTTTAAGTATGCAATCAGATTAGATCAGATCAGATCAGTCGCTCAGTCGTGTCCGACTCTTTGCGACCCCATGAATCGCAGCACGCCAGGCCTCCCTGTCCATATAGTCACCTTGCTTGACGTTGCCATGACTTTTTACTCTGTAACTAAACCAACACAATATTCTTGATCTTGTCTAATGCTGTAGCCTACAGTGAGGATCCAAATGATACATAATTATAATAATAATACCCTAAGAATAAACATATTTGAACTATTAAAGAATCACTAGCTTGCCACTTATTCTAAAGACAGAGTATCATTCATTCCTTTTTCTCAGGTGCTTAGGTGTATCAATTATACCTAGTTCTGTAGTATTAATAACTATTAGGTATAAAGATATGAATTCAATATTGTCCTTGTCCCTGAAGAGTTTGCAATCTGATGAGATACAGGCAGATAAGGTGCATTGCTCAATATATTAATAAAACAGTCTTGTGAGCATTGTGTAGAAGTTACCCCATGGACTGTAACCCACCAGACTCCTCTGTCCATGGGATTTCCCAGGCAAGAATACTGGAGTGGGTTGCCATTTCCTTCTCCAGGGGATCTTCCCGACCCAGGGATTGAACCCACATTGCCTGTGTCTTCTATATTGGCAGGTGGAGTCCTGGATTTGAACCCTGGGTTGGGAAGATCCCCTGAAGGAGGGCATGACAACCCACTCCAGTATTCTTGTTGTGAGAATCCCCACAGACAGAGGAGCCTGGTGGGCTATAGCCCATGGGGTTGCAAAGAATCAGACATGACTGAGTGAATCAGCACAGCACAAGCCTCTTAAGTCAGTGTTCCAGATTTTCCCATTTTAATGACTCTATTTCCCCTTTTAAAAAAAATCAATAACAAAAATTCATTCAGCCTGCATCTTCCACCAGCTATTTCAAAGTTCTGCTTCTGTTCATTGTTAAGATTCTGATTATTTTTGTATCTCCTTATAAACTGCTATTCTTCATCCAACTACAGTCTAGCTACCCGTCTCTACTCTAGTTTAAGGGTTAGCAACTTTCTCTGCACAGAGCCAGGTAATATTTTGGGCTTTGCTGGCCACATATATCTCTGTAGCATATTCTGATTTAATTTTTCTTTTGTTCCTTAACTCTTTAAAAATGTGAAACTTCTTTTGGTACAGACTGCTGCATTTGATTTCCTGGTTATAATTTGCAAAAAGCTACTCTTGTTAAAAGTACTGTACCTATAATACCAAAAACTTCCTTTCTAATGTTTGAAGGGCATCTTCCCTACATAAATTCGAGGCAAATTAAGTGATAAGCAGAAGGAAGTCAAGTCATCAGCTTTAATTTTTTTCTTTTTATTTTTTATATTATGAAAGTATGGTAATACATTTACAGAAGACTTTGAAAATACAGAAAAAGTTACATGTTTTACTGTATATTATGATTATTCTTTAAGTAGAATCTTTTGATTTTCAGTTGGAGTTTCAATTTCAAATGTTAGTAGAATGAATAAAACAGAAAGTTGAAGGATATAGTAGATGTGAAAAGCACTCTGAACCCAGTATTAATATTGGTAGAAGCTGAGGAACAGTTAACAGTGGGCTTCTTAAGCAGCTACAGGTGTCTCCCAACAACCACAGCCACCTCCTCAATAGATTAATCCTTAAACAGGTTGAAGAGGAGACCAACAATACAGTTTCTGTCCTGGGCTCACCAATCAAGAAGCTCCTGCATCTCCAGGGCGTAAGGGGTAGTGCCAGCAGGCTGGCATGCCTGGGCAGCATTCCTCCTGGAGGAAACCAGAGTCTGGAGAAGCAGTTTCCTGCTGCATAATTCTCCAGACCTCCAAACCCCCTCAGACTCTTTTTTCATTTATTACCACTTTGCAACACAACATTTTCTTTTTCCCTTTAGTCAAAAACTTTATTTTTTGAACATTTGCAACTATTATTCTATATATAAATGTTAATTTCTTACAAAACTCTGTATTCCATATTGCTAGGTCACTTCACTCCATTTTATGCCATGTTTCCTTCAAGAACTATTTTCCCAAATCACAATCTGCCTGATTATGTGTTGTTGTTCAGTTGCTAAGTAGTGTCTGATTCTGCGATGTCATAGACTGTAGTCCTCCAGTCTCAGCTGTCCTTGAGATTTCCCAGGCAAGAATACTGGAGTGAGTTGCCATTTTCATCTCCATACATTTTTTGAACATTTTCTTTTATTTTAACTTTCTTCCTTCTTGGTTCCCAATAGACTAAATTCTTTGTCTCACCCTCTAGCTTCCCAGGTGGCTCAGTGGTAAAGAATCCGCTGCCAATGCAGGAGAAGCAAGAAACTCAGGTCTATCCCTGGACTGGGAAAATCCCCTGGAGTAGGAAATGGCAACCCACTCCAGTATTCTTGCCTGGAAAATCCAACGGACAAAGGCTCCTAACAACTATAGTCCGTGGGGTCACAAAAAGTCGGATGCAACTGGTTACACGCGGCCACCCCCTAATCCTACCTTGGCATTCTCCAGGCTTCCTCTTTGGCCATCTTTCTCATTCTACATAATTCCTGGAAGATCCCATTCATGTAAATAATATCAACTATCACATTTTGCTTTGATAACTATAACCCCTTTAGTAGCCCATATCTTTCTGTGTTCCAGAACTATAAATCCAAAACATCCTCTTATCTTGTGAACAACAGGACCACTATCTACAAATTTTCCAGAAATCAGTTTCACCCTCATCTTTTTTAAGGAACACAGCACATTTGGGGCTGAGGTAGCAAAAATGCACCATCTCTATGCACCCATCAGCAACTCCTAATTTAAATGTAAATCATAAGCAGATAAGAGATTGATGAGAGAATATTTTACTTAGATGAGTGGATGAATGTGTTTATATAGCCATCCCTGTCCTGGGTATAGAAATAACTAATTTGATGGGAGCATAATCACAGTTGATTTTGAGTAGATTCAAAGCTTGGTGGTGAGTAAAACAATTTCCCACTTGCATGTGTAATTTCTCATCATTTTAAAAGAGATGATTATCTTTACTCTTTTATCATAAATGAAAGCAGGCCACCATTATTACCTCTAGAGATAGATAGCACCACTATAATTTTATTATATTACTTTGCTTCTGAGAAGAGTAAATCTGAATACTTAAAAAATTTTCTAGGTGCACAATTTTTTATTTTTAAAATATTTGACAACGAGGACCCTTGTTAAAACATATAAATAAATGGTATACCTTAAAATCAGTTAGCCATATTTTTATATCAAGAAAATATTCATAATATAATTTTTTTCTAAAAATAATATTTTTTAATTTCAGCACCGTGTGGAAGTCGTTCAACAGGTTCAGAAGGCACTGTTCTATCACCAAACTATCCAAAAAATTACAGTGTGGGACATAATTGTGTTTATTCTATAGCAGTTCCCAAGGAGTTTGGTAAGTAAGATTCATCTCATCATGTAGTATATCATTCTAAATATGCTTTATTTTCACTGTATGCTATTCAAAATGTTAGTTGCTTTTTAATGAAAATATTTACTGGTCATAAAGTACTCAAAAATTATTTTTAGATAGTAGCTTTGTAATAATAAAATTTTGAGTTTATTTTTTGCATTCTGAATTTATAGTCAAGTACACAGGTGAACAACAATATAAAAATGAAAACAGGATTGTTTTTAATTTTTAAAAATAAGTACATCCAGTAACCCTGCAAGTGCCTTCATATTGGAATTTCATAAAATGGGAAATTACCAGAGCATAAAGCAAAGTCTGCTCTGCCAAATATGCATATATTCAAATATGGAGCTGTTACAATAATAACAAAATATGTATAAAACAATTATATTAGTTTTATATTTTATAAACACATTTGCAGATAAAAAATATTTTTACTTTAAGCACCTAGTTTCTACGACAGCAGTGAATATAAAAAGACAGCAAAGGACATTTTGGCTCTTCTTGTCAACCTGACAATCTGTTCTACATTGGCATTGAGAAGACAATGTGTCCTTTGCTGACTTCACATCTCCCTGATCACAAGTCTTAGAAGTCACTTACCTGGCTTCTAAAGGTTTTGGATCTGAAATTCAGCTGGATCTAACCCAGGTTAAGCTCTGTTTATGGATGGATAGGCAAAGGAAATTTAGTGAACAGCAAAGTGTGGGAGAGAGGCTGAAAGATTTTTAGACTTCTACAATTTAGATTTACAGCACTGTGTTACATGGTGAAGAATTTGCTAGGAAATGAATGTCTGGGTCAGGATGACGGAGTATTTTAGCAGAAGGATATAGATTTTATCATATCAAGATTTTTGGATCACATCTTCACTTAATGTTTGTGCTGATAATAAAATAAGCTGATGCTTCCAGTCCAATTTCTTATAATGAGAATTTACCTATATATCCTCCTTTTCTCTATTCTGAAACAAGTCCAAGATCCACAACTTAGTAAAGAGAACATTATCATCAGACAGGAAGTATTAAATCTTTTATTTTAACCTTGAAATAGAATTGATGATGCCAACATTAGCACAGTCTTTTTCTGCAATCTCTTATTCCTTAGCATGTTGATTTATTTATTCAGAGTTGAGCTCTTTGATTATGAAGAAAAGGACAGTTTAGAAAGAAAAAAATCATCCATATAATTGTGTTTATTGTATTGCATTTTGTGCCCAGAAGAGTTTTCCCTTTCTAGAGGGCTTTGTAGTCCCCAGTCACCAAAAATATTACATGGTGACTGATAGAATCTTAGCAGTGCTAATCCAGAAGACTGCATGGCTATCTGAGTCTCTCTGGAAGCCATTAATTTGTTCTGTTAGATTCTATTCTTGAGAACAGAATGCAGCCAAAGGATTGAAAAAGAAGAAAATCACATTTTCTTTCCCGATACATACACATGTTGGTCACCGGGAGGTATTTGATAGTAGCTTATATATGTATGTATATTCAAAGAGAGAAGAAAAAAGTTCTGATTAAAATTAAATTAATGGATTCCTAGTGAATGGAATTTGTATTTTAGCAGAGTTAATGTAAGTAAAATTAAATTCTCTTAATATGAAAAATAATACAACCAATAATTGGTGATTTTTAACACTAATTTTTTCAAACAAGTCTTGGATTTTCTGTGGATAAAATCAGGTACACTTTGATTAACTAGTAAGGAAACTGATTTTATTTTTCTATAAATGTTGCATCATTCTTTATTTCAAACTTTATATGAAGTCAAATTTTAGTTTGTCACACATTAGCTATCTGTCGTTGGAAAAATAAACATAACTTCTTTGAAACTCAGTTTCTTTATGTGTAAAGCAGGGATCATTATGTATATGGAGCAGAGCTATTGTTAGTAGTAGTAATAAGACTATTTATATATAGTATGTCATAGTCGATAATTCATACTATTGGGTTAAGAATGCCAGTTTTGGAGACAGATTTCCAGATTGAGAACACAACTCAATTTTCTCTTTTCCATTGGACTAATTACATGAGTCTTACTTTTCGTATCTCTGAAATAGAAGTGATGTGTCTATTTCTTAGAGTTATTTTATGATTAAATAAAATATGTGTAAGTCATTATATAGTATATCATAAGTCACATACACACCTGGATGCACATACAAACACACTTTATGTTCACATTCATAGGTACTCCTAACCTCAAAAGTTGAAATAAAATGACATGGATTATTCAGTAGCCCTAGGGTCTTAAGAGTAACATGGCTAAAAATAAAACATTTATATTGTATAATTAAAGCATGAAAACACATATTTTGTGCTTTACATCTCCAGTGAATATCTAATCACCTATTGATCACTTGAAATTTTCTGAAAACAAAATAGAGGAATTAAAAACTGCAGTCATAGATATCTTTCTGTCCCTACCTTTCCCTCTTTAATGTGAGATAATCAAGCAACAGTTACTGGATCTCTGCAAATCAAATTTTTTGTTTGTTTGTTTCTTCCTCTCTTTCTCACTTTGCCATGATTTCTTTCTGTTGCTTTTGTGTTGTGTTTTATGACTTTTGATACCACGTCATAACATATCACTTTTCACATTTTTCCTGTCATTTATCCCAAATTATAACCATTTCTTCCTCCATATCTTTTATATGCAGACACTTAGAATTTAATTTTTAAATATTGTAGCAAAATATCTGTCAATACACTCGATTCATTTATTGAGATTTCATGTTTTTACAAGGGTTAAACTTCTAAAGTCATTATATAAGGAGAAAACCACATGTAATCAACATTACGCATGAAAATACCGTGTCAGCCGTAGAAGATCATCCACAGTATTTTGTGTAAGCCATATTATCTCAACAATTCTAACAGGACATTTTTTCCTCCAGTGTTAGAAAGATAGCAGTTGTTCAGATAATACCAGATGAGCTAGTTTGGTTTCTTATAGGTCATTTACTACAAAATTGCTTTCATTTATTTATTTTTGCCCAATGTAGATTTGAATTCATATGAATTAAATGTGCATATACTGTAACTCTACTGGTTGACTGAGTGAATACTATTTTGTCAGTGAATTTCTGTCTTTAAGTTTTTCTAGATAAGAGTCAATTCATAACACTTTTATCAGCATCATTGATTTCATTTCAACTTCATCTATTAGGGTCATCTGGTAATATTCATTCTGTAGGATTCTGGTTCTAAATACTTAGAAAATAACATTTATGGGTCAGTTGTTGATATTTAGCTGTCTTTCCTCTAATGAACTATTTCCCTTTTAATTTTTTTTTTTAATTTAAGAATGTTCTATTTTGGACTTCCATGGTGATACAGTAGTTAAGACTCCACACTTCCTCTGTGGGGGGCATGGGTTCAATCCCTAATCAGGGAACTAAGATCCTACATGACACACAAAGAGCAGAAAAAAAAAAAATACCATAGTTTATGTATTAATAAAATAAGTTTTATTTTTCCTTCATCTTAATGTTTAACAATAAGTTGTTTCCCTTTATGGTTTGTTTGCTATAGTCTTCATGCACTGTTTTTAAGTGCCAAAAACATAGCAGACAAATTTTATTTTATTTTGAATTTGGTATAGGATAGATATTTTGAATATAAGAGAACTGTTGACATTGTTGGGGGAAACATTTTTATTGATATTATATATTTATACCTGTAGTGTAGGGCCAAAGTCATTTTGCAAGGAGGAGGTGGCTAGTAAATTTGGGGAATAAATGTTGTGGATTTCTATTTCCATAAGCTTGGCTGAAATAAAACAGAAAGAGGTAAGAGCTATAACCAAAGTACCATACTAGTCAAAGGCTAGTGTTTGTGTTTGTCTGTTTTTTCTTTGGATAGAAAGTAATGGAGTTTTTAGCTTAAAGCCTAACAGAAATATAGTAGAGAGGGCAAAATTGAAGATTTTAGATGGACCAGTTAGTAAAGCACGATGCTTAAAGCAATCTAAGGAGATGGGATTTTAAAAACCTAGAGGGCCTCTTCAAACTATAATGCAGGAGAAATCATTCATGATTAGTATCATTGTACCTCAATTAATTTCACATGCAACACTGCCTTTTGAAATTATCATCGCTTCCTGATCTCCTTCCTCTCTTCCCCTTCTTCCATCACTCACTCTTTACATTCTGGAAAGTATCTGCAAAATAAATGTATTAGTATCCTAAGTCTGCCTTAACAAAGTATCACAAATTTAGTGGCTTAGAACAACAGAGGTTTATTCTTTCACAGTTCTGGAGACTAGACCCCTGAAATCAAGGTATCAGTAACATTACACTCCCTCTGCATCTCCTAGAGAAGAATCCTTCCTTGCTTCTTCCTATCTTTAATGGCCCCAAGCAATCCTTGAAGTTCTGTAGTTTGTAGCTACATCACCCAGGTGGCGCTAGTGGAGAAGGGAATGGCTACCCACTGGTAAAGAACCCCCTGCCAATGCAGGAGACACAAGAGACTCAGGTTCAACTCCTGGGTCAGGAAGATCACCTGGAGGAGGGCATGGCAACCCACCCTGGTAGCATTTTGTATCATTTGTTCTAGGGACACCAGTTGTAGGATTTAGCGTCCACCCTAATCCATAACCTCATCTGAATCTTAGTTATATCTGCAGAGGTCGTTTTTCCAAATACAATGATATTCTGAGTGCCTGGGTGGGGTTGAATATTAAGGGGACTCTATTCAACACACTACAGAGGATAGACTATATTACTATGGTTTTATGTAGAAAATCCTAGTATAAATTACTCTACAAAGCATGTATCAAATATTAACTATATAGAATGTAAACTAACATTCAGATTTCTTGGAGAATTCCAACATGTAAATCACCTTGAGGAAATCCAGGATAGTCTATGGTGACTTAACTTTGTGTTTAGCTTCCCAGATAGTCTCACCTCCTTAAAGACCCATACTGAACACATATTTGTTAAGATATAAAGCTTACTTTTTCCCAAGACTGGCTTTCAAAAGTGGCATCTTGGAAATGTGCATGAAAAGCTTTTCAGGTTTTCCTTCTTAGGTTTCCCAGATATCTGCCCTATCTCTTATCTTTTGTTGTTGTGTAGACTATTGGCTGCATAGATTTGAAATTCATGAATCCTTAAATCACACAAAGTTATTGTCAGTCTAGTATACTCTGTACAGGGGCATGGAGTTACCAAGACCTTTTGTGTATTTGCTGTGGGAAAAGATTTTTGTTTATCTTTAAATTAGCTATCATCACCTTAAACTTTTCTTCTACTCTACATATTTTGTTTCTTATTCACAACCATTGTCTTTATATTTCCTAGTGTGGTATTTTCCCTCTAGTCAATCTGCAAAAATCTTTCTCTATGATACTGCCTACAAAATAGGATTAAACTTATTTTTTAAACTAATTTGAACTTTATTAAAACTTATGATCTATTAGCAACTATCTCATTAATCCTTATTATATACATTAAATGTATTACTTCCCTTCCATCTTACAGACTTAGGAAATTGAATGATGATTGTTGAATACAATCTATTTTTGCAATACATCTTTCAATTTTCTGTGTAAACTCTTAGTCTATGAAAAGTAGTCTTTAAAAATTTAGGTCTCCTTAAAACTTAGAAGGAAAAACCAAAATGGATTGAAACTAAGATGCACACACACTATATATAAACATATATATGTGTATACATATATATATTGACAATTCAGTTATATCAGTACATATATTCATTCTTTTTTTATTCTTTACCCCATAGGTTATTACAAAATATTGAAGAGTTCCCTGTGTTATACAATAGGTTCTTATTAGTATCTATTTTACATATAGTAGTGTGTGTTAATCCCAAGCTCCAAATTTTTCCCTCCCCCTCACATTTCCCCTTTGATAACCATAAATTTGTTTTCAAAACCTATTAATCTGTTTCTATTTGTAAACAAGTTCATTTATATAATTTTAATTAGATTCCACATATGAATGATATTATATGATATTGTCTTTGTCTGATATGATAATCTCTAGGTCTATTTATGTTGCTGCAAATGGCATTAATTCATTCTTTTTAATGACTGAGTGATATTCCACTGTGTGTGTGTGTGTGTGTGTGTGTGTGTGTGTGTGTGTGTGTACACATGGACATGGACATAAGTGAGCAAACTCCAGAAGACTGTGAAGGACAGGGAAGCCAGGCGTCCTGCAGTCCATGGAGTCACAAAAAGTCAGACACAAATAAGCAACTAAACAACAAATATACATATGTGTTTTTGTGTGTATATATATGTGTGTGTCTGTGTGTATACACCACATATATATATATACACTACATCTTATTAATCCATTCCTCTGTCCATGAACATTTAGATTGCTTTCATGTCTTAGCCATTGTAAATAGTGCCACAGGGAACATCGGGGTGCATGCATATTTTCAAATTATGGTTTTCTTTAGATATACAACCAGCAGTGGGATTGCAGGATCATATGGTAGTTCTTTTTCATTTTTTAAGGAACCTCCATAGTGTTCTCCATAGTGGTTGTACCAATTTACATTCCCACCTGCAGTGTAGGAGAGAATGTAAATTGGTCACACTTTAACCAGTGTTTCTTGTTTGCAGATTTTTTTTTTTTAATGATGGCCATTCTGACTGGTGTGAGGTTGTAGTTTTGATTTTTATTTCTTGATAATTAGTGATGTTGAGCAACTTTTAGTGTGCTTTTTGGCCATCTGTATGTCTTCTTTGGAGAAATATCTATTTAGATCTTATGCTCATTTTTTCATTGGATTGTTTGCTTTTTTTGACGTAGAGCTACATAAGCTGTTTTTATATTTTGGAGATTAATCCCTTGTCGTCAACCATTTCCCTTTTGATCTTATAGTGTTCTCAAATGACCTATTTTATTCAGCATTGTTTACATAATTTATGTGGTTGTTACCTGTCTTTATACTTAATTCAGTAATTTATTGTCACTGAGTTTCCCCACATTTTAGTGACAAACTGTTTTGAGATTTTTTTTTTTTATTCTCATTAGGTCACTACATTTTATTGGCATTCTGTTTTTGCCTGGTATGAAGTTTTCAGTAATAAATAAACTCTTACAGTCAATAAAGGCTATTTATATTTGAAGTGTATGATACTTCATTTTTTAGCAGTACATTTGTATCAAATTTAATGATTTGTCTTTTGTAAATATTGAATTTACTTATCTAACAATGATGAATAATCTTCATAAAATGTGTGTTTACTCAAAATTTGTATTTACTATTTATCATCACTAGTTAAATATGAAACACTTGAAAAGGAAAGCTCTTTTACTCTTTTAAAACTGATGATTGTGTTAATGTCAGTATACAAAATGACTAAGCTAATTTTACCCTTGTAAGAAAGGAAGCTTTTTTTGAGCCTAATATTTTAGGGTAAGGAATATTTAATTAGCATATGTAAAATTATATTATTTAATTATTTGGTTAGTATTCATAATTAGATTTGTGGCCATATTTGGTCACTAGCTAGAATAGGACCCCCCCATTCAAGTTTGGTTCAGATGTCAAGACTCATGATACCACACTTTGACCAAGATGGTAAAAAAGATGTATTACTGATACAATGAGGCTTTCTGAGAAGAGCAGGACAGTATCCAAAATTGGATCCAAGCAGATCCAAAATTGCTTAAGGGAGCAAAGAAAGCTAGCTGGTTTTGGGTTTTATAGGGGTGATACTGGAGTGAAAGCTCCTACATGCTGGTCAGGGCTTGTGAGATTCAAAATTCCCATTGCTTATAAAGGAGAATGCATACATGTGTTCTTATCAGCTTGCCCAAATATCAGGCAAAAGGGAAACTGGGGGATGGGGAGGAGAGCTTGAAACTTGTGAGCAGTTAAAGATCAACGATGGATCGGCCTTCATCACAATTCACTCTCAGTGTTTGACTGAGTGAATTGCACCATGTTTGAACTTGTTTATAGCCACAGTGGTACTTTGTGAATCATAGATCTATTTAGTAAAGGAGATGAAAATTCATTGAACACCTTGTTCTAGAGCTCAGCAATATGGTGAGAAGTGAAATGAGTACCTTGATCATTAGCAAGAATGACTAGAACTTTGTGTAGAGGCACATGTGGCATTGTCTGCATTTTGGGAATGTCTAAGACAAGATTTCAAAATTTTTTTCCTCATAAAGGGCAACCCTCGACCACATGGTCAGACAGTTGGCAACGGCCCAGTAGTTTGCAAAAAGTGTTCAGTTGGACTGATTTATTGACAAGGGTGGTCAGTGTAAAATGCCTGACTGAAGTTTGGGCAGTTGCACTAATTGAGTCCTTTAACAGAGATGTCTTAGTTAAGATTTGAAAAGCAATGGCTCTCCAGGAAGTTGAGTCATGTATGATGATGGTAGCTGTACTTGCTGTGACATGCACAAACTTTGTTTGCTATCCACTCAAGATCCCAAGCAGTTCCTCTAGCTAAGGGGTTCAGAAGAGTAGTGAATGCCTGTGAAACCATAGTGTCTGTCAAGGAACTAAGATTAGGGCAGACCACACCCTCATTGGGGTGGGTTACCCCAGGGGGCCTACGTTTGGCTTTAACAAATAGGTATCATTTCCATTTTAGCAAGAAAGCCTTAGCAGCCATACCCAGCTTGCAAGGTACTACTTTCATGATCCAAGGTGTAATGGAAAGCTGGATAGAGAGGATCATGATCTTAGAGCCTGTGACTGCCTCTGTTTCCAGGAGATCCCAGTATGCAGCATTGTCATTGTGATGACATAGGGCTTCAGGTGGGAACCTCTTGCATTTGTAGTCCATGGGCAACTTATGGCTACTATGAGTGGCCCAGAAATTCCAAGAGGCATGAGAGGAAGTTGCTAAAGCCTTTACAGTGAAGAAGTCAAAGGGTAAAAAGTGGCAGCACCAGTTATATTAAAATTTGGAAGGATTCTAGAGGCTTTTTTTTCTTTTTTTTTGGTAAAAGGCCCCGTTCAAGGTAGTTCAGTATACTAGTAACAGGATAAATGGGCTTAAGTAAATGAAACATATTTTTATACATGAAAAATATGTTGCCCTCAAAATCTAAAAATTGCTAAAATATTTTCAGCTTGTTTTAACACTGTGGTACCATGAGAGTCAAGGTTTATTTCTTAATGGTGTTAAGGATGGAGTAGCTTTTGACTGACCAATTAATAGCTCAGGATTTAACTCAAGAGACAGGGCCTTCTAATACGTGTAGGGAAATGAAACCACCACCACCCCTTTTTGTGAACTCTTTTATATCTGCTTGTCTTGAATGATTGTGACAAATGAATCTCCTTGAAGGAAGATATGATGTTACCTGTGCTCCTAGACAAAGTTGAATGCAGTTACCATCTTGCCTACCAAGGCAGTATGCAGTGGCTAGGCTTCTGAAGACCTCATAGGTAGCCAGGTAAAGTTGTCCTTTCAAAGTGCAAAGCAGAGAGCATATCTCAAAGGCAAACTATAGCTGAGTGTCTTTTGAAACTGATATTAAATAGATGAGATGAGCGAAATCAGGGCTTCCCAGGTGGCGCAGTGGTAAAGAATCCACCTGCCAATGCAGGAGATGCAGATGTGGGTTTGATTACTTGGTTGGGAATATTCCCTGGAGAAAAATGGCAGCATGCTCCAGTATCCTTGCCTAGAAAATCCCATGGACAGAGGAGCCTGATAGTTATAGTACACAGGGTCTCAAAGAGTCAGACATGACTTAACGACTAAGCACACACATGAGCCAAATCATTAGCAAAATATTACCACCTAGTGATTAGATGGGGCTCATAACTTAGACAATATTGGATATGAGGCCTTTAATGAGTGGAGCAACAGAATTAGAGTTTCAGAAAACCACTGTGAGTTACCATTCATTTTTCCCAGGTTTAAGAAAAGCCTAGCTTGTGTGTTAGTTGCTGTTGTGTCCAACTCTTTGTGACCTCATGAACTAAGCCCACCAAGCCCCTCTGTCCATGGAATACTCCAGGCAAGAATACTGGAGTGGTTAACCATTCCCTTCTCCACGGAAGAAGATGGGAGGTCCCCTGGATGGGACCTAACCTCAGTCTCCTGCATTGCTGACAGATTCTTTACAGTCTGAGCCACCAGGGAAGCCCAAATTGGCTATTAAATGGAGAAGTAGTGGTGATAAATACCCCTTCTATAAATGTCTTTTACAGTGGGCTTCAATATATGAAGACTCTGTTTTAAAATGCAGTGAACCATATGAACTATTTTAAGTGTTAAGAAAAGGCCATGGGATCTCAATTTCTTAGCCTGTTGTAAATGCAAAAGATATAACTTAATTTATTACATTTCTGGTTACAGCTTCTTTCATGACCACTGTTGGATATTTAGGGAGTGCAGTAGTTCTGATGATTAAAATGAAGCATACTTATTTGTTCACTCAGCACAGTTCAGTCACTCAGTCATGTCTGACTCTTTGAGACCCCATGAATTTCAGCACGCCAGGTCTTCCTTTCCATCACAACTCCCAGAGTTCACCCAAACTCATCTCCATCAAGTGGGTAATCCCATACAGCCATTTCATCCTCTGTCATCCCCTTCTCCTACTACCCCCAATCCCTTCCAGCATCAGAGTCTTTTCCAATGAGTCAACTCTTCTCATGAGGTGGCCAAAGTATTGGAGTGTCAGCTTTAGCATCAGTCTTTCCAGAGAACACCCATGAATGATCTCCTTTAGAATGGACTGGTTGGATATCCTTGCAGTCCAAGGGACTCTCAAGAGTCTTCTCCAACACCACAGTTCAAAAGCATCAATTCTTCAGTGCTCACCTTTCTTCACAGTCCAACTTTCACATCCTACATGACCAACATAGCCTTGACTAGATGGACCTTGATTGACAAATAATGTCTCTGCTTTTGAATATGCTATTTAGGTTGGTCATAACTTTCTTCCCAGGGGTAAACATCTTTTAATTTCATGGCTGCAATCACAATCTGAAGTGATTTTGGAACCCCCCAAAATAAAGTCTGACACTATTTCCACTGCTTCCCCACCTATTTCCCATGAAGTGATGGGACCAAATGCCGTGATCTTCATTTTCTTTTTTTTTTCAAAAACAAAATTAATTTTATTTTTATAAAAAGGTTTTAATTATACAGTTTATAATACATGTACCTATGCAAACATAATCAAAGGCAATTTAATCTTTTGACTTTCACAAAGTTATAAACTTTTAATGTAGGCATCATTATGTATTTTATCAACCAGGACAACAATAAGCATTCCTCATTCTCTTAAATATATATTGAGCACCTACAAGATATCAAGTACCAGGTTGGCCTCTAGAAACTGAGCTTTAAGCCAACTTTTTCGCTCTCCTCTTTCACTTTCAACAAGAGGCTTTTTAGTTCCTCTTCACTTTCTGCCATAAGGGTGGTGTCATCTGCATATCTGAAATTATTGATATTTCTCCCAGCAATCTTGATTCCAGCTTGTGCTTCCTCCAGCCAGTGTTTCTCATAATGTACTCTGCATACAAATTAAATAAGCAGGGTGACAATATACATCCTTGACGAACTCCTTTTCCTATTTGGAACCAGTCTGTTGTTCCATGTCCAGTTCTAACTGTTGCTTCCTGACCTGCATACAAATTTCTCAAGAGGCAGATCAAGTGGTCTGGTATTCCTGTCTCTTACAGAATTTTCCACAGTTATATGTGTTATACACAGTCAAAGGTTTGGCATGGTCAATAAAGCATAAATAGATGGTTTTCTGGAACTCTCTGGCTTTTTCCATGATCCAGTGGATGTTGGCAGTTTGATCTTTGGTTCCTCTGCCTTTTCTAAAACCAGCCTGAACATCTGGAAATTCACGGTTCATGTATTGCTGAAGCCTGGCTTGGAGAATTTTGAGCATTACTTTACTAGCGTGTGAGATGAGTGCAATTGTACAGTAGTTTGAACTTTCTTTGGCGTTGCCTTACTTTGGGATTGGAATGAAAACTGACCTTTTTCAGTCCTGAGGCCACTGCTGTGTTTTCTAAATTTGCTGGCATATTGAGTGAAGTCCTTTCATAGCATCATCTTCCAGGATTTGAAATAGCTCAACTGGAATTCTGTCACCTCCAATAGCTTTGTTCGTAGTGATACTTTCTAAAGCCCACTTGACTTCACATTCCAGGATGTCTGGCTCTAGGTGAGTGATCACACCATCCTGATTATATGGGTCATGTAGCTCTTTTTTGTACAGTTTTTCTGTGTATTCTTGCCACCTCTTCTTAATATCTTCTGCTTCTGTTAGGTCCATACCATTTCTGTCCTTTATCAAGCCCATTTTTGCATGAAATGTTCCCTTGGTATCTCTAATTTTCTTGAAGATATCTCTGGTCTTTCCCATTCTGTTGTTTTCCTCTATTTCTTTGCATTGATCACTGAGGAAGGCTTTCTTATCTCTCCCTGCTATTCTTTGGAACTCTGCATTCAGATGCTTATACCTTTCCTTTTCTCCTTTGCTTTTTGTTTCTCTTCTTTTCACAGCTATTTGTAAGGCCTCCCCAGATAGCCATTTTGCTTTTTTGCATTTCTTTTCCATGGGGATGGTCTTGATCCCTGTCTCCTGTACAATGTCATGAATCTCCATCCATAGTTTATCAGGCACTCTATCAGATCTAGTCCCTTAAATCTATTTCTCACTTCCACTGTATAATCATAAGGAGTTTGATTTAGGTCATACCTGAATGGTCTAGTAGTTTTCCCTCCTTTCTTCAATTTAAGTCTGAATTTGGCAATAAGGAGTTCATGATCTGAGTTACAGTCAGCTCCCTATCCTGTTTTTACTGACTTTATAGATCTTCTCTTTCTTTGGCTGCAACGAATATAATCAATCTGACTTCAGTGTTGACCATCTGGTGATGTCCATATGTAGAGTCTTCTCTTGTGTTGTTGGAAGACAGTGTTTGCTATGACCAGTGTGTTCTCTTGGCAAAACTCTATTAGCCTTTGCCCTGCTTCATTCCATACTCAAAGGCCAAATTTGCCTGTTACTCCAGGTGTTTCTTGACTTCCTACTTTTGCATTCCAGTCCCCTATAATGAAAGGACATCTTTTTTGGGTGTTAATTCTGAAACGTCTTGTAGGTCTTCATAGAACCGTTCAACTTCAGCTTCTTCAGCGTTAGTGTTTGAGGCATAGACTTGGAGTACTCTTATATTGAATGGTTTGCCTTGGAAACGAACAGAGATCATTCTGTTGTTTTTGAGATTGCATCTAAGTACTGCATTTTGGACTCTTTGGTTGACCATGATGGCTACTCCGTTTCTTCTAAGGGATTCCTTCCCACAGTAGTAGATACAATGGTCATTTGAGTTAAACTCACCCATTCCAGTCCATTTTAGTTCACTGATTCCTAGAATGTCGATGTTCACTCTTGCCATCTCCTGTTTGACTACTTCCAATGTGCCTTGATTTATGGAACTAATATTGCAGGTTCCTATGCAATATTGCTGTTTACAGCATCAGACCTTGCTTCTATCACCAGTCACATCCACAACTGGGTGTTGTTTTTGCTTTGGCTCCATCCCTTCATTCTTTCTGAAGTTATTTTTCCACTGATCTCAAGTAGCATATTGGGCACCTACTGACCTGGGGAGTTCCCCTTTCAGTATCCTATCATTTTGCCTTTTCATACTGTTCATGGGGTTCTCAAGGCAAGAACACTGAAGTGCTTTGCCATTCCCTTCTCCAGTGGACCACATTCTGTCAGACCTGTCCACCATGACCTACCCGTCTTGGGTGGCCCCACAGGCCATGGCTTAGTTTCATTGAGTTAGACAAGACCGTGGTCCGTGTGATTAGATTGACTAGTATTCTGTGATTATGGTTTGTGTATCTGGCCTCTGATGCCTCCCGCAATACCTACCATCTTACTTGGGTTTCTCTTACCTTGGACATGGGATATCTCTTCACAGCTGCTCCAGCAAATCGCAGCCACTGCTCTTTACCTTGGACAAGGGGTATCTCTTTATATTTAATAAGTCCTTTAGATTACAGGTTATGAACTGTAATCTATTTAAGTATAGTGAGATCTCCAAGAATAATTATAATTTCACCTTCTATTTTGATTAAGGCCATGAAGGTTTGCCAGTTGGTTCATATTAGTAAATATTAAAGTTAATTCAAAACTCATGTTGCTGCTAAGTCACTTCAGTTGTGTCCGACTCTGTGTGACCCCATAGACAGCAGCCCACCAGGCTCCCCTGTCCCTGGGATTCTCCAGGCAAGAACACTGGAGTGGGTTGCCATTTCCTTCTCCAATGCATGAAAGTGAAAAGTGAAAGTGAAGTCACTCAGTCGTGTCTGACTCTTTGCAACCCCATGGATTGCAGCTCACTAGGGTCCTCTGCCCATGGGATTTTCCAGGCAAGAGTACTGGAGTGGGGTGCCATTGCCTTCTCCAAACTCATGTTATAGAGATACAAAAGCCCATCTGAGACATTTTAAATTTTCACTTTATAAATATTGTAGTAAAATTTAAGTTGCTATTTGGATCAAATTGTGGACCTCCTTTTTAACTAGCTTGTTTATTGATTACCAGATGTGTTTTAGAGGTTCCAGAAATGCTCTCTAAAATGAAAGTGTTAGTCACTCAATCATGTCTGACTATGCGACAATGTGTCTTCCCAACCCAGGGATCACACCTGGGTCTTCTGCATTGCAGGCTAGTGTTAAAGAACTTGTCTGGCAAAGCAGGTAGACATAAAGAGATGTCGGTTCAGTCTCTGGGTCAGGAATATCCCCTGGAGGAGGGCTTGACAACCCACACCAGTATTCTTGCCTGGAGAATCCCATGGACAGAGGAGTTGGGTGGGCTACAATCCCTGGAGTCTCGAAGACTCAGACATGACTCAAGCGACTTAACACGCATGCATGCTTTGGAGGAGGGAAGATCCCTTTGATCTCCTCATATTTATAAGTTTCTTCCTCCAGAATGTCAAATCTGTAACATCAGAGTTATGGGCTCCACCACAACAATCATCGCTTTATACAGATTAAGGATTGGGAGTTTAAGTAGCATTTGAATTATCTTCTTAGTTGTGCCACATGGGTACCATGAGTGTTTTATTCTATAAGCTTGAGGATAAAGATCTTTGTTTGCAAAGAAACCTTGGCAGCAGTTATAGCAAAAGATATTTATAGAGTGGTGAGTCATCTGCTTTTAGGACTGGAGACCTCAACATGCCACATGCTAACTCTTCTTCCACGCAATTGGCCATCCAACAGGACCACATATTTCACAGAGTATCAGTATTTTTCCTGAGAACTGTATAGAAGAAAGGCCACTGCCTGGTTGAGACCCACAGCCAGCAATCACAGAGTAAGAGTCATTTCTCTGAACCAAGCATTAGTCATAGTTTATGCTGGAATGAATATATGTAATTCAATCTGAGGCACAAAACAGGTCCAGTCTAAGATGCACAATCCAGAGTCTTTTTGAGGTGGGTCCCAACTCTTGTTTCTAAATGTCAATTATGAAAACTTATGATGTAATTTGACTGAATCTATGATAAAGATTCATTGGAACTCAGCAAATGTAGATCAAAGCAGCATAGCTCAAACTCCAAGACTGCTAGTAGGTAACAGAACTGATTACTAATTCAAAGCAAAAAAGGAAAGAAAATCTAGTGGTCATTGCCTAGACACCCTCTTAACTGCATCCATTGTTCTGGTTGCCCTTTAACCAAGTTTTTGTTTTTGTTTTTTTGGATTTTGAGAATAATCAGATCAGATCAGATCAGTCACTCAGTCGTGTCTGACTCTTTGCAACCCCATGAATCGCAGCATGCCAGGCCTCCCTGTCCATCACCAACTCCCGGAGTTCACTCAGACTCACATCCATCGAGTCAGTGATGCCATCCAGCCATCTCATCCTCTGTCGTCCTCCTATCCTCTTGCCCCCAATCCCTCCCAGCATCAGAGTCTTTTCCAATGAGTCAACTCTTTGCAGGAGGTGGCCATAGTACTGGAGTTTCAGCTTTAGTATCATTCCTTCCAAAGAAATCCCAGGGCTGATTTCCTTCAGAATGGACTGCTTGGATCTCCTTGCAGTCCAAGGGACTCTCAAGAGTCTTCTCCAACACCACGGTTCAAAAGCATCAATTCTTCGGCGCTCAGCCTTCTTCACAGTCCAACTCTCACATCCATACATGACCACAGGAAAAACCATAGCCTTGACTAGACGAACCTTTGTTGGCAAAGTAATGTCTCTGCTTTTAAATATGCTATCTAGTTTGGTCATAACTTTCCTTCCAAGGAGTAAGCGTCTTTTAATTTCATGGCTGCAGTCACCATCTGCAATGATTGGTACCACACAAACACCAGGGGAGTATGAAGATTTTTATTATTCACGTAATGAAGTTTAAACAAGTCCCAAATAGTGTAAAATATCAGGGAAAAGCATTGACTTTGGGGGTTTTAGTGTGGTTACAGGGTGGTAGTGGAGTGAGGGTTTCTATGTTCAGATCAGTGCATTTATGGTTTGAATTTTCCACTAATGCCCTAGGAAATGGAAAATTCAGCCTTCTAATCAGTTTGCCCATATAGGAGTTCTAAGGGAAAGGGGAGCAGTAGGTCTTGAAAGTTCTCAGCAGTAGACATCATAATGGGTTTCAGACCCTTTAATATGAGCTTTAATTTATTATAAAGCTGTAATTTATAAATTGTATAGTAGCTTATGTGTTGGTATAATACCATGTATATCATAACTTCCTATTGCTATTATATTTTCTCCACTTTAAACAAAATTAATTCCTTTTATACTCTAAGACAATGGCAGTAATATGCTCTAGAATATGATTAACTAAATTTTCAAAATAACTATCAAAAAATCTGTTATGTCATTATGATAAATGTATATTTGCATTAATTGTGTAATGGGTGTCAAAGTTGGTGTTTCACATTTCTTTCATTTTAAAACACAGTTATAGGAAATAAATTATTAATGATTCTGAATAAACCTTTGAAAAACATAGCACAGGAACACCAAGCTAGACATTTTGCAACAATTTCTTTATTTTTTAATATAAATTTATTTACTTTAATTGGAGGCTAATTACAATATTGTATTGGTTTTGCCATACATCAACATGAATCTGCCACAGGTGTACACATGTTCCCCATCCTGACCACCCCCCTCACCTCCCTCCCCATACCATCCCTCTGGGTCATCCCCGTGCACCAGCCCCAAGCATCCTGTATTATGCATCAAACCTAGGCTGGCTATTTGTTTCACATATGATATTATACATGTTTCAATACCAGTCTGCCAAATCATCCTACCCTCGCCCTCTCCCACAGAGTCCAAAAGACTGTTCTATACATCTGTGTCTCTTTTGCTGTCTCATACACAGGGTTATTGTTACCATCTTTCTAAATTCCATATATATGCGTTAGTATACTGTATTGGTGTTTTTCTTTCTGGCTTACTTCACTCTGTAAAATAGGCTCCAGTTTCATCCACCTCATTAGAACTGATTCAAATGTATTCTTTTTAATGGCTGAGTAATACTCCATTGTGTATATGTACCACAGCTTTCTTATCCATTCATCTGCTGATGGACATCTAGGTTGCTTCCATGTCCTGGCTATTACAAACAGTGCTGCAATGAACACTGGGGTACACGTGTCTCTCAATTCTGGTTTCCTCGGTGTGTATGCCCAGCAGTGGGATTGCTGGCTCATAAGGCAGTTCTATTTCCAGTTTTGTAAGGAATCTCCACACTGTTCTCCATAGTGGCTGTACTAGTTTGCATTCCCACCAACAGTGTAAGAGGGTCCCCTTTTCTCCACACTCTTTCCAGCATTTATTGCTTGTAGACTTTTGGATTGCAGCCATTCTGACTGGCGTGAAATGGTACCTCATTGTGGTTTTGATTTGCATTTCTCTGACCATGAGTGATGTTGAGCATCTTTTAAAGTGTTCTAATTTCATTCTTTTACAAATGGTTGACCAGTTTTCCCAGCACCACTTGTTAAAGAGTTTGTCTTTTCTCCATTGTAGATTCTTGCCTCCTTTTTCAAAGATAAGTTGTCCATAGGTGCATGGATTTATCTTTGGGCTTTCTATTTTATTCCATTGATCTATATTTCTGTCTTGTGCCAGTACCATACTGTCTTGATGACTGGCTTTGTAGTAGAGCCTGAAGTCAGGCAGGTTGATTCCTCCACTTCAGTTCTTCTTTCTCAAGATTGTTTTGGTTATTCGAGGTTTTTTGTATTTCCATACAAATTGTGAAATTATTTGTTCTAGCTCTGTGAAAAATACCGTTGGCAGCTTGATAGGGATTGCATTGAATCTATAGATTGCTTTGGGTAGTATACTTATTTTCACTATATTGATTCTTCTGATCCATGAACATGGTACATTTCTCCATCTATTAGTGTCCTCTTTGATTTCTTTCACCAGTGTTTTATAGTTATATATATATATATATATATATATAGTTCTTTAGTGAATAAAATACTTAGGAATGTATCTGTAGGTTATTTTCTTTCATCACTTTAAGTATGTCCCACCATTCCCTCCTGGCCTAAAGAGTTTCTATTGAAAGATCAGCTGTTATCCTTATGGGAATCCCTTGTGTGTTATTTGTTGTTTTTCCCTTGCTGCTTTTAATATTTGTTCTTTGTGTTTGATCTTTGTTAACTTGATTAATATGTGTCTTGGGGTGTTTCCCCTTGATTTATCCTGTTTGGGACTCTCTGGGTTTCTTGGACTTGGGTGATTATTTCCTTCCCCATTTTAGGGAAGTTCAACTATTATCTCCTCAAGTATTTTCTCATTGTCTTTCTTTTTGTCTTCTTCTTCTAGGACTCCTATGATTCGAATGTTGGGGTGTTTAACATTGTCCCAGAGGTCTCTGAGATTGTCCTCATTTCATTTAATTTGTTTTCTTTTTTCCTCTCTGATTCATTTATTTCTACCATTATTCTGCCTCCATTATCCTACTATTTGTTCCCTCCAGAGTGTTTTTTACATCATTTATTGCATTGTTCATTATACATTGACTCTTTTTTATTTCTTCTAGATCTTTGTTAAACCTTTCTTGCATCTTCTCAATCCTTGTCTCCAGACTATTTATCTGTGATTCCATTTGGTTTTCAATATTTTGGATAATTTTCACTATCATTATTTGGAATTCTTAATCAGGTAGATTCCCTATCTCTTCCTCTTTTGTTTGGTTTGATGGGTATTTATCCTGTTCCTTTACCTGCTGGGTATTCCTCTGTGTCTTCATCTTGTTTATATTGCTGTGTTTGGGGTGGCCTTTCTGTATTCTGGCAGTTTGTGGAGTTCTCTTTATTGTGGAGTTTACTCACTGTGGGTGGGGCTGGACGGGTGGCTTGTCAATGTTTCCTGGTTAGGGAAGCTTGTGTCAGTGTTCTGGTGGGTGGAGCTGGATTTCTTCTCTCTGGAGTGCAATGAAGTGTCCAGTAATGAGTTATGAGATGTCAGTGGGTTTGGAGTGACTTTGGGTAGCCTATATATTGAAGCTCAGGGCTATGTTCCTGTGTTGCTGGAGAATTTGCATGGTATGTCTTGCTCTGGAACTTGTTGGCCCGTGGGTGGTGCTTGGTTTCAGTGTAGGTATGGAGGCATTTGATGAGCTCCTATTGATTAATGTTCCCTGGAGTCAGGAGTTCTCTGGTGTTCTCAGGATTTGGACTTAAGCCTCCTGCTTCTGGTTTTCAGTCTTATTTTTACAGTAGCCTCAAGACTTCTCCCAGAGAAGGCACCCCACTCCAGTACTCTTGCCTGGAAAATCCCATGGACGGAGGAGACTGGTAGGCTGCAGTCCATGGGGTTGCTAAGAGTTGGACATGACTAGGCGACTTCACTTTCACTTTTCACTTTCATGCATTGGAGAAGGAAATGGCAACCCACTACAGTGTTCTTGCCTGGAGAATCCCAGGGACAGGGGAGCCTGGTAGGCTACGGTCTATGGGGTCACACAGAGTCGGACATGACTGAAGTGACTTAGCATAGCATAGCATAACAAGACTTCTCCATCTATACAGCACCATTGATAAAACATCTAGGTTAAAGATGAAGTTTCTCCATAGTGAGGGACACCCAGAGAGGTTCACAGAGTTACATGGAGATGAGAAGGGGGAGGAGGGAAATAAAGGCGACCAGGATGAGATGAGGTAGAATCAAAAGAAGTGAGAGCAAGCTAGCAAGTTATCACTTCCTTATGTGCACTCCACAGTCTGGACCACTCAGAGATGTTCACAGAGTTATACAGAGAAGAGAAGAGGGAGGAAGGAGACAGAGGTGGCCAGGAGGATAAAGTGGAGAATCAAAAGGAGAGAGATCCAGCCAGTAGTCAGTTCCCTAAATGTTCTCCACAGCCTGGAACACACAAAGAGATTCACAGAGTTGGGTGTGAAGAGAAGGGGGAAGGAGGAGATAGAGGTGACCTGGTGGAGAAAAAGGAGGGTACAAAGGGGGAGAGAGCGGTAAAGCCAGTAATCTCGCTCCCAAGTAAAAATGGGTACTGAGAATTGGGTTCTTAAAGGTAAAAATTGATAACAAATACCAAAAATCAAAGATCAAAAATCTAGAGTAGAGGTTGGATTTTCAAAAATTCAATATTAAAGGAAAAAAAAAGTCACAAAAATTAAAAAATATATATATATGAAGTTTCCTTTAAAAATATGGTCTCTTTTGTTTGTTTTGTTTGTTTTTGCAAAGGAATAGTAGGTTATAAAAATGAAAATTAAAAGAGTAATAGAGGACTTAAAATTTTTTAAAAAAATTAAAGGATGATTGTAAAAATAGTAAAAAAAAAATATCTAGGACTTTATGTGATGTTGTTGTGGGCAGTGTGGGGTCAGTTCATTTTTGCATAGTTCCTTGATCTGGCTTATATTTCTCAAGATCTATAGGCCCCTTCCTATGTAGTCAGTACTAACTACAGGGTTTTAATCTATTGTACCTGTCACTTCCGAGGAGTTTCCCTCTGTTTTAGTTTCTTCTGTTTGCTGGTCTCTTCAGTGTCTAATTTCTGCCTTGACGCAAGGGGGCGGTGGTGAACACTTATTTTAGGCTCACTTGTTCAGTTGTGCTGTGGGGAGGGAGGGACGCTGCAAACAAATAACACTGGTGTGTGCTCGCAATGTCTTGGCCACACTGGGTTTGCCCCCACTCACCATGTGTGTGCTTTCCCTGTCTACACTGCTTAGGCTCTAGGTTGCTCTACGGGGCACTGTCTGAGGCTGGCCCTGGGTTGTATGCACTTCCCAGGTCTAAGCCGCTCAGGTTCAGGTACTCGAATACTACTCAAAGGCACAGACTCAGTTGGGCTTGCGTTTTGTGCCCTTCTCAAGTCCAAGCAGCTCAGGTGACCAGGTGTTTGGCAAGCACGATCGCTGCAACTTATCACCTTCCCCATCCCTGCTGCTCGGTTTTCTGGGTGTACACCTGGAGCACCTTCTCAGGCGGATGTTGACCGTCCAGAAACCCAAGAAGTCTTGGTTAGCAATGAAGCCTGCTTGCACTTTGTTGGATAATGCCTCTCTGGGGCCACGATTGCCCCCTTCCGGCTCTGGCTGCACTCACCTGCCTGTCACTGGAGGGGGATGGGCCGGCCTGCACCCAGCTAGCTCTACTCAGTCCTTTGTTCTGTGAGTGGGCCTGGCAGTGTCTTGCTGCTGCTGCTAAGTCACTTCAGTCGTGTCCAACTCTGTGTGACCCCATAGACGGCAGCCCACCAGGCTCCCCCGTCCCTGGGATTCTCCAGGCAAGAACACTGGAGTGGGTTGCCATTTCCTTTTCCAGTGCATGAAAGTGAAAAGTGAAAGTGAAGTTGCTCAGTCATGTCCAACCCTCAGTGACCCCATGGACTGCAGCCAACCAGGCTCCTCCATCCATGGGATTTTCCAGGTAGGAGTACTGGAGTGGGGTGCCATTGCCTTCTCCGGGCGGTGTCTTAGGTTAGGGCTTTTCTCGTGGTAGCTATCACACAGTCTGATTTGCTGTCCCAAGTTAGTTCCCTCAGATTGCCTTCCAGGCATTCAGGAACGCCTCCCTGCCCAGCCCCCGCCTGCTAGTGGCAGATGCAGGCATCTGTGCTGCTTCTGGGCTGGGGGAGTTACCGTTGGGCTCGTAATCTGTGAGTTTTAATTATTTATTTATTTTTCCTCCCAGTTATGTTGCCCTCTGTGGTTCCAAGGCTTGCCACAGACTCGGCAGTGAGAGTGTTTCCTGGTGTTTGGAAACCTCTCTCTTTTTTAAGACTCCCTTCTCGGGAGAGAGCTCCGTCCCTACCTCTTTTGTCTCTCTTTTTATCTTTTATATTTTTTCCTACCTCCTTTTGAAGACAATGGGCTGCTTTTCTGGGTGCCTGATGTCCTCTACTGGCATTCAGAAGTTGTTTTGTGGAATTTTCTCAGTGTTCAAATGTTCTTTTGATGAATTTATGGGGGAGAAAGTGGTCTCCCTGTCCTATTCCTCTGCCATCTTCACAAAAATTTCTTTAAAGTGTCATTATAATGTTTCACCCTATTTGTCTCATTTATATTTTCTTTTATTTTTATTTTTTTTTATTTTACCAAGATGCTAAGTTCAGTGGTTACCAAATTAGGTGTTTAATATTAGTTGGCATCAGCTTTCTGAAGATTATTTTGAAGTATATTTTATTAAAGTCATAAAGTCAATGACGGTAACTAATAAACTCATTGAAGACAAGAGTTGATAGTTATTTTGAAATAGTGGAAAATAAACTGAATTGAGATCTAAAGGTTTGGATTATAATCTTTAACTGCCTCTAATTGGCTGGCCATATGATCATATGAGCAAGTAATGAGTTTTTTGGGCCTCATTTTCTTGCTCTGTAAGATGAAAAGTGTTGATAACAGTGGTCTCCAAGGACCCTCCCAGCTTTAAAAAAAATGTGAAATTTACGTTTAAATTCAAAGAGTATGCGACTGGCAGCTAGAGAAGTGAAATATAGGAAACTACTACCAACTTCCTGAAATTCAAGAGTCTTTCATAGAATTCATGGATTTATGTAATTTCAATATGACTACATATTGGGGAAACAGTGGAAACAGTGTCAGACTTTATTTTTGTGGGCTCCAAAATCACTGCAGATGGTGATTGCAGCCATGAAATTAAAAGACGCTTACTCCTTGGAAGGAAAGTTATGACCAACCTAGGTAGCATATTCAAAAGCAGAGACATTACTTTGCCAACAAAGGTCCATCTAGTCAAGGCTATGATTTTTCCAGTGGTCATGTATGGATGTGAGAGTTGGACTGTGAAGAAAGCTGAGCACTGAAGAATTGATGCTTTTGAACTGTGGTGTTGGAGAAGACTCTTGAGAGTCCCTTGGACTGCAAGGAGATCCAACCAGTCCATTCTAAAGGAGATCAGTCCTGGATGTTCATTGGAAGGACTGATGCTAAAGCTGAAGCTCCAGTACTTTGGCCACCTCCTGCAAAGAGTTGACTCATTGGAAAAGACTCTGATGCTGGGAGGGATTGGAGGCAGGAGGAGAAGGGGACGACAGAGGATGAGATGGCTGGATGGCATCACTGACTCGATGGATGTGAGTCTGAGTGAACTCCGGGAGTTGGTGATGGACAGGGAAGCCTGGTGTGCTGCAATTCATGGGGTTGCAAAGAGTCAGACACGACTGAGCAACTGAACTGAACTGAACATATTTAACAGAAATTCTGAATCTTTTATGTTCCTGAAGAAATAAGTTATATAACAATGATAACTCTTTTTTATTTTCTTTCTGTAGAAAAGAAAGATTTCTTTCCTTTTTTACTTCTTTTTTTTTTATGCACCATTATATCCTTAAACTTCATGTTTCATTCTTCATTCACTACAATTACTAGGAAATTAATTTTTTACTATATTCCCCTACTGATATTTTTGTACAAAATAATTCCTTTTATTAAATTGAATATTCATATGCAAGGAGAAAATATTACCTAGAAAATTTTACTATGAAATTTGTGGTCTTCCCTTAAGAACTCAATATGAAAGAATATTTGAAATAGTGGGGAAAAAAAAGTACAGTTTCATATAGGTATTCATAACTTTTCTGGAAAAAGTTTTTATGGAGAAGTAATTAAATACAGTTTTTTTTTTTTTTAGTGTTTCATTATTCTTCCATGCAGAATCATAGTTGTAATATTTCATACTATGACATATTAAAACTAGAGGACAAATGATTCACAAAAGCACACAGCATGCCAGAGGCAGAGTCTTTTGTAAACATGAAATACTCATCATGTTCGACACTTTCTCAGTTATTTCAGGATAATATAATGGTCTCTAATTGTTTAGTACTGAAATCCAGTGCTGATTACAATTAAAATATATATTTTTTTTCCTGTTTTGGTGACTCGTGATTTGATGTATCTGCTGTAGACCTGACAATACAGAAGTTTGAAATAATTCATTTATTTGAAAACTCTGTAAGTTATATTTCAGATAAGTTAAAGGATCGATAGTGTTTATTTTGTAGTTGATATATAAACACATAGTATATATCACACATTGTAGAAGTGTTGTCCCAGTCCCTGAGTTATAAGAGGGATTTAACTAGTAATCTCTTACAGTTTATATATACTCTTAATATTTCACCCTAGCTGCTTTTGCTGGGAAGGGGAAACTCCAAAAGAGATGTGTAACTGGAATGTTTTCCAAATTCACTAAGACTGTCTTATCTATTAAAATACCAAATTAAATATCAGAGTTTCATCTGTCATATTGCTTTTCTTAGCAGCCTTTTATATAACGTATGTTTTAAAATCTAGTATAACAGTTATTTCATTGTAAAAGGGGTTGTCAATTAGAATTCAAGTTAAAAGCATTAACTTAATGGCAGATAACATAACAGAGATCAGGATGTGGGCATAGTCAGTACTAAATAATGGTAACTTGTTGAACTAAGTTCTGTGCCTTCTTGAAAACAAATTCCAAAATGTTTAAAACATAGTGTGGTCCAGACAAAACTCATCTGTGGAATGATTTGATTTTCAACCTGTTTGCTGTGTTTAGTTTAAAGGTATGGAAACTTAATAATGACTCCCTTTTCCTTTTTCCTCATCCTTTTGTTCCTGTCCACTATCTCTTAATTCATAGATATATGCTGCTGTTAATTCCAACCTCATTGTGGGTTGATACCTGTATTATTATGCTTGTAAGTGGCAATTATTCACTAGTTGCATCAATTATTTATTTAAACAATAATATACACTCAGCCTTGAGCTAAAATCTGGGAATAAAGGTTATGTAAACAATGCTTTCTGCCTTTTAGAAGGGCATCAGCAAGGAACTAGATAATTGAAGAGTTTATTGAAAAAGAATGTGAAAACTGCTATAACAGGTGTTTGTAAGCATGTTAAAGAAAACGTCTTAGGCAGACTGGTGGCAAGTTTGGGAGATGGGGGCAGTGGTCACAGTGTCAGGAACATTTACCTGATGATACCGTATGTATCAGTCACTTTAAGAGAAATAATTACAGCCAGAGAAAATGACACAGGCAAAGGCACAGACATACGGTACACAGTTTTTGAAAAAAACTAAGTAATTTTCTCTCTAGGTGAAGAGAAAAGCGCTACTCAGAAACTAATATGTTTGAAACGAGAAGCACACAGAGAGAAGATTATGGAAGGCTTTCTATGCAACGTTTATGTCAATTCACAAATGCTTAATCCCACTTAGCTTCAGAGAGACATTTTCTAGCCTGACCATACTGATGTCCAAGAAAACAAAAATGTTTGATTGGCTTCATTAGCATATACTCTAGTTGAATAGTCCGACAGTGTAGGAATATTATCCACCTGGTACACATTGGCACAGCCATTGAACTCGTTAGAATTTTGAAATACAATCTCCTGGACAATTCCACATTTCTCTCCACTTACCCCTTCGCTTAACCCTTCCCCTCAACAACTAAATGAGTAATATCTAGCCTGGCATTAATTCTGACTGGTCTATGCCTGTATCATATGGATTAAATATTTTGAGTCACCCTGTAAATATAACTGAATATACTCAAACACACACACACACTTAATATATCTCAAATTCTGCTAATAGGGGTGCAGAATGAGAAGAAAATAGGTTGCTATGAAAGAATAATGGAAGGATCAAATTTAACTTGAGATTAGTGAATATTACAATATTCTGTAAACTGAAAGATAAGCAGGTTGAAATATGTCATGTATGCTGTAGAAACTAATGAAACTATTTAAACAGGGGAATATCACAGCCTGTTGGACACTTTAGGCATAATATTGGTGACAGGAGATGAGTCTAGAGGCACAGGATTAGACACAATGAGAGGACAAGTTTTGGCTGTGTAAGAAGGGAAGAAAATGTTCGTAGGGGATACTAGAGATGAATAAAATATGTGTGGTTAGTATTCTAGAGTAACTCATTGTCTGGACAAAGAGTGATGGAAGCAGACAGATGCCAAGTGATATCACAGAGGCAATCACACCTGGAGCCAAAGCCCTTCCTAATGTTGGACATGAGTTAAATCTAGAATCCATTTGTAAGCTTAGTAGCTTCAGAAATGCAATGCTGTCAAACTTTAGGAGATTGGTTGACATTGATTCCCACTCACCAAACCCAGAGGAGACTCATTAAAAAATCACATTGCCAGTTAACCAATTTGTTGTGAGAGAGTATCCAGCAAGCTTATCAGTGCTGGCCACTTGCTTAATTTGTGAGCATAAAACAATAAATTTCTATGTGTATGTGTACACAATCATGTTGTATATTCTAAGGCTCCATGTAAAGCTTAGTTATAATCTTTTCAATATCTTGTTTTCTCATTGGCTAATTGTAAGGAATGTCACTTAAGAACTCTATTTTAAATAATTTTTGAGTACTGAACAAACACCTGGTTCTGTTTGTTTTCTTCAGACAACAGCCTTTCTTCTACATACATGTTTCCTTAGTTGTACTCCATAAAACTATTTATCTCTACTTAATCCTTACTGTACTTGGAAAGCAACTCTGACTACACCAGAATCCTCTATTTAATGAAATTCAAGCTCCACAAGCTACTGATCACTAATTTTCTTCGATCTGGTGATTTCTTTCCACACCAATTTGCTAAGTTCTTCTAAAATTTACTTAGTAATTTGCCCTCATTTATGCTGATTTTCAGTTATAATTGTTGAGGGGATTTTCTGATTGAAAAATAGTCTACATTCACCATTTGTACTTATTTATAAGATATATCTTTAAACATTTCTTCCAGCTATCTACCAGTCATTTGGCTTCATAATACTTAAAACATAATCATCCTCCATATTTTTTGCTTTGAAATTTTAATTTTTTTTACTTAGAAACAATATTATATCTGGAATATCTCTAAGTAATCCTAGGGCCTGGCACTGTAGTGGTTTATGTGGTGACACTAGCCAGTTTGTGAATAGATAATTAAAATTTTTCTGTATGAAAATGTCTTTGAAACTCAATTGCTGTTTCAAAGGATTAGATTCTTTACAAAATAACAGAATTTTAAAAATATGTAAATGTATACCTTTAATTTTTAATGTACTGTTGGTAGTAATGTAAATTAATACAGCCACTATGGAGAACAGTATGGAGATTCCTTTAAAAAACTAGAAATAAAGTTACCATATGATCCAGTAGTCCCACTACTGGGGGTAGCCCCTAAGAAAATCATAATTCAAAAAGATACATGTATTCCAATGTTCATTGCAGCACTATTAGCAACAGACAGGACATGGAAGCACCCTTGATGTGCATCAACAGATGAATGGATAAAGAAGTTGTGATACTTATATACAATGGAATATTAGCCATAAAGAGGAATGTATTCGAGTCAAGTGAACTAACATGAATAACCTCGAGGCTGTTATACAGAGTCATAACACAGTAAGTTATACAGAATAAGTCAGAAAGAGGAAAACAAATATTGTATATTAATGCATATATACGGAGCCTAGAAAAATGGTACTGATGAACCGATCTGTAGGGAAGAAATATAGATGCAGACAAAGAGAATGGATAGACTTGTGGACACAGTGGAGGAAGGAGAGGGAGGGATGAGCCAAAAGTGTAGCACTGAAAATAGATACATTCGGTTCAGTTCAGTCGCTAAGTCATGTCCGACTCTTTGCAACCCCTGAATCACAGCACACCAGGCCTCTCTATCCATCACCAACTCTCGGAGTTCACTCAAATTCATGTCCATGGAGTCAGTGATGCCATTCAGCCTTCTCATCCTCTGTCATCCCATTTTCCTCCTGCCCCCAATCCCTGTCATCCCATTTTCCTCCTGCCCCCAATCCCTCCCAGCATCAGAGTCTTTTCCAATGAGTCAATGCTTCACATGAGGTGGCCAAAGTATTGGAGTTTCAGCTTCAACATCATTCTTTCCAAAGAAATCCCAGGGCTGATCTCCTTCAGAAGGGACTGGTTGGATCTCCTTGCAGTCCAAGGGACGCTCAAGAGTCTTCTCCAGCACCACAGTTCAAAAGCATCAATTCTTCGGCTCTCAGCTTTCTTCACAGTCCAACTCTCATATCCCTACATGACCACAGGGAAAACCATAGCCTTGACTAGATTGGACCTTTGTTGGCAAAGTAATATCTCTGGTTTTTAATATGCTATCTAGGTTGGTCATAACTTTCCTTCCAAGGAGTAAGTGTCTTTTAATTTCATGGCTGCAGTCACCATCTGCAGTGATTTTGGAGCCCCCCAAAATAAAGTCTGACACTGTTTCCACTGTTTCCCCATCTATTTGCCAGGAAGTGATGTGACCAGATGCCATGATCTTCGTTTTCTGAATGTTGAGCTCTAAGCCAACTTTTTCACTCTCCTCTTTCACTTTCATCAACAGGCTTTTTAGTTCCTCTTCAATTTCTGCCATAAGGGTAGTGTCATCTGCATATCTGAGGTTATTGATATTTCTCCAGGCAATCTTGATTCCAGCTTGTACTTCTTCCAGCCCAGCATTTCTCATGATGTACTCTGCATATAAATTAAATAAGCAGGGTGAAATATACAGCCTCGATGTACTCCTTTCCCGTTTTGGAACCAGTCTGTTGTTCCAGGTCCAGTTCTAACTGTTGCTTCCTGACCTGCATATAGGTTTCTCAAGAGGCAGGTCAAGTGGTCTGGTTTCCCATATCTTTCAGAATTTTTCAAAGTTTATTGTGATCTACACAGTCAAAGGCTTTGGCATAGTCAATAGAGCAGAAATAGATGTTTTTCTGGAACTCTCTGGCTTTTTCCATGATCCAGCGGATGTTGGCAATTTGATCTCTGGTTCCTCTGCCTTTTCGAAAACCAGCTTGAGCATCTGGAAGTTCACGGTTCGCGTATTGCTAAAGCCTGGCTTGGAGAATTTTAAGCATTACTTTACTACTGTGTGAGATGAGTGCAATTGTGTGGTAGTTTGAACATTCTTTGGCATTGCTTTTCTTTGGGATTGGAATGAAAACTGACTTTTCCAATCCTGTGGCCACTGCTGAGTTTTCCAAATTTGCTGGCATATTGAGTGCAGCACTTTCACAGCATCATCTTTCAGGATTTGGAATAGCTCACCTGGAATTTTATCACCTCCAATAGCTTTGTTCGTAGTGATGCTTTCTAAGGCCCACTTGACTTCACATTCCAGGATGTCTGGCTCTAGGTGAGTGATCACACCATCATGATTATCTGGGTCGTGAAGCTCTTTTTTGTACAGTTCTTCTGTGTATTCTTGCCATCTCTTCTTAATATTTTCTGCTTCTCTTAGGTCCATACCATTTCTGTCCTTTATTGAGCCCATCTTTGCATGAAATGATCCCTTGGTATCTCTAATTTTCTTGAAGAGATCTCTCGTCTTTCCCATTCTGTTGTTTTCCTCTATTTCTTTACATTGATCTCTGAGGAAGGCTTTCTTATCTCTCCCTGCTATTCTTTGGAACTCTGCATTCAGATGCTTATATCTCCTTTTCTCCTTTGCTTTTCACTTCTCTTCTTTTCACAGCTATTTGTAAGGCCTACTCAGACAGCCATTTGGCTTTTTTGCATTTCTTTTCCATGGGGATGGTCTTGATCCCTGTCTCCTGTACAATTTCATGAACCTCCATCCATAGTTCATCAGGCACTCAGTCTATCAGATCTAGTTCCTTGAATCTATTTGTCACTTCCACTGTATAATCATAAGGGATTTGATTTAGGTCATACCTGAATATCTAGTGGATTTCCCCACTTTCTTCAATTTAAGTCTGAATTTGGCAATAAGGAGTTCATGGTCTGAGCCACAGTCAGCTCCTGGTCTTGTTTTTGCTGACTTTATAGAGCTTCTCCATCTTTGGCTGCAAAGAGTATAATCAATCTGTTTAGGTGTTGAGCATCTGGTGACGTCCATTTGTAGAGTCTTCTCTTGTGGTGTTGGAAGATGGTGTTTGCTATGACCAGTGTGTTCTCTTGGCAAAACTCTGTTAGCCTTTGCCCTGCTTCATTCCATACTCAAAGGCCAAATTGGCCTGTTAGTCCAGGTGTTTCTTGACTTCCTACTTTTGCATTCCTGTCCCCTATAATGAAAAGGCCATCTTTTTGGGGTGTTAATTCTAAAACATCTTGTAGGTCTTCATAGAACCGTTCAATGTCAGCCTCTTCAGCGTTACTGGATGGGGCATGAGCTTGGATTACCGTGATATTGAATGGTTTGCCTTGGAAATGAACAGAGATCATCCTGTCGTTTATGAGATTACATCCAAGTACTGCATTTTGGACTCTGTTGTTGACCATGATGGCTACCTCCATTTCTTCTGAGGGATTCCTGCCCACAGTAGTAGATATAATGGTCATCTGAGTTAAATTCACACATTCCAGTCCATTTTAGTTCTCTGATTCCTAGAATGTTGATGTTCACTCTTGCCATCTCCTGTTTGACCACTTCCAATTTGCCTTGATTCATGGACCTAACATTCCAGGTTACTATGAAATGTTGCTCTTTATAGCATCAAACCTTGCTTCTATCACCACTTGTATCCAAAACTGGGTATTGTTTTTGCTTTGGCTCCATCCCTTCATTCTTTCTGGAATTATTTATCCACTGATCTCCAGTAGCATATTGGGCACCTACCAACCCAGGGAGTTCCCCTTTCAGTATCCTACCATTTTGCCTTTTCATACTGTTCTTGGGGTTCTCAAGGCAAGAATACTGAAGTGGTTTTCCATTCCCTTCTCCATTGGACCACATTCTGTCAGACCTTTCCATCATGACCCGTCCGTCTTGGATGGCCCCACACTGCATGGCTTAGTTTTATTGAGTTAGACAAGGCTGTGGTCCGTGTAATCAGATTAGCTAGTTTCCTGTGATTATAGCTTCAGTGTGCCTGCCCTCTGATGCCTCTCGCAACACCTACCATCTTACTTGGGTTTCTCTTACCTTGGACATGGGGAATCTCTTCATGGTTGCTCCAGCAAAGTGCAGCCACCTCTCCTTACCTCAGACGAGGGTTATCTCCTCACAGCCACCCCTCCTGACCTTGAACGTGGAGTAGCTCCTCTCGGCCCTCCTGGGCCCGTACAGTCACTGCTCCTTGGACATGGGGTTGCTCCTCTCGCCCGCCTCCCCTGATATTGGCCGTGGTGTAGCTCCTCTCAGCCGATGCCCCTGACCTCGAGCGTGCAGTAGCTCCTCTCAATATATACATTACCATGTTTGAAATGGATAGCTAGAATGAAGCTACTATGTAACACAGGAATCTCAGCCTGGTGCTCAGTGACAACTAGAGAGGTAGGAGGGAAGCTCAAAGAGAGAGGGGATATATTTAAACTTATGTCTGATTCATGTCATTGTATAGCAGAAACTAATATAATACTGTAAGCAATAATCCTTCAAATAAACTAAACCATAAATAAATGCAAATATTTGTATCTTTAATTTTTTTAAATCCTCATCTTGTATTACCAAGAGTTGATTGAGGAATTGCTTTGTATAGTTTTCCAAACAAGGCAATTAGTACTATGTGATAAGAGAAGACTCTACACATGGACATCACCAGATGGTCACTACTGAAATCAGATTGATTATATTCTTTGCAGTCGAAGACAGAAAAGCTCTATACAGTCAGCAAAAACAAGACCATGAGCTGACTGTGGTTCAGAACATGAACTCCTTATTGCAAAACCAGATTTAAAATGAAGAAAGTAGGGAAAACCGCTACACCATTCAGGTATTACCTAAATCAAATCCCTTACAACTATACAGTAGAAGTCACGAATAGATTCAAGGGATTAGATCTGATAGACAGACTGCCTGAAGAACTATGAACAGAGGTTCATGACATTGTACAGAAGGCAGGGTTCAAGACCACCCCCAAGAAAAAGAAATGAAAAAGGTAAAATGGCTCTTTGAGGAAGCCTTACAAATAGCTGTGAAAAGAAGAGAACCTAAAGACAAAGGAGAAAAGGAAAAATATACCTATTGGAATGCAGAGTTCTAAGGAATAGCAAGGAGAGATAAGAAAGCCTTTCTCAGTGATCAATGCAAAGAAATAGAGGAAAACAATAGAATGGCAAAGACTAGAGATTTCTTCAAGAAAATTAGGGATACCAAGGGAGCATTTCATGCAAAGATGGGCAAAATAAAGGACAGAAATGGTATGGACCTAACAGAAGCAGAAGATGTTAAAAAGAGATGGCAAGAATACACAGAAGAACTATTAAAAAAAAAAAAAAAAATCTTCATGACCCAGATAACCACCATGGTGTGATCACTCACCTAGAGCAAGACATCCTGGAATGTGAAGTCAAGTGGGCCTTAGGAAGCATCATTATGAACAAAGCTATTGGAGGTGATAAAATTCCAGGTGAGCTATCTCAAATCCTGGAAGATGATGCTGTGAAAGTGCTGCACTCAATATGCCAGCAAATTTGGAAAACTCAGCAGTGTCCACAGGTCTGGAAAAGTTCAGTTTTCATTCCAATTCCAAAGAAAGGCAATGCCAAAGAATGTTGAAACTACTGCACAAATGCAGTCATCTCACATGCTAGCAAAGTAATGCTCAAAATTCTCCAAGCCAGGTTTCAACAATACGTGAACCGTGAACTTCAGATGTTCAAGCTGGTTTTGGAAAAGGCAGAGGAACCAGAGATCATACTGCCAACTTCCAGTGGATCATAGAAAAAGCAAGAGAGTTTCAGAAACCCATCTACTTCTGCTTTATTGACTGCTCCAAAGCCTTTAACTGTGTTGATCACCATAGACTGTGGAAAATTTAAGAGATGGGAAAACCAGACCACCTTACCTGCCTCTTGAGAAATCTGTATGCTAGTCAGGAAGCAACATTTAGAACTGGACATGTAACAATAGACTGGTTCCGAATAGAAAAAGGAGTTTGTCAAGGCTGTGTATTGTAACCCTACTTATTTAACTTATATACAGAGTACATCATGTGAAATGCCAGGTTGGATGAAGCACAAGTTAGAACAAGATTTCCGGGAGAAGTATCAATAGCTTCAGACATGAAGATGACACCACTCTTATTAAAAAAGTGAAGGACAACTTAATAGCCTCTTTTTAGTGAAAAGGAGAGTGAAAATTTTGGCTTACATTCAGAAAATTAAGATCATTGCATCCGGTCCCATCACTTCATGGCAAATAGATGGGGAAACAATGGAAATAGTGACAGACTTTATTTTTTTGACTCCAAAATCACTGCAGATGGTGACTGCAGCCATGAAATTAAAAGACGCTCCTTGGAAGAAAAGTTATGACCAACCTAGACAGCATATTAAAAAGCAGAGACATTATTTTACCAACAAAGATCTGTCTAGTCAGTGCTATGGTTTTTCCAGTAGTCATATATGGATGTGAAAGCTGGATTATAAAGAAAGCTGAGCACCAAAGAACTGATGCTTTTGAACTGTGGTGTTGGATAAGACTCTTGAGAGTCCCTTGGACTGCAAGAAGATCCAACCAGTCCATCCTAAAGGAGTCCTGTGTGTTCACTGGAAGGACTGATGCTGAAGCTGAAAATCCAATTCTTTGGTCATCTGATGCAAAGAACTGATTCATTGGAAAAGGCCCTGATGCTGGGAAAGACTGAAGGCAGGAGGAGAAAGGAACAACAAAGGATAAGATTGTTGGATGGCGTCACCAACTCAATGAACATGAGTTTGAGCAAACTCCACTCAACTCCGTGAGTTTGAGCAAACTCCAAAATCCCATGGACAAAGGAGCCTGGTAGGCTGCAGTCCATGGGGTCGCGAAGAGTCAGACACGACTGAACGACTTCACTTTCACTTTTCACTTTCATGCATTGGAGAAGGAAATGGCAACCCACTCCAGTGTTCTTGCCTGGAGAATCCCAGGGACGGGGGAGCCTGGTGGGCTGCCGTCTCTTGGATCGTCCGGAGTCGGACACGACTGAAGCAATGCAGCAGCAGCAGCAGCAGCAGCATCAGAGCAACCATGTCCTGGCATAACATGGATGATATTACATGTGCATGGGTTAGTTGTTTGATCTCTCAAGCCAGTAATTAAAGAAAAAAAAATGAACTATTTAAACAAGTGACATATGTATATATAATTACCCGACAGTCCACCGCTATCTGAAAATACTAAAAACATCCTCTTAGAGGTAAAGCTGTTATTGTGTCTTAAAACAGTAAAATAGCCTTTCCATCAAATATTTTGCAAGAAAGTTATGCATATTAGATTATGTAGTCAATTTCTTGTATAAAAAATTATAAAGAAATTTAATCACAAAATTTTACTGATATAGAAAATATGGTTTCATTTTTGTCTACTCTTAAGTTTTTAAACCATATACATTCAGAGAAATAATATAAAGCATATTTTTAAAATAACTGTTTTCTCACAGCATCTCTTTTATTCTTCCATTAAAGATCCTCATATCTTCAGGAAACTAAGAATGTGTTGGTATGATGTACATGTTTAAAATTTTCTTTCCAACAACACATTAAAAATTTGAATTCAGTGCTGAAGCATAAAATATTTTTCAAAAACCCATATCTGGTTTTATTTTATACCTATTCTGATTTTTTATATCCAAGATCAATTTTGTAGTTTGCTAAGATTTAAACAGCATAATGTAAGGAAGTTGAGGATAAGCTATATAACCTGACTTTCCTGAGAATCTTGTGGACTTCATGGCAGTTGTGGCCTGGCAGATTGTATGTAAACAGATCATAAATCACAGCCAGGGAGGATTTCAGTCACTGGTTGTGTGGCAGAAATATAAGCCAAATGAGCACATGCCATGGGGAAAATTAGTATCTAACTGAGGTAATAAATGATCCCAAGCTTTGTTAAAAATTATGTTTCTAAATAATGAATATCTTTACATCCAGTAAAACAGAAACACTATTAAAATCTAAGTTTAAAATATTTTAAAAGTCTATATTTTAAATAATTGTTGATTTGGTTCATCAACTATATTAAAGGCCATATAATTGATCAAGCTTAAAAGGGTATACTTAAAAGAATAGTTTTACTTTAAAATCGTGTTGAATGCTTTCTAAAACTTTCAATAATGCTTCTAACAAAATTTTTAAAAGAAATACTTTTGGCTTATTTTGAATATTTCACATGAATTCTAGAAAAAAAAAATAGAAAATACAAAGAGTTTGTTTTAAACCATCCATGACTCCGCCGTCCAGAGAAAATACTGGGAAAATGTAGGCTTTTTTTTTCTAGTATTTTACATGAGTTTTAATGAAATAGTAAATAATATATATCACATTCTATCTAATGTTTTAGCCAATTATATTTTAGGTATTTTCTTATGCAGGTAAATATTCTTCATCATCATGATTTTTAATAGTTGCATAATTTTTGTTTATTATTTTACCAGAGTCTGTTCATTTCTAGAAGGCTGGTTATTCAAATGGTTTCTCCCACCTGTTTTTCCTTTCAGTTCAGTTCAGTCACCCAGTCGTGTGACCCCATGGTCTGCAGCACGCCAGGCCTCCCTGTCCATCACCAACTCCCAGCGTTTACTCAAACTCATGTCCATTGAGTAGGTGATGTCATCCAACTATCTCATCCGCTGTCATCCCCTTCTCCTCCTGCCTTCAATCTTTCCCAGCATCAGGGTTTTTCCTTTACAAATATTATTATAATAAACATGTTAATGTATCAATCTTTGACTGCATTTCTGATGAGTTTCAAGAGGAATCACTAAGTCAGTGAGGATGAACTTTTTCAAAGCTCCTGATGATACATATTTCTAAATTGTTTTCTAGAAAGATTTATCCAATTCAGACTCCCAGCAAGAAGTATAAGAAATTGCCTAGATTATTCAACTAAGTTGCTGTTTTGAAACAAAGCTTATGTCACTTAGATAGAAGCTATAGGTGAGTAACCCACAAGTTCAAAAGCACTTCTTACAATTAAAATGTCCAGGAGAAAAACACAGTCAGCAAGAGCCTCATGGATTTCTCATGCCCAAATGAATTCACAGTGTTCAGTCCTAGCTTTGCTGTTTCCAAACCAAGATATGAACATGTCCCTAGAGACTCAAGCACTTCAACCACACAGATTTATAAATCAGATGACCTTTAAAAAATAAATTTACATAGGGAAATATATATGCTAAGTAGGCCAAAATACTAATTTTAGCAAGCCAATATTCTTTCTCTGATTGGAAAGTTTTTGAAAACTAAAATCTGAAGATTAGTTTTTAGTACAGAATCATTTTATAAAGTAACTCAATGATAATAATGAGTTATATTTTCAAACTATTATAAGCTAAAACATGCTGCTTTGCTATAGGTTATAAACTCACGTTGCTTGACCAACAAGTAATTGCTCTTTGAATTTTATTTTCTACCCTGCATACTGGGCATCACATTTCACTTATGTTTGGGTGTTTCTCAGTATGTAAGATTGTACTCTATCAATTTCTGTTAGGTTGTTATTTTAAAATCATTGTGCTCTCATCAGCAAAAGTACAAAATGTGCTTATACTTGGTTTTCTACAACTATCTCAACTTCCAACTTCCACAGGTGGTGGTGGTTGTTGTTGTTTTTGTATCAGTTGTTCATTCCAGAAATGAAATTATTAAAGCTTCCTCATTACGGAGATGCAAATTATTTGTGATATATACCATTCTGCATACTAATTAGAAGGTAATACATTGCAATCAGTCTTAAATTTCACTTTTCAAAAATCACATTAACCTTTGAAAATGTGGTTCTTAAATTTGCAAACAACCTAATTCTTATATCTAGCTTTCAGTCTCAATAGAAATATAATACTGGATGAGTTTCTTTCCCTCTCCAGGGCTCAGATTTGTCATCTGTAAGATGAAGATAATAATTTTAATAGCATAATCAGGGGGATTTTCCATGTAAAATAATTATAAACTAGTGCCCAAAATGTAGAAATGTAGAATGTAGTTATAATTATTTTTACTGTGACATAATACAAATAATCAAGTCTATCTTTTCCCACATGTTTGAAAAAAATATGTTCCATAATCTAAAAGGGTGTCATATACTCATAGGAACAAGTGATATGGAACAAACACATTCAAAAATAAAACATTATTTTAGAACCTCTGCAGTATCAGGATTTCTAATCCACATACCTTCTTATTTCAGTTTCCTGAAGATTTTTCTATTTTTAAATTTAGAAATGATTTTGAATTAAAAAGAACAATATGCATGTTTAAAATTTTAAGTCTATTCTCAATTTACCAAATATTGATACGTTCTTAGCCAAGTAAGAATATATTGCTGCTACTGCTACTGCTGATAAGTGGCATCAGTCGTGTCTGACTCTGTGCAACCCCATAGACGGCAGCCCATCAGGCTCCACCGTCCACGGGATTCTCCAGGCAAGAACACTGGGGTGGGTTGCCATTTCCTTCTCCAATGCATGAAAGTGAAAAGTGAAAGTGAAGTCGCTCAGTTGTGTCTGACCCTTAGCGACCCCATGGACTGCAGCCTACCAGGCTCCTCCATCCATGTGATTTTCCAGGCAAGAGTACTGGAATTGGGTGCCAGTGCCTTCTCCAAAGAATATATTACTAATTGGTAAATACAGAGAACATTCCTGTGAGAACTTGAGATTAAAATGAAGATACCTGCAAGCGTTATTATTTTGTCTTATTTTTTAAATATCCTAAGGTATGGGACAAGTGTATGAATATTGAACTGAAAATGGAAAATATCATTACTTGCAAATGATACAATTGCACATTAGAAAATTCAAAGAAATTGAAAAAAGCCTTTAAAAGATAATAAAACTGAATGAAAGATAAATATGCATTGGCTTTCCTCTAAAATAGTAATAACCAGGAAGAAATATGGTTAAAACAGATTAGTATTTACATGATTTCATAAGAAGCTTTTGAGTGAAAGATTTCTAAAACCTGAGTCATTAAGAGTTTATTTAAAGCTAAGCTTTCAGACTCAGGTGCTTATGAATTAATTGCATCATGTAAAATAATTAGTTTTTTTTTCCCTTTGAACAAATGCTGATTAAATGCACTTGAGATTTTCAATATAGATAAAGAGATAAAATATATCATACATATAAATGTCAGAAAGTAGTAACACCATGTGAAAGATACTGCACTGTAACTAATTGAAAGTGGAAACATGACGAATATTGGCCTGGGATTTGAATGGTAGATAATATCTTCCTGTGCTCAGATAAGCATAAAGATTTAACAACCAAAAAAGATGGCTTAGGCCAGGAAATTTATTTAATATAATTGCTAAAAAAGCAAGACATTTTCCTCAAGAGAAACGGGAAAAGGGTGGTAAAATTTCTGGAACCCATATTATGTAAGAATATTTTTAAATTAATTTTTTACTGAAGGATAATTGCTTTACAGAATTTTGCTCTTTTCTGTTAAACCTCAGCATAAATCAGCCATCAGTTCAGTTCAGTTTAGTCGCTCAGTTGTGTCCGACTCTTTGCGACCCCATGAATCGCAGCACGCCAGGCCTCCCTGTCCATCACCAACTCCCGGAGTTCACCCAGACTCACATCCATCTAGTCAGTGATGCCATCCAGCCATCTCATCTTCTGTCGTCCCCTTCTCCTCCTTCCCCCAATCCCTGCCAGCATCAGAGTCTTTTCCAATGAGTGAACTCTTTACATGAGATCGCCCAAGTACTGGAGTTTCAGCTTTAGCATCATTCCTTCCAAAGAAATCCCAGGGCTGATCTCCTTCAGAATGGACTGGTTGGATCTCCTCGCGGTCCAAGGGACTCTCAAGAGTCTTCTCCAACACCACAGTTCAAAAGCATCAATTCTTCGGCACTCAGCTTTCTTCACAGTCCAACTCTCACATCCATACATGACCACAGGAAAAACCATAGCCTTGACTAGACGGACCTTAGTTGGCAAAGTAATGTCTCTGTTTTTGAATATGCTGTCTAGGTTGGTCATAACATTTCTTCCAAGGAGTAAGCATCTTTTAATTTCATGGCTGCAATCACCATCTGCAGTGATTTTGGAGCCCAAAAAAATAAAGGCTGACACTGTTTCCACTGTTCCCCCATCTATTTCCCATGAAGTGATGGGACCAGATGCCATGATCTTCATTTTCTGAATGTTGAGCTTTAAGCCAACTTTTTCACTCTCCACTTTCACTTTCATCAAGAGGCTTTTTAGTTCCTCTTCACTTTCTCCCATGTGGTGTCATCTGCATGTCTAAGGTTATTGATATTTCTCCCAGGAATCTTGATTCCAGCTTGTGCTTCTTCCAGCCCAGCGTTTCTCATGATATACTCTGATAGAATGTGGTCCACTGGAGAAGGGAATGGCAAACCACTTCAGTATTCTTGCCTTGAGAACCCCATGAACAGTATGAATCAGCCAGAGGTATACATATATCCCCTCCCTTTTGAAACTCCTTCCCATCTCCCTCCCCGTCCCACCCCTCTAGGTTGATACAGTACCCCTCTTTGAGTTTCCTGAGCCATACAGCAAATTCCCATTGGCTATCTATTTTACATACAGTAATGTAAATTTCTGTGTTAGTCTTTCCATACATCTCACCCACTCCTCCCCTCTCCCCATGTCCATAAGTCTTTTTCCTTTCTGTTTCTCCATAGCTGCCCTGTAAATAAATTCTTCAGTATCTTTTTTGTAGATTCCGTATATAAGTGTTAGAAAACAGTATTTATCTTTCTCTTTCTGACTCACTTCACTCCATATAATAGGTTCTAGGTTCATCCACCTCATTAGAACTGACTCAAAAGTGTTCCTTTTCATGGCTAAGTAATATTCCACTGTGTATATATACCACAATTTCTTTATCCATTTATCTATCACTGGACATCTAAGTTGCTTCCAAGTTCTAGCTATTGTAAGTAGCGCTGCAATGAAAATGGGGTACATGTGTCTCTTTCCATTTAGGTTTCCTCAGGGTATATGCCTAGGACTGGGATTGCTAGGTCATATGGTGGTTTTATTCCTAGTTTTTTAGGGAATCTCCATACTGTCTTCCATAGTGGCTATATCAATTTACATTCCCACCAACAGTGTAAAAGTCTTCCCTTTTCTCCCCACCCTCTCCAGCATTTACTACTTGTAGACTTTTTAATGAGGGCCATTCTGACCGGTATGAGGTGATATCTCATTGTAGTTTTGATTTGCATTTCTCTAATAATGAGTGATGTTGAGCATCTTTTCATGTCTATTTCATCTGTATGTTTTCTTTGGAGAATGTCTGTTTAGGTCATTTTTCCACTTTTTGATTGGGTTGTTTGTCTTTATGGTATTGAGTTGTATGAGCTGCTTGTATGTTTTGGAAGTTAATCCTTTGTCAGTTGTTTCATTTGCTATTATTTTCTCCCATTCTGAGAGTTGTCTTTTCATCTTGCTTATTGTTTCCTTTGCTCTGAAAAAGCTTTTAAGTTTAATCAGGTCCTACTTTTTTATGTTTGTTTTTATTTCCATTACTCTAAGTAGTGGATCATAGAGGATCTTGCATTGATTTATGTCATATTTCTCCTTTTATGTCAGGTAGTGTCTGTCTTATGCATTGAGGTGCTCCTATGTTGGGTGCATAGATATTTACAATTGTTATCTCTTCCTCTTGGATTGATCCCTTGATCCTTATGTAGTGTCCTTCCTTATCTCTTGTAATCTTCTTTATTTTAAGGTCTATTTTTTTTTCTGATAAAAGGATTGCTACTCCAGCTTTCTTTTGCTTCCCATCTGCATGGAATATATTTTTCCATCCTCTCACTTTCTGTCTATATGTGCCTTGAGGTCTGAAGTGGATTATTTGTAGACAGCATATATATGGTTCTTGTTTTTTGTATCCATTCAGCCAGTCTGTGTCTTTTGGTTGGATCATTTAATCCATTTACATTTAGAGTAATTATTGATATATATATATTTCTATTGTCATTTTCTAATTGTTTGGGGTTGATTTTGCAGATCTTTTTTCTTCTATTGTATTTCTCGACTGTATAAATCCATTTAACATTTGTTGTAAAGCCATTGTGGTAGTACTGGGTTCTCTTAACTTTTGCTTGTCTGAAAAGATTTTTATTTCTCCATCAATTTTGAATGATCCTTGCTGGGTACATTAAGCTTGTTTGTGGATTTTTCCTTTTCAATACTTTAAATATAACCTGCCATTCCCTTCTGGCCTGGAGAGTTTCTGCTGAAAGATAAGCTGTTAAGTGTATGTATGTATTTCCTTTGTATGTTACTTGTTGCTTCTCCCTTCTGCTTTTAATATTCTTTCTTTGTGTTTGGTCTTTGTTAGTTTGATTAGTATGTGTCTTGTCGTGTTTCTCCTTAGGTTATCCTGTCTGGGACTCTTTGTGCCTCTTGGACTTGAATGGCTATTTCTTTTTCCGTGTTGGGGAAAATTTCAACTAGAATCTCTTCAAAAATTTTCTCATACCATTTCTTTTCCTCTTAATTCTTCTGAGACCTCTATGATTTGAATGTTGGTGCATTTGATATGGTCCCAGAGGTCTCTGAGACTGTGCTCAGCTCTTCTCATTCTTTTTACTTTATTCTACTCTTCAGAAGTTATTTCCACTATTTGTCTTCCAGCTCACTGATTCATTCTTCTGCTTTGGATATTCTGATACTGATTCCTTCTAGAGTATTTTTAATTTCAATAATTGTATTGTTTGTCTCTGTATGCTTATTCTTTAATTCTTCTAGGTCTTTCTTAATTGATTCTTGATTTTCACCATTTTGTTTCCAAGGTTTTTGATCATCTTCACTATCATTATTCTGAATTCTTTTTCAGATAACTGTCCTATTTCCTCTTCATTTATTTGGACTTCTGTGTTTCTAGTTTGTTCCTTCATTTGTGCAGTATTTCTCTGCCTTTATTTATTTATTTTCTTTTAAGTTATTGTGTTTGAGGTCTCCTTTTCCCAGGCTTCAAGGAAAGCTGAATTCCTTCCTTTCCTTCAAGGAAGGTTGAATTCTTTCTTCCTTGTGGTTGCTCCAGTGGTTTGTGTGAGCTTCATATAGGGTGAGATTTGTGCTGAGTTTTTGTTTGTTTATTTTTTCTCTGATGGGCATGGCTGAGGGAGGTGGTACTCCTGTCTGCTGATGATTGTGTTTGTATTTTTGTTTTGTTTGTTGTTTAGATGAAGCGTCCTGCACAGGTAGCTACTGGTGGTTGGGTGATGCCAGTCTTGTATTCAGGTGGTTTCCTTTGTATGAGTTCTCACTATTTGAAACTCCTTAGGCTTAGTTCTCTGGTAACCTAGGGTCTTAGAGTCAGTGTTCCCACTCCAAAGGCTCAGAGTTTGATCTCTGGTCAGGAACTAATGATTCCACAAGTGGTTTGTTATGGCATTAAGGGACAGTAAAACACATATCAAAAAAACAGAAACCAAAGATGAACCCCAAACAAATGTCATTACAAAATCAGTTCAGTTCAGCTCAGTGGTTCAGCCTGTCTGACTCTTTGCAACGACATGGACTGCAATACGCCAGGCCTCCCTGTCCATCATCACTCCTGGAGTTTACTCAAAGTCATGCCCCTTGAGTTGGTGATGCCATCCAACCATCTCATCCTCTGTTGTCCCATTATCCTCCCGCCTTCAATCTTTCTCAGCATCAGGGTCTTTTCCAATGAGTCAGCCCTTCACATCAGGTGGCCAAAGTATTGGAGTTTCAGCTTCAACATCAATCCTTCCAATGAACACTCCTGATGGATTTCCTTTAGGATAGACTGGTTGGATCTCCTTGCATTCCAAGGGACTTTTAAGAGTCTTGTCCAACACCACAGCTCAAAAGCATCAATTCTTCGGTGCTCAGCTTTCTTTATAGTCCAACACTCACATCTATACATGACTACTAGAAAAACCATAGCCTTGACTAGACGGACTTTTGTTGGCAAAGTAATGTCTCTGGTTTTTAATATGCTGTCTAGGTTGGTCATAACTATCCTTCCAAGGAGTAAACACCTTTTAATTTCATGGCTGCAGTCACCATCTGCAGTGATTTTGGAGCCCAGAAAAATAAAGTCTGCCACTGTTCCCACTGTTTGCCCATCAATTTGCCATGAAGTGATGGGACCAGATGCCATGATCTTCGTTTTCTGAATGTTGAGCTTTAAGCCAACTTTTTCGCTCTCCTCTTTTACTTTCATCAAGAGGCTTGTTAGTTCTTCTTCACTTTCTGCTATAAGGGTGGTGTCATCTGCATATCTGAAGTTATTGATATTTCTCCCAGGAATCTTGATTCCAGCTTGTGCTTCATCCAGCCCAGCATTTCTCATGATGTACTCTGCATATAAGTTAAATAAGCAGTGTGACAATATACAGCCTTGACATATCTCTTTTCCTATTTGGAACCATTCTGTTGTTGGGGGGAGGGAAAAAGAAGAAAAAAATTCTGAAAGAATCTACAGAACAAGTCAAAAAATAAGAATAATAAACGTTGAGTCACTGCTGTGAGAGTCCTTTCCCACGCTGGGAATCATAGTCCACCTTACCACCCTAGGATGCCCTCCAACACTGTACTGATCTCTGAACCTGCTATGGGCACTGCTCAGATTCTAATCTGGTCATACTCCTGTGTGTTTTTGCCTGCAATGTCCGCAGCTATCAGAGCTAATGTGTTTTCTTTGGTGGGAGCTCTCAATGGCCTTTTATGTATTCTATAGACAGTCTGCTTAGTTGATATGTGGATTTAATCTGCAGCTTGTACAAATTTTTTCCTTAGCCACACTGCCCCTGGGTTTCAGTTGTGGTTTTATTTCCACCTCTACATGTGAGTCGTCCACTGGGGTTTAGCTCCTGAGGCTGCCTTGGAGGGCTTGGGTTTGCCCCTGTGAGGGCCAGGTGTGGAAGTGGTGCAGTTGCTTAGGTCACAGGGGTTCTGGCAGTACCAGGTACTCAGTGGGGTTGGCAGATAGGGAAGCAGGAAATATAGTGTTCTAGAAGGGTATGGCAACCGATATTGGCCGATACGCTCCAGTATTCTTGCCTGGAAAACCCCCTCTCTGACAGAGAAGCCTGGCAGGCCACAGTCTACAAAGAGTTGCAAAGAGTTGGACAGGCCCGAAGTGACCCCGTGCATATAAACACAAGACTTTTTTTTTTTTTTTTTTTTGGCCTGTGGCAGCTCTGCCCAGTGAGAGTTGAAGCTGAAGGTGGTGCAGCTGCTTGGCTTGCAGGGACCCTGGTGGCGACAAGTGTTCAGGGACACAAACTGCATTCGTCACAGCAGTTATGGCTCTATCAGAGTCTTTATTCAAGCCTCTTATGGCTGGTGATCAGAAGGCCTCTTTGGCCAGTACTTCTCTGTAGCTCCACCCCTTCAGGCTCTTAGAGGGATCCCTTGCCTGGGGTCCTTCTCTGTTGTTCCACAAGTCAGGCACATAGACGGGCTCCCCTGACTGGGATCCTACTCTGTAGATCAGTGCATCAGGCTCTTAAAGTGGCACTCTGGGTTGGGTTCTACTCTGTAGTTCAGCGTGTCAGACCTTTGTTGGGCCAGCCTCTCTATTGTTCAACTTCCAATGCTGGAGTGTGGAGAGAGAGAGGGGATGGTGATGGCTCCACTGCCTATGCATGACTCAGCAGTATGCCTTGCTTCCATGGCTGCCTGGCTTTCCTCCACAGGTATTTCCCACCACAATCTCCTCCCTCACATCCCCTCCATCCATCTCTCTGCAGTCAACAGCAGCCCTCTCACTGGGATTGCTCCACAATCCCTAAACTCCAGCTTCCAGCTGCTGCCCCTTCCAGGAGACATACATTCCTGCCCGGCATATGAATGGCTACAGCAAGGACTGTCTGATCCTTATTTCATTAAGGCTGTCACAGATAAGCTGTTTCACTCCCAGCCTTAAATGTTTCTCCTCTGACTCAGACAATTGCCCCTCTGTGGGGATCGGACTCCTACTTCAGTTCCCCCACCTGCTGAGGGCAGGTCCAGTCCTACTAAGACTCCTGTTTTTCCCCCTAGTTTCTCCATCCTACCTAGTTTTGCTTGGGTCTGTATATTCTTTTCACTGGTCAGGTACCCCTGTCCACTCTAAGCTGGTGTTCTGCATGCACTTCTATGTCTAAAGGTGTATTCCTGATGTATTCCTGGAGAGAGATATACTTCGCATCCACATACTCCTCTGACATCTTGTTCTCCTCTCTGTAAAGGGAATATTTAAAGGATAGGAAACATTTCAAGTAAGGCTTACTGCCTGGGAGCTTCCTAGGAAATAATGTGAAAGGATAGGAAGAAAATGCATGGATACAAATTTTGGCAAACTATAGCAAAAGATGGTCTAGAAACTACATTTATCTGACAAGAAACAAATTTCCCTATCACATCATAAATTCTCCATTACTGAAGATGTTGGAAATGGGTTTTTTGTTGTTTAGTTGCTAAGTCATGTCAGATTCTTTTGAGACCCCATGGACTGTAGCCCACCAGACTCCTCTGTCCATGGGATTTCCAAGGCAATAATAGTGGAGTGGCTTGCCATTTCCTTCTCCAGGGTATCTTCCTGACCTAGTAAAGGATTGAACCTGAGTCCCCTACATTGGCCACCAGGAAAATGGATACCTACATAAATTGGGAGGTTGGCCTGATACTTCCTGAGATTCACTTCACTGTAAGGACTCTATCTAAGCTTTAAAATGAAGCAGTGCTTTAAATAAGTGTTTCGTATTTAAAAACACTCCTATCACTTTAATTATTTGCTCTTACATGTCAGTTTCCACAGATTAATTTCAAAGACTGTTTTATTTTTCTTTGAAGCATTTTATATCGGTGTATAATATGTTTGTGGGCTATCTATAACCTGAGATTGCTATCTTATGAGTTGTGTTCAAAAAACACATCATATATTTGCTATATCTTGTGAGATATTTCAGCTCAGCAAATGTTAAAATTATTTCTTATATGAAATAACTGAAACAAAAGAGATCATATCAGTTTATATCCAAATATTCTTAGAGTCATATTTGCTTGAGTACTTTGAAACATCTAATATCTGCCCTGTATTAATATATAGTTCTAAAATATCACCCTGTTTTCATATTATAAACTGTATACCATATTTTACTTCAGAGTACATTTTCTATTTTTCCTAATTTATAAGAAAAAATATATTGTTTTCCGATTACAGATACATGTCTGTATCTCCAACCTGACTCTCCCACACCACAAATTGAGGCTCCCTGTTCTTGGAGATAAGTTGATTCTGACAGTTTAAACCTCATGATTTTTGCACCATGCCATTAGAATATTGAGGGTCTCTTCTGATTGTTTAATACACAAACTGGAAAGGAAACCTTTTACTTTTTTTTTTTAACTTCCAGAAATTATCCCCTAATACTTCCTAGTATCGCAAGGATGTTGATTAGATTACATTTCAATACCTTAACTACCCACTAAGGCCAGTGAATAGGAAATATCAGTTTGCTTTAACTGATTAAGGTTACCCTTAGGCCATCTGTGGGGTCCCACAGAGTCACACACGACTGAAGCGACTTAGCAGCAGCAGCAGCAACAGTAGGCTGATTGTAGAACCAGTCCCACTCAAATCATATGAGTTCAGAATGAAGTTGTAATATAGGAAAATAAATAAATAAATAAATGGATCTACAGTAGCAAACAAAACAACAAATCCCCTCTACATATGGATCCCTGAACCCAAAGATCCTTCCAATTCCTAACAAAGAGCATCCTGAATATTCACTCCTCTTAACTTTACTTAAGATTTATAATTGTGAGTTATTTCAATCACTTTGAAAGAAAAAAAAATAATTAGTACCATATGAAGTCTTAAACCTTGATAATTAGAATTTTCATAATTGTTTGCTTATGGAATTAAATTTTTCCAGTTGCATAAACTACTTCTATCTTTCATAGATTCTCAAAGATATTTGTTCAATTTTTAAAATAGAATTTAAAAATACTATAAATGAGTAGTAAAACATAAAAAGGAGAAATTTCGTGTATATAGCAAACATTAGCACCATCTCTATTGGAAAAACATTTATAAAACTGCAAAATAACGACTGGAAAAAATGTAAAAAACTATAAAAATCAACAGATCTACAAAAGCTTTTCATTCTGAAACCATAGGTAGAAAGTAAATGAATAACTCTGTTTTAGTATGGCCTAAATATAATAGCTTTCAAATGTCATAGTTTTTTACTTATAAAATTTAAAACACCCTTAGCAGTAGGTCCCAAAGTGTGAGTTACCTGCAGAAGAATTATTTAGAGGGCTTAATTAAAATTAACATTCTGTGTACCCTAAGTTTGAGGATCTCCTAATTTATAAATCTTACAGGTGTTTGATTCATGGCACCTACAAAGTTTTCAATATCAGTAGACATCTATGCTGGCATTCCTGCCATATCTAATAATGTTTATGATATCTTGCAAAGATATTTGTGCTTACATAAGTTTGCTACTCTGAGAAGCCGATGGCACCCCACTCCAGTACTCTTGCCTGGAAAATCCCATGCATGGAGGAGCTTGGTAGGCTGCAGTCCATGGGGTCGCTAGGAGTCTGACACGACCGAGCGACTTCATTTTCACTTTCACGCATTAGAGAAGGAAATGCCAACCCACTCCAGTGTTCTTGCCTGGAGAATCCCAGGGACGGGGGAGCCTGGTGGGATGCCGTCTATGGGGTCGCCCAGAGTCGGACACGACTGAAGCGACTTAGCAGCAGCAGCAGCAGCAAGTTTGCTACTGAGCTTGTGATCTGGGAACACAGTATTATCAGGCAGCACAGGATTCCTAATGAGTTGAATTCAGTTTATGTCTTTAGACTGCCACGTTTCAAGTTCTGATCCCAACACTTCCCAGCTGTATGTTCTCAGGAGCGTTCACTAATCTTTCTGAGACTTGTTTGACTCTGGAGTGAAATATATTAAAAAAAAAAAAAATCTAAGTTTTATAAAATCTCCTTAAGGAAAAAATATGTGCTTATGTCTTCCTAGAATTGTTTATGCAAATGTTTGTTGTAATGGTGGTAAGAATACTTAACATGAGATATATGCTTAACAAAAATTTGTGTACAATACTGTATTGTTAAATATCAACACAGTATTATTCAGCTAATCTCTAGAACTTATTCATCTTGCATAACTGAAACTTTCTGCCACTAAACCATTTGCCTCTCTCCAATTTCCAACAGTCTACTCTCTGTTTCTGTGAATTTAACTCTTTTAAATACCTCATATCAGTGAAACACTACAGTATTTGTCCCGAAAAGCTTTTAACACTATACCTTCTGTTACAAAAATACTAACCAATGCTGGAAATTAAAGTTGTTACTTCACTGTCAAATACTTTATTTGCCTCTTTAAGTGTAGTATTATAGTCTGTATTACATAAAAGAAGTAATTACAACAATAAGCACTTGCTTAAAAAATTACACTTGAACATAATTTCATAAAAAATAGTTTAATGCGGTAGCTGCCCTTAGGCCATACCATATGTGTCTTATAAGAGAAAAATGACTATCTATATTTCTTTAGAAAGGGCCCCCGCCGTCACCTCCTCCTTTCTTAGGAATATCTAGTTTTGAACAGTTTTCTTTCTTGGAGCTATTCTTAATATTATATACTTCTTTTTTTAATTTTAATTATACATAGTTAGGTATCATTTACATGTAATAAAATCTGTGCTCCTAACTGTACAAGCTTGATGACTTTTGATAAGTGTGCATACACTTTTGTAACCATCACTAAGATCAATATAAAGAACCTTTTCATTATCCAAAAAGTTCCCTTGTGCCCCTTTGCTAACTCTCCCCTCCCTTTCCCAGGAAACACTGTTGTGGTTTTTATCACCATAGATCAGCTTGGTCTTTTCCTGAATGATATAGAAATGAAAAATTATGCACGTACTACTTCATGTCTGGCTTTTTTTGTTCTAGATGGTTTTTGAGATGCATTCATTTTATTCTGTGAATCAGTAGTTTGTTGTTGTTGTTTTAATTGAAGAGTATACATCCTGGAGTGTGAAGTCAAGTGGCCCTTAGGAAGCATTACTACAAATAAAGATAATGGAATTGATGGAATTCCAACTGAGCTATTTAAAATCCTAAAAGACGATGCTGTAAAGGTGCTGCACTCAATATGTCACAAATTTGGAAAACTTTCAACAGTGACCACAGGACTGGAAAAAGTCAGTTTTAATTCCAGTCCCAAAGAAGGGCAGTGCCAAAGAATATTCAAACTACCAGACAATTGAGCTCATTTCTCATGCTCATAAATTTATGCTCAAAATCCTTCAAGCTATGCTTCAGCTGTACTTGAACCAAGAACTTACAGATGTGCAAGCTGGGTTTAAAAGGGCAGAGGAATCAGAGATCAAATTGTCAACATTTGTTGGATCATAGAGAAAGCAAGGGAATTCCAGAAAATATCTAGTTCTGCTTCGTTGACTATGCTAAAGCCTTTGTGTGGATCACAGCAAACTGTATAACATTCTTAAAGAGATGAGAATATCAGTCCACTTTATCTGTCTCCTGAAAACCTGTATGTGGGCTAAGAAGCAACAGTTACAACCTTACATGGAACAATTAACTGGTTTAAAGTAGGGAAAGGAGTATATCAAGGCTGTATATTGCCACCTTGTTTATTTAACTTATGTGCAGAGTACTTCATGGGAAATGGCAGGCTGGATGACTCAGAAGCTGCAATCAAGATTTCTGGGAGAAATACCAACAACCTCAGAAGAGCGGATGATGCTACTCTAATGGCAGAAAGCAAAGAGGAACTAAAGAGACTGTTGATGAGGGTAAAACAGGAGAGTGAAAAAGCTGGCTTAAAGCTCAACCTTCAAAAAACTAAGATCATGGCATCCAGTCCTATTACTAGATGGGGAAAAAGTGGGAGTAGTGACAGATTTTATTTTCTTGGACTCCAAAATCATGTGGACAGTGACTGTATCCATGAAATTAAAAGACACTTGCTCCTTGGAAGTAAAGCTTTTGGCAAACCTAGACAGCATATTAAAAAGCAAAAATATCACTTTGCCAACAAAGGTCCATATAGTCAAAGCCATGATTTTTCCAGTAGCCATGTACAGATGTATTGGTTGGATCATAAAGAAGCCTGAGCCCCAAAGAATTGTTGCTTTTCAGTTGTGGTACTGGAGAAGACTCTTAGGAGTCTCTTGGACAGCAAGGAGACCAAACCAGTCAATTCTAAAGGAAATCAACTCTGAATATTCATTGGAAGTACTGGCACTGAAGCTGAAGCTCCAATATTTTGGCCACCTGATGCAAAGAGCTGACACATTGCAAAAGACCCTGATGCTGGGAAAAATTGAAAGCAAAAGGAGAAAAGGGCTGCAGAGGATGAGGTGATTGAAGAGCTTTACCAACTCAATGGACATGAGTTGGAGTAAGCTCCAGGAGATAGTGAAGGACGTGGAAGCCTGGCTTGCTATAGTACATGGGTCTCAAAGAGTTGGACACAGCTTAGTGACTGAACACAAACATTCCACTTTATGAACCATAGGATGTTTATTCTCTTCTTAATGGGCATTTGGGTTATTTCCAGTTTGGAAATATTGCAACCAAAGCTGCTATGAACATTGTTCAAATCATCTTGTGACCATATGTCTCCATTTCTCTTGGGTCAATACCTCTCAGTGGAATTGCTGGATCAGAGTTTAGTGTATGTTAAACTTCACAAAAATTGCCAAATCGTTTTCCAAAGTAGTTCACCAGTATATACTCTTTCCAACTGTGTATGAGTATTAGATTTGCACTTTATGCTTACCAGTATTATCAGTCTTTTAAATTTAAGCCATCCTGTGTGTATGCTTCATTTAAAAACCTTTTCCTCTAATTCTTCTGTAAACACAAAACAATAATTCAGTTGAATGAATCACCAAAATGATGTGGAGCTTATATATTCAGGAATGTTCTTCTCTACTACTACATTATAATGATATATTTGAGTAAATTACTTAATCTCTCTGTCCGTTTTCTGCCAAATGGGGATAAGTACTATACCCACCTTATAGGTCTGTTATGAAGATTAAGCAATTAACATATAAAAGTGCTTAGAACAGAGTCTGGCACACAGGAACATTCAATAGCAGTACTTATTACTTACTAATAAGAACAAATGTAATTAATAAATGCTGTCAAAACCATGGTTAGTATTAAGGGTCAGAAATTTGCTAGCCATTTAGAGAACGATGACTGTTGAAACCACATGTTATCTGTTGTTATGAAGCTTATTCTTGTTAAAATGACTATCAGTTCAGTCACTCAGTCGTGTCCAACTCTTTGCGATCCATGAATCGCAGCACACCAGGCCTCCCTGTCCATCACCAACTCCCGGAGTTCACTGAGACTCACGTCCATCGAGTCAGTGATGCCATCCAGCCATCTCATCCTCTGTCATCCCCTTCTCCTCCTACCCCCAATCCCTCCCAGCATCAGAGTCTTTTCCAATGAGTCAACTCTTCACATGAGGTGGCCAAGGTACTGGAGTTTCGCTTTAGCATCATTCCTTCCAAAGAAATCCCAGGGCTGATCTCCTTCAGAATGGACTAGTTGGATCTCCTTGCAGTCCAAGGGACTCTCAAAAGTCTTCTCCAATACCACAGTTTAAAAGCATCAATTCTTGGGCGCTCAGCCTTCTTCACAGTCCAACTCTCACATCCATACATGACCACAGGAAAAACCATAGCCTTGACTAGACGAACCTTTGTTGGCAAAGTAATGTCTCTGCTTTTGAATATGCTATCAGGGATGGTCATAACTTTCCTTCCAAGGAGTAAGGGTCTTTTAATTTCGTGGCTGCAGTCACCATCTGCAGTGATTTTGGAGCCCCAAAAAATAAAGTCTGACACTGTTTCCACTGTTTCCCCATCTATTTCCCATGAACTGATGGGACCAGATGCCATGATCTTCGTTTTCTGAATGTTGAGCTTTAAGCCAACATTTTCACTCTCCACTTTCACTTTCATCAAGAGGCTTTTTAGTTCCTCTTCACTTTGTGCCATAGGGGTGGTGTCATCTGCATATCTGAGGCAATTGATATTTCTTGTGGCAATCTTGATTCCAGCTTGTGTTTCTTCCAGTCCAGCGTTTCTCATGATGTACTCTGCATATAAGTTAAATAAGCAGGGTGACAATATACAGCCTTGACGTACTCTTTTTCCTATTTGGAACCAGTCTGTTGTTCCATGTCCAGTTCTAACTGTTGCTTCCAGACATGCATACAAATTTCTCAAGAGGCAGATCAGGTGGTCTTATATTCCCATCTCTTTCAGATGTCCTTTAAGATGTCCCAAAAAAGATGTCCTTTTCATTATAGGGGACTGGAATGCAAAAGTAGGAAGTCAAGAAACACCTGGAGTAACAGGCAAATTTGGCCTTGGAATACGGAATGAAGCAGGGCAAAACTAATAGTTTTGCCAAGGAAATACACTGCTCATAACAAACACCCTCTTCCAACAACACAAGAGAAGACTCTATACATGGACATCACCAGATGGTCAACACCAAAATCAGATTGATTATATTCTTTGCAGTCAAAGATGGAAAAGCTCTATACAGTCAGCAAAAACAAGACCAAGAGCTGACTGTGGCTCATATCATGAACTCCTTATTGCCAAATTCAGATTTAAATTGAAGAAAGTAGGGAAAACCACTAGAACATTCAGGTATGACCTCAATCAAATCCCTTATGATTATACAGTGGAAGTGAGAAATAGATTTAAGGGACGTGATCTGATACATAGAGTACCTGATGAACTATGAAATGAGGTTCATGACATTATACAGGAGACAGGGATCAAGACCATCCCTATGAAAAAGAAATGCAAAAAAGCAAAATGACTGTCTGGGGAGGCCTTACAAATAGCTGTGAAAAGAAGAGAAGCAAAAAGCAAAGGAGAAAAGCAAAGATATAAGCATCTGAATGCAGAGTTCCAAAGAATAGCAAGAAGAGATAAGAAAGCCTTCTTCAGCGATCAATGCAAAGAAATAGAGGAAAATAACAGAATGGGAAAGACTAGAGATCTCTTCAAGAAAATCAGAGATACCAAAGGAACATTTCATGCAAAGATGGGCTCGATGAAGGACAGAAATGGTATGGACCTAACAGAAGCAGAAGATATTAAGAAGAGATGGCAAGAATACACAGAAGAACTGTACAAAAAAGATCTTCATGATCCAGATAATCACGATGGTGTGATCACTGACCTAGAGCCAGACATCCTGGAATGTGAAGTCAAGTGCGCCTTAGAAAGCATCACTACGAACAAAGCTAGTGGAGGTGATGGAATTCCAGTTGAGCTATTCCAAATCCTGAAAGATGATGCTGTCAAAGTGCTGCACTCAATATGCCAGCAAATTTGGAAAACTCAGCAGTGGCCACAGGACTGGAAAAGGTCAGTTTTCATTCCAATCCCAAAGAAAGGCAATGCCAAAGAATGCTCAAACTACCGCACAATTGCACTCATCTCACACGCTAGTAAAGTAATGCTCAAAATTCTCCAAGCCAGGCTTCAGCAATATGTGAACTGTGAACTTCCTGATGTTCAAGCTTGTTTTAGAAAAGGCAGAGGAACCAGAGATCAGTTTGCCAACATCCGCTGGATCATGGAAAAAGCAAAAGCGTTCCAGAAAAACATTTATTTCTGCTTTATTGACTATGCCAAAGCCTTTGACTGTGTGGATCACAATAAACTGTGGAAAATTCTGAAAGAGATGGGAATATCAGACCACCTGATCTGCCTCTTGAGAAAATGAGTATAGCCCAGTTTAATATAAAGAGAGATACAGTAGAGTATTTTCCCTTCTCATCTTAACTTTTTCCCCATTCATCTGAAAATAATGAGCCAAAAACAACAGCAACCAAAAAAATAAAACCCTTTATGCATACTATTGGAGAAGGCAATGACACGCCAGTACTCTTGCCTGGAAAATCCCATGGATGGAGGAGCCTGGTAGGCTGCAGTCCATGGGGTCGCGACGAGTCGGACATGACTGAGTGACTTCACTTTCACGTTTCACTTTCATGCATTGGAGACCCAAATGGCAACCCACTCCAGTGTTCTTGCCTGGAGAATCCCAGGGATGGAGGAGCCTGTTGAGCTGCCGTCTATGGGGTCACACAGAGTCGGACACGACTGAAGCGACTTAGCAGCAGCAGCATGCATACTGTATTTGATCAGGAAATTGTATAAGCAGCATCCTATGTAGAGGTTAATATACTACTTTATTTTAGCTTATCATTTTCAAAACTGTTAATAAGGTTTTTTTTCAGTTAAATCCTAGAAATTTGATTGTGTTGAACTGTCCCCTTTTATCCACAAAAATTCACATTTCTCAACTTTTAATGGTGTAATTCTTGTTTTCCTTCATGTTTGAACTTTAGCTAAATCGCAGTTAAATAATCATGAGATAAGTTTTGTAAAAATAATTGCTCTCTACTGCATGTCTAGTTTTTATCTGTAAGGGTCATGAATATGGGTTAGGGCTATAAATTTTATGTCTCCTTTGTGTCACTAGAGCCCCTGGCATTTAGCGAGAGAAGAATATTTACTTAGCATCTCTGGTAGCTCAGCTGGTAAAGAATCCGACTACAATACTGGAGATCCTGGTTTGATTCCTGGTTTGGGTAGATTCCCTGGAGAAGGGATAGGCTACCCACTCCAGAATTCTTGGGCTTCCTTGGTGGTTCAGATGGTAAAGAATCCGCCTGCAATGTGGGAGACCTGGGTTCAATCCCTGGGTTGGGAAGATCCCTTGGAGAAGGGAATGACTACCCTCTCTAGTATTCTGGCCTGGGGAATTCCATACACAGAGGAGTCTACAGGCAGGCTACAGTCCACGGGATCACAAAGAGTCGAACATGACCAAATAACTTTCACTTTCACTGTCCCAAGCACTCTGCTAAGCAATTCATATAAGTTTTCTACTTAAGTTCATACCTAAAGGCTTGGCACCAGATAGACACTCAATAAAACAAGAAAATGAAGAGCAAATAAAAAAGGAAAGGTTACTAGGTGGAAGCTAAGATAATGCATCAGAGAGACTCCCAAATATGGTGGCTTGAGAAAAATAGAAGTTTCTCTGTCTCTTGTATAATAGTCTTGTGCAGACAAGGTCTGCTGAGCCTCTCTGCTCTGACATCCTTTAGACCAAGATATTGGCCTTGTCTATGGTAGAACCTGACTCACCTGCATCATATTTGTATTCCAGCCTGTGGGAAAGATCAATTGGATAAAATGGAAAGTCATTTCCTTTTAAGGATAAACAGAACTTGTCCCCATCACTTCTGCTCATATTCTGTTGGTGGGCACTTCATCGCAAAATTACATTTGTCTTCAGGAACCCCTGTGAATGGAGTTTCTAGGTTTGTGACCATATGTCCTAATAAAATCTAAAATGACAAAGGATAAAAGGGATACTGGGGGATACTGAGTTGTCTAAGCTACAGGCAAGAAAGAGAAAGTGGTAAAAGTGAAAGAAAAACATCTTTCTGAAGTGTGTCAAATTATGTAATTTTTAGATGGATATACTGAGGCTCAGAGTTAAGAAATTTACCTGTGATCTTATACTTTCTAAATTGCCAGAGTTGAGGTCTAAATACAGGTATTGCAATGCTGATAATAATGTTGATGGTATTTCTGAGCTCTATATTCTTTCTATTATGTCTCATGCCTCCATAAATATTACTTGCATGTATAAACACTGTTCATTTAAAAATGTTTCTACAGATTTTGTACATTTATGCTATCATTATTGAGATAATTATTCCAGCCTCCAAAATGGAAGTGTTATTTTAAAATTATATTACCTTGCATAGTACTTTTCAAAGTATATACAGTATAGAACCTCATTTTATCAGCTACAATACTTGTGAAGCATGGAGAGAAAGCATGATTATTACAGTTTCATACATGAGAAAATTTGCAAATGTTAATGTCTTGTAAATTCAGCCAGAGTACACAACAGTGACAAATGGCCACAACTAGAATCCTTTCCCTTTCATCCTGCCTCAGAATTCAGGACATACTTTGGAAAAGGTTCAGAAAATTCATTTAAAAGATCAGAAATGCAGTGTAAAAGCCTATATTGCAAATATCTTGCATCAAGGAGTTATTATACTGGATAATACTTGCTTTTAAATTTACTTAACCAAATTATAACTATCCATTTAAGAGTCTGTTGAGCACTAGCCACACTAAGATAAATAAGTTAAAATCTATGACCCCTTTGGCCAATTTAGGCTTCCCTGATAGCTCAGTTGGTAAAGAATCCGCCTGCAATGAAGGAGACCCTGGTTCACTTCCTGGGTTGGGAAGATTCACTGGAGAAGGCATAGGCTACCCAATCCGGTATTCTGGCCTGGAGAATTCCATGAAATACAGTCCAGGCATTGAAAAGAGTCAAACACGACGGAGTGACTTTCACTTCACTTCACTTCACTTCACTTGGCCAATTTCACACTGCCTAGAGAAAATTGAGCTTCCCTGGTGGCTCAAACAGTAAAGCGTCTGCCTGAAATGCAGGACACCGGGGTTCAATCCCTGGGTCGGGAATATCCCCTGGAGGAGGAAATGGCAATGCACTCCAGTATCCTTGCCTGAAAAATTCTGTGGACTGTAGCAAACCAGGCTCCTCAGTCCATGGGGTTGCAAAGAGTCGAACACGACTGAGCAACTTCACTCACTCACTCAGAGAAAATTGGAGGGCACAAACAGAACCTTGTGTGCACCAGGACCCAGGAGAAAGGAGCAATGACCCCACAAGAGACTGACCCAGACTTGCCTGTGAGTGTCCAAGAGTCTCCAACAGAGGTGTGGGTCATCAGTAGCCTGCTACAGGATTGGGGGCACTGAATGTAGCAGTACATGCATGGAAACTCTTGAAGGAGGTTGCCATTATCTTCATTACCTCCACCATAGTTTGAAGTGAAGTCGCTCAGTTGTGTCCAAATCTTTGCAACCCCATGGACTGTAGCCTACCAGGCTCCTCCATCCATAGGATTTTCCAGGCAAGAGTACTGGAGTGGGTTGCCATTTCCTTCTCCAGGGGATCTTCCCAACCCAGGGATTGAACCCCGGTGGGAACACAGCTCCACCCAACAACAGAAAATTGAATTAAAGATTTACTGAGCATGGCCCTGCCTATCATAAAAACACCCAGTTTCCCCCTCAATCAGTCTCTCCCATCAGGAGGCTTCCATAAGCCTCTTATCTTTCTCTGTCAGACAGCAGACAGACTAAAAACCACAATCACAGAAAACAATGTAATCACGAAGACCACAGCCTTGTCTAACTCAGTGAAACTATGAGGCATGCCTTGTAGGGCCACCCAAGTTGGATGGGTCATGGAGGAGAGTTATGACAAAAGGTGACCCACTGGAGAAGGGGATAGCAAACCACTTCATATCCTTGCCTGAGAACCCCATGAACAATATGAAAAGGCACAAAGATAGGACACTGAAAGACGAACTCCCCAGGTCAGTAGGTGCCCAATATGCTCCTTGAGATCAGTGGAGAAATAACTCCAGAAAGAATGAAGAGATGGACCCAAAGCGAAAACAACACCCAATTCTGGATATGACTGGTGATGGAAGTAAGGTCTGATGCTATAAAGACAGTATTGCATAGGAACCTGGAATATTGGTCCATGAATCAAGGCAAATTGAAAGTGATCAAATAGGAGATGGCAAGAGTAAATGTCAACATTTTAGGAATAAGTGAACTAAAATGGACTAGAATGGGTGAATTTAACTCATACGACCATTATATCTACTACTGCAGGCAAGAATCCCTTAGAAGAAATGGAGTAAGCATCATAGTCAACAAGAGTCCAAAATTCAGTACTTGGATAGAATCTCAAAAATGACAAAATGATCTCTGTTTGTTTTCAAGGCAAATCATTTATTATCACAGTAACCCAAGTCTCTGCCCCGAGCAGTAATGCTGAAGAAGCTGAAGTGGAATGGTTCTATGAAGACCAAAAGACCTTCTAGAACTACACCCAAAAAGGATGTCCTTTTCATTTTGGGGACTGGAATGCTAAAGTAGGAAGTCAAGAAACAGCTGGAGTAACAGGCAAATTTGACCTTGGAGTACAGGATGAAGCAGGGGAAACACTCATAAAGTTTTGCCAAGATAATGCACTGGTCATAGCAAACACCCACTTCCAACCACACAAGAGAAGACTCTACACATGGATACCAGATGGTCAACATAGAAATCAGATTGATCATATTCTCTGCAGCCAAAGATGGAAAGCTCTAAACAGTCAGCAAAAACAAGACTGGGAGCTGACTGTGGCTCAGATCATGAACTCCTTATTGCCAAATTCAGACTTAAATTGAAGAAAACAGGGAAAACCACTAGACCATTCAGGAATGACCTAAACCAAGTCCTTTATGATTATACAGAGGAAGTGAGAATTAGACTTAAGGGACTAGGTCTGATAGAGAGATTGATGAACTATGGGCACAAGTTCCTGACATTGTACAGGAGACAGGGATCAAGAATATCCCCAAGAAAAAGAAAAACAAAAAAGAAACTCGGTTGTCTGAGAAGGCCTTACAAAAGCTCTGAAAAGAAGAAATGCAAAAAGCAAAGGAGAAAAGGAAAAATATACCCATTTGAATGCAGAGTTCCAAAGAACAGCAAGGAGAGATAAGAAAGCCTTTCTCAGTGATCAATGTAAAGAAATAGAGGAAAACAATAGAATGGGAAAGACTAGAGATCTCTTCAAGAAAACAGACATACCAAGGGAACATTTCATGCAAAGATGGGCTCAATAAAGGACAGAAATGGTATGGACCTAACAGAAACATAAGATATTAAGAATATGTGGCAAGAATACACAGAAGAACTATACAAAAAGATCTTCACGACCCAGATAATCACAATGGTATGATCACTCACCTAGAGCCAGACATCATGGAATGTGAAGTCTAGTGGGCCTTAGGAAGCATCACTACAAACAAAGCTAATGAAGGAGGTAGAATTCCAGTTGAACTATTTCAAATCCTAAAAGATGATGCTGTGAAAGTTCTGCACTCTATAGGCCAGCAAATTTGGAAAACTCAGCAGTGGCCACAGGACTGGAAAAGGTCAGTTTTCATTCCAATCCCAAAAAAGGCAATGCCAAAGAATGCTCCAACTACCGCACAATTGCACTCGTCTCACACACTAGTAAAGTAATGCTCAAAGTTCTCCAAGCCAGGTTTCAACAGTACATTAACCATGAACTTTCAAATATTCAAGCTTGTTTTAGAACAGGCAGCGGAAGCAGAGATCAAATTGCCAACATCTGTTGGATTATCGAAAAAGCAAGACAGTTCTAGAAAACATCTATTTCTGCTTTATTGACTATGCCAAAGCCTTTGACTGTGTGGATCACAATAAACTGTGGAAAATCCTGAAAATGATAGGAATATCAGACCACCTGGCCTGCCTCCTGAGAAATCTGTATGCAAGTCAGGAAGCAACAGTTAGAACTGGACATAGAATGACAAATTGGTTCTAAATAGGAAAAGGAATACATCAAGGCTGTATATTGTCACCCTGCTTATTTAACTTATATTCAGAGTACATCATGAGAAACACTGGGATGGATGAATCACAAGCTGGAATCAAGATTGCTGGGAGAAATATCAATAACCTGAGATATGCAGATGATACCATCCTTAAGGCAGAAAGCTAAGAACTGAAGAGCCTGTTGATGAAAATGAAAGAGGAGAGTGAAAGAGTTGACTTAAAGCTCATGATTCAGGAAAATAAGATCATGGCATCTGGTCCCATCACTTCATGACAAATAGACTGGAAAACAGTGACAGACTTTATTTTTTTGGCTCCAAAATCACTGCAGATGGTGACTGCAGCCATGAAATAGAAAGACTCTTATTCCTTGCAAGAAAATTTATGACCAACCTAGACAGCATATTAAAAACCAGAGACATTACTTTGCCAACAAAAGTCCATCTAGTCGAGGCTATGGTTTTCCAGTAGTCATGTATTGGTGTGAGAGTTGGATTATAAAGAAAGCTGAGCACTGAAGAATTGATACTTTTGAACTGTTGTTTTGAAGAAGACTCTTGACAGTCCCTTGGACTGCAAGGAGATCCAACCAGTCCATCCTAAAAGAAATGAATTCTGAATATTCGTTGGAAGGACTGATGTTGAAGCTGAAACTCCAATACTTTGGCCACTTGATGCGAAGAACTGACTCCTTTGCAAAGATTCTGATGCTGGGAAAGATTGAAGGCAGGAAGACAACGGGACGACAGAGAATGAGATGATTCTATTGCATCATCAACTCAGTGGACATGAGTTTGAGTAAACTCCAGGAGTTGGTGATGGACTGGGAGGCCTGGGGTGCTGCACTCCATGGCGTCTCAGAGTCGGATACAACTGAGTGATAGAACCAAACTGAACTGATACCCGATTACTTCAGATTTCAAAGAGAAAATCCAAGAACAGAGTTAAAGACTTTTTTAAAAAGAAATCTTGGTCACATCATTATGAAAATTCATTACAGTATGATATATCAATGGATTAATTTAGTCACATAAGCAGAAAAGTTTGCAGTGAACTCAACAGAATGCCACTTTAGTGACTCCAGCAGAAATCCAAATGATCAGCTCTCTGTCAAATGTTAGTACTATCTGAAGTTGATTACAATGTGATAATTAGAATTTTCATAATTGTTTGCTTATTGAATTAAAGTTTTAAGTTATGTAAGGTATTTCTATTCCTATAGATTCTCAAAGACATTTCAATCTTTAAAAATAATTTTAAAATACTGTAAGTAAATGAGGAATCAACAGTAAAAAGAATTTTCACATATGTAACAAATATTTAGCACCTCTATTATAAAATAGTTTGTAAAAACTTTGCAAAGTAGTCACCAGAAAAAATAGAAAAACTATAAAAGTCAACAGATCTTTTGTAATTACAGCTTTTTAATCAGAAATCAAAACCTATCTCAAAGAAATTCTGTCTCTTGATCAGCTCTTTTCTCAGTGTCACTTCTTAAAATGGCAACAGTTGGTCTCAGGTTCTTAAATTTAAGTGAATCAGTTTTTACTTATATTTCTGTTTTTTGTCACTGTAAATGCTATCACAACTTTCAATGTGAATTGAAGGAAAATGATAAAATTCAAGAAGCATATCAGAGATAACTCTTCCAGTCTCAGTAGTGGGCATGGGCTAGAGAAGTTATTAATAGATGATGTAAAGACTTCATACAATCTCAGTGATTGAGAACATGGACAATATTGGAGTTATTTTTAAAAAAAAGTTTAGTCTCTGCCTTTGATTAATTGATAGCATGTGAGGTTAGATGAGACCCAGCAAATGGAAAACTAAATGAAAATATATCCTCAAGTGGTAAGTGGTATGTAGAATGAACATTGAATCATACAGGAGGAGACATCACTGAAATCTTGAGTATTGAAAAGTATCTTCTTAGATGCTAGAGAACCCCTTACATTTTTATGTAGTTATATGAGGTTTTTTTTTCTCTCTTAATGATGCTACTATATTTATGAAGATTTTGACTTATTTGTAAGAAACAAATTTAATAAAAATACTGGAAAGCCACAAAACTTGACTCTTATAAAAAATAGTACAAAATCTAACCAAAAAGAGTTTATTCTGTCATACAAGAAAAGCTTTCCATATCCAAATTATATTTTTTATTTAGTTCAGATCTGTATGGATATGTAGCTCAAAAACAAGCTCCAAAGAGAAAAAAAAAAAAAAAAAACAAGGTCTTACTGCATGTCTACATCTCATCTACATATTTATTTTTGTATTAAGCAATTGTTTTATTCATCAGTTCAGTGAACATAAGTAACAATGAACCCCTCATCATGCCGGGGCTTCCCAGGTAACGCTAATGGCAAAAAACACACTTGCCAATGCAGGAGACGTAAGAGACATGGGTTCAATCCTTGGGATCCCCTGAAGTAGGAAGTGATGCTCCACTCCAGTATTGTTGCTTGAAAAATTCCATGGACAGAAGAGCCTGGCAGACTAGAGTCCATGGGGCTGCAAAGAGTTGGACATGACTGAGCACACACACACCTCACCATGCCAAAGGCTATGGGGAGATATGACTCCTAATCTGTGGTGTTTGCAATCTATTCTGCTGAAAGAGCATATTCAAATTATAGAGAAACTGTTCTTTAAATAAGTATACAATGGATTACAATTTTATTTTCCCTTTTATAAGATTTAAAATGAGTGAAATAGAGCATAATTTGTTTGCTGGTTGGAAATGATAATTGACAGAAATACATGAAACATGTTGCAGATAATTAATCTACTGATGCTTCAACTGATTTCGACTATTGATTTTACTCCAAAAGCTATGCCTTTTTAACATTCTAATGTTGATGTAACTCTTCATTCCCCTTTTGGTTCAGGTAATAAAGCTTATATAAATCCAGTGAATTTCATCTAGATGTAGCCAACCTAACATAATCAGCCTCTAGCTGTGCTGGAATAAGAGCCTGTCTTTCAGCCAAGTGTAAAGTCCACATTGGATAAAGGCTGGACACAAAACCATGAGTATTTCCCACTGGGCATCCACAGTTGGTTACTCACAATGGCACAATGGCATTCACTTTTATTCAAATGCCTTATGTCTCTGTTTTGTGTGGATTTGTAACACATTTGACTTTATTGATTTACTGATTTCATTTCCAGTTATATGTTTAAAATGCCAGCATTTCAGTAGGCTCCTATTTTTGTTGTTCAGTCGCCCAGTTATGTCCAACTCCTTTTGACCCTGTGGACTGCACTATGCCAGGCTTCTAATACACTAGCATAAAACATCCAGATAGAGCCTAGAAAGAAACAAATATTACTAAATAAGAAGGCAGGTCAGTGGAAAATGTCCCTATGTATACACAATAAAATATAACTTAGCAGAAAGCTATGTCTGTAGATGTATTATATATTATATATATATATATATATCAAATTATAAATCATTTTATATGTGGATAAAAGAAGGTAACTTTTTTATTAAAGCTTGTGTCTTTGTCTGAATTCTCTTTGTGAATGGAGAATGACTGTAACAGTGATTTCTTTTATCCAAAAAAGATGCAGAAAAGAATTATTCTTTTCTTACATTATAACTTATACTATGCTTATTTTAGTGTATTTTATATTGCAATAAGTTGTATACGTGTCTGTCTTTTTTATTAGATCAATTTCTCAAGGTAAGAAAAAAACATATAATAATCACTGGAGTACTTCTCAAAAATGTAGATAGATTCCTTAGCCTCAATTTCAATGTTATAACTAAGGTTCTCTGGGAACTGCGTGCGTGCGTGCTCAGTTGCGTCCAATTCTTGGCAACTCCGTAGACTGTCATAGCCAGCCAGGCTCCTCTGTCCATGTGATTTCCCAGACAAAAATACTGGAGTAGGTTGTCATTTCCTCCTCCAGGGGTTCTTCCCAACGGATCAAACCAGAGTCTTCTGTGTCTCCTGCATTGGCAGGTGGATTCTTTACCACTGAGCCACTTGGAATAGCAATCCTCTGGAGACTATTTCTCCACAAATTCAAAAACATCCAAGCTGCTTCCCATGTACACTCTATTTGACAATAATTGCACTAGATTGGGAACCATTTGAGGGAATATGCCGTCTCATGTTTATCCTTCTGTACTCAGGGCATTGGGGCTTCCCAGGTGGCTCAGTGGTAAAGAATCTGCCTGCCCATGCAGGAGACACAAGAGACATGGGTTTGATCTCTAAGTCAGGAAGATCCCCTGGAGAAGGAAATAGCAACCACTCCAATATTCTTGTCTGGAAAATTCCATGGGCAGAGGAGCCTGGCAGGCTACAGTCCATGTAGTCACAAAGAGTGGGATTCAACTGAACACACATGCACTCAGGACATTGCCACAAATGATTTTTAAGTTAATTGAATAAAAATGGTTGTCTTCATTCATATCTATAGGAAATGCATCATGCTCATAAATACCCAAGAAATAATTTATAAAAATCATTTTAGAGTGTTTGAGAGAGGCCAGAAAAGTATATCCACTAATTAATATTAACAACACAATGAAAAGATATATAGAAAAAAATACACATTGTTTTTAGTGCATAGCATATCAGACACAATTCTGAGATGAGAGGTAAGTCAGAGATCAGTTTTAAAGCTATCTTGAAAAGCAGCCAAGTTAAAAAATACGTCACATCTATTGTTTTGTCCTAGTAAGCACTCTGCTAACTGCTGTGAAAAATCATTACTTAATACAAAATATTTTTAAGTTGTTGCATCATACACCCAGAGTTTATTGGTTTCCAGAACCTAGATCTTATTTCACTAAAATACACCTAAGAAATTTAGTCTTAGGAATAAGCTCATGATGAATAAACAAATTTTCTAATGACTTTCCTACTTTTAAAAGCCAAGACTCTCAGTTTTGACATACCCCATACATGCAATAGGTGCAATGGTTAAGAGTCAAATGGGCTAGGTTCTAGTACTGGCTCTTTTTTGAACATTTTTTATTCATTTATTTATTTTTGTCTATGCTGGATCTTGGATGCTGTGTGGGCTTTTCTCTAGTTGCTGTAAATGGGCTTCTCATTGCAGTGACCTCTCTTATTGTGGAACATAGGCACTAGGGCACACGGTCTTCAGCAGTTGTCGTTCTCAGGTTCTACAACACAGGCTCAATCGTGGTGGTGCATAGGCTTAGTTGCTTCATAGCCTGTGGGATCTTCGTGGATCAGGGATGTCTTCTGCACTGGCGGGCAGGTTCTTTACCACGGAGCCACCAGGGAAGCCCTGGCTTATCTTTGAATAGCTGTATGATCATGTGCAATTATTTAAGTATCAATTAGCTTATATATGAAACAGGAATATTAATACCTGCCTGATAGTTGTTTAGAGTATAGAGATAATTTTTTATAAAGCATTTAGCACCCTGCTTATTGTTGATATCATTTTATTGTTATCATTACTATTACTGTTATTGGCATATTTGAGGATTCAGTTCTCTCTCTCCCACCCCCCAAAAATACTCCCTATTTTTTAAGACAAATAATTGTCTGTTCATCACCTTTCCATACATTATTTTTCTTGGATCGAATTTATGTTTATTTTAAAAATATCTCCCCAAAGCTGACAGTCCCCAATATCTCTCATTTCACTTTCCCATCCAAAATCTAAATATTATTTTTATTGCCAAAGCTAAGACCAGCTGCCCTTTTGTCTTTGCTGAAATTATACACTCAATCAAGATGTACTGTGAACTGCAAACCTACTCTGGTGAACTAGTCACTGAATTTGTTTCAAAAAAATTAGAATATCAAGATTTTCAAGCTGGAGGCAAATTTACAAATACATGAATTCTCTCTTTGAGTTCATGCCCAGTGGTGGCAATAGATACAGGTTCTATGTGGCCTAAAGCCAATCTACTTGAAGAAAATTCTTTAAGGAAAATATGTTGCTTTCACAAATTTTGTCAAACCATATATTCTTGTAAACACATTGATGGTCCTCTTCCAGGGTTTCTGAAGGAGCCTATACAAGGCAGGAGCTTCTTTAACTTCACAGTAAATTTACATCTGCTGAGAGGAGTCACGTGGTAATATTTCTCTCTCTTTTGAGAAGTGTAAGATTTCATGCCAGGGACAAGAAAGCCCACTATAAAAATACACATAGTACTAATAACTATACAGCATTTTAGACAGTATTATGTGGCATAGATTTTAAATACTAAAGGTCCCATTAAAGAGAGAAAACAATAGTTCTAGTCATTTGGAGGTGGATAGTAAAAGGAATATGTTTACAAATTTATCTACAACAATGACGATGATGATTCTAAGTTAGTAGAGTGGGTTGAAAGCTGAATTTATAAGCTGAACTGTTGCAAGAAGGGGCACTCCTTCCAGGGCTCACAAGTGGGCTCTTGTATAACACTCAGAAACGAATTGTCCAAGGAGACACATGTGCTGCAAAGCAAGAGACTTTATTGGGAAGGGGAGCCCAGGCAGAAAACAGGAGGGTAAGGGAACCAAGGAGAACTGCTCTGCCAAATGGCTCACAGTCTCAGAGTTTATGGTGATGGGGTTAGTTTCCAGGTTGTCTCTGGTCAATCATTCTGATTCAGGATCCTTCCTGCTGGTGCACTCATTGCTTAACCAAGATGAATCCCAGTGAGGAGGATTCTGGGAGGTGATAGGACACATGGCATCCTTTTGACCTTTCCCAAATTCTGCTGATTGGTGGTGGTTTGTTAGTGCCATGTTGCTTACTGGGATCTCCATTTGTAAAGTAACTCACGCAAATGGTTACTATGGTGTCTGGACAGGGTGGGTGGTTTCAATATCTGTTTCCCATAACGGAACAACCAACCTGGTACCAAATCCCAAGTCTGCCTCACAAATTATATAAAAATAAATGCAATCATGTTAGCCGTATGTCTGGCATGTTGATTGTTTCTCAGGCATTATGCTCAGAGTAAATTATTATCTCATTTAATCTTTGAAGCAGTGAAATGAAATAGGCTTATTTTATTACTTTGCCCCAAATTGTTTTGTTATGAACCTTGGTGTTGGGTTTGCAACTCAAGTCTATTAGACTTTATTCATAGGTACCACTTCACAGTGCCTTTAACAACCTCTCAAGAATGCTTCGGTTAAGTTCAGTCTCTCAGTCGTGTCTGACTCTTTGTGACCCAATGGACTGCATCATGCCAGGCTTCCCTGTCCATCACCAACTCTTGGAGCTTACCCAAACTCATGTCCATAGAGTGTGTGATGCCATGCAACAATCTCATCCTCTGTCTGCCCCTTCTCCTCCTGCTTTCAATCTTTCCCAGCATTAGGGTCTTTTCAAATGAGTCAGTTCTTCATATTAGATGGCCAAAGTATTGGAATTTCAGCTTCAGCATCAGTCTTTCCAGTGAATATTCAGGACTGATTTCCTTGATTATTGACTGGTTGGAGCTTATTGCAGCCCTTGCTGCTGCTCCTGCTGCTAAGTCACTTCAGTCGTGTCCGACTCTGTGCGACCCCATAGACGGCAGCCCACCAGGCTCCCCCGTCCCTGGGATTCTCCAGGCAAGAACACTGGAGTGGGCTGCCATTTCCTTCTCCAATGCATGAAAGTGAAAAGTGAAAGTGAAGTCACTCAGTTGTGTCTGACTCTTAGTGGCCCCATGAACTGTAGCCCACCAGGCTCCTCCATCTATGGGATTTTCCAGGCAAGAGTACTGGAGTGGGGTGCCATTCCCTTCTCTGCATTGCAGCCCCTAAGGACTCTCAAGAGTCTTTTCCAACACCACAGTTGAAAAGCATCAATTCTTCTGCATTCAGCATTCTTTATGGTCCAACTCTCTCATACATACATGACTATTGGAAAAACTATAGCTTTGACTAGACAGACCCTTGTTGGCAAAGTCTCTGCTTTTTAATATGCTGTCTAGGTTGGTCATAAGTTTTCTTGCAAGGAGCAAGCATCTTTTAATTTCATGGCTGCAGTCACCATCTGCAGTGATTTTGGAGCCCCCCAAAATAAAGTCTCTCACTGTTTCCATTGTTTCCCCATCTATTTGCCATGAAGTGATGGGACCAGATGCCATGATCTTCATTTTTCGAATGTTGAGCTTTAAGCCAACTTTTTCATTCCCCTCTTTCACTTTCATCAAGAGGTGCTCTCTGCCAAAAGGATGGTGTCATCTGCATATGCTTGAATACATCATATTCTTGGACACAGGTAAAGAACTCTAATTTATTCTTTCAACAAATGGGAGTGGTCTGGAGTTAGAATATTTGAAAGACTGTCCAGTTTCCTGGCAGCTTTATCACCTATACCCTATTTAAGAGACAAAATAGCTACTAGCTCATTTGCACACATTAATGGGAATTTGCAAGTAAAGTCTTTAGAGGCTAACCCTTTCCTTTTTTCTGTAAAATTACCAAAATATTCATACAATAAATGCAAGAAATAATTGATTTGAACACTAAGAATTTACTACTGAAATAAGTAGTTTACTACCTTCTTTTTAACTCACTAAATCCAAAAGTTAAACTTAAGTAAAAAGTACTTCTGCATCATTTGTAGAGCATAAAATTATGATCAATATTTGGGTACCTTTTTTTAAGGTGACAAATACATTCCTAGACTTCTCTGCCCACGAGAATGTATATTTTGTTCCACACAGCTGATAAAAACATAAAAGGAACATTCTTCATTCTTTCCCTGCTGTAGGTCATTTCTGCCTTTGGGACTTAACTGTCTGCAATGCTGAGTTATTTTGTCTTCTTGGAATATGAGTTTACCCTCTAAATTTATTTATAAATAAGCAGTGATAGCACTGTTCTTACACAAACTTTTGTTTAAACTGCTCAGCCTCTACTTCTGGAATAAGAATTTAATTGAGGACACAGTTTTCTGTCCCTGTAACTCTTGCCAAAATGTGATCGGATCTCAATTACTAATTTAACAGAGCACTAAAGTAAATATTTTCCAATGTTAATTTTTGGCTTTAGGTAGAAATTAATCAGAGAAGGCAATGGCGACCCACTCTAGTACTCTTGCCTGGAAAAATCCCTTGGACAGAGGAGCCTGGTAGGCTGCAGTCCATGGGGTCGCTAAGAGTCGGATACAACTAAGCGTCTTCACTTTCACTTTTCACTTTTATGCACTGGAGAAGGAAATGGCAACCCACTCCAGTGGTCTTGCCTGGAGAATCCCAGGGACGGGGGGGCCTCATTGGCTGCCATCTGTGGGGTAGCACAAAGTCGGACACGACTGAAGCGACTTAGCAGCAGCAGCAGCAGAAAATAATAGGTTAATAACCTATTTCATCACAAACTTTCAACTTATTTGACTGAGATTCACATTCTTCCCTGGTGGCTCAGATGGTAAAGAATCTTCCTGCAGTCCAGGAGACCCGCGTTCAATCCCTGGGTGGGGAAGATCCCCTGGGGAAGGGAATGGCTACCCACTCCAGTATTCTTGCCTGGATATTTCCATGGACACAGGAGCTTGGCGGACTACAGTCAATGGGGCCACACAGCCAGATATGACTGAGCAACTAACAACACTTTCACATGAAGAACTTTTTTGCTTCTCAACCCAACTCATATTTAGTTTCCCTTTTTTTCCCCCTGAAACGTCTCTGATCTATTCAATTCTTTTTTTTTTTTTTTCCTATTCTATTCTACCCTGTTCAATATGGTCCTAATCCATTAAAAACATAATGTTTGTTCTGACCTAATAAATTGATATTATAAGCTTAGAGTTTTGACCTTCAATGTGTAAACACTTTTCTAAAACCTTGAGTATACAGTAAAGGGTGTTACAAAATGCAATAGGTGTATTTTTCTAACTCTTATGTGATAGGAAATATTTATTAACATGTGGCTGTCCTTAGTCTTACTCCTTATGTAAATTACTGTGGTTCTCTCTCTCTCTCTTTTGTTTTTCTTTTTTTCTGCAGGAAGTATTTTCCAGTTTTAATATGATTCATTAGGATTTCATAAAGTCAAATCAAGAGATGAGAGAGAGGGAGCCAGACTAGAGAGGTGAAAGGAAAGGAAAACTGAGGTGCAAAGGTTAGGACTAAGACTGAGAGAGGTGGAATCTCTAAGAGAGAGGAGAGAAAAGTTGCAGGCTGTACACAAGGTAGGAGAAATTCATTTGGAAGAGGAAAAGTTACTAGGCATTTATCTCCTCTCTATCCCATTTTGTTACATTGTGATTATTACTACTCAGTTCAGTTCAGTGGCTCAGTCGTGTCCTACTCTTTGCGACCCCATGAACCACAGCATGCCAGGCCTCCCTGTCCATTACCAACTCCCAGAGTCCACCCAAACCCATGTCCACTGAGTCGGTGATGCCATCCAACCATCTCATCCTCCGTCGTCCTCTTCTCCTCATGCCCTCAATCTTTCCCAGCATCAGGGTCTTTTCAAATGAGACAGCTCTTTGCATCAGGTGGCCAGAATATTGGAGTTTCAGCTTCAACATCAGTCCTACCAATGAACACCCAGGACTGCTCTCCCTTAGGATGGAGTGGTTGGATCTCCTTGCAGTCCAAGGGACTCTCAAGAGTCTTCCCCAACACCACAGTTCAAAAGCATCAATTCTTTGGCGATCAGCTTTCTTTACAGTCCAACTCTCACATCCATACATGACCACTGGAAAAACCATTGCCTTGACTAGATGGACCTTTGTTGCCAAAGTAATGTCTCTGCTTTTTAATATGCTGTTTGGATTGGTCATAACTTTCCTTCCAAGGAGTAAGTGTCTTTTAAATTCATGGCTGCAGTCACCATCTGCAGTGATTTTGGAGCCCAGAAAAATAAAGTCTGACACTGTTTCCACTGTTTCCCCATCTATTTGCCATGAAGTGATGGGACCGGATGCCATGATCTTAGTTTTCCAAATGTTGAGCCTTAAGCCAACTTTTTCACTCTCTTCTTTCACTTTCATCAAGAGGCTCTTTAGTTCTTCTTCACTTTCTGTCATAAGGGTGGTGTCATCTGCATATCTGAGGTTATTGATATTTCTCCCAGAAATATTGATTCCAGCTTGTGCTTCATCCAGCCCAGCGTTTCTCATGATGTACTCTGCATATAAGTTAAATAAGCAGGGTGACTATATACAGCCTTGAGGTACTCCTTTTCCTGTTTACTCAATATGTAGTAGTTCATGAATGCTTGTCACGTAACCAACCAATCTCTGCAAAGTAACAAGTAGATATAAAACAGTGGGAGTCATGTTCATGCAACAAGCATGGGTCAGCTCAAAAAATGTTCACCTTGTAGAGATAGTAGATTTCACAGCTCAAGATGGCGTTTACATAATTATTGAGTAGTGCAGTCTATAGAAAGCATCCATCATTTCTCTCCTATTCAAACTCTGCCTCTCTAAAGAAATTAAATGGTAGGCACACGCAATACCTCATCACCATTCATTTTTCTTACTGTCCTTTTCTCTAAATCGTTACTAACAATCCACAACATTTAAGTGCACTACTGTATGGTTTATGTATGCAATAAATATACAGTAAGAAACTGTCCTTTCAGGAAATTATTCTTAAATTATCAACCCCACTTTATATGCCAATCAGCTTTAAACAAAACTAAAACTTTCAAAGTATTGATTTTTTAATGGTAAAATCAAAAAATAATTTTTCCATTCTTGCCTGGAGAATCCCATGGACAGAAGAATGTGACAGGCTACAGTCCATGGGACTGCAAGAGTCGGATATGACTTAGCGACTTAACTACTACTTCTACTAATCATGGAATAGCTTTTCCCAGGATAATGTGTCTGACTTAGGAAGAGTTATAGAGAGAGGTGACAGGAGTTGGTGATAACAGCTTTCTCTTTTTCCTGTTTATTCTGACTTTTATCACTCCTTCATTGAATAATTTTACAGCTAATTCTTGGATTTGTTTAGGGAAGAGGGTAATGGGAGGGAAATAAAATATTGGGTTTGAAAACTGATCTTAAACTCCCTGGCATGATATGTAGAGTACCAGTACTCCCATTCAGTAAACTTTGGTTTGTTTTCCTTCCTACCCCAGACATGTGGGACATGATAAAATGTATTTGTAAGAAGATTTTATGAAAAAAATGTTAGGGAATTTTTATAAATGCATAAATAAAGGCACTGGCCTCAGTTTCCAAAATGATTAATATTTCAGTGGCTAGAAATGTGTGGTACTGCTTAAAATTAGATTGTTTAATTTGTATTGTTTTAACCCACAGTAAACTGTGGAAAATTCTGAAAGAGATAGGAATACCAGACCACCTGACCTGCCTCTTGAGAAATTTGTATGCAGGTCAGGGAGCAACAGTTAGAACTGGACATGGAACAACAGACTGGTTCCAAATAGGAAAAGGAGTACGTCAAGGCTGTATATTGTCACCCTGCTTATTTAACTTATATGCAGAGAACATCATGAGAAACGCTGGACTGGAAGAAGCACAAGCTGGAATCAATATTTCTGGGAGAAATATCAATACCCTCAGATATGCAGATGACACTACCCTTATGGCAGAAAGTGAAGAGGAACTCAAAACCCTCTTGATGAAAGTGAAAGCGGAGAGTGAAAAAAATGGCTTAAAGCTCAACATTCAGAAAATGAAGATCATGGTATCTGGTCCCATCATTTCATAGGAAATAGATGGGGAAACAGTGGAAACAGTGTCAGACTTTATTTTTCTGGGCTCCAAAATCACTGCAGATGATGACTGCAGCCATGAAATTAAAAGATGCTTACTCCTTGGAAGGAAAGTTATGACCAACCTAGATAGCATATTCAAAAGCAGAGACATTACTTTGCCAACAAAGGTTCATCTAGTCAAGGCTATGGTTTTTCCAGTGGTCATGTATGGATGTGAGAGTTGGACTGTGAAGAAGGCTGAGCACCGAAGAATTGATGCTTTTGAATTGTGGTGTTGGAGAAGACTCTTGAGAGTCCCTTGGACTGCAAGGAGATCCAACCAGTCCATTCTGAAGGAGATCAGCCCTGGGATTTCTTTGGAAGGAATGATGCTAAAGCTGAAACTCCAGTACTTTGGCCACCTCATGTGAAGAGTTGACTCATTGGAAAAGACCCTGATGCTGGGAGGGATTGGTGGCAGGAGGAGAAGGGGACGACAGAAGATGAGATGGCTGGATGGCATCACTGACTCGATGTATGTGAGTCTGGGTGAACTCCGGGAGTTGGTGATGGACAGGGAGGCCTGGTGTGCTGCGATTCATGGGGTCGCAAAGAGTCGGACACGACTGAGCAACTGAACTGAACTGAATAGAACTGAGGGCACTAGACACTTTTTCCCCTATTTTCAACTGTTGCTGAAGTATGGAACTGTAATCTGAACTCTAACTTGTTATATTTCTATAAATTCCACAGAATAGTGATTTCTCAGTGAATGTTATTTACTGAGAAATCACTAATAATTTCTAAACTTTAAGATCTTTATGAAAAAGAGGAAAAGTCTCTAATAACTTATTCAAGAAGAATAAGACTTTCTCCATGTTTGTAAATGAGTTTGATATTTTGGAGATTTCGGTTTAAACATTTTAAATTATTGATTGTCTATACATATTAGTTAAAATTCAATGTGATTTAAGTTAGATTTCCTACAGTTTTTTGATGATTAACCACAATTTCTTGAAACCTCTGCACGAGAAAAAATCCATGTAGGAGGCACTGTGTGAAGCCTTCCTTATATGGTTTTCATACTGTAATACAAAATTGTTGTTGTAATTTCATGTTATCATGCCATACCCTGGGGTCATAGTACTCATTTCATTTACTTATAATTTGGTTTTTAATGACTGTCTTCAGTGCTAGCCTGCCATATCCATGAGACCTGGAACTGTGCCTGTGGTTTTTACACCCGTGTCCCCAGTTTCAGTGCCTGCCATCAAGGATTATCTTTAGATAAGAACCAGTGGCAATATGTGCATATCAGAATGGGTGGTGCAGGTATTGATACCTGGGTGTTCAATTAAGTTAAAAATAAGGGGGGTTGAAAGATGAGAATTCAGAGAGGGTTTAAGGAGTAGATGAGACTTATTTTCTGTCAACTAAGGGGTATATGTCATACACATAGAGGGGAAATGAAAAGGCATTGCAAGGAAGGATTAGCATAAATAAACACCAAAGACTAATCTTAACTGCTAAATTTACCATACAAGGTCATAAGTGTATATTGCTATGGTGTCTCCTCCACTAGCCTGTGAGATTTTTGAGTTGAGGGACTGTTATGTTCTCAGTGCCAAGAATTTTTATTTATACATGACTAGCACTTAATAAATATTTGTTGAATAAGTGGATATTAACCTGACTTCTAATCTCCCCATGAAACTGAAGTCAAGTTTCTGTTTTTTGTTTTTTGTTTTTTTTTAAATCCCTTCTTTTTTCCTTAGACCAGATCTCTATGTGGTTGCTTGGTATATCCAAGTTTTTACCTTTTGCAATGAAATTATTTTATATCTCTGTTTTAAGAATGTTTTTGTGTGTGCTTAAATTCTTAATACTCTGATTGTAATGTGGCTTTCAGTGCTTCCACATCCAGATCAAGACTAAAAATCATGAAACAGTTGCTGTTCTTTAATGGGCATTAATAAAACATCAGTATGGTTTAATGATCTAGAGTTCATACTAGAAAGTGAAAATGTGTCCATGAATATTTCTTTATAGTAGTTTTGGTGGTGGTGGGCAGGAAATTAGATAAACTTTAGAAATGAAATGCCAGGGAAGTAGTTAGGGGAAAAAAAGACAAAAATAACAAGTTATTCATGTAGCCCTTCTGCTCAGTTCTACAACAAAACTGTCATATAGGGAAAGGCATATGATCAGGTTAACATTTTAGATAAATCACTCTCATAGAGGTATGGAAAATGAAGTACAGTTGCCCCATGTTTATACACAGGGACATTAAAGAAGATATGGTAAGGGCCTGAATTGAGGATGTAATGAGGAAATGGAGAGGAGAAGAGGTGATCAATTAGAATCAAGACATTTAGAAAGTAGTGACTTGTGTGCTTTTATGTATGAGGTTATCAAGAGGTACTCAGGAAGAAGCTCCAAGGGGCAGAACCTGTGCCTCAGGGCCTAATATAGACACAGAGTAGGTCATTGTAAATACCAGTAAAAGGATCAGGTAACCAGGAAGATGTCTTTCCTCAGAGGTTTGGCAGAGAACAGGCAGCTTGTTTTTCTTTGATTGTTAGCATTCTGCATTGCCTCCTTACGGACATGGGGCCATCAATCTTGAGTGAACTGAGATAAATATCCTCTTTTTTGTTATTCTTTTTAAGCAACTTGTGAGAATTCAATTTATATTTAAAGAAGCAATGTCAGATATGATTGATAATTGCTTAATAACATGGTTTGTGATGCAAAACAAAGAAATGAAAAAAGAAGGCCATGCTGACACATCTTTTTTAGCACCTGCTGATTGAAAATGATTGCAAGGTATTGTAATTACCTGAAAATAGTGAAAACAGTGTCTCAGCATTTTGTGTGTGTGTGTGCAGTTGCTCAGTTTTGTGCTAATCTTTATGATCCCATGGACTGTAGCCTAGCAGACTTCTCCATCGGTGGAATTTTCCAGGCCAGAGTACTGGAGTGGGTTGCCATTTCCTTCTCCATGAGATTTTCCCGACCTGGGGATCAAACTCATGTCTCCTGCATTGCAGGCAGACGCTTTACCCTCTACACCACCAATGAAGCAGATTTTTTTTTTTTTGAATTCTGCATTTATTGCACAAACATTTATTAAATGCCAGGAAAGTAAGATACACACGGATGCACAAATAAATAATCTCAAGTAGTGGAGGGAAAGATATTTTAAATTAAAATTTCAAAATAGACCAAAAAGAACTGGATGAGCACTGGATTCTATGAAGATGTATATGAGCAACCTTTAATCCAATAAGTTGTAAGGTAATGAGTACTCAGTGATAGCTTCTCTGAGCTGAGTCTTTGAAGAAGAGTAGACACCAGCTAAGAAAATGGGATAGAGTCTAGATAAACAACGTCAGCAACATTGGGGAGAGCATAATTTTAGGAGATGAAAGCGGGGGCATCAAGCTGGTTTCATGAGGACATGGGAATAATGGGTCACAGAGTATCCAGGAACTCACTGAACTGAAAGGAGTAATTCCATCTTTTCAGATTTTATGTAATAAATCGAAAAAAACCCCAAAAAACTGAGTTTAAGATGACACATTATATTTAATTCCTTTGATGCAAAAGAATTGTTTTCAGAATTATGAAAAGTTTATAATTAATACAAATCATATTGAAATATGCATTAATTTTTTAATGTTTTCACATATACTCCCATGCCAATTCACCAGTGCTATTTTATTTTACTTTTCTTTTTTGACCTTGACCCACTAGAATTAAGCAAACAATCATTTTTTAGAGTAAGTTTTTTAATGATTTGGAATCATTCCAGCTCACTTGAGTTCTTAATCTCGAGGTACTATGCATTCCTTCTTTTAAACAATAATAACATAATAGACCACCCTTATGGCAGAAAGTGAAGAGGAACTAAAAAGCCTCTTGATGAAGGTGAAAGTTGAGAGTGAAAAAGTTGGCTTAAAGCTCAACATTCAGAAAACAAAGATCATGGCATCCGGTCCCATCACTTAATAGGAAATAGATGGGGAAACAGTGGAAACAGTGTCAGACTTTATTTTTCTGGACTCCAAAATCACTGCAGATGGTGACTGCAGCCATGAAATTAAAAGACGCTTACTCCTTGGAAGGAAACTTATGACCAACCTAGATAGCATATTCAAAAGCAGAGACATTACTTTGCCAACAAAGGTTCGTCTAGCCAAAGCTATGGTTTTTCCAGTGGTCATGTATGGATGTGAGAGTTGGACTGTGAAGAAGGCTGAGCGCTGAAGAATTGATGCTTTTGAATTGTGGTGTTGGAGAAGACTCTTGAGAGTCCCTTGGACTGCAAGGAGATCCAACCAGTCCATTCTGAAGGAGATCAGCCCTGGGATTTCTTTGGAAGGAATGATGCTAAAGCTGAAACTCCAGTACTTTGGCCACCTCATTGTGAAGAGTTGGCTCATTGGAAAAGACTCTGATGCTGGGAGGGATTAGGGGCAGGAGAAGGGGACGACAGAGGATAAGATGGCTGGGTGGCATCACTGACTCGATGGCTGTGAGTTTGGGTGAACTCCGGGAGTTGGTGATGGACAGGGAGGCCTGGTGTGCTGCGATTCATGGGGTCGCAAAGAGTCGGACACAACTGAGCGACTGAACTGAACTGAACTGAACATAATAAAGCAGTGATTGTAAGACAGATAAAGAGATCCTGACTTATTTCAGTCAGTGTTGGGGGCCAGAGTGAGGTACTCCGCCCATGGCAAAGGTCATGAGGAAGGAGGCTCGACATACACAAAGGCGGGATCGAGCCTCAGGAGTCCCCCTGGAAATCCTCGAGCGTCTACCCCCATAACCAGAGCCTGCCTACTTTACTACTTTGTGCTCTTACCTACACCTATGACTTTACGGGGGGCTGTCCCCCACCACCTCTTTCGGAGAAGGAGTTAACCTAGAGCTCCAGTTAATAATAATTCCTGGGCGTGATAGTGTTTTAACCTACAAACTCCTCTGAAGGTTCTCTAGCCTGCCTGACAGGCTCGTCCAGCCACATGTGATTGCTCACAGCCTCCCAACCGTGAGAGGCACAAGATGCTTTAAACCCTCTAAAAACAGGTTCTTTAGAGAAGTTAGAAAACTATTAGTATAATGGGCTAATTAGAAATTGTGTTGGTGAAGGGTTTTTCATTTGTTGAGCCAATGTTTGTTGCTAAGTCTCCACATCCCCTGCCCTTACACACATTAATGAATATATAGAAGAAATAAGTATTAACCTTTGATATTAATCACGTTAGACCTTAGGCTAAGTAAATTCTTTCCTTAGCTAAAACCCACTACACCCTCACCCTGTAGGAATGTAACTTTATTTGGGTGGCGTCTGTTTTGAGACTAATCAGCCCTGGAGAAATAAGTGTCCTGACTGACTGACCGCTGTCACAAGGAGAGGGTCGTAAATTGTCAGCAGGCCCCCCCTGGCCAGAAGATGATGTAACACCCCTAAGACCTCTGTATACATTTGTGTGAAGCACCTGACTTCAATAAAAGTCAGGACTGCTGTCCCCACGTGACTTTTGTATAACATCTCAGTGTATAAAAACAGACTCTGGAAAATAAAGAATTGGGATCAGTTTCTCGAAATACTGGTCTCCCCATGTCTCTCTCTCACTCTGGCTGAGTCTCCATCTGGAGCGCGGAACCCACCATGCTTACTAATTATGCCTGGGCTTCTAAGATCCGACCGGGGAGGCCTCAGTGTCTCCTCTCCTTCGGGAGAACGGAAGGACGCCTGCGGCCTACGTAAGTGGTGCAAACTTCTTGTCTTGAAGTTTTATTGGTCTCCCGCGTAAACCAAGCTACTCAGCCTCTTTTCTCCACTGAATTTTCCTACTGAGCTATCCTTATTCTATTACTCTTTATATCTTTAATTAATATCTAATTGAAGCTATTGTATCCTGATCCTCGCCTATGCCGTCTCTCCTTCGAATACCCTGGATCAGCCAGGGCTGGTCCCCGGCAAGTCAGGCCATCCTGTGTGGATACTTGGAATTTTTTATTTCTGTAGAGTTTTAAAAGCTGAAATAGAGTCCAAACTTCAGTAAAAGTTGTTTTTTCATATTTTAAAAATTGCACTCATATAATTAAAAGATTAGTCCATTACATCTTTCATTTATTATAACATTTATTTCCTTATTTTGAATTTTTACTATTATATATTACTATGTATAGTCATATATATGTATATAATTGTACATATAATACTATAATGAACAAAGTTCAATAAAAGAAATGTTTTCACTGTTTCTTTTCTGACCATTATTACCTATCCATTTTCTGGTTATTAACAAAAAAATTTAATGTATGGAGAAGGGAATGTTTACTCTGTGCAATGTGCTTGGTATGCCATTGTTTACTGCAGTGGTTAAAAGCAGGTGTTAGTTCAGGAGGTGTGGGTGTGAATCTCAGGTGCACAAGTTTCCTTTATGGTGACCTTGAGGCTTCAGGTTCGTTAGGTTCAAAATGGGGATAATAATACTTACTGCTCAAGTCATCAAAATTAAGCCAGGGACAATCAAACTCCTGGCAGCATAAGTAAGTGTAGTGAATGTGGCCATTAAAGAGTGACAGTAGATTTCATTTGTTTTTTTTTGTTTGTTTGTTTTTTGTGGCCCCTTTTTATACTCCACTGAATTTAAATGAATTATCTAATCCACAAATTAAACTCAAATTAACCTAAAAGAATATATAAAGTTCACAAATTGAAGTTGGAATATTATTTAAAACATTATTACTTGTCATCTCTATATAAAAATGTATATAAAAATAGAATTTAGTGTAAGATTTCTGATATTTCTAATTTCAAAAATTTATCTGTAATTCACATGTGACTGTTTTACAGCATATTGTCCAAAGGCTTTCAGTCTCTATTTTATTTTGTAATATCACATTATGCCTAATAAATGATAATCATTTCTTTTACATGTGATTTTTTTTTTTTTTTTTTGCTTAATGGTTATAGCCATTGCCTTCTCCCAATTAGGGTATAGCATCATTTAATTGTAAAGAATCTCTAACAACTTGTAAGAAATTGAGTATAATTACTTATTTAGGATAACTATATTACAAGAAATATTTAAATAGCAAAATTCTTATTAAATAAAAAATAGAAGAACAGGAATTTGAAAATAAGCAAAAATTATCTGACAGTAATACATATTTGAATACTTTTAGGGGATTATATATGATATCCTTGATCTCCAAGGAGAGTTTTGACAAAAGCTCTATTAAAAACAAGGTTTTCTACTTTCCCTTTCTATTAAAGGGAAAAAAAATAGAATGTTTCATTGATGTTTTAAAATTACTTAACAGTGACTTTGTAAACAATTTAAGCAACACACAATACAACATGCACAAATTATTTATGTTCCTTATAGATTCTTAATATGATTATGAATTAATTTTAAATATTTAGTTAAAAGTTATTAATTATTCTTATTTTTCATACGGTAAGTGGGAACAAAAGTAAATAGGTGAGTTTGTTTTTTAAGCTCATATTTTTAGATGATCTTTCTATTTACCACTGGTCAGGGTCATTACTACAAGTAAGTTGGGAAGAATGGAGATGATGCCCTTTTAGGTCCTTTTGCACTCAGATATAAAAAGATTAATTTACAACCATTCTTCTGTTGAAGACAATCCAAAATACATTTTGCACACAGCTTCTTTTAAAGACTAAATGCTTTACACACTTATATGAATGCATTTTACCCTTATTAAAAAACAAACAAACTTCTTTTATACTGTAATATCAGATATTTCCATTGGAATTGTAGCTTGATAAGAAATTTAGAATGTTTAGAATGATTGTCCACTTCACAGCTTCTGACATATCTAAACAGAAGAAACTTGAATACTTTATCACACAGTACTTCAAGGGCTTTCACCCTCTAACAGCCAGTGGGGGAAAAAGATAAAAATCTGATGAAAATAAGGCAGAACAAGTAATAATCATGCTCAGGATACTACCTATCTCCATATCCAATTTGAAAATACTACACTTCAGTATAAACACTTCGCTCTTTCCCACTTCTCCATCTTAGTGATCAACATGGACATGCCTTTGAGTAGAACGCTACAGGCATAAAAGATTAAGCAGTGTTTTCCATACAGGTTTATAAATTAAATTATTCAAATCTAAGAACTTTAACCTCTCTTGTCCCAGTGAAGACCCAAACCCTATTGGGATATGATTCTTGATATTCTAACTGGAGCTTAGAATGCATTTTCCTACAAGGTTGGTATTCAAATCAGTCTCTTTGTATTTCAGCTGTCTCAGTGAAACAAAGAAGTGAGTGAGAAGATCACAGAATCACTTGTACAGTTAAAATGCTCTATAATTTTCATGAATGTTGATTTGTCAAATTGATCTTGACAGTTAATCATTTTTACATTATTTGCATCAGAATGTGCATTTTAAAATATTAACAACCTACTAGTAATATGTTTCAGACACAATCCATGCCTAAGTTGTAGATTGGGCCAATGTGAGATTAGAGATAGTTATTAAGCACCGCTGGTATTTATTAAATCATCACTAATTTTCCATAAGATCTAGTTCTTTGTTAATGAAAGGTCATTTCTCAAAAATTGGCTTTTATTACTTCAATGTAGAATTGGTTTGTTTTAACATAGAATGTCTACCAGTTTTCTTCAATCAGTTCAGTCGCTCAGGCACGTCCAACTCTTTGCAACCCCAGGCTGTTGCCATCGTTAGCACACCATGCTTCCCTGTCCATCACCAGCTCCCAGAGATTGCTTAAATTCATGTCCATAGAGTTGGTGATGCCATCCATCCATCTCATCCTCTGTCGTCCACTTCTCCTCCTGCCTTCAGTCTCTTCCAGCATCAGGGTCTTTTCCAGTGAGTCGGTTCTTTGCATAAGGTAGCCAAAGTACTAGAGCTTCAGCTTTGGCATCAGTCATTCCAATGAATATTCAGAACTGATTTCCTTTAGGATTGACTGGTTGGAGCTCAGTTTTCTTAAAAGTAAATTGATCTATATATACAGAAGTTTTGTATCAAACAGAACAGACACAAACACCAATAGACTCATTGCTTAGTGTAGTATTTTTATATAGTAAATAATAGCTATAGTTATTATTTTCTAAAATTATTATTTACTATCATAACTATAGTTTTAATTTACTATAACTAATAACTATTTACTATAAATAATAATATACTAAATAATAACTAACTTAAAAGATATATGAATGAAATTTTATATGAATATTAAATGCTTTTGGTAATGATAATAATGATAATGATGTTGCCAATAATACATGAGGAGGGCAACAACAGGATGGTAAAGATACTAAGAGAGCAGGAGTGAGTGAGATTTGTTACTTCAGTTGTATTTAGAAGAGTAGCCCTCCAAAATAACATAAAATGTTATTTTTTTTTCCTTCTATCTGGAAAAAAACAGTTTGAGATTGTTTCTGAAAAGAAAAAAAATAACTATAGAAGAAAAGTCTTTTGGGGAACTGAAACAATAAATAAGACCATTTCTCCACTAGTACAGCTCATTGTGTTTCTTGAACAATGCATGTTAGGTAGATTTATTTCTATAATTCTGCAATGCTCCATTATATGTGTATATATTCCCTGGAGAAGTTTAAGGGACTAAAAGGATATTCATATAATCTGATGATTTGGACTAAATCACATATAAATTCTCTTTTAAAACTGATATTCTATCATTCTTCTTTGTTTCTATTATTCAGTTCAATTCAGTTCAGTCGCTCAGTCATATCCGACTCTTTGCGACCCCATGAACTGCAGTACACCAGGCCTCCTTGTCCATCACCAACTGCTGGAGTCCACCCAAACCACTGAGTCAGTGATGCCATTCAACCATCTCATCCTCTGTCGTCCCTTCTCCTCCTGCCCTCAGTCTTTCCCAGCGTCAGGGTCTTTTCAAATGAGTCATATCTTCCCATCAGGTGGCCAAAGTATTGAAGTTGTTTCCATTATTATGACTACTATTATCTGCTGAGTATCACATTTGACAAAGTTTAGAAAAAATGAGTGGTTAATTTCCCTTATTTATAAAGCTGTATATTGACTTTAAATTTTGAAAGAAGAGATTTAAAGGTCACAAGTTATGATGTACATTTTTGTATGTTTGTGTTAATGTTATTGTGTGTATTAAGCACCTTCTGGGCAATATGCTTTACATATCAATTTTCACAACAGTCCTTTGGAGTGGATATTATTTTGCAGAATAGGAAAAAGATTCGAAAAGGTTTAGTAATTTGGTTAAGGTCACACAATAGTAAATAGCAAAGCTGGTCAAATCTAGGTTTACAAGACACAAATCTCAGGGTCTTTATGACTAATATTTTATTTTGTAATATGAGTACAAAGGAACATATTAGATTCTGCTACTCCTTGAAATCTGTCCCTAAAAAGTATTGAGTCTACAGAACATAAAACTTATTTATTAAGAAAATATTTATATAAATTATATAAGTGATATATATTTTAAGACAATAGAAGTTTATTCCTCTATTATTAATGATACTAAATAATTGGCCATTTAGGACAAATGCATTTATATTAATATATTATAAAATGCTTTCTCTATTTTTCTCAAAAAAATACTAAAAAGTAATTATTTTTTATTTTTAGTTCAGAATCTTTATCATGAATCTTAATCGTCAGGTTTTGTTGTAGTAGGGTTTCCTCAATGACTTTTGGGGCTCCTGTTCACTGGTAAACTCCAGATTCTAAAGGGTAATGATTAAGACAGGATCAAGACAGATTTGTATTCAGTGAATTCTAATCTTAGCTCCTCCTCTTGCTGGCTTTGTATTTTTTGATAGTTGTCTTACCTTATTTAAGCATCCATTTTTTTCATATTAATAATGGAGATAATAGTGCTAACTTAAAAGTTGTTTTGAATATCAGTCTACCTGATATCTATAAAGAACTTAGCATAGATCTTTACGTACAGTAAGAATTCAACAAAAGTTACCAGGTTAATATTATACTGTTTGCTTTTCTTAAATATAATGTCTGTTCAGTTGGTAAATAAATGAGTATATCAGACATTCTATTTTCTAAATTTCTAGCACTAGCAAATTCTCTTCCTTTAATTGGACATTTCTAATGGGCTCTGGTCCAGGAAAATAAATCTTAGCACATGGTAAGATTCTGTCTATTTTAAAAGTAAATACACTTGGATATCCCTGTGATGAATATGTACAAGCATGACTCTCAAGATGGTAAAGCAAGAGTCCAAATTAAAAAAAGATTATTAGTGATGAGTTTTTGGAAAAACTGAGAAACTCCTTTAAAATGTTATTTAATGATGTATGCCCCCCCATTTATCATTCTAAAAGATGAAAATTCTGTGAATTAAAGATATCTTAAGCAGTGGAACTTAGGGAATTCAGGTGTTCAGGGTGCTTTGCCTGCAGAAAAAGCGTGGCACATGTAGGAGGCAATATGCAGAATATGGTTAAAGAATTCATTAAAGGAAAGAATTTGAACCCAGGCTTAATGGTGGATTCTTTGTGAAAGTTCCTGATATAAAACAGAAAAAGCTTCTGTGTTTGAAATAGGACTTAGGTTGGTCAAAAACTATGTCCACGCATCAGCCCTCTTACCTCCAGAGCTGTCCTCTAAACAGAGAAAGCTGCTTGCTTTAGCAATTTCATACAATTAAAAACTCTCAGCAAAAACTAGATGACAGTAAAATTTTAATCAATTGAGTTTTGTCCTATTTTTATTCTCCCTGCCTCCAAAAAATCCATATTTTCCCATAAATACATGGCAATAAAATCAAGATAGAGGTCAGCTGATTCATTGGACAAGTCCCTAATGCTGGGAAAGATTGAGGGCATAAGGAGAAGAGGACATCAGAAGATGAGATGGCAGATGGCATCACCGATGCAATGGACAAGAACTTGGGAAAACTTCGGGAGATGGTGAGGGACAAGGGAGGCCTGCATGCTGTAGTCCATGGGGGTCGCAAAAAGTTGGACATGACTGGGCAACTAAACAATAACAACAACAGAGATTTTTTTACATTAAAAGACTTTAGTGACGTATCAACCAAAGGAAATCTATAAATTTTGTTTGGATCCTGATGTGACAAATGTAACTATAAGAGTAGTTTGTTTGTGTTTTTTCCTTTTCTCTCATCCTCCCTTTGGAGAAAATTGGGGAAATGGAATTAAGAAATTGTTATTAGGTAATAGATTATTTCTATTTTTGTTAGCTATAGTAATTACATTGTTTATTTCAGGTTATTTGTTAATAAATACTGAAGTTTTCATAGAAAAAGTTATGGTATCAGATGTTGTTTTAAAGTATTCTCAGTTTGGAAATACAAGACAAGGGGTAAAAGAAAGCAAATGAAACAAAATTGGCATGTGGATTAGTGTTGAAACAGATGATGAGTTTGTGCATGCTAAGTTGCTTCAGTCATGTCTGACTCTGTGTGACCCTATGGACTGTAGCCTGCCAGGATCCTCTGTCCATGGCATTCTCTAGGCAAGAATACTGGAGTGGGTTGCCATTTCCTTTGTTTATTTTGCTAATCTCTATACTTTGTATATGTTTGGAACTTTACATAGGAAAAAGCAATTCCACAAATTTATAGTCTATGTGAGAATATTTTCATGACCTAAATCTCTCTAGCATAGTTGGATTTGGCAGACATAATCTGCCAAATGTGTAGAAAAATATCTTAAGGTTAATTAAAGAAAAACACTAATCCAAATTGAAACTGAGGTAAAAGGAAGTGTTAATAGAGTTTTCCAACACTTGAAACTTTTAATTTTGCTTTTCTGTTTTAATACTTTTAAACATACAGTAGAATTGCTTATTGTGTTTTTCTAGATTTCATTGCTTTTTAAGCATCAAATTAATTTTCAGCTAATGGGAAATGTTACAAGTGCAGAATTGAAAATAAGCTACTGGCTTGTAGTTGAATGGTTATTTGCTCCTGGAACAATTAAATAAAATTGAACTATATTTGTTACAAGAGTGTTTTTACAATGCCTATATATTTAAAATATGTCAAATAGGCAGTTTTGAAATTTGGTTTGTAAGCAAATGGTCACATTATAGACAGAAAACCAGCTTTAAAGAAACCTGAAATAGATATTACAGATTATTCAGTAAAACTCGTTTATGAGTTGACAGAGTATCACACAAGAAATTGCTACAGGAAAATAAAGTAGGGCTTCATTTACAGTTATGAGTTCGAAGCAGGACTAGATTTCTGCACCTTGTAACTACTAGATAATTGGATGCTATGGTGAAGCAATGAATTTCTCTTTTAAATGACGTTTTATTTCCTAATTATTACAAAATAGCAATAATTAGATTTCTTATATTTATTTTCAGAGCCAGAATGATTTCATTGTTCTCTGTGAGCTGATAACCTAGAACTTAGAAATTCTTTGCTCTAGTTTGAGCAAATTCAGGAAGATAGACAAGGACAGGGAAGCCTGGCATGCTACACTCCATGGGGTTGCAAAGTGTCAGACACAATGAGTGACTGAGTAGCAAAGGCAGGATTGGCCCCAACATCTAGGATGGAGTCAGGCTTCTGTGTGGGTATTTCAATAGCCCCTAGATAATTGGTATATCGTTCCCTTGACTCACCTTAACTAAAATACTGTATTCATATAAAGTGCCTCAGTGTGAGTGCAGTTTAATAGTATTATACAATTAAAAACAAAAATAGTATGTGGGATCTCACTGATATGTGAAAATGTTAAACTTCCCAAAATACTGATGAGACTCTCACTTATTACATCAATTAATGCAACTTCTACCAAACGTTTCTAGAGATAGATAATGTTCTAGAAATAAGTACCACACTGATTTTATTTGGCACTGATTTTAAAAGTTCTGCTTTTTGGTACTTTTGAAAGTAAATTGTCATATATTTAACATACCTATATACTTATATATATTTTTTATAAAATTGAAGTTTTAATTGGATACCTTGTACTTAATCTTTAAGTGAGACAGCTTTTGAAATCATGAGGCATTCAAGTAGTAGTATAATGATCCCCAAAATGCAACCCTGAAGCCATTTACACAGGTCATTTCACAACCAGAGCATAGAGAGCAAAGAGTTCTGTGTGTGTGTGTGTGTGTATGCTCAGTTGTGACCGACTCTTCGTGACCCATAGACTAAGAGTTCTTTACATGTTATTAATTTTAAAGGGAAGTCTTTTGCATGCATGGATATTTCTACACTAGTATTTTGAAATATTCATATAAGATGCAAGTATGAGACAAAATTCATATAAAGCTAGACAAACTTTTTGATACCTTATGTCACCAAAAGTTATTTTTTATGCTTTTGTACATAATCAAGTCCATTTCTAAACACATCTTTGGTTTGAATCCTCTTTATTTCTGTCCTGTCCATAGTGTGGGTGTACATGTGTGTTTCCTTCTGTGCTGTTTTGATGACTGAAGTGCAAGCTGAGCAAACTAGAGGGTGAATTATTAAAAATTCATAATGAAGTGACCAATCAGCTGAGTGCCTAATATTATCAAAATAAATTTTAGAATACAAAAAAAGTGTAGATTTTGCCCAAAGAGTACCAGGCATACTGAGAATCAGACTGAGGTCTAATAGGAATTTGTATGTTTCTTATGTTTCTATTCTTTTCTCCACCCAGACTCCCTTCTGTGTGACATTATTTCTTTTGTGATGGAATTTCAATGCCTTTGAAATAAAATGGCATGGACTTAAGGTGAATGGAGTAAACAAAACAAAAGATGAATGTTCTCACCTTGCAGTCCTTTTCTTAGCCCTTACAAAAAGCTGCTAATTACATTTTCATATTTCACCCAAAAGTATAGAATGCAAAATCAAGTAGTTAGAGAAGTAATAGCCATATTGAATTCAAAAGACAAATGAACCTTGATTTAAATAGCTGTAATATTATTCTGACTCAATCAGTTCTATCATTCATTCTAAATATGCATGTATGGAAAACAGAGAATTAGAAAAGATATTATATTTAACATCAAAGGTCAATTAAATTTTGCCTGTCAGTAAACTTTTTGATTGAATTAGTAGCAATATATTAAAAAAAAAAAACAAAAAAAAACTGAGTGATTAGTAACAGTAACATATTTACCACTATGTTTCAGGCATTGTTCAGTCTGTTTTACAAGTATCAATTTATGTAATATTCACATCCTATGAATTTAGGAACTTGTATTCCTATTTTACAAATGATGATGCAATTGAGGCATGAAAAGGTGAAGTGACTTCTTTGTGTGGCTTGTCCTAGATTCAATCCTTGAGAGTCTGATTCCAGAACCAGAATCCCTAACTCTTCATTAGATAGTTTACTGAAATGCCCTAATTGAGGCATTTCAGACCAATAGATTGCTTATTTGAAAACATTAGTCCTTCTAAATCTGCTAAGCTGCAGATGCTGATGGTCTTTAAACAGCTTTATCTGTTCTGTCAAGGAGCAAAGATACTGTGTACCTTGGCATCATAATTAATAATTAATAAGGCACTACCCATCTGACCACTAGAACTACCACTGCCAAGAAAGACCTACTAACCCACCTTCCTCTACCAAATAAATTAGAACCCTTATACCTCAAAGCAAGTTTGAATCAGACTTAAATTTATCACAACCTCTTAGACATTTTAACTATTCACCACCTTTTCCTGAAGTGCTTAGATCAGCTCCCTTAGTCCTGGCTCAGTCTCACTCTGAGTTTTTCCCTTCTTACACTAGCAATACATTGGAAAGCTCTGTGACTATTCCCTTCTCAGAGAATAACACATTTGGCAAAACAAAATGAAACCCTTCTTTATTTGCATGAACTCAGTTTTCATTTTTTAACTCAACAACTCCAATCCTGATACTGAATAACAGTAACCATGTCCATGACTGTTTTTTATCCTCATTTAAAGTTAATTAACTGCTAAATCAGTGAGTCACTGTACAGTGTTATTTTCATGGCACAAAAATGAAAACTAACATCCAAGAGTTTCTGACTTGCTTAAGCAATGGTGGAACATTTCAGTAATATTCCAGAGTAGAGTTTAGTGGGAAAAGGAGCTTTACCTTCTTTATTCCATTTTTTCTTATTTTAACAAATGTACACCCTTCTGGGCACTAATTATGTAGTGTGCTGTGTCACACCCTAGACACTCACTGTACGGTTTTCCACAATGTTTTTAGAGAGACTGTTGGTCTGTGCAGAATATTCTAATAATTAAGCCATACAAAGGCTCAGGAGTTTCTCTCTGCCATCCCAGTGAGGCCTCTGTCATTATTTATTGGCTTACATTTGAAATGGTTAAATTAAGTAGAGTAGACAAAGTCCTGAAAGTTAAATGAACATGATTAAAGGAGTAAGGATTGGACAGAATTCGGTGAGAATAGGAAACAAATGCTCTTTGAAAGTTTGGTGAGTACTTAAACCATGTAAACCTTCGCATTAAATAGAACCCTGCTTGTCTGTCCTGGTTGAATATGATACTATAAAAATTAAATGTCAAGTAAACCTTGTTTTATATACAAACAAGAGTAGATAGACAAAGTATCTGGTTTCCTTTTGAGTCTATTTGCTCATGGGAGAGCAAATGAATGAACTTGGACAAAATTTTGAAGTTGAGGTAAGAATCCTAACCAACATCATCTAAGTTAGAGGTTTCCTCTATTTAAGTCATTTAAATGGACTATTTAAGTGATTTTTAAAAATCCAAATTATGGATTTCTTTAAAATGCAGTCTGGGATTCTGGTTCAAATGTTGCCCATTATAAGTTGCTAGTAGTGGACTTGCTTTGAAGAATAGATTAAATGATTAGTATATGAATGATCTGTGTGGGAAGACATACCCAAAGTAACTTTGTTGGTTTAGAATGTGGAACCACCCACGAAGCCACGTCTGGAATTTCGTCGTGAGACCGGCCTCATCCTGAGGTGCGACCGGAAGGTCGGCAACCCCTTCCAGACAAAGCAGGGGAGTCGACCCTCCTGTCGAGATCAGGAGGATAGAAGGGGCTGAGAGGAAGTGGTGCCGGAAAACCTCGGTGTTCCTCTTGAGGGAGACCGGTATGTCAGGGAACTTTGTGGGTCGCATCAAGGGTGCCAAGTACCGTTTGGACCTCCAATTCTTAACGTGGGACTTCTCCTGAGACGCTGTAGCGGGAAAGGGCTTCATCTTGCCATGACGGGGGAACCATGTGGTTTTTCTCGAGTTACGACGGGGAATTCAGGATGCCTCTTGTGTTGGCCCAGGGAAGTCCAATCTTCCATTCGAGTTGCGAAGGAAAGCTGGGGATTGCTCTCGAGTGACTGCAGGGCAAACAGACCTCATCTAGGCTTGTGTCCAGAAGCCAATGTTCCTCTCCAGGGTCGACAGGGATCTCGGGGTTGCATTCCAGACGCACCCAGGGAGACAGGCATTCATCTCGAGTGGAAGCAAAGAACCCCGCTCTGCTCCGGAGTCGCGACGGGTATCTCTTGGAGCTCACTGAGTGGACTAAAGGGAGTCAAGCCTCCTGAGGCGTTTGGAGAGAGGTTGCGAGATTGGTCTCTAGGCCATGCAGGAGAAGAAGGCCCTCATCTCGCGATGATGGGGGAGTCTCGGGGTTTTTCTCCAGCGGCGGCCCCAGTGTGCGGTTTCTCACGAGGTACGACGGCGAGGTCAGTGAGCCTCTCGTGGGGCGCCAGGGAAGTCGGGTCTTCATGCTAGTGGCGAGGGGGAGCGCGTCATTGCTCTTGAGTCATAGTAGGGGAATCTGGCCTCAAGACGTGTTGAAGAAGGTCTCTCGAGGTCTTTCTCGGTTTGAGGCAGGAAACCCTGGGTTCCCTCGACTTGTGCAGGTGACGTCAGGGGGCTTCTCATGGTGGCTCTGAGAAGTCAGGGAAACTGGAGGTGGGAGGGGCCTCTCGGGACTCCACTGGGTTTGGTGCATTGGAAGAGGGCCTCATCTCCAGTTGAGACAGGAACCTCAGGGTTCCTCTGATTTCAGACTCCGAACGCAGGGTCCCTGCAGACTTGGGACAGGAGAGTCAGGCCTGGTCCAACTCTATGTGACCCCATAGACGGCAGCCCACGAGGCTCCCCCGTTCCTGGGATTCTCCAGGCAAGAACACTGGAGTGGGTTGCCATTTCCTTCTCCAATGCATGAAACTGAGAAGTGAAAGTGAAGTCGCTGAGTCTTGTCCAACTCTTAGCGACCCCATGGACTGCGGGCCAACCAGGCTCCTCCGTCCATGGGATTTTCCAAGCAAGAGTGCTGGAGTAGGGTGCTATTGCCTTCTCCTTTATAGTTAATTTAATTGGCTAATTTAACACCTTATCATACATCGATTAAAGATAAGGAGCCACCTAAATGATCACAAATATAATTAATGAGGCCTGAAAGGAGGGACCCTTTTTGCATCTATCTCTCTTTAACCCCAGCACTTAGTTCCTGGTACATCATAAATATTAGTCGAATTAATAAACTGTATTCTAGGATTAAAATATATGGAAATTAAGAGGCTCAGAAATAGTTTCAGGTGTAATAATAGGTTATTTGCATTGGCTTCTTTGTAGCTATTTTTACATGTTTATTTCTGCCTTACTAAGCTTCCTTGTCTTCCTATATCTAACTTGCAGTAATATATATAATATTATAAAAATGGATTTTTAACAAAAGAGTAAAAGATATTTTTTATCATTTATTATGCATAAAGAAGGAAAATTCCTTTAAAATGGTGTTTCCTTTAAGAAAGTGCTTAGTGTTTATAACCTACTCTAATAGCTTGAGAGCAAAATGCTTTTGATATCTACATTAACTCCCCAGAGATAGAGAAAGAAGAGCCTGGAGCTGAGATGCAAAGAATTCTGTTTCTCTGTCAGAAACTAAAAAAAAGAAGAGAGTTGCTAATCATTCCAGAACGCATAGTCAGCCCAGACTTTTGGGGTTAATTGTATCCTTAGAGGGGGAAAGTGGTCGTCTAGCTATCAGGTTGAGGTATGAGATTCTAGACCAGTGTTAAAAAATATTTCTTTTTTTAATTTATTTATTTTAATTGGAGGCTAATTACTTTACAATATTGTATTGGTTTTGCCATATATCAACATGAATCCGCCATGGGTATACACGTGTTCCCAATCCTGTACCCCCCCCCAACTCTCTCCCCATACCATCCCTCTGGGTCATCCCAGTGCACCAACCCCAAGCATCCTGTATCCTGCATCAAACCTGGACTGCTGATTCATTTCTTATATGATATTATACATGTTTTAATGACATTCTCCCAAATCATCCCACCCTCGCCCTCTCCCACAGAGTCCAAAAGGCTGTTCTATACATCAGTGTCTCTTTTGCTGCCTCACATACAGGGTTATCGTTATCATCTTTCTAAATTCCATATATATGCGTTAGTATACTGTATTGGTGTTTTTCTTTCTGGCTTACTTCACTCTGTATAATCAGCTCCAGTTTCATCCACCTCATTAGAACTGATTCAAATGTATTCTTTTTAATGGCTGAATAATACTCCTTTGTGTATATGTACCACAGCTTTCTTATCCATTCATCTGCTGATGGACATCTAGGTTGCTTCCATGTCCTGGCTATTATAAACAGTGCTGCGATGAACATTGGGGTACATATGTCTCTTTCAATTCTAGTTTCCTTGTTGTGTATGCCCAGCAGTGGGATTGCTGGGTCATAAGGCAGTTCTATTTCCAGTTTTTTAAGGAATCTCCACACTGTTCTCCATAGTGGCTGTACTAGTTTGCATTCCCACCAACAGTGTAAGAGGGTTCCCTTTTCTTCACACCCTTTCCAGCATTTATTGCTTGTAGACTTTTTAACAGCACAGTCATGACTACTATACAAACCTAAAATAAACATGTTAAATTTTGTATTTAAGTCATTAATTAATGAGGGACCTAGTAAAATGTTACAACAGTTCAAGAAAGAATTCAAATAGCAAAATAGATTGATGAATTGATAGAGAGACATTAATAGAATACTGGAATGAATTTACAAACTTGCAAAATTGCTCTGTCCATTGGATAATAATGGATTAAATATGGCAGAAAGTGAAGAGGAACTAAAAAGCCTCTTGATGAAAGTGAAAGAGGAGAGTAAAAAAGTTGGCTTAAAGCTCAACATTCAGAAAACTAAAATCATGGCATCTGGTCCCATTACTTCATGGGAAATAGATGGGTAAACAGCGGAAACAGTGTCAGACTTTGCTTTTTTGGGGCTCCAAAATCACTGCAGATGGTGATTGCAGCCATGAAATTAAAAGACGCTTACTCCTTGGAAGGAAAGTTATGACCAACCTAGATAGCATATTAAAAAGCAGAGACATTACTTTGCCAACAAAGGTCCATCTTTTCAAAGCTATGGTTTTTCCAGTGGTCATGCATGAATGTGAGAGTTGGACTGTGAAGAAAGCTGAGCTCTGAAGAATTGATGCTTTTGAACTGTGGTGTTGGAGAAGACTCTTGAGAGTCCCTTGGACTGCAAGGAGATCCAACCGGTCCATTAAAGATGATCAGTCCTGGGTGTTCTTTGGAAGGACTGATGCTGAGGCTGAAACTCGAGTACTTTGGCCACCTCATGCGAAGAGTTGACTCATTGGAAAAGACCCTGATGCTGGGAGGGATTGGGGACAGGAGGAGAAGGGAAGGACACAGGATGAGATGGCTGGATGGCATCACCGACTCGATGGACATGAGTTTGGGTAAACTCCGGGAGTTGGTGATGGACAGGGAGGCCTGGCGTGCTGCGATTCATGGGGTCGCAAAGAGTTGGACAGGACTGACTGACTGAACTGAACTTGCATTACACAACAGCCCCCATAAACACAGGTAACACATAATGATGTGCTAGAAAATGTCTTGTTAACCAAAACACAACATCCAGTTACCTTTTGGTCCACCTTAAAATCTTTCACATTTTCCTTCCTAGTTTAGTCTGAAATACGCAAAGGGTAAAGGAAGAAAGTGAAAGTGTTAGTTTCTCAGTCTTGTCCAACTCTTTGCCATCCTATAGACTGTAGCCCACCAGGCTGCTCTGTCCTTGGGATTCTCCAGGCAAGAATACTGAAGTGGGTTGCCATTTCCTTCCCCAAGGGATCTTTGCAACCCAAGGATCAAACCCAGGTCTCCCGCATTGCCAGCAGATTCTTTACTATCTGACCCACCAGGGAAGCTGTTGCAAAGAGTACAGCTGGCTATTCAGAACATTTTAGAGTCAAAAGACCTACTGCTATCTGAACATATGAAAACTAAGTAAATTTAGATATTTAGAGGCTGAATAAGTAGGCAAACAGAGGGGAAGCCATTTAATTCTTGATACTTTTGACCGAGAAAGGGAGATTTGGTTCACAATTGTAATGCCTCAGTTTAGTAAGCCAATAGTTAACCTGAGACTATGTAGGAAATCAGATCACTATGCAACTGCTCTTGAGTCTTCATATACAAAACACTTATCCAACATGTACCTTAAAATTCACTTTCATATAATGATTCAGTACCCTCTCAAAGTTTTTGCCTGATAAAAACTGTTTTTAAGATTCTATTGACCATATTACTGCAGAGTAAGGTTGCAGTTCAAGAGAAGTAGCTTACTGATTGCTTAATAAAGATTCAACACTCAACTCTCTCATCTCCTACCCAATCTCATCAGAGAATTACATTAACTACAGACTAATATCTCTCAAAAGAGTAGTTTTCTTTACTTAATATGATATAAATATGTCATATTACTGACTATGTCATTAAAAGCCATAGTCTCAACATACTCAATTTATAGGTGACACAAAATTATAGTCTACTGTAAAGAAGTAATAATTGAGAATAAGAAGCTTACAAGGAGGAAAAAAGAGGGAGTATTTTTTTCCCTTTTTCCTTAGAAAAAGATCTTGGATCACTGTGTATGTTAGTTGTTTTATATGTTATTTGTAAATACAGTGGTTTGCTTGGAAATTTGGATTATTTGAGATATTTAGATGAGATCAGATCTGTTCAGGGTAGCATGGCCATGGATTATTTGAGATATTTAGGAAGACAGAGTTATTTTGGAGACAGAGATAAAGAATGTTGCATTTTGACATTTTCCCCTAATGACTCCCCATAAACATACAGAGAAAGAATGTTATCTGCCAAGAGTCTTGTTGCACAACCTACTTGACTTAGCAAAGTTCTGATGATTAGACTACCTTGATTTTGATGGGTTAGGGGGTGGAGGGGCACTTGGAAAGACAGTGGCAACATCTGCATTTTAACAGAAACTTTTCAAGATATATTTGAAATCAGATCATCCAAACATCAATCTAAACAAATGCAAAAACAAAACAAAAACTTTCTTAATATTTTTAGGAGTATTTTTGAAATAGCTTTGGATTTGGTAGACCCAAATACGGATTTTTTTAAAATATCTGAACTGAAATTTTTTCATAAGAGTTGTAAACCATTAAAATAATTGGCTACACGTATGTGATTTGATAGAAACATAAATTTGTTTCCATGACATTGAGATAGTGTTTTAAGGAGGATCGCTTATGAAATTCAGCCCTCTACAGTTCAGGAATTATCCTAAGTAACAACACTCAATCTGTGCTTATTTTATTTTACCCCACAAAGAACTGGACTGAGATCACCAGCTTATTTTAGTAAGCCAAAAATAAAGACATGTGGCTTTGTTTACAGTATCGTGTGTGTGGGTTCATATGCAAAACTCAGTATGTTTCAAATGAATAAGCCTGCATTCATATGACCACTGTAGGGTAACCATAACCTCGATTTAAGGGGTAAAATATGAAGAACTTTATAAATATTTGTTCAATGTAAGTTTAATTACAATATATGATTTTGAATTTATAAAAGCTGCCTTGCTTTTACATTATTAAATGTTAAAAAAATCATACTCTTTTTAGACCCCTCAATTTTTCTATCCATGAAATGTTTTAAGTATGAATTTTATTACCTATTTCCCTTTTTTAAGACACAAAACACTAGTTGATTTCTACTCTGTAACAGGTTCCTTCTTTTAAGTTATAGTTTAATTATTTTCAGCATGTAAAGTTAATATATTATTAAAGGAAAAGTACAAAATGAAGTAAAAAGGAGGCATATATAAAACTATTGGTAAGTGTGTCAGATCTGTACTTACCACAAACAAGCAATAATTTTGTAAAATTGTATATCTTAATTAAAATATCTTAATTGCCAAGAAATGATAAATAATATGTCCTTATTTTGGCAGAAGAAGAACAATAATTTTTTAGGGATCATTTTCAATTTAGAATGTGGATTAAACACTGTACCTTAGAAGTATCTTGCTATATTTTTCTAAACACTATTACTTATAATGGAATAGCATTTTAAAAGCAATCTAAACTGAATCCCCTAAACTAAAACTTTGTCTATCTCATCTAAAAGAGGAAAAAAAAATTAGAAAAAGAGAAGAGAGTCGCAAAGTGAAAACAATCAAACTACCAATGGAAAAATTAAAAAGTAGTTATTATACATTATTAATTACCAACCTTATGATTTCTGAGCTAAATTAAAAGTTATGCCCATTTAATTTACTTTAAAAGCAATCTTCTTAAAATTTTATTGCATTTAGGTCATGTTCATTACTTTTATGACCTGAAGTACATGTGTTAGGCATATCAACCAATTGGCACACATCCTCTTTTAAAGATAGAAAAAAAAAGATGACTATTATATTGTAATACTTTGTTCTCTCTCTCCTCCTCTTTCTATTTTTTTTTGTTTGTTTGTTTTTTGTTTTCATTTTTGGATGATTGGTGATTTGTTTGCTTCTCCTGGTTCCTGTTGATCAGTGGTGTTTGGCCAGTTTGTATTTTTCCAGACATCACTCCACGATGTTGTTGAGGTGTATGATGGGCCAACTCAGCAATCTTCTCTGTTATCTTCCCTCTCAGGATCCCATTCAGGTATCCTTTACTAGAACTGCCATGCATCAGTTATTGATAAAAGACTGACTTTGATTGGTAATGTAGTGAAAGTTGAGATTTATATCATCCATATTAGAAATAAAGTAAACTGAACATAAAGTCATTACTTTTTTAAAAAAGAATAGAAACGCAACAGTAATTCAGACTCTTGATAAAAATATAACCATTTTCTGGGATTGTAATCAAGTAAATATAGTATTTAGTCACTTTGTCCATGGTGTTTGATGTAATATTTAAAGATTCTTTACAAAATGAGGCAATATTATCAAAATGTAATAAAAGCCTTCCAGTAAAAAAAAAAGAAAAGGTTGCAATTGAAGCTGATCCCAAAATAATATATTGTCAGTGGTAGAATATATTAAAGTAATTTAATAGAGCATAGATTGATGTTTTCAAATGACAGTGTAAATTAGTATAATTTGTTAGGTTTACTGAATGAAATTATTTATGATATCTTAGTGTTTGTTTTGTTGAGTAGGAGAATCACTTCCACTGAGTTCAGGTAATCAGATCACAATTCGATTTACTTCAGTTGGACCAATAACAGCTAAGGGATTTCACTTTGTTTATCAAGGTAAGTGACCCTGTAGCATAGAAACACACTAAGGAATGTAATCAGTTTCCATGCTATGTTCAGAATTGTTGAATGATGAGAGCCTCATAACCATAAAGGACAGATAAAAGTTGTGTGCTTTAAAAAAAAAATTGTTTTGCATTTTCCCCTTCCCCATTATTAAAGCATTATTACTTTTACCAAAGTAAAAAAAAAAATCTGTTGCTTCCATCATCATTCTCAAGCAAATTTCATGCTTTTCCTTGTTTTTAACATACTGTTTTTAAAACATCTTTTTTTTTGACAATGCTTCACTCTACATATTCTATTTCCTTATAGTCTAGCACTCTAAGAATGTAAAAACTTTTTGTGTTGATGTACTTAGACATGCCAAGGAAATCATTACTCCATTCTAAAATTGTAGTTTCTCATTCTCTTAGGAGAATTCAAACTTTCTTCATGATTATTAAATATTTTTGCACAATTCAAAATTAGTTTACACAGTTTTTCTGTCACTTATAATAGACAAACTTCCACATTATATAAAACTAAATTAAGAGCTATCTTCTGAATATTTTATTTGAATTATATATGATCAATGTAGTTATTCTCAAATGTATCTTGAACTTTATTCCAAATAAATTTATAAACACTTGTGATTTGATATTCTTATTAAACCCTCTTATTCTAATTATAATATTGGCTATAATATTACACTGTTTCATTCTTAATAATAGTCCCTCTGTAACAATGCGTGGTATTATGATTTTTAAAAGGCACTCTAACAAATGAAATTATTTTCACTCAAGTGACATAAGAGGAATCTATTTGGAATTCATCTTATCATTTTTTGGACTATTGTCAAACTCCTTAATCCCATCTGTATGTGTTTTAAAAAGAAAAAACATCCTGTTATCATTCTGTCTTTAAAAAAGTCACAATTGAAGAACATACCTAAAAGGAATTTCAAATTTGATATTGTATGGTTATTAAAGTTTCTATTGTTGTTAATCTGTCTGACTTCTATTCTGCTTAGCCTGAACATATTGTCTTCATCAATAGCAAACATGTTTTGAACAACTAAGTTTATGAATATGTTGTGAAATTAATCAAGTGTTTTTGCTTTTTTAAAATCTGTGTTTTTAGGGAGCAAATAGTGTTAAAAAATTGGCATTGCTTTACATAACCTGACATCTGCTTTTTGTATGCTTGGCATTCCAATTTAAAAAGAAAAAAAAAATGTATCTGTTACCATTCCTTAAATTGAAATATCTTTGCTCATGCTACATTGTTATATTTATAAAAGTATGGTAAAACAAAAAACAGAAAGTAACTGATATTGTTTAAAGAATCCAAAATAAAAATGTTTTTAAAGAAAAAATCTTAATGACAATAGCAATATTTATTCATTTTGAATTTATTCATTTCATCATGTATGAAATTTTAAACTTTTATAAATATGTTCAAATTGTTACCTAAAGTTCGAGTTAGTGAAGATTTCTCTGAAATCTGTTTGTATAGTCACATTTTGAAACCTATATTTCTCTACCAAACATGAAATTAAAATCCACAATTATTTGTACGCAGCTGTTCCTAGAACAAGTTCCACACAATGCAGTTCTGTACCTGAACCAAGGTTTGGAAGAAGGATTGGCAATGAATTTGCAGTTGGTTCATTGGTTCTTTTTGAATGTAACCCAGGATATATTCTCCATGGATCCATTGCAATTAGGTGTGATACAGTGCCGAATTCTTTGGCCCAATGGAATGATTCCTTACCTACCTGTATTGGTAAGTTTATAAATTTGTATGTTTCATGTTGTACATATTGTATATCAAAATTAGTTATCTTACATCTGTCAATATTTAATACTTTATTTGTTATGATGTATCTAAATATGGAAATTACAGTGGCTATTTGATGCAATTGAGGTGTGATGTAATCAATGAAAATATACATACATATTTCCAATAACACAGAATTGGAATGCTATTAATATGGCATTATTAGACATCACCATCCTTTAAAATAAACACTTTTCATTTTTAAAATTTATGCAAAGATGTCTATGCCAACATATAAGGAATTTACTTATCTTTTAAAGATCACAGAGATTGATTTTTCTGCATATTTTTTATCAGCAAAGAAATTAGAAAATACACATTAATACATTTTTTGTTTCCTTTTCTCTGTTAGTTACATGCATGCATGCTTAGTCACTTAAGTTATACTGACTCTTTGAGATCTCATGGACCATATCCCACCAGGCTCCTCTGTCCAGGAAGCTCTCCAAGCAATAACACTGGAGTGGGTTGCCATGCTCTCCTCCAGGGGATTTTCCCTGGGATTTTCTCAGGGATCGAACCTGCATCTCTTTTCCACAGAGCCACCAGAGAAGCCCCATTTAAGTTATATATATGTTATAAAAATATAAAATAAGAAATTTTCCCAGTCTTTCACAGATATAAGTGGAAAAACTTTAAATGGGTAGATGGCAATAGGATTAGTCAAATCTCATTATTTGAAACTATTTTTGTAATGTTATATCCAGGGCCTCTGAGGTGGCACTAGTGGTCAAGAACCGTCTGCCAATTCAGGAGACATAAGAGATGTGGGTTTGAACCCTGAGTCAAGAAGACCGTCTGGAGAAGGAAATGGCAACCCAGTCCCCTCTTCCCACCTTTAAAATCCCATGGACAGATATGCCTGGCAGACTACAGTCCATGGGGTTAAATCAGATATGACTGAGGACTGAGCACACAACACACATATACAGTTTATATTGATAAACAAAATGCAAGCTTTATAAACTTAGCTCTGCTAAGTTATTTGAAGCAGTTAAAACATTTTCTAAACAATAAAAATATCAATAGTTTAGAATCTTATCATATTTCAGGATCATTACAATGACTTTTGGATCCTGTAGAATTCCATGGATGTTGAAAATGTAGACTGTAGTGAAGTTGCTTTCTTCTCTGTTCTAAGAGCATGTCTGGAAATTAAGTTTTTTAATTACATATTGTAAAACTAAAAGAAGAATAGTAAAGCTTAATCTCAGGTTAAGAAATAATTCTAATGAGTTCTTCCTCATTAAAGTTTTATTAGCATGAGATTTGGAAAATGAGAGGAAGGTTTTTTTTAAATAAAAGATAAGTAAAATTTTGTTTTTATTTTAATAATCTCAATTCCCTACTTTGTGATAGAGAAGATATGCGTGTATATATAAACAATATAGCATGTACATTTATAAATATATAAAATCTATTTTTAATAACACATCCTGCCATACCTGAAAAGAAATTTTAAGTAGTTTTTATTTTTAACATTTAAAAACATATTTTACCATATTTTAACAGAGATTAATGTAATGTTAGTTCATACTTAATTAGAATAATGTATTTTAAACAGATTTTAATTGAAATGATATGGAAGTTACACTCATTTCTACTGAGGAAGGAGTAAAGATAAAGTTTGGTGATATGCATTTATATAACACATACTGCATATAGGACAAAACTGCTTTAAATCTTTTACCATTCAAATGAGAACATAATTAATATTTGTGCTTGGGAAATGTGCAAATTAGGATTATCATAAATTAAAAAAATAAAACAGAGTGGTACAAATTGGGCCTATCATAAACAAAAATGTAGGATCTAAGTTTCTATAGGAACTTGATATCACCACTCCCTCAAACAAATATATCTTGCATATTTCACAGAGTATTTTTCTTACAACAAAAAATCTAATTCTTCCTTATACAGTAAATGGAATGGGAACTGTTCTTTTATTTTTCTTTTATTTGTTGAAAACCACATACAGAAAGTAATTTTAAACACTGGAAAGCTATAAATGACTCCTCAACTTTCTTCTCTTTCAACTAAATAACCAGTTTCTAGTATGATTTAACACTTCCCATTTGCCAGGTTTCATTCTGAATAATTTAGCAATAAACACATATTTAATTAACTTCTTACAGCAAACCTATGGAGAAGTTACTCTCAGAATTTACAGATGAATAAACTGAGTCTTAGAGAGGTAAAACAGTTTTCTTTAAAAGGGACACAGCCTAATAAGTAGTACCATAGGAGCAGGATTTGAAAATATTTTCTGATTCCATACTTCAATGTGCATGATAGAAAAGTTTTTTCCTTTTTGTTTTGACTGATAAGCTAATTTCCTAATTCAAATTCTATATCTTTTTTATAATGTGGAATTTCTTAACCTGTTAAAGTATATTTTTGACAATCAGCAAGCAAAGGAGAAGAAATCATTTGCACTTAATGTCTCTCCTCTTTTGCACCTAGCATAGAGCTATGGTTAATGGGACAAAAAGATCTTTATATACTTTTCTACTCTCATAAGAGAAAATAGATAATGCTCTTCCTTATGACCACACTATATGTTGAGTTTATAGCCTTATAAAATGTGAATATATTAATTATCCTAAAAGATTATGAGCTGAGAGAAATGTTCCTTTATGTCTAGGCCAAAATTAGTCATACAATATGCATAAATCAGAAATTACATTGCTCCAATTCAGTTTAATAATTGAAGGAAGACAAAAGATAATAAATCTCTTTAGCCTTACAGTGGATTTTTAAATATTGCTTTCTAAATATCAGGAATCAATCATTATTTCTGCCTCACTTTTCTCAGTAATTATTTATATCATTTCTCTGTAACTTTTAGTTTCTTTATGTACATAGTGATATAAAATATTAATACCATACAATGGAAGATAATGAATAAGTAGCTGTCTTCCTTTCATTTCATATATATTATGAAAATTCCCTCAAGACAATTATAAAAGCAGATTGATAAAGAGACTTATGGAAAGGCATAAACTAGCTCATTAATCTTTAAATATTATTGAAAACATTCATTTGTCCATTTAGAGTGTTCAAAGAACCAACATATGCAAAACAGTGTCCTAATTAATAGAAAAAAAATTGTAAGAAATCATAAAAAACTGAATAAAGTCTTCATAACTGGGAGCTGTAGTAGATTCTCAGTATAAGGGTCAATTGAGTCTTGGGTAGTAATAGGCTTTGACTTTAACACTAAATTGTGGTGAATTACTACATGAGTCTGAAAATTTTTGCATAATCTCTGATTCTCAATTCCCATATCAAGAAAACAGGGAAGTTATAGATTTATTGTGACTATTACATATTTTAAAGCCTTGGCAAAGTTCTTGGACTCACGTAAGTACTCAAAAATTAAGTTGTTTTTGTGCTTTCCAAATTCTCCACCATAAAGTCAGAACATACAACTTCAATTCTAAAAGTATTGGATCTCAAATAAAGAACTTCTATGTAGTATTCATAAAGGATTTGATATTATTGATTTTAATCTGTTGATATGTAGTTTTAATAACACTTTAAAATTATTATATGTAAAGATTATCTTCTGAAGATTTTTGCATCTTGGAAAGGTCTAAAAGCATGGGCTTCTATTAGTTTTTCTAATTCTGATAATTTAGTTCCTTAAAAGCGAGATTTTTTTTCTCACTTAAAAATTTTCAGAAAGGCTTTAGGGAAATATAATGACAATTTTCTTGAGGATAATAGTAATTATTAGAATATTCTATTTAGGGGTTGTAAAATTTCTTTCCATCAATTTATAAATTTAAGGACAGTTGATTTAAAAGGAGCAGACTTATAACAATAGACATATATTCATGATTTGCTTTGGTTTTAGTGTTTGTCTTAAATAAAAAATAAACTTGAAATTAAAATAACGATTACCGTTATTCTAATTGGTTGAAAAATATATGTTTAATCAAAGTTTGAACATTACATTATCCAAAATATTATATTTTATTTTGTCCATGAAGGTATGATGATAATGTTAGAAAGAGGAAAGAGATAAAAGGGAGAAATGAGCTGAAATTAAAGAAAGAAGGAAAAAAAAAAAAAACATGTAACAATAGTTTAGGAATAGGAGAGGGAAATAAGAAAAAAATATAATATTCTATGTGACGGAAAACAGAGAAAAAGAACTGTACACTGTAAACATTTTTGTTTAAAGCGGAAGAAAACCCCTATTTTACATGATTATCGCAAAGCTTTTCCATATGTCAAATGTGTCAGTTGATTAATCTTGGTGTTTTTGCCATAAGAAATAAGAATCCATGTAAAGAAAAAGATCAGGCCATTTGACTATAAATTCATTTCAACAAGTGCAGAAGCTTCTACCAAGCATTAAAGCCTTTGAAAGCCTTTGAGACCTTGCCATGGCTGAAATACAACATCAGGAGTAAATGCTAACAGACTGTCATCCTTAGCCTAGATGCATTCAGCCTCACTTTTTACTTTTAAGGTGAAAAGATGAGGGACTCAGGAGCCATTACACACTCTCTGTCAAAAGTCCATTTCTCTCTAGATACCTGGGCTTTTTGAGAAACATGTGAGTGCATCTATGGTGGGTGTTTAAACATAAAACACACTACCTTTTATGTTGCATTGGTTTGAAAGCGCATACTTAGATACAGAAAATTTTATCAGATGGCTTCTGTTTCCTGACAAGATAACACAAAAAGGGCATATTACTTTATATCACTTAAAAAAGTAATGTATACTTTGTAGAACAGGTATAAATCCAGAAAACTGAATGGGATTTGTATGAGACAAGAACTAGATTCTAAATGACAGTTGGATGATAGCTCACTTTAGGTTTTACCATTTGATCCCACTGCTAGTCTTTACATAAATGAAAATATACTTTGCATTTCTATTTTTAGCTATAAATATTTTTAGTTTTAAATGTTATGAATAAAAATGATAATGTCTTTAAGTATTCAAAAATTCAGAAAAAGAGAAGGCTTGATGTCTTAATTCAAATATGAGTCAAATGCAGAGTTATCTTAGGTTGATATTAAAGAATTATCTGTAATTTGTGTTCATCAACCCACTCCACTATTCTTGCCTGGAAAATCCCATGGACTACTGTCCATAGGGTCGCAAAGAGTCGGGCATGACTGAGCAACTTCACTTCAGTTTCTGTTATTTGGATAAAATTCTAACTGCTTCAAAGTCTTTAAGCTTTCGATTTTTTCTCCTTGGAAAATCATCCCCAAGATACCTTTTGGGCTTACTGCATTGCTTCATTCCAGTTTTCACCTGAATATCTTCCTTGACCATCCTATCTAAAGTAATTTTCTTCTACTCATCCTCCATTTGTTCTTTATATCTTTATTCTGTTTGTTTGTTTGTTTTTAAGCAACAACCATTCACCAGATTATATATAGTTAGGATGCTTCTCTGGAGAAGGCAATGACAACCCACTCCAGTACTCTTGCCTGGAAAATCCCATGGATGGAGGAGTCTGGTAGGCTGCAGTCCATGGGGTCGCTAAGAGTCAGGCATGACTGAGCGGCTTCGCTATCACGTTTCACTTTCATGCACTGGAGAAGGAAATGGTAACCCACTCCAGTATTCTTGCCTGGAAAATCCCAGGGATGGAGGAACCTGGTGGGCTGCCGTCTGTGGGGTCACACAGAGTTGGACACAATTGAAGCGACTTAGCAGCAGCAGCAGGATGCTTCTCTAATCTTTCTTGCCCTCCTCTTCCTGTCACTATATTCTATTTTTTGCTCAACCAAAAGAGGATGTGGCATACAAGAGGTTTTCAATAAACATTTGTTCAATGAATGGATTTTAGCAGATAAGTTTGATAATTTCATAAATTTTTATAGAGATAGAACAACTGACCAACTTCCCAAGTCCAGAACCCATGCTTTTTCAACTTCAGGCGTTCACTGCATGGTGATATTCTTGTTCAGTTTGCTTGCTTAGACCTTTAAAAGCCATCTTGAAACTACAAGACATTTGAGAATCCGTAGAAGGAGGCATAGGTAAAACATACACAGTAGATTTTCATAGTGTATAGGTAATTTTATTCTGAGAAAGAACAAATTCTCTATATTTTACAGTTTAATTATATGTTTGTTAATCTATTACAGAGTATTATACATAATGATTTTATTTCCCTTCCCTTCACTGGTTCAATGAATACTCAGTTGATAGCTTAGGCCAAATGAGCATCCAACAATTGAAACCAAATAAAAGCAGTGACCTACATTTCTAGTGAATTCCATGTCAAATATAATTGTTTGAGTTTCACAGTTCTTATTACTGCTATCAACACTTTTGTTTTTTTTTTTTCTGTCATAGTAGAACTAAATAAAATGTTCATTAATTTTTTTAGAAAAAGTTGATATATTGAAATTAAATGGTTGTCTTGAAAGCAGCCCCATTAGACATGATACGCAAATTGTACTTATAGTTAAAATGGTCAGATACTGAATTAGGTAATTCACAAATTTAACTAACCTGTATAAAAAAACAATATTTAATATTCTTGTGCAAATCTGTCTCATCAAGTAGTTCTTAGGTAAATTATAAAGCACAATAATGTTTTTATAAGAATGTTGGACTTTGAACAAAGGTAAACTTGATAAACTTGCTGAAGACTGAACTTTATCTTCTAAATTTGACCTTACTACACTTCAGATTTCTTAAAATTTTTAGTCTCTGAAAACCCAAAATTCTCTTCTCTCTGAGATTCTGTGATTTGAAAAAGCCCCTGTAGCCACTAATAGCTCTGACAATATATGGCCTTAGGCATAAGTATTTCTGTTAGTGGGAGGTATCTTTTGAAAAGCTCCTGAACATGCCACTTACCTCCCTTCAGAAGAAGTGTTTAATTAGCTGCTTATCCCATCACTCTTATCAAGCTTTGTTTTTTTCAAGTCCTTTAGCAACCCAGAAAGAACTATTTTTACTTATATTGGATCCATGGCAATGCTTGTCCACACTGTCTTTTTTCAGTGGAAAGAAACAGATGAAGAAATACATATAGTATCTGAATCTTCATTCATTGATTCGCTCATCCATTCAATCATGAAAAAGTTATTAAATATAATAATGAATAGCACTGACTAGTATTTGTATGAAGTGCTATTAAGCATTATCTCATTTAATATTGACACCAACACCAGGAGGTAGATAAGAATATTCTTTTTTTTACAGATAGATAGTGAAACCCCTATGGTTTAGAGACAAAAAAAGGAATTAATATTTGTACCCAAGCTGCTTGATTCTAAAATCTGTTTTCTTAATCTGTATGTTATATTGAATAATACTGATTAGAAGATATTAAAAATATACAATACATTCTTTTTAAAATAGAAAAGAAATACTAGGAAAAGTAATATACAAAGGATATAAAACTTTGTAAAACATTATTGTGTGGTAATGCACATCTGGGAACACACTTATAATGTATTTTCTTGGGAAAAATAAAAACAAGTGAAGTAGAATTAAGTATGGCTTCTTTAGAAAAATACTAGTAGAAATGAATGATACAGGAATGGTAAAAAGTAACTTTACATAATCATAAGATTTATACAGATAGACAGTCACTCAGTAATTTATTTAACAAGCATTTATTTAGTTTACCAAGTATTAGAGAGATCTTTTCAAGAAAATTGGAGCTATCAAGGGAATATTTCATATAAGGATGGGTACAATAAAGGGCAGAAATCATAAGAACTTAACAGAAGCAAAAGATATTAAGAAGAGGTAGCAAGAATACACAGAAGAACTGTACAAAAAAGGTCTTAATGACTTGGATAAACATGATAATGTGGTCACTCACCTAGAGTCAGACATCGTGGAGTATAATGTCAAGTGGGCCTTAGGAAGCATTACTACAAACAAAGCTAGTGGTGATAGAATTCCAGGTGACCTATTTAAATATTTAAAAGATGATGCTGTTAAAGTGCTGCACTCAATATGTCCAAACTTGGAAAACTCAACGTGACCACAGGACTGGAAAAAGTTAGTTTTCATTCCAATCCCAAAAAGGACAATAACAAAGAATGTTCAACTACTCTGCAATTGCACTCATTTCACATGCTAGCCAACAGTGCTCAAAATCCTTCAAGCTAGGCTTCAGCAGCACATGAACTGAGAATTTCCAGATGTACAAGCTGGGTTTAGAAAAGGGCAAAGAACCAGAGATCAAATTGCTAACATTTGTTGGATCATAGAGAAAGAAACAGAATTCTGGATAAATATCTGCTTCCTTGACTACAATAAAGTCTTTGACTGTGGATAACAGCAAACTGTGGACAATTCTTCGAGTTGAGAATGCCAGACCACCTTACCTGTCTCCTGAGAAACCTGTATGCAAGTCAAGAAGCAACAGTTAAGACCAGACATGGAACAACTGAGTGGTTCAAAATTGGGAATGGAGTATATCAAGGTTATATATTGTCACCCTGCTTATTTAACTTATATGCAGAGTACATCATGCAAAATGCTGGGTTAGATGAATCACAAGTTGAAATCAAGATTGCTAGGAGAGCTATCAACAACCTCAAGCATTCCAACTCTGTGCAACCCCATGGACTGTAACCCACCAGGTTTCTCTGTCCATAGAGATTCTCCAGGCAAGAATACTGAAGTGGGTTGCCATGCGCTTCTCCAGGGGATCTTACCAACCCAGGGATCAAACCCAGGTCTCCTGCATTGCAGGCAGATTGTTTACTTCAGAGCCACTAAAGAAGCCCAAACATACAGAAGATACCATTCTAGTGGCAGAAAGGTAAGAGGAGCTAAAGAGTCTTCTGATGATAGTGAAAGAGAAGAGTGAAAAAGCTGGCTTTAAACTTAACATTCAAAAAACTAAAATCATGGCATCCGGTGCCATCACTTCATGGCTAAAAGTTGAGAAAAAATGTAGAAGCAGTCACAGACTTTATTTTCTTGGGCTCCAAAATCACATGATGATGACTGCAGCCATGAAATTAAAAGATGCTTCCTCCTTGGAAGGAAAGCTATGACAAACCTAGACAGTGTATTAAAAAGCAGAGACTAAGTCCGTATACTCTGAGGTATGGTTTTTGCAGTAGTCATATATGGATAGACCATAAAAAAGAATGAGTACCAAAGAATTGATGCTTTCAAACTGTGGTGCTGGAGAAAACTCTTGAGAGTCCCTTGGACAGCCAGGAAATCAAACCAGTCAATCCTAAAGGAAATCAACCCTGAATATTCATTGGAACAACTGAAAATCCAATACTTTGGTCACCTGATGTGAAGAGCCGACTCATTGGAAAAGACCCTGATCCTGGGAAAGATGGGAGACAGAGGAGAAGGGGATGAAGAGGATGAGATGATTGGATAGCATCATTGACTCAAAGGGCATGAGTTTGAGCATACTCCGGGAGATAACGAAGGACAGGGAAGCCTGGCATGCTGCAGTGCACAGAGTTGCAAAGAGTCTGACACGACTTAACGTCTGAACAATAACAACAAAGTGCCAGGCACTATTCTAGGCACTGGCCACATAGCTCTGAATAAGAGGATAAGGTCTCTGCCCTTAGGGAGTTTACTTTTATTTCAGATAATGGTAAATGCTATGGAGCAAAAGACAGCAGAGGCTGGAGGTTAGAGGAAGACATCCAGAGCATGCTGCTGTTTTAAATCCAAATGAGATGAATGAAGAGGGGTGGGATATATGAAAGTCAAAGAGGTAAGCAAGTCACAACAATAATCTCAGGTGTCAAGAAAAGAGTGAATGATGGCAAAAATGACAGAAGAATTGGGAGAGGCAGAGCAGAGGCCAAGTCATAGAGTGCCTCAAAGGCTGGAACAATTAGAATTTTTCTAAGTTGTGGAAATTCACTGACCTATAGAAGATACGATCTCAGTTTCTGGAAAATCACTGTGGCTAATGTAAGGGATGGGGGTGGTATAGAAGCAATAAGACTGAATAGAAGCCTATTGCAGAAGTGAAGGGGAAACTTAATGTTGATTTAGATTCGCAGATCATGATCAGTGATGAGAACTGGTAAACTTTCGGATATATTTTTAAAATAGAATTGACATAGTTTGCTGATAGGCTGAATATAGATGTACATGTGAATTTGAAAAGAAAGATGAATTGAGTTCTATATTTTTGGCTTAAGAATTAGGCGGTAACATTTACTGAGAGGGCAAATAATATAGATCAGGGAGAATTTAAAAAATCTTGATATGGACGTATGAATTTTGAGATATTGAGTTGACATATTATTGTATAACTCTGGGTAGAAGTTATGGCTAGAGATAAATGTTTAGTAATCATATTATATAGCTTCCCTGGTGCCTCAGACAGTAAAGAAACTGCCTGCAATGCCAGAAACCTGGGTTTGATCCCTGGGCCGAGAAGATCCCATGGAAAAGGAAACGGCTACCCACTCTAGTTTTCTTGCCTGGAGAATCCCCACAGACGGAGGAGCCTGGCAGGCTACAGTACATGGGGTTGCAAAGAGTTAGACACTACTGAGCGACTAACACTGGAGTCATAGTATATAGATGACACGGTAATAGATGCCATTACAGAAGAGCAGTGGTTAAAAAGAGATGAGAAGATGGTGTAGGTCACAGAGAGCTAGCATTTGAATTGAAAGGATCAGACGGAGGATGAGCTAAAATTTTCTTTATCACACTGATTTAAAAGTTTGAAAATGTAAAAAGTTTGTAGCATTCTTTTGAGCAATTACCCTAGATTTTTTGCATTCAGTTTTAGAAGTGACACAAAGTTGTATAATTACCTTTAAAAATTATTACAAAAATATTTTCTGATATTTCATCATTAGAGCCAGATTAGGACACATGTCCAAGGATCATAGTGCCATTAGAACATAAAATAATAGTAGTTGTAGCAAAAGAAAATATAATTTACTGACTTCTTACTATGTTTCAAGCAGTGTGTAAGCTTCTTTATGTGCATTGTTATCGTTTAGTTGCTAAGTCGTAACTGAATCTTTTGAGACTCCTCTGTCCATGGGATTTCTCAGGCAAGAATACTGGAGTGAGTTGCCATTTTCTTCTCCAGGGGTTATTCCTGACCCAGGCTTTGAACCTGTTTCTCTTGCACTGGCAGATGGATTCTTTACCACTGGGCCCCAGAGAAGCCCCTTTATGTAGATTATAATATCTATTTACTTTCTACAAAAGCCCCTTGGAAACAATTGCATTATCTTTTAATAAAGCATCTGAGTTTCACAGAATTCAAGGACATGTCCAACATCACACAGTATTTAAAACTGTAAGTTTTGTCATTCCCAGAGTCAATCTGATACTACCAGCAGTGTAAGAATTTTGCTTTAAGATTGGTACCTTTGAAAAATGTTAAAAGTCTTTATTGTCTTTAGAGCAAGTCTCCGTACGTATTCTTTCTTTAGTAGTTGTACTGGCAGTAACCAGACTGTCTCCATATTGAGTATTTTCTTTACACTGAATAACATGAATGTGGAGCCAAACTACCAGTATTCAAACTCCAGTTTCATCTCTGACTATGTGATCTTGAGAAAGTTAAACTGTTACTGCTTCCATTTCCTCAGCTGTAAAATGAAGAGGATACTTACTCGTATATTGTTGGATTGTTGGGAAGGTTTAATAAGATAAAGTATGTAAAAGTGTTTAGAAGAGTACTGGTATGTAGGCTCCATATAAATGTTATAATCATAACATAATTGTAATCATCATCATTATTACTCTGAAAGGGATTTTATTACTACTCAAAAGATACATGAAGAGAAAAAAATATAAAATAATTATTCAAAAATTCTTTGTGTATGTATGAACATTGTTTAACTTGTGCCAATGAACATTTTAGTAATATACAAATAATATGCTATTATTGAATTAATTATGGAATGACTTTAGATATGCTATCGCCAGGTTATCCTTTAATATCTAGTTCTTTTTTGTGTGCTATAGGAAGTTTTTGTGCTATAGGAAGACAATTTTCATGGTTCTTTTGAGTTTTAAAGCATAATATGATTTGATTATGTTTGCAAGTCTAGTATCTATGTTATTGCTGACCTTTTCCTTATTTTAATCTTTTGCGTTAGAATTAACTTCCTCTCATGGATTGTTTTACTTTCAGTGCCCTGTGGTGGAATTTTAACTAAGCGCAAAGGGACTATTTTGTCTCCTGGATACCCTGAGCCTTATGACAACAATCTGAATTGTGTATGGAAGATCACAGTGCCAGAGGGAGCTGGCATTCAAGTAAGAATATTTAAATTTTTCTTCTTTTCATTGTATATTTGAAGTTAATCTTTTCAGAGATGACAGGACACACATAATTTCGAGAATTTCAGCCAGTGCTTTTGACTTGCATGGCTGAATTTAAAAAAAGATGTGCGTGTTCAGTCACTCAGTTGAGTCCGATCCTTTGTGACCCTGTGGACTGTAGCCCGCTAGGGTCCTCTGTCCATGGAATTTTCCAGGCAAGAATACTGGATTGGGTTGCCATTTCCTCCTGCAGGGTATCTTCCTGACCCAGAGATTGAAACCACATCCCCTGTGTCTCCTGCATTGCAGGTGGATTCTTTACCTGCTGAGTCATCAGAAAAGTCGTAAAGAAAGACACTTACCATTATTTTTTTTCACCTGCTGCTGCTGCTGCTGCTAAATAGATTCAGTCGTATCCAACTCTGTGGGACCCCATATACGGCAGCCCACCAGGCTCCTCTGTCCCTGGGATTCTCCAGGCAAGAATACTAGAAAGTGAAAGTGAAGTCACTCAGTCATGTCCCACTCTTTGCGACTCCGTGGACTGTAGCCCACGAGGCTCCTCCATCCATGGGATTCTCCAGGCAAGAATAATGGAGTGGGTTGCCATTTCCTTCTCCAGGGTAATCTTCCCAACCCAGGGATCGAACCCAGGTCTCCCGCATTGTGGGCAGAAGCTTTAACCTCTGAGCTACCAGGGAAGCCAGGTTCCTTCATCCATGGGATTCTCCAGGCAAGAATACTAGAGTGGGTTGCAATTTCCTTCTCCATTTTTCACGTGCAAGTAACAGAAAACCAATTCATGACTGCATAAGCAATAAGAAAAATATGTTGCTCCATATAACAGTGAATCTTTGAGTAAGATGGTTTAAGTGTTGTTTATTGCAAAGGTTCAGTTGTATCATTCCTGACCCAGGTTTTTTCCATCTCTGTCCTGCAATACTTAGCATATTGGCTTAATTCTTGGACTTCCTCTCTCATGGTCTTGAGATAGTTATAAAATCTCTAGGCATAACAGTATTTCTCAGCAATGGATGGAATGGAATGTTTCTATGTTATGTACTTCTATAATGTCTGAGAACTTTACACAAACTTTCCAGCAGACTTTCCATTCTCTCCTGTTGACCAAATTTCAATCATATCCATTCCTAAGCCATTCACTGGACAATAGCAAAAGACTTACTATGATTTGGCTTTGAAAAAATCAAGATTAGTCATCTGGATCTGGCAAGGGGCTTATCCTTCTCTGATGTACACAGCTCTCACTCAGTTGAACAAAATTGTTCTCTGTCAGCAAGGAAGAAGAATACTAGTCTACAGGCTGTCAATAGTATCTACCATATTACTCCAATTGTGACCATTTTGTATGGGGAGCACTTTGACCGGCTACTCTGTTTGAGAAGAAAATTGTTTCTGGGAAAGTAGATAGCCTTTTACTGCTGAGTCAGTGTTTACCCCATGGAACATAATTAAACTTCACAGAACATTACACAGACTATATTTCATGTGTGGATGTGAGAGTTGGACCATAAAGAAAGCTGAGCACCACTGAATAATTGATGCTTTTGAACTCTGGTGTTGGAGAAGATTCCAGAGAGTCCCTGAGACAGCAAGGTTATCAAACCAGTCAATCCTAAAGGAAATCAGTCCTGAATATTCATTGGAAGGACTGATGGCTGAAGCTAAAGTTCCAAAACTGTGGCCACCTGATGCGAAGAGCTGACTTATTAGAAAATACCCTGATGCTGGGAAAAACAGAAGGCAGGAGGAGATGGGGACGACAGAGGATGAGATGATTGGATGGCATCACTGACTCAGTGGTCATGAGTCCAAGCAAATTCCAGGAGATGGTGAAGGACAGAGAAGTCTGGTGTGCTGCAGTCCATGGGTCACAAAGAGTAGGACACTACTGAGCAACTAAACTGAACTGAACTGAACTGATATTTCATAAAAATAACTTGCTGTTCTCCAATTGAGTCATAGGGTTTTCCTTGAGAAACTTGAGATGCATATATCAGTCATGGAAAAAATAGCCAATACGTGATTCATTAAAACTGAACTTAGATAGAAAAATAATTTTCAATAAAAAGTAAATTTTTCGATTTAACTTGATAACTTTTCAGAAAATTTAAAAAATTACTTAATAGATGTCAGGTGTCAATAGGTCAGTAAATGAATGAGAAAATTTGAAATGTACTTTTTCAGTGTTTTAAAAATATTAGCAGTCAAAATACTGCTTATATTCTGGCTAGTTGTGCTATTATTTTATGGTCAACTTTTAAAATTTGAAGATAACCAATACACTCTATCCTGTTATTGGTAGAATTAGCAAAGATTTGAAGATGGTCCATATTCCAGATGGCATAGGCAATCTGAAATGAGCTGATACCTTTAAAATCTTCATGGAACATTTATTGTATCATCTGGTTATACATTTATGCAAATTATATTAGAGCATCTATATATTGGCATCAGCTTGTCCATTTTTACCTCATCTTAAAATAATAAACCCCTGGCATTTTCCCTCTAGTTCTCACCCTCTGTTCCCAACCCCCTGTGATGTTGCTTCAGCGTCCAATGCTGTATTTGAGTCACTCTTATAATGATCGGGGCTTCCCTGGTGGCTCAGAGGTTAAAGCGTCTGCCTCTAATGCGGGAGACCTGGGTTCAATTCCTGGGTCAGGAAGATCCCCTGGAGAAGGAAATGGCAATCCACTCCAGTGTTCTTGCCTGGAGAATCCCATGGATGGAGGAGCCTGGTGGGCTACAGTCCACGGGGTCGCAAAGTGTCAGACAAGACTGAGCAACTTAACTTTCAACTTTCAACTTACAATGATCACTGAGGAACATGCCATTAAATCCACTGCACTGCTCATCTTCCTTATTTTGTTAGCAACATTCTGTCGTGTCCATTCTCCTCTCACTCTTAAGATATCTTTCCCCTCCATTCTACCTAATACTCTCTTGAATTTTGTTTTGTTTTCTTTTCTACATTTATAGTTGTCGCTTCTATATCTAGGAGCACGATCTCCTCTTCTTCAATTCATCAAATATGGTGTTTGTGAGATTCTGTGTTCTTTGTCCATCTCACGTGGCACCATTCTCTGTGCCACGTTGTCTACTTTCATAGCGTCAGTTACTATTATGTGCTGATGCTGAATCGTAGTAGATAATTAGAAAATATCTTTTTAAATTAAGGATTGAATAAATGATGATTTCCAAACCTAATATTTAACCTATACATTTCACCTAAGTTTGCCATTTATCCAACTGCCCACAGAACATTTTCAGCTAAACTTTTTACATCTCTCATATATATGTGTGTGTGTGTGTGTGTGTGTGTGTGTATGTGTGTGTGTGTGTGTTTATTCATTTTGGCTGTGCTGAGTTGTCATTGCTGTGCACAGCCTTCCTCTAGCTGCAACGTGGGAGCTGCTCTCTAGTTTTAGTGCACAGGCATCTCATTGGAGTGGTTTCTCTTGTGGAGCATGGACTCTAGGGTGCATGGGATTCAGCTGTAGGGTGTGAGCTTAGTTGCCCTGCAGCATGTGGGATCGACCTAGTGTCCCCACATTGCAAGGCAGATTCTTAATCACTGGACACCAGGGAAGCCCCTAAACTTCTTACACCTCTAATTCAACCTGTTCAAAACTGACTTCATGACTTTTTTTTCTCAAAGTTGTGAATCTTCCCCATTTTGCTCTCTCAGAATGAACCCCTCATCGCATTCAATTGCAGCAGCCAAAAACCTCGATGATTTTTTTTGTGTTCACGTACACAAAGAACTATATCAGTTCTTTAACAAACCTCTCAAAGTCTATTTTCTTCATCCACACTTTGACCACTCAAGATTAGGTGGCCATCATCCCTGTTCCAGGTTCTTATTCTCCTCCAATCTATTCCTCACAGGGCAAAGAGAGTAACTTTCTAAAAATAATAATCTAATGCTCTAAGTTTCCTGCTTTACAATACCTCGATTGTCCTCTCTATCCTGAACTCCTTGACACAGATGATTACGCCTTTGTGCTTTGTCCTTATTTCTTGCCTCTATTTCACTTATTTATAGAAACCTGACTCTCTCTTGCCTCTGGACCTTTGTAAATGTTGTTCCTTTTACTGCCAATACTCTCCATCATATCCTTTATTTGGTTTATCCTTCCTCATTATTTCTATCTCACCTTAAAAACAGTTCCTGTGGAAGACCATCCATGAACTTGAAGCAACGTTAAGCCCTCTTGCTACATGTTCACATTGATCACTGCAATATCCTTATATCATGATACCCATCATATGTTACTGTTTTGATTTGTGTGCTCAGTTGCACAGTCCTGTCTGACTCTTTGTGACCCCGTGGACTGTAGCACACCAGGCTTCTCTGTCCATAGGATTTTCCAGGCAAGAATACTGGAGTGGGTTGCCATTTGTTTTTACTTAATTACCTGTAAGTTCATGGCGTAAGTAACTAAATCTTTTCTGACAGCTAGCACAGAGCCTAGCAGTCTGTGCTCAGTAATTATTTTTCAAATGAACCAATGAATATTTCCAAAAGCGGTGAAGTTTTAGGCCACTTTAAGGAGTTAACATAGAATACTGGACTAATACTGAAGATAAGGTTATGTTCTATATCATTGTCCTGGCAAACACTGTTCACAACTAGAAACCTTGTATCAATGATGCTATGAGATCTTTCACTGAAGTAGCATTTCATTTAATGATTGTACCTTAGAAAACAAAGTTTGAGTTTAGCACAGTATTGGTCAAAGTTACAGATTGTGAAGCATATTTTAATGTAAATACTTTGTATAACTACAAAGTGCTCTTTCCTAATTAACCTCTTATATGTTTGCTAATTTTATATGTCCGTGGAGAAGAAAATGGCAGCCTGCTCCAGTATTCTTGCCTGAAAAATCCAGTGGACAAAGGATCCTGGTGGGCTGCAGTCCCTGGGGTCAAACGTGACTGAGCAACCGAGCACAGTTTTAGATGTATCACTAAATCATAGAAAATTATAACACACACACCCATAATTTAGGACATATTTGAAATTTCACTAAATTCACCTAAAAGCAACCTGGCTAGTACACCAGATTTAAAGTAATGTTTATTGTCTTTTATTCTTTTGCACTAAACATATGTGCAAATAAAGATTTATATGAATATTCAGTAAATCATATATGAAATGGGATAACCACTGGTAGAGAGAAGAAACATTTGTAATGCTGAAAAAGTTACAAATAAGATAGAATGACTGAGCATTTTTGGGAAATAACCTCAACAAATAAACTAACTTATTATGTTTCTATTACATGAGTGGGAGGAGTATATTCATTTTTTTCCCTGTATATTTTAGCAAGGTATATTGGAGGCAGAATTCCAAAGAAGCTACAGTTAATAGTAATGGAATTATCAAGCAAAGAGCAATCTTTAAAGTAAAATGGGATTTGAATGTCTCTATAAGGTATATATGGTTTTAGTTATTGGAAATCCATTACCTCATAAAGCTGTCCTGTTGTCATAATGGACAACTCCATCTAATTTAAAGTTCTTCTGAACACTGAGTCTGTATCTTCTCCTTTTTAAGGCTTTTACTTGACTCTCATTTGACTTTCTGTCACAATGAATCTTCAACCATTTACTTAATTATCCTACACTTCTATGTATGCCAAACAACATTCACAACTTGCACAGAATCCGACTGGCAAATTGCATTAGTTTTCTGTGACTCCTGTAACAAAGCACGAACTCACAAGTTTAAAACAACCGAAATTTTTCTTTCACGGTACTGGAAGCTGGAAGTCCCAAATCAGTCTTACTGCCCTGAAACAGCAGTGCTGACAGGACTGCACTCCTGCCACCGTCCAGCTCGCCTCTGCTCAGCCTCCAGGGAAGAGTCCTTTCCTTGCCTCTTCCAGTTCCTGGTAGCTGCCATCATTCCGTGGCTTCTGACTTGTTCAGTCACTAAGTCGTGTCTGACTCTTTGCAACCCCATGGACTGTAGCACACTAGGCTTCCCTGTCCTTCACTGTCTCACTGAATTTGCTCAAACTCATGTCCGTTGAGTCAGTGATGCCATCCAACCATCTCATCCTTGGTCATCCCCTTCTCCTCTGACTACATCCCTTCAATCTCTGCTTCTGTGATCACGTTGCATTCTCTTCTGTCTGTGTCAAATCTTCCTTGACATCTTATAAGATCATCTGTGATTGCCTTAAAGGCTCATTTAAATCATCTAGGATAGTCTCCCTATCTCAAGATATTTAGTTTATTCACATTTGAAAGATTCTTTCCCATACGAGGCAATATTTACAGGCTCAAGGGATCAGAACCTGATTATTTTGGGGAGTTATATTCACACATAAATGTCCAGAATTAAACAGATTTTCTTCTTCTTACAAATGTAATAAGTTTTCCTCTAATCTACCCCATGGCTTGTCTCTTCTACATTTTTACCAACTCAATAACTTCTTTCCATGCAGAACCTTGCAGTATATTTTGCTTATTTCAAATGTCAACTCCTACAAGAATCCTTACTTCTGTTTTCTTTTTCTTGTTTTTTAAAGCCAAATATGACTTTTTCTTTTCTTGACTTGAAAAGAAGGAAAAGTCAGATATGAAGAGAAAACCGACCATTTTTTAAGGAGTTGGTGATTATATTGCAATCATACAGTTTTAATTCCAGTCTTCCTCCTCTCCTGGAACATTGCCATTCGGCCTAAAGCCTGTCACACAGGCAGGGTATCTGTTGCCATGTGGCACTCACCTCTGGAAAAGAGGCATAAGCATTTATTTGAATGGAAGAATGGTGATGGCCTATTTTGTGGATAAGAAAAATTTTAATGAATGCAATTGTTAGAAGTATTTAGTAAATAAGTGAAATGCTTATATTTATAACAGACCTTAGCTAAAAAGAAATAAATTTATTTGAATAAGACTATTCCTTTACCTCCTCCTAAACTATAAAATATGTAATAAACAAAGAAAAATAGACAACATCCATAGTTGTGAGGGTTCTGTGGGTTCTTGCAAAAATTCAAGCTGTGCCAAGTGAAGTGCAACAAAGTAACACATGCCTCTTTCTTTAAATAAAATTTGATAGACATGAGAGAATTATACTCAGCATTTCCCTTACCAACTTTGTGAATCTTCACAGTGATTTAGTTATCATGATGCTGTTTATAAAAATATAATCATTTATGAAATTAATCTTTAAAAGACATATCCAAATCAGTTATAAAGTATTATTTTTGGTTATTCATATTGAAATATATCAAAAATGTGTATAAGGGATTATTATGTTAGTTTGTAAAATAAAATAAAAACAGGAAATTTAACAAAGATTATACAAAGTAAAACATAATAAAATGTATCCAGGATAAACCTAGTTCAAAAAGATATATATTATAGTCTTATATGGTGCTTTGTGTGGGCCAGAAATCTGCTTATATCCTAATAGGTAAAGCAGATGAGAAAAGTCAGTACAAAAGAATCAAACATTCTAAAACAAAACAAAACAAAAATTAATCAATTGTTTGGAACATGGCTTAATTCAGATTCTAGGCACTAAGACATTGGATTAACGCAATAAGGTGGTGACGGACATTCTCAGTGCTATACCAGTACTGAACACTGCTAGATACCTCAGAGGCTTTTATTATAAAAGTCAGTGTGTGTATGCCAGTGCCATAAAGGCAATGATCGTTTCTGTTAAAATGCTTCCATGGAGAGCCACAATGATATGGTCCAGGCTTTGAGGTCTCTCTTCCAGAAGAGATGAGTGAACTATAGTATATGCATCACATTAGAAGTATGTGTTCTTACAGATAATTATTATTTCATAGGTGCAAGTTGTCAGCTTTGCTACAGAACATAATTGGGATTCTCTGGACTTTTATGATGGGGGAGACAACAATGCCCCAAGACTTGGAAGTTATTCAGGTAAATAAGAGAACTAAGTTTAATTAAAATCTCTCTAGCTCTTGCTCTAAAGCCCTCCCTAGATCTTTGACTTGGTGGTTTTAATTTTGCTTTTTACAAACTATATGCAAAGAACTAAACTACAAGGTAGAAGTTTGAAAGGCTTTAAAGGCAATAAAATTGAAATTGCTATTTAAAACCTTACTATACAGTGTTACTGTATTTGAGTAATTATTTATTTATGCTTTTTGTGTTAATAGCAATATTTTTAGCTGAGCCTTGGCTCAGAAATAGTATATATGCTCCTCTCCCTTAAGAAAAAGGATGAGAAGTAATAGTTAAAAATTAGACAATGCCTGAAATTTATAATATATTCACTTGATAGAATGTTATGCAGCCATTAAAACAATTATAGAGATTATGTAACAACATGGTAAGTGCTACAAGGTACTGTTGTATGAGAAGAAAGAGAATAAGAAATTAATTCTATGAAATGAATTAAATTATATAAAAATCATACTATATACATATGTGTCAAAACCAGAAGATTTTATAATTTGTTATGGTTTGTGAAGGTAGTTTGTGCAATAATCTAACAGCTTCTTACAACATATTTAGAGTGAAATGAAGTTTCACTTTAACTGTATGCTTTAATTTGGGTTATAGTGTTTAACTCTAGAAATATAAACATAGCTAAACTATGAACTCAAATATTTCAGATACAGAATTTTGAGTGTCATTAAGTTTTTAATAGATTTGAAAATGGAGATGTTAATCGACTTTTCAGCACCACCATTGACGAAAGCAAAGAATAAATATCTAGAGTAAGAATAATTTGTTTTAGGCATTACAAATATTCTGGAAATAGATTTAAAAAGAAATTTTTCTTGGAAAAATTGTATGAATTTTTGTGTGTATGCATTTGTCTGTAATAGACTTGGTATAATACTTTCTGAATGATAAGTATAATAACTAAATGGCAAAAAGTGATAAATAATAACAGCTGTTGATTACCAAGTGCTAGCTCTGTGTGAAGCTTGTCATACATTTCCTCATTTGATCTTTCCAGCAGCCCTGGTAGGTGATTGACACTAAAAGAAATTAAGTTGCCCGAGGTTGTACATCTAACATTAGAATGAGACTGGGACCCAGCTGGTGTGACTCCACAGTCAAAGCTCTTAATCACTAAGATCTTCTAAGAGATCAAAGGCAGTCAGGGTGACCTCTGAGTTTCTGTTTACCTCTGTCTTCACTGATTCAGTTAGGACAGTATAAATCAGAGAGCAAGGTCAGCTAGGTGGGGGAAACAATTGTGTGTTTTGTAATGAATTTGTCCTGGTTTCTCTTATAGAAGACTCAGTGGTTAAGGTTCATAGTGTTGTGGAAAGTATGAAGTAACTAGAAAATTACCAAAAAAATGTTGGTAGCCCTATCAACTCATATGCTTGTTGAATTTTATCTTGAGACACAGGTGAAAGTTATTTTTATGCTTGTCATTTGAAATTGCTTCAGTTGTAATCTTAAGGATCTTAAACTATAGTGTCAGATAGTCAAAAAGTAATTGGTTCAAGTAGATATTTTCAATTCAATAATTGAATAAATTAAAGTTGATTTCCTATAGAAGTTCAGAAGAACAAGATTATAAAGCATTTGCTAAAAGACAAGGCAGGCAGTAGTTCATAATTGGCATTTTTTAAATTCTAACAACCAGCTTTGCTGTTGTTATAAGAAACATCAAGGTACTTCACCTGATATAGAAAAAAGTGTATATACTTATATATCACAATAAAGGGTGATAAATGAATATTTCTTTAAACCCATATAAAATTAGTTATTATTTCATCAAAACACATGCAAATTTTAAAACTCAATTTATTATCTTGTACATGAATTATTGAAATCCACATGAAATTCCAAATATTTATTTTAGGTGACTAGTAAATTTTTCTGCTTTTCATCAGCTTTGTTTGCTGTTACCTATTTTAGGGAGCCATCTAACGTGCTCTCAAAGGTCTGTCTCCTTGGAGATAGTCAAGAACAGTAATATGAAAGACAAATATATGAGAAATATTTTTATTTAAAAATTCTTATAAGACATTTTAATAATATATAATTTCACTTATAACTTGTTGGCTGATTAATAGTTAACTTAGTTTTATTATATTATTATGTGATCACTAAACCACTTTTTCAATTATCATTTCAGGAACAACAATACCCCATCTTTTGAATAGTACATCTAATAATCTATATCTAAATTTTCAATCAGACATCAGTGTTTCTGCTGCAGGATTTCACCTTGAATACACAGGTAAATAAAATATGTGCTGTCCAAGACAATTAAGAAAAATCATATTAATTTTCAATATTAATTTTCTGAATATAGAAAGTTAACGGACTTTGTCAAAATAAAACATCTTACTTTAAGATTTCTGAAGTGTTTATTCAATTCAACTAGAAAATTATATGTATAAAGTTCTGATGATTTTCATCAGAATTTTCAGGTATTTTCTTATTTAAAAAATTTTAAATGCACTTAACATGAGATTTCCCTTCTTAACAAAAATCTGAAGTGTACAATCCAGTACTGTGAACTGTAGGCACCGTGCTGTGCAGCAGATTTCTAGAACTTGACTCCCCTGCTTAAATGAAGCCAGTCGATAAACAGCTCCTCGTTCTCCCTCTTCTCAGCCATTAGAAACCACCAGTTTATTGTCATGTCTAATGAGTTTGACTATTCTAGATACTCTGTATAAGTGGTACCATGTAGCATTTGTCCTTCTGTGTCTGGCTTATTTCACTTTTTCTTATTAAAGAGACTCATCTTTCCATCTTGAGTATTCTTATCTCGCTCATCAAATATTAGTTGACTGTATATGCAAGGGTTTATTTCTGGGCTCTCAATTCTATTACATTGTTCTATGTGTGCATTTTTATGCCAGGACCATACTATTTAAGTTACAATATCTTTGCAATGCAATTTAGAATCAGAGGGAATGATATTTCTAGTTTTGTTCCTTCTCAGGATTGCTTTCGATATTTGGAAACTTCTGTGGTCCCGTATGGAGCTTCCCTGGTGGCTTTGACTCTAAAGAATCTGCCTGTGATGTGGAGACTGGGGTTCAATCCCTGTATCAGGAAGATCCCCTTGCAAAGGGAATGCTTATCACTCAAGTATTCTTGCCTGGGGAATTCCAGAGGCAGAAAACCCTGAGACCACAAAGAGTTGGACATGACTAAAGCTTTCACTTTCATGAATTTTAAGCTTTTTTTTTTCCTATTTATTTGAAAAAAAAAAAATCCCATTGGAATTTTGGTAAAGACTGTATTGATTCTATACATGGCTTTGGGCAGTATGGGCAACTTTGGAAATACTAGTTCTCCATATTCAGTTCAGTTCAGTTCAGTCGCTCAGTCATGTCCAACTCTTTGTGACCCCATGGATGGAACACACCAGCTGGGCCTCCCTGTCCATTACCAGCTCCTGGAGTTTACTCAAATTCTTGTCCATTGAGTTGGTGATGCCATCCAGTCATCTCATCCTCAGTCGTCCCCTTCTCCTCGCACTTTCAATCTTTCCCAGCATTAGGTTCTTTTCAAATGAGTCAGTTCTTCCCATCAAGTGGCCAGAGTATTGGAGTTTCAGCTTTAGCATCAGTCTTTCCAATGAATATTCAGGACTGATTTCCTTTAGGATGGACTGGTTGGATCTCCTTGCAGTCCAAGGGACTCTCAAGAGTCTTCTCCAACACCACAGTTCAAAAGCATCAATTCTTCAGCGCTCAGCTTTCTTCACAGTCCAACTCTCACATCCATACATGACTGCTGGAAAAACCATAAGTTTGACTAGACAGACCTTTGTTGACAAAGTAATGTCTCTGCTTTTTAATATGCTGTCTAGGTCGGGCATAACTTTCCTTCCAAGGAGTCTTTTAATCTCATGGCTTCAGTCACCATCTGCAGTGATTTTGGAGCCCAAGAAAATAAAGACTGTTTCCATTGTTTCCCCATCTATTTGCCATGAAGTGATGGGACCAGATGCCATGATTTTAGTTTTCTGAATGTTGAGCTTTAAGCCAACTTTTTCACTCTCCTCTTTCACTTTCATCAACAGGCTCTTTAGTTCCTCTTCACTTTCTGCCATAAGGGTGGTGTCATCTGCATATCTGCGGTTATTGTTATTCTCCCAGCAATCTTGATTCCAGCTTGTGCTTCTTCCAGCCCAGCATTTCTCATGATGTACTCTTCATATAAGTTAAATATCTCCTTAGTGGGGGAATATTTCATTTGTGGTAATTTAAGAATCTGTCCACTTGTGGGGGCAGACCATATTAACTAGACGTAAGCATTTTAAAGAACTTCCTTTTGTATGCAGAAGCCTCCAAAATCACTGGTTGAGCTATAAGAACATAGTAACCTCTGTAAGAGAAAACTGTATATTTTAAATGAATAGAAACAGGACCTTTAAGAAATTTTTTTAAAAATTAGTTTCAATATTTAGAAAAAGCAGAATACTTATCCAGTAGGGTACTGGAAAAAATAATGTTGTGTGTGTGTGTGTGTGTGCATTACAAATAAGGTAGGTCTAATAACTTTTCTGCATTGAGAAGACACACATTTTACTGCACATCTTTGGTATTTCATTTCTGACAATCCCTGAAATAAAAGTTCTGCCCACAGGGTAACATAAGGAAGTAATCACATTGGGGAAATAACAGTCTCATAATCACACTATGAATACCAACAACAGATGCAAAAGACATTAACATTTGCTATAAAAAGGACAGATCTTGTGTTTTCTTTCTTTTTAACCAAGAAAGTAGGCTCTTTCTATATTCCTAAAGGAATATTTCAAGTTGTAAAGGTTTCAGGAAACATGGCAGGTATTATACCTTGGGAAAAGGAAATTTGGCTGAGATTTCTTCTAGCAAGTGAATATTTTCTCTGTCTGATTTTCCTACTCACTCATGAGGTATTTCAGGGAAAAAAACAAAACAAAACAAAACAATCTCAATTATCTGATGGCACAAGATATTAGACAGATAGGCCTTGTTTTATATTTACTTAAAAGGGAAATGCTGACAAGTGGCTGATTTTTGTCTTAGAGTACAATTTTGCTTCTTTAACTTGGGATCATGTCATTTTAACTTTGAAATGTGTTATTATGATTACAATCATACAAGTCTGATGTTCCTTCTGCTCAATTTATCATTCTCATGCCTTCGTCTCATTAATATTTCTAAAGGCCCACTTTGATCATTTCATATCATTATTTTCCTGTTATCTACTGAAAAAAGGCAGCAATTAGTTTCCTCTCCTCATGTTCTTATTGTCTCCCAAAATGAGAACAAATTCACTTGTTTATTTATCAAATTTTAATTGAATAGCTACTAGATGTTAGGTATACTTTCTAAATGTAAGTGCTACGTACTTGTATCAGATCCAGTCCTAAAAAAAAAAAAAAAAAAAAGCTTCAGACTAACTGAAAACAAGGACATACAAACAGCCATAATTGCAAAATTACAGTGTAAACACTATAAGTATAGTTTATGTAAGTTGATGCTTCTCTGATAATTGTACACTGTAGTTATCTCAAAGTCTTGTTGAAAATCCAGGTAATGAGACTCAACCCCAATAGATCAAGTCAGTCTTTATGAGATTCAGCAAACCATGTGTACTTTTACCAACCTCCCAAGGTTACTCTCACAATGGCTAAAGTATGATATCATATGTAATGTAGATGATGTCAGAGAAGGTAGTGATCAAAACTCTTATGGGTTACTCATAGTAGAGTCAGGGAAGACGTCACCAAAGGACAAATCTAAGTGCTTTTTTCCAGATAAGAATTAAAGTATAGATATAGAAATAGCTTGGACTTTTAACAGACCTCCTAGAATGTAAAAATGTTAGTTCTTTATCGGGTCTGACTCTTTGCAATCCCATCTCTGTAGCCCTCCAGGATCCTGAGTCCATAGGATTCCCCAGGCAAGAGTACTGGAGTGGGTTGCCTTGCCCTTCTGCAGGGGATCTTCCTGACTCAGGAACTGAACCTAGGTCTCCGGCATTGCAGGCAGATTCTTTATTGTTTGAACCATGAGAGAAGCCCTTCCTAGAATGTAGGTGGACATAAGATAATGTATGCTGAAATCAGACTTAGGTTTCTGTCTTGGCACTGCCATTGATGGCCTTGTGACATTAAGTGATTTCTAAGATTCCCTAAGAATCCAGTTTCCTTACCTGTAATATGTGATAATAGTAGCATGTAACTTGAAAGATTGTGTCAGAGTTCAATGAGATCATCCATACAAAGTGTTTCTCATATGACCAGGTACATAGCAAACCCTCAGTAGATATCATGTTTTCCTAAAAATGAGATGAACCCACATGACTGGAGATGTTATGGAAGAGATTCAATGAAGGGGTTTCAATTTGAGGAATAAGATAATCAATTTTGAATTTTAAAAGTCCCTTTTATTTTAAAAAGGGATGAGTGCATTGCAGGAAGAGAATATGCTGAAGAAAAGGAGTAGCAATTGTTCAAATGAGAAACTCTGAAGATGATTATTGTGGTTTTGTAAATGAAATGTTAAAAGATGCAGGAAATAATGAGGTGAAATTGAAAGATTTATGGCCAGTTAGGTGTTGGAGATGAGAAAGAGAGAGGTGTAGAGGATGATTTTCATGTTTTGGTGTTTTGATTTTTACTTTAGATCATATCACTTTGTATATGATCATAGTTTTTCTTTATTTCTTTGGCAAGCTGATTACTTTTTTAGACTTTTTATTTGATTTTTAGAACTTAGACATGGAATTAAATAAAGATCAACACAAGTACTTTTATTTATCTGTAATATTAGACAGCACACCTTGTACTGGGATCTAGGAACCAAAAATACTTCCTAATTTAACTAATGTTAGTATCAGTTTAGGGATAAGATTTCAAGAATGAAACTCACTCATGTTGCTATTCAGGGTCTTTTGTGTTTCCATACAAATGGAAACTAGGAATAAAACTACCATATGATGCAGCAATCCCACTATTCAACATATACTCTGAGAAATCCACAATTCAAAAAGACACATGTACCCCACTGTTCACTGCAGCATTATTTACAGTAGCCAGGACAGGAAAACAACCTAAATGTCCATTGAGAGATAAATGGATAAAGAAGTTGTAGTACATATATATAATGGAATATTACTCAGCCCAAAAGGAATGCAATTGGGTCTTTCATAGTGATGTGGGTTAACCTAGAGTCTGTTATACAGAGTGGAAGTAAGTCAGAAAGAGAAAAACAAATACCATATCAACTTCACTTTCACTTTTCACTTTCACGCATTGGAGAAGGAAATGGCAACCCACTCGTGTTCTTGTCTAGAGAATTCCAGGGA